>NC_086295.1:4965644-5584572 GCF_963924245.1 Chroicocephalus ridibundus | reverse complement strand
TACCCTGAAATTTCAAATGAATGGGAGTAACCTTATGAACGTGCTCGCTATGACAATGCCTTGACTGCAGCCCGCACCCGAGCTAGTTTAAGATTAGCCAGCTCAGATAATGCTATCAGGGTAGCCATGGCAGTACCAAGCCCTACACGTGCTAATCACCCACACACTTAACCTCCCAGGCCCACATGACTTGAACTAACCTTAATGATATAGCAGTAAGAAGGAAGACCTCTCATTCGTTTTTTACAGGAGGAAATTGAGAGCTCTTAAGCTTTTCATATCCATCCAAGTATTTAATAAGGATCTACCGTGATTGGGATTTGTACGGTGGTTCAGAAAGAGCAGCCTTAGCTGAAAAAGAAGGAAACCAGCTGCCACCAGCAGTTCTTTGCGTCCCATCTTTCAGCACAGTGTCGGAGCGAGACGGTTGTCATTTCTTGTGGTGCTACTCGCCCTTACAGCAACGCGTTTCATCTGTTCCCGCCTCCCTGGGCATCCACCAGTCACGGGGAGAGAGCTCCAGGGGTGACTGCTCCACCTCTCTGCCCTTCTCTACCCTTACACGGGGCTGCTGTGGAGCTTCACCATCCTCTCGACAGCCACTGTCACAAACCCCTCCATCCATTTTCCTCCTCATTCTCCCAGAAAGCCCTTCGTCGAGAGAAAAGCCAGGATTAAACATGGTTTAGCGTTCAGGTTTTGGAAATGGACCCACCTCCACTGTCCTGTCGTTTTAACCTCATCTCCTCATGGCTTCATAAATATCAACCTGCAGATCTTTGAATACGTCAAGATTTATATCCATGCTGTCCCACGAGATTTAATGCCTCCTGAATGCCCATTCATCCTTACGCATCCCCTGGGGACAAAGTCAGAGCCGGAGCACTATGAGAAGATTGACAGACAACCATTTTACGAAATTATTTTCAAGAGGAAAATGTCTGCAAAATATCTCTCAGACTTAAAAACAAAAATGACACCAGTTCACGTTTCCTACAGTTCTGACAGGTCAGCCAGAGATATTTTAAATATATATACGCACATATTACATATTTATATATAATATTTTAATATTATTATAAGTAATTAAATAATATGACAGTAAACATATATGTTGTTTTAATTAATATTTATACATATAATTACATATTTGTATGTTAAATATGCATACATTATTTAAAGGCCACAGTTCGAAAAGCCTGCCAGGTGTGTTGAAAAAGAGAGAAGAGTAATTTTTACAGGAAGGGGCCATTGCCTCTTCAAAGCTGGGATCGCCTTCTGGGAACTTTCTTTTTGGTCTTAGAAAATTTGAAGACTTAAGTTTAATTTTGTCCCTTCTCTATTAAAAAGAAAAGAAAACCAAACATTTTCTTGGAAGATACAGATTGTCCATCTCAAACATCCTCAAAAATACCATTTTCTTCCAGAGAGTCTGATCCTTCAGTTTAACAGGTTTTATTCAAAAAAAGAAAAGCCCTGTGTTTTCCATTTCTTTGGATGGACTTTGCCGGGATCAAAACGAGCTCCTTTTCTGCAGTACTGCTGCCTAACCACATAGTCCCTGCCCAGTATTTATGCACCCATTATTCCTCTTTAGCCACAGAATATCGCACTTTTCCTTCCCTTCCTCAAAAGCATTCTCACACATCAGATTCCTTTCAAGTGTTATCTGTATCATTTCGTGGTATGATTTTATTCCGATGCGTTAATCTTATTCCTTCCTAACTGCAGCCTTCTCTAATTTCTACTTCCATACCTTTCATGTTGAGGTGTTGGAGCGTGTCCAGAGAAGGGCTACAAAGCTGGTGAGGGGTCTGGAGGACAAACCTTATGAAGAACGACTGAGGGAGCTGGGGTTGTTTAGCCTGGAGAAGAGGAGGCTGAGGGGAGACCTTATCACCCTCTACAACTACCTGAAAGGAGGTTGTAGAGAGATGGGGGCTGACCTCTTCTCCCTGGTGACAAGTGATAGGACGAGGGGAAACGGGTTCAAGTTACGTCAGGGGAGGTTTAGATTAGATATTAGGAGACATTTTTTCACTGAAAGGGTTATTAAACATTGGAATAGGCTGCCCAGGGAGGTGGTGGATTCACCATCCCTGGAGGTGTTTAAAAAAAAGGTAGATGGGGCACTTAGGGACATGGTTTAGAAGTGGCTCTTGTCAGGGTAGGCTAAAGGTTGGACTCGATGATCTTAAAGGTCCCTTCCAACCTCAGCAATTCTATGATTCTATGATTCTATGTTCCCTAGTCACGTTTGTTTAACAGCCTGCCTTCCTCTGATTCTCGACCCACTAACTACCTAAGCGGAACTTCTGGGAGGAACTGTCAGACACAAAGTCTCGCCCCAGGAGATCTTACTTACCCACAGAGTTTATTCAGGTCTCCTTTCAGCAAAACCAGTTTGCATTTTTGCTCCCTGCGTTCCAAGCATCATCAGCTACAGTGTCGCGTACTCGTACTCTCATCCAAACTGCTTGCAGTTTCGTATCCCAATTAACCAGCAGTGGATCTGCAATGACTTCGCCTCTCCTTGCTTTCTCTGCATTAAAAGATCAGTAAATTCCGTAGCCGTCCTGCTAACGAAGCGCAGGATCCCTGACGCGCATTCCTGCTTCTCTGCCAGTAACCCGGGCTGTTTGCAGCCCCTGCAATAAGAGCCCATACATCAGGCCCATATTAGTATCACCACTTCTATTTCTCGCACCAGTATCGAAATTGAGAGGTATGGTCTGCGTACCACCAGGCTAGCTTGAAATCTACAGTACAGACCCCATTAGGTTTACACACTTACTTGTAAAAAATGTCCTTCTCTTGCGAGAAGTAGATTCCAGCTTTATCCTTGGAAGGATGTTCTAAGAAAACCTCCCACTCCTGAAGGACACGCACGTTCCTGCGAATGGACATTCGACTAGACAGACTACAAGATGACTGAGTGCTCAAGCAGCCACGTTAAACAGTGATATGATACAACAGCAGGTAAGTTTTTGGCCTTTATTTGAAGGCTTTTAACAGTTACAGTAAGAATTGTCATTGCAAACCAGGAATTTTTAAAAAATTGAACAATAAAAGTTAAAAAAAACATCCACAAGTCCACCTGCAAGTAAGACATGTTGGTACAGAAAGGAGATGTGAGCTTTTGCTTCTTCCATTCTGTTCAATTTTCAGATATCTGATAAAACTAAGATACTAACAAAGGTTGGATGCTATTGGAATTGTTCCAGCAGGTGCGCGTTTAATATTTAACAGCGTATACTGTACCAGTGTAACAGAGTAGCTATGTTAAAGTCTATGGGTTTGAGTTGGGCTTGTTGTTGTTATTTTCTTCCCAAAAAGAACATTAAAAAAGAAGACAGATTGTTCCAAGATATCCGTAACATAGTCATAAATTGACTACATGAGTTTGTCCCCGTTTTAATTATAACTCATCTTGGTAGCAAAGAAGTGATGTAAGCAATTGGAAATCTTAGCAGCATTTGACTTACAAGATCGGTTTCAATTTAGTTTTATAACGCACGTCCAATAGGTCCACACATTCAACAGTCTCACAAGACGCACTAGCAGTATTTCTGACTCCTCATTCTCTTAGCATAAACGGGTATTTTCCTGCTTTGCGAGCAGAGAGCAAAAATCAACCTAATGCAACCCATCCGATGACGCGGGTGCTTCAGCTCCACGCATGCAATCCCGTTAAACAGAGACTTGAAGCAACCGTGTCCCAGTGCACAACCGGACTGCAAAGAGCAGACACCCAAGAAGTCCTCTTCAAATTCAGCCACGTACTGTTGCCATCTTTTGCTTTGAGTTGCTGGAATAATGGAATATTTAGAGTCGAAAAAATATGCTTCCGACCTCAAAGTGAGTAAGTAACAGTAAAGAAGATTTTATGTGCATCAAAACCCCCTGTTCTACGTCTGCACTTTTGTAGTCCGACACCAGTAGGCAATGCCAGCAATGCCTATTCTTTAGAAAAATGCATCCATAGAGCACTTTGGGGCAGGGAGCGTGTTCTCCAGCGTGAGGGAGAAGCCCTGCAGGGAACACTTCCAACTTCAAGGTTAGATACATCACATAAGCACTCCTCTGAAGATTCCAGTCTGTGCACACATCTGACAGTAACATTTCAGCTCATCTATGAAACACACTTCAAATGAAACGAATCACCTAAGTTTACAGTCAATCTGCTCATAAAGACTGGTGACAGATGCAACTAACATCTTATTTGTTTATAACTAACAACCAGTGTTTTAGCAGTTTTCAAACACTTTAAACACAAAGTCATGTCACGGCATTCCTGTTATACAGCCCCTTTTCCGCACCATTAGGAGGAGGAAGCCAACAATACACTCACATTTCATCCACCTGTGGGAGGGGAAAAAGAGAAAAAAACCAACCAACCCCAAACTCAAGCAGTGTTTTCCTCCAGCAGACTCCAAGGAAAGTTTCAACATTCCTGCTAGTCAAGTTAGCGATGACTATAACTAGGACTGGAGAACGAAAGCTGATATTCCAGGTCCTGCAAGCTTCCTCATGAGAAATATCATGAGCTTCAGCTTTGCCTAATCGTATCTGAAAGCATGAGAGACTCCAGTAGACATGACACTCTTGAAATACAGAACTTTATTTAGAAACTGCTTAAAATAGAAAAACCCTGTCAAGAAAAATCCAAGTCAAATATGGTTTTCTCAGTAAAATGGAGTTTTAGGGCAACAAAAGTCTAAAAGGCCACAAGAGAAATAGCACCACTGCAATTTTAAACAATGGCTAGATTACTTGCATTTTTGGCATTCACTGAATTTGGGTTTTTCTCTGAATTTCACAAAGATTCATGCACTACACAACAATTACCATAAAATGGTCTCCTACACACATTTTAGGACAAGCTACCACCAGAAACAAATGAATACAAGCACAACAGGACTGATCAATCTCAGTAGTGAAGGGGGATCAGAAGTCTTGCAGGATCTTGCCAAACACAACAGTAATGAGGGGCATGATAGCAAAAAAGGACAGTTAAGGAAAGTATTTAAATATTAATATTTAAGTTAGTCTCAGTACTGTATTTTCTGCAATAACATTAGCTCTGTTAGCCAGCATCTTTTAGTTTTTACCCCAGAAGACTACTGAACTGGCAAGTATTATTATTAGATATGCCCTGGTTTGGGGGGGTGGGAGGGAGAAAAAAGGGACAGAAAAATCATAATCCTCGTGTGCTCAATTCACTTTCACTGTAAGATAGCTGCACAGTGCAAGTCCTGTTACAACTATTGGATTTGATCAGCATTCCTTGGGATGGGAAAGAGAAAAGAACAAGCGAGAGACCAAAAAAGTATATCAACAAAAATAAAAAGAAACAGGACAAATAGAAACAAGAGCCAGGAAGGAAAATTACTTCTGAAGAACATTTTAGGCAGTAAGACTGGATGCCCTTTGCTTTTTTTTTTTTTGTCATTTTGGTTTTGTTTTTCTTACAGAAAACACAGTACATTTTGGCAAAGTCATTAGCCACAATGCCATAGAAAAAGGCTTTAGCACTCTTCAAGGTAATTTATGTGTCTCAGCTGTTCATACTCCCTCTAATCTTGTGACAGGCAACGTTAAGGCCTATTTCATCGAGAACTAATCACTTAGTAAGCAGCTTTACATAGGAATGGAGTTTTGTTTTAATAGCCCCTTTTGAGCACTTGCTGACAAAGTGAGATTGCCACGCAAGGCCTCTCAGACAGCAGTGAATGGAGTTAAACAAGTGTCTACCCCAATATGAAGCACATAAAATCTCCTGTCACATTACTTCAATTTGGCATATGGAAGCATATTTTAAATACTCTTAAGGCATTTTATTATAATTTCTGTGCTGCAATTTCACATTAACTCAATCTTTCTGTGAGTCAGAGTCTTTAATTTCTCTACTACACACCACCTTAGATACAAAAAGTGTCTTCCCATAAACCAGTGTTTTACCAGCAAACCATTCTGCAACAAGTTCCAAATATTCAGCCTCTTGCTCCCTAAATATACCACTTAGATATGAATACTGCTCTGCTACAAAGTGAGAAAGAGCTCCTAACTCAAACCCACTGTAAAAAGTGAAACTTCTGCAAAGTGCACTTTAAGAAGAGGTACTTTTTTGCTTATGAAAAGAAACCAGTGAGTCCTCTAAGAATAAAGTGGAGTATTTTACAGTTAAGCACATGATCTGGGGCAAAGAATTCTGATGTTGCTGCTCTGCTGGTACAGTATGTGGTCTGTTAATACTCTTCTTGTTCCTCCTGCGGTGCTCCTTCGTCAGGTATCACAAAGCCTTCCTGAAGGGGAATAAAACAAGGGCTTTAATGAAAATCTGATGTCAAACGAGCTCCTGGCTACTCTGTATACTTTTTTTAATCTTTTACTTCGGCTAGATATCCTTAAGTCACCATTTACAGTGCCAAGATATATTACCAGAAGAGTTATTTTCCTCATCTTTGATCTATTTGTTACATACTCTTCATGAAAGGCTAACCTTGTTTGCTGCCTGACTACAATTATGTGATCTGTTCCTTTATTACAGGAAAAAGCTAGGCCATAAACCTAAAGAAAAAAAAAAAAAAAAAAAAAGAAAAAACCAGCACAAGTACACAAGTAGAAATAGAGTGAGCCCTGGAAAGCAAACCAGCTTCCAATTACAAGGGGAGGGAGGAACTATGCAATACAACTTATACCAGATCACTTACATCTGTGGCATAAAGAATTTCCACAATCCTCTGCAACACTGGATCATTCTCCCCTTCATTCTCCTGGCAGATCAATTCAATGTTCCTCAATTTGCCGAAGTAGAAGTCTCTCTCCTTCTCCAGATCTTCAACAGTAAGTTTCAAGACATTGATCTGCCAAAGGGCATCAATAATAATTTATCCACCAAAGAGAGAAATCAGTAGTATCTATTCAAAAGGCAGGATCCCCAAAGTTCCCAGGAAGGTGTTAATATGCAAAGCATTTCAGAAGTAACCAAGATGGGAGGACTGTGAAAGGAGGAAAAGGTCTGTTTCTCAAGTTGTAATATTATTGCCACAACACCCAGTCCAACACATGCAATGTCACTTGCAAATTCCAAAGGCTTATTACATGAAATCGGTAAAACACTAACTGCCTGCAGTTTCCTTTGCGAATGCATTCTTTCAAGACAACTTTCCCGCTGATGGCGCTTTTAGTTGCATTACACTCAGTATTTCAGCGAAGGAGCAGCTGCTCATAGCTCAGTTGGAATGCTGTGATCGCTGCAACACAGCTGTGGAAATACTTAAAAACAATGCTATGTGTGATATGGCACATGCTAGGTTTAAATGTCTGGGTGCTCATGTACCGTAGGAAGAGGGTTTGCTCCTATGAGGAAAGCAAGACCATTATAATTAAGGCTTCCAATTAAGTTATTTTAAACGAGTGCACTGGATTCAGATCATTTTCTTCCATCTGCCTGACCCAGTCATTTCATGCTATTAAAAAAAAAAATCTGCACATAAATCTATAAAGCACAGGTCAGTACATGGGGCCATTTTGGTCAACACACCTGCTCAATCAATCCTGCTGATTCATCGTCTCCTGCAGCCTTTTTGACCATTCCAGTACCAGCTTTTGGATTTGCTGCAGTCCTCTGTGTAACAATGGGCCTCTGTGGGGCTGCAAGATTTAATTCAGTGTTAGTTCCTCTCATAACATCTTTCTTCCTCCTATAAAGGTACTATCCCCCTTCCAAACATGCTTAGGCATGTAAGAGATTGAAGATACGGTTCCTTCCTTCTTCTTGACTCCATGCGACATGTCCTTTTTTTTTTTTTGGCATGTGTTGGCACCAATCCTTGCCATTTTCTCTTTTAGAGAAGATTGTTCTTTCTGTAGCTTCCAGATAACTGGTTACTACAGGATGACTCAGTGTTTGAAGCCTAGCATCTCTGAAACAAGATGCAAAATACTATAACTTCACACACTGATTTTAAATAGCAACCCAGTCTTATTTTCCCCAGAGATTTTAATGATCTAGATAATCTTTTAACTATTTTCTCTACCTGCACTGCTAGAACTGAGAGATTTCTTGGGTTTGTTCACAACTGGAGCAACAAGGTTTGGTGCTACTGTCTCTTGGCCTTGTCGAGCAGCAACAGGATCATACTCCTTCCCATCATAGTTTGCATCAAAAAATTTTTTGAACCACTGAACAAATTCAAAGTTGTCCTGAAATTTTCCTTTCACTAGTTTGTCCACAGGAATAATCTGGAGGGGGGGAAAAAACAAAAAGTCAAACTCATATTAAGGGTAAAGAACCTCTCTCTCTCTCTTTATCTAAAGTTTTAAACTTAGCGCACTCAGAAGATATGCAAATGTAATTCTTTGTCCAGTCTAGAGAAAATCCTCCTTGAACATAACTAGAGGTCAAATAGTAGGATTTTTGCTAATAATTTGAATTAAAAATAAATCAGGCTTTCACTGGGAGGGTCCAAATAATTTTAAATAATTCTGCAGCAAGGTTTCTGCTACACCAAGTGTCAGCACGAAACTGCTTTCTGTAAATTTGAAGCTAGCTTATTCAGTGCTAGCTTTCCTGAATGAGAGCGGTCGACCAATTGCATAGACTGCTACCACACAGAACTGCTACCACATCTAAACATCACCTTTTTAGTAGATTACAATTACAGTTTCTCTGGAATGAGGAGTACAAGTGAAGATTATTAAAAAGATGCAGCAAATTGTGAAGTCTTGTCTGTCGGCACTGAGCTCAGAATCCATGACCTGGCAGAGGCCAGGAGCCATTACCGTTACGTGCTCATTCAGCATTTGAAAGCGTGGCTGGCTGTCCAGTTCTGGACGTACCACACAAGCTGCTTCCCCCAAGCAGAAGACCAATTAAGCGTGCGTTGAAGCTGCTAGCCAACACAGAATGAGACACCTTCTTAAAGACAGGTAAAAGCTTTAACACAGAAGTGTTCTGCATCATACCAAACTGTCAGTAACTATGACCTAGATAAATCACCCCTAAGCATAATTATCACGCGATCTGAAAGAGTATTTTCAGAGATCTCATTTTCACTAGCTTAAAATTACATATGCTCGTAAAGACGAATTTGAAATCCTTAGGACTACCACACCAGTAGGTTATGGGAACACTCCTGGTACAAAGATGGTTCAAACAGGAAGCTCAAGTAAACCTTACCTCACAGAAATTTCAATATGAGTTTGTGCTCGTTAAGTTGCACAGAATTAAAATGGAAAAATTCATTTCATCATTAAGAACTGGAAACCGAACCTCAACTGGAGTAAAGCAGATACTGTCCTAAATCAAGTGAGAACCCCAATGCAAACCAAACCCAAAATTTTTGAGATTTACAAACCACAAGCAAACTATGTTCCCAGATCTATTCAGCTCTAAATTTGAAAGTACATTCTTTCTACTTTGATATTAACACCACACAGAATCAGTTACAACCCAGCTTACTTTGTCAACACCCATTCGTTTAAAACCTGCTTGTAGAACCTTGAAGTTTTGAATGTACTCATGTTCCAATTTTGCTTGAAACTTCACTTTCTTGAGTGCTACAGAACCTGGGAAGAGCATGTCCATAAACTGACAGTATGCAGCACCTGCCGAAAGAAAAAGAATACAAATCCCAGGATGAATCAAGTCAGCTCACTAGCCTACATAAGTAACTTTTCAGTCAGATCAGCAAACTGACCTGACTCATTCCTCAGCTACGCAATCCCTTAGAGGCAAGAAAAGCAAGAAAGCAGGAACCTTCAGTCTCCAGTTTTGGCTCAGCAAGGCCATAAATAAGCATAAGCAACTTACAGAACTAAACTTTTGGTCTTACGACTTGAACTCTCATGAACAAGAGCAATACTGCCTCTGTAATTCCAAGAGAAAAAAAAAAATCCACCAAGTAATTTGACTTTCCTTTCTTCATGGATATCAGTACAGATCTGAGATGTTACACGTGTCTGACAGGCATGTAATCTCCTCTTATCAACACTAATAGAACTAAACTAGAAAAATAATTATGCCAAAAGTTATATTTAATCATGGGGCTTTCAGCAACCTGGTGTGGAGTGGGAGGTGTCCCTGCCCAGGGCAGGGGGGTTGGAACTTTAAAGTCCCTTCCAACTCTAACCATTCTATGATTATTAAAATTATGATTATGATACACTTACTTACTACTAAATTCAAGGTGCCCTTCAAGGTAAGAGGCTAAATTAAGATGGATTATATTTAAATCAAGTCTTAAAGAACTGAAATGAGACAGTGTTTCTTTCTATTTATTTTAAAGCTTTCATGTCCTTCAATTCAGCTCTTACTGTAACAGCAAAAGAGGGACCAAGTTCAGCCATACAGATTAGACAACCGCTTCCAAAAAATGTTTCTGTAGAATATACACACCCATTAAATGAAAACCGCTATTTTTAAACTATATCCTTGCTCTGTAGTGACAATATGCAACTGTGTGCCACTGAAAATACAAGCACAACATTCTGAGCATTATTCCCCCCACCAAAATCAATGAACTAAGTGCACAAGAACAGTAACAAGAACCTTAACCTAAAACATCAAACAGCTACATGACACGGTTTTGTGAGATATCTAAAGGCCAATTCGTAATATATCATGGCATTGCCCTAAACTAGTCTATTCATCTCAACTACAGGTAACAGTAAATCCTATACTGTTAGCTTTCTATCAAGATATTTTGCGGGTCTTTTGGGGCTCCCACTTTCACCTGCTACTAGAATATTGCTGCTCATCCATGGGTGCAAATAAAAAAAAAAATCTTGCTGCTTGATCTCCACTGTCTTTCAGTTCACTTGCTGAATAACTCTAATGCCCAGCTCCAAAAACAGATGACTTGCTAGAGATCAGGTTTTTTCTAACTATTGGTAGTCTGAGAGATAAGCACAATTAAAAAAAAAAAAAAAAAAGAGAGATATCACAGTGTAAGGCAAAGGTCATCTTTTGTGCATTTACGCAACCTCAAATTGTTGCTGTCACTACTGTCCTTGCCAAAGGTAGCAAAGCAAGCTTGGAAACTCCCGTTTTCACATGACTATGACAGACAGTGAAAGCCACTTCCATACCTGCAGAGGCACGAAGTATTTTTGCAGACACAGAAAAGGGACATTACTCAGCGCCCAACACATAACAGCTCCCAGCCTTTTCCTGAAAACAGGTGAGCTGAAATTCTGCCGGGCCAGTATTAATTATCCTCACTTCTGAGAGACAGAGCTCTCGCAGCAATCAAGACTCACACCAATTCTAAGCAAAAGTTCTCAGCCACATAAATCAATGCTGCACACCGCAGGTTTTTTAAAGTGCCTATCTGAAAGCAGGCAATGCTTACCATTTCCCTTATTTCCGTAGTTGTAGATCTTTAGTTCTTTCCTCCTTACAGTTTTCCCTCACCATCTCACTAGACAAAAGCCACTATAAGTACCTGTCAGGTGTCTATTGTAAGTCCCCTATTTTTCTGTAATCTTTGTAAATGTTTCTGCCACAGTCTCAGCCAAAGGCCATACTGACAGTCCCAAACTTACTTTAAACTTCTATTCCACCTCCAATTTCTGCATCTCTCATTCTGTGAGCAACGCCTTATCTCAAACTCACTGCATGAGCTGCACTTCCACTTTTCACCAAGTCCCTTTCACCTGCCTGTTGCAGTTATCCAAATCACCATCTTTTACCTAGGCTGCATTTTTAGCCTTGGGTTTTTTTCAGGTCTTACTCCACAGACTATTATTTTTATTCGTTTCTACAAGCCTCCTCCCACACACACACTCCTCCCTATGATGACACTTGACTCCATTTCTGTACCACAATCACTTCCCCTTTTCTTCCTACAGCTCTATCCGAGATTCAGCTGTGCTAAAGTCAGCTCAAGTCAAAGTAAGCTCGGGTGACACAGACCAACATGGTCCTTTACCATAAGGAGTTGTAAAGTCCTGAAGGTGAACCCAGGAGTCACCAGTATGCCCTCCTCACACTGCTTCTTCTGCCCAAGCTCCTAAATCTCCTAGTAGTTCTCTTCCATAAGAAGTCACATTTATTTATGCTAGTTACTACACTTGTAAGACTTACTCTATACGTCAAGAGTAAATGCTTAATTTCTCATTGGAAAGCACCTTCTCCTAAGAGTCTTTTCTCCACATTAACAACCATTTCTTCTTATTGCATCTACGCTGCAGTGAGTCAGAAGAATACACCTTTTCATTATGCTTACATTATTAACTGCCATTTCAATAAAACTCTAACCACAGACAGATTATAACACAGAATCTGCTCCTACCAGGAATTAAGCCAACAGCATGGCAATAGAAGGCCAGCGCAGATGGTTCACACAGCACAGCTGGATCTCTACAGAACTAGGGTGCACATCAAATTTGTAACTCCCCTCAGGCTGAGCCCCCTTACCTGAGCACAGCTGTTCAATCTTTGTCAGCGTCAGTTGCAGGGACTCATTGATCCACGCAAGCATGTCATGCCGACTCAAGTTATCGCTAGTCACTGAAGTAGAATACACATTAACTGCCATTTTCTGAAAGACAGAACCAAAGGTGTTAAGTACCACAAATGGTAATGCTGCACGTTTTCATTGCTTCTGTGCAGGCTGCAGTGGAAACGCTTCCTTTTGAGCCTTCCTGACACAACAGTCAAGCGTAACACGATGCGCAGGAAACGATGAAACTGTCTGCTGCTAACAGCTGGGAGGACCTTATTTCATCACAACTGTAAAGGGCACGGTTTCGTGCTTTTTGAAGAAAAATTAACCAAGTCACTCACATGGAAACTTTGATGAAAGGACTCACAGCGGCGGCAAGTTATTCATCCCTCTCATCCACGCCAACCGAGCACGGCAGTAATACTTCCTGGCCGACCACGGTATCTCTCCAGGGAGAAATACCAAGCGGCCGGTCCCCGCCCAGCCCCGCCGGCACAAAGCGGAGCCGCCGCACTCGCCAAGCCCCGGTGCAGCTGCCGCCGGGCCGGGCCTGCCCCGCTCCCCGCCGCCCCCGCGCCTTCCTCCTCACACCCGCCGCAGCGGCCGCTCTTCTCCGCCGGGAGCACCCGCGGAGGGGCGCGCCCGGGGCAGGCGCGGCGCGGCCCGGCCCTGCAGGCCTCACGCCGGTCTCCTCACGGCTCGCCGGGCCCCGGCCCGCCCCGCCCCGCCTGGCCGCTCCCCGAGGCCGGGCCCGCCTCCCCGCCGGCATCCCCGCCGCCGCCTCAGCGCCGCGGCCCAGCCCGTTACCTGCCCCGCTCTCGCCCCGTCTCCTCCGCGTTCAAACCGGCCCCGCCCGCCTGCCCGGTATCACGTCACTCGCACGCTACGCGCTGGCGTCACGCGCACGTCACGACGGTGGGAGCGAGCGCCGCTCGTCGGCGAGGGGAAGCGGGGAGGGGGGGGGGGGCGCGGTTGCTAAGGGGCGGGGGCTCGCGTTGCTATGGCGAAGCTCCGCCCACTCCCCCCCGCGCCGCGACCTGCCCTGCGATTGGTGGCGGCGCTAGCCCCGCCCACGCTGGTGGCGTGCCGCGTGCCGGCGGGATCTCTCATGGCCGCGGCCCGAGGAACCGCGATGGCGGCGGAGCCGCCTCAGGCCTCACCGGGCCCGGCCAGGCCCCGACTCCCCACCCTCTCCGCAACCCGGCCGGGCCCCGACGCCCCGCCACAGCCCGGCCGGGCTGTGGCGGGGCGTCGGGGCCCGGCCGGGTTGCGGAGGGGGCGCCCGGCTGCCTTGGGGCCACACATCTGGTGTCCCCGGGCCTGCTGTCGCCTCAAGGGGCAGCGAGGAAGGGGCGGTGGGGCTCGTTTGTGAGACTCATCCCTCTGTAAACCACCTCCCCCCCCCCCCGCCCTTTTTACGCAATGAATTTATCAAATTAGGACTGTCCGGTCATACAGAAATACTGATTTTATTTTATTTTATTTTTTAATGGAGACGGCGATAAATGGTAAACTGTTGACGTGGATCCCCTTTCTTTCCCACACGAAAATTTTGAGTAAAAACGGTGTGGACAAGGCACAGGTGTTTTTTTTGAGTTTTGCGCACTCCCCAGACAAAAAGCATATGAAATGTGTTCCAACAAAACACGGTTTATTTTATTTTTTTTTTTTGCTTTTAAAAGATCGTATAAAAACCCGCAAGACTTTCGACATCAAAAATCCTTAACCTAAAAAAATAGCACCAGGGAGAGTTAGAAACCTTTGAAAAGTATTAAAAAGGCATTTCTGAAATCTACCTCTCCTTACAACACGGAATAAAAGGCAGCTCTTACAGGGAAAAATATTTCAAGGAAGACTTGTCTACTACAATCCATATCAAACAAGACAACTCTCATTCCTTTTATCTTTGTTTACTTTCCCCAAGTCCTTTTTTATTCTCTTCTATTTATTTTTCTTTTGATGAGATAGGAAAGGATGCGAGATCCGGAGTACGAAATTAGAGATGCCATGGAGTGGAGGTTACCTGTTATCCCAGTTTGGAAAAAATACAAGCCATCGGAGGATCCCAAGGCGGAGGACGGCCGTCACCCCGGCCTCGGGCTCCGTGCGGGGACTGCGGCTGGGGCTGGGCGGAGGAGTTAGTGAGGTGACTCGGGTCCAAGCTGGGCACAAGGGTCGGAGGTTGGTGAGGGGTCCAACTCCAGCCGGCGGGGCGGTGGCGATGCCAGGCTTCCCGAACACCTCCAGCAGCTGCAGAGCCCGCCCCGCTGTCATCCCAGTCAGGTGACAAAGGTGGCGAGAGGCTGCTACTTGTCCCCGAGCGTTGCAGATGCCAGCAGTGATGCGGAGGAGACCGCTTGGCTTTCTCCAGCATTTTCTTAACTAAGTGTGCAGCTCAACCGCGTGTCACTTGACTGTAAAGTCACCCCTTTGGGAAGACTTTAAAGAGTAACCTCCAGCAGGATCAAGGGAAAAAAGCCTTTTAACGACCTGGGCTTCCCTTCCTGCCCATTCCCGAGTGCAGCCTTGGGTTGGAGAGGGAGAGAAGATGGTCCCCAGAGCCTGGGGATGAGGTGGAAAGCTGCACACAAGCAGCTCCGCACCAAGAAGAGTGGAAAATGGGAGGCTCCCTCCTCTGGGGAGGCTGCCGTCCTCCACCGCCCGAGACGGGGGTGGCAAGGGGGTCCCCATGTGTCAGAGAGGTAGAAGGAGCGAGGAGGGAAGCTCTCATTTCCCACTGATGCTGTACAACACCTCGTGAGGCAGCCTGGCATCGGGCGGAGGGTTGGCGCATGGTTTGCACAGGATTAATTTTGAGAAGGCAGCCAAGGGCTCTGCCAGACCCAGGCGACAGGTTGTAGTGAACAGCAGAGGTAGGGGAGGACGGAGGGACTGAGGGGTACATATATGTCACGAGTTGTTTCAGTGCATTGAAATGTGCATTGGAGTCAAGAGTCCCCAGGAGACGCTGGGCAGGACAGTAGCCCTGTGGCTACAGAAAACCTGGGGGAGAGCCTCTGCCCGCACGCTGGCCATGGGAACAGTGCGCCCAGGACTTCACGGACAGCAAGATAATCACTCTGGAAAAGTTAGGGAGCAGAGGAGAGCAATCAAAAGTGAACACAGCGGTGGCAGCAGGAGCCCCCAGTTTGGGGGTGCGGCCCCAGGAACCGCTCAGGGCACCGTCAGGCCAGGGCTGGGCACGTAAAGAGCACCAGCAGCATCCCAACTCTGCGCACAACGTCACACAGAGGGAGACGGGCACGCAGGGAGGGAGAGATACAGCCCCTGCGGACTCCCAGGACCTGCAGCGGAGAGGGACACGTGCAGGCCCCAGCCGCAGCAGTTTTCCCACCTCGCTGCCGCCGCAGGATGGGTGCGGGGTGAGGCCAGCGCCGCCCTCCCGGACCCTACAGCCCTGCGGTCCTTCTGGGGTCAGGTGGGATTTTCCCTGCAAGGAACCCCCTGCACCACAGCTAACGCACTGCCAATACTGCTCGGGTTCGTGACACTGTACGTGACATTTTAGGGGGCTGTATTTTGAAGACGACATTGACCACTACGCTATCCTTCCTGCTGATGCACCGCACTCATTCGGGAAATGAATGCTCAGAGAACATTTTCCTTTATGGACACTGGAGCCCGATTCCTCCTCTGATAACTGTGTAAGCTTTCAAACCACTCAGCAGGATTTTAAAATGTAAGGAAAAGTTTTAGACGCTTTAAAAAGGAAGTAGTGAGTATTTGTAAACTACAGCCAAACGTATAAAACATTATTTCTTTAGTTCTAGCTAGAAAAGTAACTCTATCACCTCACAGTTCAGTTTCAGCTACATTCAGGTCTAGGAATCTCCACATTCTTATGTAATGCCTTAAAGCAGCAATAGACGTTAAACAACAAAATTAAAGTTTATCAAAAAATTCTTAAAAATAAAAATAAAAAAAAGATTTGGTTTCTGTAATCCTGTATGTTCAGTGTATGTAACCTGACCAGGGTTCCCTTACACCTGCTGCTACAGTTTGGGGATTTTTGGCAGTTGCTTCAAGAGAGGTTTTGTTTGTTTAGGAAAAGCAATAATTTGCTATAGTTTCAAGTTTGCCTGCAGCACCCCGGCAGCTGCCTCCACACTTACTGCTCAGCAAGTTGTGACTTTCCAGCTCTAGGCTAAAACGGAATATTTAATGCTCTGGAGGAGACTTCTCATCTCATCAGTTATGCATAGAGCTTCCTCCGCTGGGCAATTAAAGCTCTTTTGTCCATCATTTTCTACAGATCACTGCCGTTAGTCCCTTTAAAGAAAAGTTACCCTGCCAGGTTCTTTGGTTAAAGACATTTCCTCAGCTCTCCCTGCGGGGCCAGGCTGCCTTCCCGCGGCACATGGCTGGGGAGGGATGGTGCCACGGCAGAGTCCGGCAGCCGTGCCCGTCCCTCGCCCGCCACGGCAGCGGTGCTGTGCATCTTTACCAGAGAGACGAGGGACGCTCGGCTTGCTATTCGCAGGCAAAGTAATCCTTGAGCGGGGAAAAGAGGTGCCGGATGACGGGGACGCTCCATGATCTTCCCAGCAGCTTCTGGCGAGCCCCGCGGCCAATGTTGGAGACGTCCGTGTAGTGGAGGGGGAAGCCAAAGATCCTGCAGAGCCGAGGCAGGAGATGGGGGAGTGAGGTTTGGTGGCTGCCCCGCTCCCCCGGTGCCCACTGGCCACGGCCAGGACGCAGCATCCCTCTGACCCATCCCCGCATCCAGCCCATGGCCCCCCCCCCTTGAGCCCCAGCCCCTGTTTTACAGTCTCGCTTGGCAGAAGCTCCCGACTGCTAACAGCCAGTGCTCCCTGCCGCTTCCCCCGTTTTCTTTCCCAGAGCAAATACGTATCGCTTTCCCCCTGAAGCCCTCAGAGCACTCAGCAAAGGCAACGCAGCCGTTCCTGCTCTGCCCCGAGCCAGCGGCAGACTCGCCCCAGGGCAGTGGCAGCAGAGCAGCGCCCACACCTCCTACGGCCTCGCTCCTACGGACACGGGGAGCCCAGCACATCATCCCACGCATATCTGGGCAAGTGTATCTGCCCCATGCGACTTAACCTACGTGCGGACAGGGACCAAGTGCACAGAGCCAGCTGGGATGCGACCCATCCCAGCGAGTCAAGCCAGGAATGAAGGAACCGCGCGCTGCACCTGCTGGCCCGTGGAAATCTATACGTGGCAAGTATGTGCACAGCCTCCCGCCCCAGACGCGCCTGCGGGCAGAGAACAGCGAGCTGCCCCAGCTCCGGGAGCTCACAGCACCACCGCATTTACAGACACCGGGGACAGCCAAAATTAACCACCAGCCATGCTAAAGATTTCTATTATAGCTCTGGAGTCCACTAAGTTGCACTGATATACACTGTACTGAAACACCGGTGCCCCTGGGTGAGCCGAAGGATGGACAAGAGATGTTGACATACACCCCAAAATATACACCCCAAGGAGAGCAGCAGCCCTGGGCAGTCACTGCCATCTCAGGTTTTGAGTCTTGATGAAATTAAGAGACAATTTCTCATAGCCAGGATGCAATACAGGGACTCCTGTCTTACCAACGTGCCCTGACGTGCAGCCTGTCAGGTGAAACAGTGAGTGTGACGAGCTTTCCTGAAGAACGACAGTGTGTTCATCACACCACTGGCATCTCCTACAGCCACCACAGCTTCCCCACTGAAATACCCATCACCTGCGCAGATCGCCTGCCTCAAAGGCTGGAGCAGAAGTGTCAAATACTGGAGTGTCGCTGCTCCAGGCAGTTGTCGGCCGTCCCCGTGAGCTGCAGCAGGGTCCCAGCCCACCGCCACCAGCACACCCAGCAACCGATCCCCTGGGAACGCACCCCAGCAGAGCTCAGATTTCCCAGTTAAAAGGAGATGCTGGCAGGGATTAAGACCCCGGCATGCTGGCTCCATTTTAAAATTGGATTAGGAAAATAAAAGGAAAAGCAAAACAGAAGAGCCACCAATAATCTCTCAGCCGGGAATCAGCGCTAGCACTGAATACTGGGGAGTAAAAAGCAAACACTAAATATCTAAAGACAATAGAAAATTCCTCCTCCCAGCTCTGCGTGTCAAGTCCTCATGCAGCCTCTCCAGCTTGGCCAAGGTCAACTCATCACTCTCTCAGCAACCACCAAGTTGTCAGAGGTCATTTACCATAAACTCACGGCTCCCGCCTGCTCCAGCACACACCAGACCAGAGCAGAGCCTCCCAGGACGGGCGCAGGATCCCTTTTCCCAGGGCAGCTCCCTTCCTGATCCACCCTGCAAGGCCAGAAGCTTCGGGAGTCTCCTACGGGAAGGGCACTCTGCTCCCCAGCACGGTCAGAGCCCTGTACATCCTGAGCAGTATCACCGTCCTCGCTCATTAGCTGTTCCTAACGGGGCCGGGCACTGCCAACCCATGTTCCCCAGTGGCGCTTTCGGAGGAGCCCTGTGCCCGTGCCATCCTGCCTGCCTCTGCTCAGCAAGGCACCTCTGCAAGCATCGCCCTGGGCTACTTCATGGAGATGGCTCTGAGTCACCCACGTCGGGCGCTTCCAGCTCTTCCGCCTCATTACAACCAGATGAAAGTTCTGGTGTCATTTAAATGGCATGACACGACAAAGGCTTGGTAATTGCTATTTCACTTTCAAATACCTACATGCCTCTAGCTCAGCTTTAATTATTTTTAACTCCAACAAAACACTGGCAACTTAAATATAAACAAGCAAAAATATTTAAAACCGGTCTGTGTTTATTGGCCGAGACTTTGGCTGGGTGAAAACTCCAGGTTTTGTTGCTAGAAGTATTTGGTGTGCAGGGTCTGCGAGCAATTGGGTTTTACTCTACTCCAAGTCCTTCTGTTGTGTTTTGCTGTGAATTTGGGGTGCTACGAGGCGTGAACAAAGTTTGGAGGAGCGCGGTCGTGCTTTGCCCCCACCTGCCATAGTGTGAGCTTCCCCACAATGCCATACCGGGCTGAGCGTCCCCAGCCCAGGCAGCTGCTCGGGTTCACCTCCAGCAAACCCCTACACGGCACTGACCGGGGCATGGGACTACCACAGAGCACCCCACGTCAGCCTGGGTCTCAAACAGGCTGGTGCACATGGACATCCCCAAGCCAGACACGCCACGCAGCACCCTGCGCAAGCCCCATCTCTCTTCCCTCCACGGGCTTCAGGTCCGGGGGCAGAGGACGCTGCTACGCTTTTCCCACAGTCTCATCTTTGCTCATTAACAACCGCGTTATGATGTGCACATCGCCGCAGGGAAACTGCACCGTACGGGAGCTGCAGCTCTTCAGCTCCCAGGAGCTGGGCTTAGGGCCAAGGAGGAAAGACCAACCACGCAAGCACCACAAAACAAAACAAAACGCCAGCGATCGTTTGATTACCTGTTCATCCCCGGAAGGTTGCCCCAGAAATAGCGTGCTCGGTGGGCAGCTGATATCTTGATAGCATCAATCATAACCGGGTTACACTGCAGGCCATGAGAGGGGGGGGAATAAAAGTTAAGAGGAGGTGCGGGCTCAGCCATCTCCTGCACGCCAAGCCCTTCTCTGCTGTACTGCAGCAACTTAAAAATCTTCAGCAAATCCTCCTCAGGATGTAGCCCCAACAAACCCTTGTTCCACCCCAGAGCACGGTCAGGTTGGCCACATGGGCTACCACGCCACAGCTGTGGCCAGGAGCTAATGAAAATCACAGCACGCTTCAGTGCTGATTTCTCTGGGACAGGATCAGGGCTGTCAGCCTCCAACGGAGCTTCTACATACGGGGGTTCCTGCTGACCCACAGCCCATCTTGGCTACCACAGAGTTAAAAATCCTTTCCAGTCCCTGACCTCCCTAGAAAGGCAGGCATTGCTCTGAACAGATGCTTTCTGCAAGGCTGGCAAAAACCCTCCCCCAGAGAACTAGTGCCTGGGGTTAACCTCCTGAAAGCCAGAGGGGATCCCGAGCCAAGACTAAACAGCTGACTCCTGGTGCGTGCATCAGGCAAGGGGCTTTCCAGCGCTGGGGACATAACAAACCACAGCCAGACCTTCACAGCCTCAGCACACCTTGCACAGCCCAAGTGTCTCCTGCTCTGACGCCTTTCCCGAAGACGGTGGCAATCCCTACCTCCAGAAACCGAGAAATGTCCCTCTTGTCATTGACCCTCATGGCCACCACGTTCTCGAACATCCAGAAGAAGGGGCGCTCCTCTCCCGCCTTGGGACGGGCGTAGTTGAGCAGGTGGTAAAATTCGAAGAACAGCCTCCCGGTTCCTTCTACAAGGGACAAAACGGGAGCAGCAGGTTGGGACCAGCTGTGGCACAGGGGGCACAGCTCTGGGGGTCCTGGCTGCCCTCCCCACCGCGATTGGCATGGAGACAGCCTGTGCTTTGCAGGTGCCATCCCATGGTTTGTAGGTCAGAGAGAAGCCACCACTAATGCAGACTGGGGCTGAACCAACTTCTCTGAACTTCAAGGTGGCTCCACACCTCGGGAACACCCCGGGGGTACCCAGCCCTGCAGAGGCAAAGCAGCCTTACCGTACAGCCCCTTCCTGGCTGGATTCACAAGGGAGAGGTCGTTACAGGGGCTTCCACCGATCACCAGGTCAAAGGGACCCCACTCCTCGATCTAGAGTGAACAGACAGACGCAGTTAGGAAATGCCATGTAAGCAGGTCTCTCCTCCACAGCAGGGCAGGGGGCAAGCCCTTCCCAGGGCTGGTGGCGTGAGACCCACGCGGTCATGGGGACACGTTCCCCGGCCCGCCCGCAGAAGCGGTGCTCACATTTCTCTTGGTTATGTTCCTGACGTCGTGCACATAGGTGATGTTGCTCTCATGCTGCATGGTGCCCACAGCAATGGGGTCTTCGCAGATCTCCGAGGCGATGTACTTCTCCACTTGGATGCCCAAGTCCTTCAGCACCAGGTACCCTGCCAAGGGACAGAGGTCTGAGGTTGCAGTGCTCTCTTTAGTCTCCCAGTCTCCTTCATCAGCACAGACGCTCGATGTGGCCACTCTTGCATGTCCTAGGTGGGTGCAGTCAAACAGGACTTCTGGATGAGCAACCTATTTTTTGACTCGTTTCTCCAGGCAGGTTTGCTCCCAGAAAGCAGAACTCCAGAGCTGAGTGAACTGAGTCAAATCAGTCGCCCTCAGGCATTTCTTCACCAGAGACCCGGTTACCAGCACGCCCACAGCTCTTGCTTCTCAGTGAAACCAGCTACCTGAGACCACACTCAGTGCAGCAGGAACCTCTGTGAGCAAAATTCCCATGCCCTCTCTCCATCTCTCCATCCCTCCCTCCTCCACAGCCCTGTCCATCAGGAATGGGAGCCCCTTCCCTCATCCCCTTCTGATGGGGATGCCCCTGCCCTTCATCCTGTTCTCCCCACCAAGCTTTCAGAGACAAGTTTGAGTCCATTAAACTATTCATCCCTGACATCCAGTGCTGTAAGCCACCAGGACGGTGCTCTTCCAACGCCTCACCTGTTGCAATGCCATCAAACAAAGATAGCACTCGAATAGGTCTCCTCTTTGCTGGTGGGACCGTTGGGTAGATTTTGGGTGCAGCCTGCAATGAAAGGACAGCAATGAAGCCCCAGCTTTGGCAGTGCTGTGATGCTCTGTGAGGCCAAACCTTTGGCTCTACAGGCATCGCCTCCACTTTCAGGGGAGCATCTGCAGGGCCAAGAGCCCAACACCCTTGGAGAGGGTGGATGAGTGAGACCAAGGCAGACAGCCAAGGAATTTTCAGCTGTTCGCCTTGCCCTCTGCAGCCCTCTCCCCGACAGCCTAGTGCGCTGGGCTTGCCTGCCCGCAGCCCTTACGTATTCCTGTCCCTTGTCGCTGGTGAAGAAGTCCTGCAGGCGAGTGTTCCAGTCCTGCCGGCGCTGCAGCACCCCGTAGCTCCTCTGGGGCTGGCACATGTAGCAATTCCAGGGCTCCTGCTCTTTTGCCTTGGCCGACGTCCCTCGCCCCACCAACACCTCCAGACACTCCACACAGAAGCACCTGCCCAAATCACAACACCTCGTGCCCGTCACCTCCAGAAATCCCTCTGCGTCACCCCAGCCTCTCCTGGGGTCTCCTCTGCCATGCACCAGAGCCCCACCCCATCCTGTAGGATGTTGTTCCATGCAGTATCTTGGTTTTTAAGGCTGCAAACACAAACTGGTGACCCAGGTAAAGCTCCTGCCTCCTCCATTCAGAGAGAATCCAACAATTCTATGAGCATCATAGAATCACAGAATAGTTTGGGTTGGAAGGGACCTTAAAGATCATCTTGTTCCAACCTCCCTGCCATGGGCAGGGACACCTCCCACTAGACCCCTGGACTATCCTGCCCAGCCTCACGTATGACCCTGCTTCCCTGTGGCTCCCCAGGAGCTCTGCTGTGAGCTGGGACAGAGGAGCAGAGACGAGGAGCAGAGACGGGGCCCACCTGCAGCAGCTGGCATTGCTGCAGAGCAGCAGCTCCTTGCCTTCGCAGCAGACAGTGCAGTAGGACTGGTAGCCGTCTTCGTCATACATGTAGAAGAGCTCCAGGAATCTATCCTAGCGAAAGGACAAGCGGGAGGAGAGAAGGACGGAGGATCAGGATCTGTGCTCAGAGGGTGAAGAGGGAACATAGCTTTGCTTCGTCCCTGGTGCACCCTGAGAGCTCGGAGATGCACATCCTCGGTGCTGCAAGTGGAGAGAACATGCCGAGGGACAGCCCCGTGGTGGATACAGGACCCGGCACAGTCACCCCTCCTGTCCCGGCAGCGCCGGCTGCAGCGGGGCTGGACTCGGCACCCCATCCTCCTGCCCCAGGCTCAGCCCCGGCACGGCGGCACTTACCCTGCACGTCTGGCAGAGGCCCCCCTCGAACAGCGGGTGGAAGGTGGCCGGGTTTCTCCTCCCGCAGGACAAACAGCTGTCTGTGTGACAGAGAGAGCTCCGCTCACCCCGGGGTAGGGAACCCCACGCGGAAGCGCAAACCCCACACCTCCACCCCACGGCGGGCTGTGGATGCTGGAGACTCTCGCCTGAGCCCGTGCAGGTCCAGACGCAGCTGCAGCTCCCAGCAATCTGCGATCACAGCGCTCTCCCCCTTCCTACATGGTGCAGTTAAGAAGGGACCCACCATCTTTGCCTAGTGCTGCCTGCACCTGCACCAGCCCCACACCTTTTCCCAAGAGAGACGGGGCAATCGATTACCTTCGAGACTCCCGCTGTTGTTCGTAACTTCAGAAACCATTTGCTCTTTATAAAATTAAAAAGAAAAAGAGAGATTTATCATTCCTTATGCAGCAAACTTTAAATGCACTCTACTTAGAGACGCCTGATTTCTTGCATTAAAACTGCTACAGCTTTCTTTGCACAGAGAATCACAGAATCATAGAATGATTAGGTTGAAAGGGACCTTAAAGATCATCTAGTTCCAACCCCCTGCCCTGGGCAGGGACACCAACCACCGGACCAGGTTGCTCAAAGCCACGTTCAGCCTGGCCTTGAACCCCTCCAGGGATGGGGCAGCCACAGCTTCTCTGGGCAACCTGGGCCAGGGGCTCACCACCCTCAGAGTGAAAAGTTTCTTCCCGATATCTAATCTCAATCTACTCTCTTCCATTTTGAAGCCATTAGCCATGTCCTATCACTGCATGCCCGTTTAAAAAGTCCCTCTCCAGCTTTCTTGTAGGCACCTTTCAGATACTGGAAAGCGGCTATGTCTACCCGGAGCCTCCTCTCCGGGCAGAACTCGCTCAGCCTGCCTTCTGAGGAGAGGTGCTCCAGAAGGCAGGCCACGGGCACATTAGAAATTTTGGTGCGAAACCCATGTCCTTTCACGGCTTGAGATATTAGAGCTAGAGTTTAAAGTAGCAACACACAGATCATTTCCAAGCTGAGCAAATAATGGAGCCCAGCTTGTGGTGCCATGTCTTGCAGTTGGGTTTTGTGTCTTGTAAGGCACAAATTGAGCAACAAAAAGTTTTTTTCTTCGGAATCGAAGCTCATGGCCCCTGTGTAGATGCGAGCCCTTTCCCAGAGATGTTTCCCAGTGCTTTTCAGGATGCATGGCCCAGGCCATGCTGCTCCCCAGCTCTCGCTGCTCGTTACCTCGGGTCTGGTCCTCTTCCACTCGCTGCTCCTTGTTGTTGTTGCAGGGGTTGGTCTTCAGCCTCTTGGTGGGGGGACACTGCTCGAGGGACAGGACCTCCTCAGTCCCGTTCCTCAGGGCCCCGTTCTCTGCAAGGGAAAGGTGACTCCCTGGGGATGAGCCTCCAGCACCAGGAGCTCCCCAGGGCACGGGGGGACATCTCCTGCCAAGCCCAGCCAGGCCCCATCCCAGACAAATGCAGAGCTCTTTCTGACCGCCCAGGCTCCCCACGCATGGCTTGAGGCTCAGCTAGGTCATGACTTCCAAGAGCAATGGCTTTGAGGGTGCTTTACTCTGGCATTTTGTGATGCTGCTGTGGGGGACGCCAGTGTGGAGCCCCAGGGCCACCTCAGCAGCAGGCCAGCATGGCCACTGCAGAGGTCGAGCAGGTGCAGCCAGGACCAACCGCCAGCCCCATGCCCAGCTCACGCCACCACCTCACCTGAGGCTTTGGGCGGTCGTAGTCCCTTGAGACCCAAGGGCTTGAAGCCGGTGAGCGCCCAGTCGATCATGGGCTTCAGCTGCTCCTCCAGGGACTCCCCGGGGGCGGATGAAAATGTCTTCCCCGACCGGCTCCGGGCAACCTGCCGAGAGAAGAGGGACGGCGTGGGCCAGGGTGACCGGGGCTTGTCCCCAGCTGCAATGAGCATGGCCCACATGCCCGCCAGGTCCCAGGCACCCTCTCCACCACAAACACACGTGTGCACGCTCGGCGTCCCCGGCTCAGCGGCAGCTGCTGGATTCCGGCATAGGGTGTACCCTCGGCTGCACTCCTGTGCCTCCCCTCCCTGTAAGGAGCCCGTCTGTCCCCCACCAGCCCCAACCCAGCTGGGAGCAGGGACAGCCCAGCCCCAGCTCTCGCCCAGACTTGGCCACCCGGCAAGAAAAGTAAAGGCAGAAGAGGTGCCTGTGAGTTTGCAGCACCGTAACCCGGAGCGTGATGCCTCCCCTGGATGGGGATCAGACCCATGGGGTGCTCAGTGCCGGCCCCGACTGCAAAGGGCATCCAGCACCAGCCCAGGACACCTCCTGGCAGTGTGACAGTGCCTTCAACCACAATGCTGCCACGCCAGAGTCCCCAGAGGGAGCCTGGCCCCAGGGCTGTTTTTGGAGCAGAGACCCTGAAGCAGCAGCAACTACTCGTGAATCTCCCGGGATAAGCAGGGTTTGGCCCCATGGCTGCACTTGGAAATAGTCCCAGCAGAGAAAGGAGGGTTTTCCTACAGACATCTGTCCACATCGCCCCAGCAGACGGGGGAAATGATTAATTCTGGACTGCGGTAGGAGCTCCTGCACTGATCTCTCTCAAGGTGATCCGCAGGCATTATCCAGAACCACTCCCAGATGCAAAGCAGAGCAATGTGCAGAGGGGCAGAGCGGGGAAGCCCCAGCCCCAACCACCTCCCCACACACTGCCCGAGCTCTGCAGGCGCCTGGGGCTGAGCAGACGCCCAGCTTCCCGTCTGGGACACCTTCTCCTGCCCCTGCAAAGCCTTTCCTTCGCTGGCTCAGCTGCATCCGCCGCCTGGAGCACAGCCTGTCCTTGCCTGCATCCCACTGCCCCCCACGGAGCCCAGCCACTTCACTTGGCACCTCATCCATCCAACCCCAGCTCTGCTCCGCAGTTACCTCCAGGGCATGGTATATGGCTCGTCGGTAGGAGACCAGCTTATTAAACGTGGAAGAATTGAAATGCTGCCTAAAGGCCATCAGTCCCACCAGCTTGTCTGCAGAAACCTGGGAGAGAGCGACAAAAGCTTACCTGCAGGCACAGGGGCACAGGCATGCCTTGCTTGGGCTGTGTCCCCCACGGCACCGTGCCCCCCGAATCGCAGACCCATCCCTGCAGCACAGCAGCTCCCAGCATGGCTCTCACGCCGCAGCCAAGGGCACCAGGCTGCAGCCATGCCGGGGCTTTGTCTGGACCGTGCAGCCGGGCGAGGAAACCCAGCGTCAGCTTTGCAGAGGGCGACAAACAGCAGAGGGAGGAAAGCAGAGGCAGCAGCATCGCACTCGCGACTAGGACGGGTGTTTTGCACCCTCTGCTGGCACCGCACCTCTGCCGGCAGAGCCGGCGCAGCACGGGCACCCGGCACAGCGCTCCCCTCCCAGCGCTTCCCTCCCTCCCGTCTGCAGTCCAGGGGAGGCGCAGGATGGCCAAGGGGTGATGGGGCTCCGGGAGGGCATCCCTCACCAGGCAGGGAGCAATGGGGGCAGCCCTAGAGACCAGGGCTTGGACAAAACCCTGCGAATGGGAGGGACAGACATCCCTGTTGCCAGATTCTGTCACCAACCTATGGTGACCAGGCACTAGTTATAGTCACTAGAGCCACGAGAGCATGCCAGAGCCTGACTATGCCAAACACCAGGGTCCCTCCCCAGGGAGGCCGCAGTTGGGCACACGCAGCCCGGAGGCAGCCCCAGGAATGGGACAGACGGCCGAAATGTGCAGGGGAGGGGATTTCAGCCTGGCTGAAATCAGGCGCAGGCAGCAAGCTTACCTCAGAGAACTTCCCATCTCCGAACCACTGCACCCACCGCATGCCCGAGACAGCCTGGCGCTTGGCCGTGGCTCTGTAGGAGACAACGATCGCAGGCCACCAGGAGAAACCTTTGATCTTTCCCCAGACGAGCTCCCCAATTCCGAATTCTTTCCCATCCTGCACGCAGAAGAGGACAACACAGATCAGCCAAAAGCACAAACTCCCCGCTTTATCCGAGCGCCCACGTGGGGGAACGGCCGCGGGGTGCCCCGCAGAGCTGCTACGCCACGCGCGTCACTCGCTGCAGCGCACATGGACTTCTGTGCAAGGATCTATAAAAGCTGCACCCCCTCCCTCAAAAAAATGGCCGAACACGCCCCCGGCAGCGCTGGCTGCCAGCCCTGCACCACGCAGGAGCTGGGCGCGAAGGTCTGTGCGTCGGCAGCCCCACGCCAAGCCCGGCGCCTGGCACGCAGAGCACGGTGCGTGCTCCGTCCTGCACAGCCCTCCTGGCACCCGCACCCCGTGCGTGCCCACTCCTGCCTGCCCTCCCGGGGTCTCTGCAAACACCGAGAAGCTTTTTCCTGCCCTCACAAACCAACAGCTAGGAAGCTCCGGCTGCCACAGGAGGGCTTGCAGCGGCCCCGGGGATGGGGACGGGCAAGGCAGGAGGGCAGCAGGTCCGGGGAGTGCAGCCGGACTCTCCCGATCCCCTCGGCCATCGCAGCCGTGTTTGTCCAGGAGACCTGAGCTCACTGCACGGTGCTGCTGAGCCACGAGGCACAGCCCAGGCCGAGGGACGTGGGGAACACAGCAGGGGATGGTACGCGTCCTGCCTGGCTGCAGGGAGGACTTTGCACAGAGGTTGCTCCCTGGGCTCCCCGAGCAGACGATGTCGCTCCTGGGTGTGTGGAAACCCCCATTCATGGGGCTCACAGCTCAGCTCATCTGGCTGCACCCCAGGGAGAGGAGAGAGGGCACCCACCCTCCTCTTCTTCCCAAGGAGAGAGCAGAAAAAATAGGGCAGGGAAAAAACAGAAAGAAAAGAAAAAGGTGGGAATTTTGGTGAGACCATGCCAAGAGCCTCAAACAGGCAGTGTGACAGCGCCACACTGGCACGGTGCTGTGCCCAGGGAGGCACCTCGCACAGGAGCAGTCCCCTCTGCCTGCAGAACCCTCCCTCCCAGCTTTGTTCTGCAATTAGGCACCTAATTATGCAGCAAGAAGCAATTGCCCAATTCCTGCAAGTCTCGGGCCCTGCCCTGACGCCCGCAGGCACTGAATCACGCTCCTCTGCAGCTCCAGCAGCTTCGCTCCTCTCCAGCATCCCCCCGACAGAAACATTTTCTACGCATGCAACTGCCTGTCTCGGCGGGGCCGGGCATGGCTGCCAGCCCGGCGTGTGCCGCGCACGCGTCCCTCGGGGGCCCTTGGAGGCTTGGCAGCCCCCCGTGTGGCACAGGCAGGGGCTCAGCGGGGCTGGTCCCCGCATGCTGACCATCTGCAGCAGGGTGCCCCCGGAGCAGCATCAACCCCGCTGCCCGATGGACAGGGACAGCCCGGCACCATCGCACCCCAGACACACAGGGAAGGGCAGGCAGGGAAGAGGAGGCGGGAGAAGCAGCAGTGAGGTTTCCAGAAGGTCCCCTCGCCTGCAGGCTTGGGACAAGCCAGGAAGGTTCCTCCTCGCCCCGCACCGTCCCAGGCGCAGGATTCCAGTGCCCGGGCAGAGTTTGGCCCCTCCATACCTGGTACTCCAGCGCCATCCCCGCGTCTCTGCTCTCCGGCTCCTCGGCCCCCAGCTCGGCGGAGCCATTCTGCCCTTCCTGGGAGCTGCTGCCGGAGAGGGTGCTGCTGCTCCGGGATGAGTCCCGGGAGTCCTCCTCCGTCAGGTCGATGGTGGTCACGGGGATGGATGTGGTCGAGCGCCGCTTGGAGCTCTGCGCAGCGGAGGGAGCAGAGTGTGAGAGTGGTAGGAAGGCGGGGAGAGGGGAGGAGGGGAGCAGAGACCTGCCCCACATCACCCCCAGCCCCTCAGCCAGGGATCAGAGCGGGAGAGCCAGGGAGAGGGGCACCACCACAGCCAGGAACGGAGGAGAGGGCCCAGGACTGTGGCGTTTGAGGGAGAACTGCTCTGCTTTTACTTGCAAGACACATAGAAAACGGTGCACCGTTTGCTCTCTTCCCTTTTCCTCTCCTCAATTCACCTGAGGGTGTTCAAAGCACCCTGTTCATAGCAGGGGCAAGCAACAGCACACACACCCCCACTTCACAGGGGAAACTGAAGCAGGCAGAGGCCACAACATGTCTGAAGCCACTTGGCCAGGGCACAGCAGAAGTGAAGGTCTCCAGAGCCCCAGGGAAGCCCTGGCCCCACGCAGACCCTCACCCGCAGGGGAGCTGGCAGGTCCCTGAGACTCTCCACGCTGTTCGTTTCCTTGATCTTCATCTCGTGCCGGGTCTGCCCTGCCTGGAAGATGAGGCGGACGGGGGGCTTCTGCCTGAGGCTGCTCTCCCAACCGGCGCTGCCCCGGGGCCGCACCTGCAACCAGAACAGAGAAGTGCCGTGGCACGGATGCCTTCCCCATGCCAGCAGCATGCTGGGGACAGGCACAGCCCCTGCTCCTCAGGGCTGGGCACTAGCAGCACCAGAGCCCCAGGGCTGGGAGCATGGAGAAGGCAAGAGGAGCGCAGACGGCTGTGGGAGCAGGACCCAGGCTGAGCCCCTTGGTGTGACCGTGCACTTCACAGCGTCTCTGCTGGGCTGCACAGCCATGCTCAGGAGCACGCACTGCTGCAGCCCCCAGCACCCTGCAGGGGGGCAGCATCCCACCAGCAGCTGCTTACAACAACTTTTGTTTCCAGCTCTCATGTGCATCCTCCACTATACCCTCCTATACCCTCCCCTCCTCGCAGCTACAGCCATGGCTGTGCGACTGAGACCAGCGGGAGGCCAGCAGCCGGGAGGACCGGCCACCAGAAAAGCCACGAGCCCCGGCAGAGCAGCCGTCCCAGGCACGGCACCCTACTCACACATGCGTGGGTGCTCTCACACAGGCGTGGGTGCTCTCCCCCCTAACAGCCTGGCCCCGCAGAGGCACCCAGGGCAGCCTTTCCCCTGCGGCTTCAGCAGCCGCAGTTTACAATCAGTCTAACCCAGGCATGTTTCCTGCATCCGGCATAACAAGAGTTTCAAAACGAAATGAGATTTTGCAAGTGAAGAGCCCCCAAACCGAACGTAGTGGGAAAGCAGAATTTTCACCCCGGTTGGATTTATGGCTCTTTCTTTTGGAAGCTGCCTCATCACAGGCAGATCTCCAACCTTGGGGTTTCATTTCAAAGTCAAAACAATAAAGCCAGAAGGCAAAAATGCTTCCAGACCCTGGAGGTTTGTCAACCTAGTCAACAAAAGGAGGGGGGGCAAAACTGGGATCCAGCCCCACAGCAGCTAAAAGCAGGCCACCCTGAGAATGGGAGACACGAGATGCTTTGGTCCATCAGTACAGCCAAGCCTTTTTAAAGAAAACATCAGCATAATAATTATTAGACTGCTGCAACATGTAGTGGGCATCACTGCATCACGCACCATACCCTCCTGCTGCTGCCGACATAATGTAAATCAGGAATTTAAAACAAATATTATGCTTGTAAATTAATATTGCGTCTGCCATTGGACTGTTCCCCCAGCACCAAGAGCAAGAGCTGCCCCAGAGGGGAATAGTCGGGTATCCCAGGAACCAGCTGCCCCCCACCAACAGCCCACAAAGCCCCCCGGGCAGCGAGGTCTTACAGCAGCTTTGGCGAGCACTTACCTCCTGCGCCCCTGCGAGAGCAAGCGGCCAGGACAGGTCCTCCTTGGAGAGGTCTCCCTTGCTGACCCTCTTGTTGTTCTTCAGGGACGGCAGCCCCAGGCCCCCAGCATCTGTGCAGGGACAAGGCAGAGCAGCCTCAGGCTCCGTGAGCCATCCCGGCCGTGTCCCTGCACGCCTCCGCCCGCGGCTGCTCTGAGCAGCAAGGCACGATTTGAAAAAAACGAAACCTCATCTTGGAGAAATGTGGCCAAGAGCTGAAGACAAGCGGTGTCCCCAAGGCTCCCCATCATGGTACTGCTGACACTGGCAGTCCCAGGTCACCCAAAACTGGGAGGGACTCTAATAGCACTTGTGGGGACCTTCTTACGTAATTTTTTGTTCCTGAAAGCTCAGAGGCACAAGGAAACCATTCAAAGCCCACTATTCAGGGCCTGTCACCAGTTCATTTAAAGCAAGGACCTCATGAACCCAAGAGCTGACATTTGGGGACTATGACCAGAGCATCCCAGGAGCTGTGATGCAGCCGGCAGCAACCCTTGGGCATGTGGCGGCTCCCCGCCTCCCTCCTCCCCAGGGGGGTTAAACCATCAAGGGGCAGAGCCAGCATCCCAGCGCAGCACGCGTTTCCACAACCGCTTCTGTCACCATGGCCTGGATGCGCCACCAGAAAGCAGAAACCCAGTGGAGTCATGGAGTGACCCCGGCCACGGCTGTGATGCTCCCGGGAAGCCCTTTGGGATGGTGGCTGGGAGATCCCTGGCCCCATGCATCCCTGCACATCCCAGGCGTGGAGCACCCCGGGCACAGCACGGCAAGACTCACCTGGAGCGCTGGGCTTCCCATTCGCCTCCAGAAGCAGGGCAGGTGTGTTATTAGCGGGATCGGTGCAGTCCCCGTTGATGAGGATCAGCTCTGCCCTGCAGTCTGCCTCATCCCGGTCATGGCTCTTGTCCTTTTTCATGGTTGCCTGTGGAAGCCAGAATGGAAAGGAAATTTAGCCGTGCAGAAAGCCCCAGGGAAGGTAAAGTAGCCAGAGTAAGCTCTTCAAGCCAGCCACAACTTCTCATGCCCTTAGCAGAGGGGTCTAACTGGAGACGCATTTGGAATGGTATCGGGACCCAATGGGCACCTGGACAACACCTCCCCACAAATGTGGTGGCCCTGAATATCCACCAGCTCCAGTGAACAGAGGCCCCAGTTGCAACCTGCTTGTCCTTAGGGAAGTGCCGGGGCTTTTCTCCGGGGCTGCACTGGCCCAGCCCTGCCATCCGTACGCCATGGAGTGCTCCTGGGCACGGTGCTGCCCGGCCCAGGCTGGCTCTGCCAGAGGGGTCCCGGCTGCAGCTTGAGACCCTGTCCAGAGGGGAGCTGCACTTCCCAGCCACCTTGCAGAAACCAGGGGACATCCCACCCCCCCGGGAACCAGACTCAACTGTGCTCCGGCTGCCCAGCAAACCCAGCAGTGGGTGGGCTGTTACGGCAGCAGTGGGACAGGGCAGACGGCTCGCCACGGGGGGCAAAGTCCTGGCGCCTGCAGTGAGTTACACTCTCCCAAAGGGAGAAAACTCCTCCTGCCCCCCTGCCCTGGCCTCAGCTCCCCCCCACCCCCAGCCCCAGGGCAAAGGGGCAGGGCAGGGGTCTGCCCTGGCTGCACTCACACACCACCATCACCCAACCCCGGGGACTGGGGAAAGAGTGTCGGCATCCCCCCACCCCAGTGTCCCCCCACCCCAGGAGCTGCTGCTGTGCAGATAAAGCCCAGCCACACGTCCCCCCAGCAGAGGCGGAGCACACCTCGCCTGCACCCAGATGCCTCTGCCCTCCCCCTGGTGCCCTCCCTGCATCCTGTTTTCGGAGGTGGAAGCTCCCAGGCTCTCCCAGAGGCACCCAGGGCTACGCTAAAGAAGCTGCCTCATTGCTGGGCTATGGATCTGTGCTGCAACTTGCCCCTTCGCCAGCACAGTCATTTCAGGAGCACGTAGCTCAGCTCAACAAACTAAGGAGCAAGCAGGGCTTTACCCACCTAACGCACTGTTAGGAAGCAAAAGCAACACACACACCCCCCAGCCCTAAAAAGACCCCAGCTCCAGCCCCGCCACCCCCTCCCCGGCGCTCTCGCTCAGCATCGCCTCCAACTGCTTCCTTAACAATTGAGATTTCTGCTTTGAGATCATCTGTCAGCACCTCTGACAAACAAAGACCAGTCGGGGTTTGATATTTCGGATGCCGAGGGCAGCCTTAAAACCCTGGTAACATCCAAACATGAAGGAAAACAGGTGTCCGCGCACCCACCTCCACAGGCAGAGCCCCCGGGTGCACGTCCTGCCTCCCCCCCCCAAGACACGTCTCCTCAACAAAGGGATGAGAGGGAGAGCAACGGCACCAGAGGGAGTCTAAAGCTGCCTAAACCCCTACAGCTGTGTGCAGAAATCCCACTGCTGCAGCACATCTGCTCCCAGAACCCGGCGAACAATTCCTGGGAGCTGCCCAGACTCGCTGGGCTGCCCCCGGCCCGGGCGGCTGGTCCCGCATGCCGGCCCCGTGCACGCCGGCCCCGGATGCTCTCGGATGCAAAAACACGTCCTGGTGCAGCACAGCCGGGTCAGCTCCACCGGGGTCTGCTCCACCCTCCCCAGCCATCCTGCAGAAGGGCAGCGACCATAGCCAGGAGCGACGCTGCCTCAAAAAATAGCCAATTTCACAAAATAATAGTGAATCTCACGAAAAATAGCAAATCTCACTCAGGAATCCATACAGGGCGGTGTGAGAGGATACACTGCTCTCTTGGCACGAGGGTGACCCAGAGGAGAGGCTGGGGAGAGGGAGATGGGGCAGCGTGAGGCCGTTAGGATCCAGGGAGGACAGGAGCAAGCATGGCCACCTCCCAGCCCTGCAAAACATCTGCACCCTCAAAACCCCGCTGGGACCTTCAGAGGACCTTTGCATTTGGTCCTTTGTCAGGAGCCTGTTTGGGAGCCTGAGATGGGAGCCTGAGCCTGGGAGGTTCAAACTTGCAGCTCAAAAAGGCTTCTCCTTTCTCAGCCCCAGAGGTGCCCCGCATGGCCAGCACACGGCAGGCGATCGGGCGAGCGTGTCCCTGCCACCACTGCGCTGGGGAGGCAGAGCGGAGGGTGACACAGCAGCCAGGTCTCCCCGGGACATACGGCCACGACTGATCACCCGATGTGCCACGCTCAGCTTTGCTGAGTGCTCAGGGAGCTCCGACATCATCCAGTTATAAAGCGTTAAAAAAAAAAAAGTGCTATCCCTTTGGAAGGAACTGCTCCCTGGCAGAGCTGGAGACTCCCACACCAGGGCTCTGACGGTCCGTGGGACCTGGCCACAAGCCCCAGCGTAAGCGCAGGCGTTTCAGGTCCCCAGGTGCAGGCAGGGCCTGCAGCGTACGTGCAGGAGCAAGCAGTGCATACGCAGGAGCATACGCACTGCTTGCTCTGTGCACTTCTCCAGCTGCACCACCCGAGATCACTCGAGGACATCCTGTCACCATCCTCTGACACGCAAGCGGGAACGGGAGCATCACACCATGACCCAAACTGCAAAGCTAATTAAACTCTCGCTTCCCCAAAAACTTACACCGAGGCAGCGGGACTGCAATTCCCATCCTTTCTCCTATTGCTGCTGCCTTTTGCACCAAGCAATAAAGCCACATGCTCCAGACTGTCCTGCCTGCTGAAGAGGGGTGTCCGGCCCGTTGCCCCTCCAGCCACCGAGGATCTCCCGCAGGAGCCACCATACTCGCAAGCCTCACCACCTCCTTCTCGGGAGGAAGGCTCAGCCCTTTGTCCTCGCCTCCCCTCGCAGAAACGCACACCAACATGTGCACACAGGGCATTACAAAAATAATAAGAAACAGAGCACTCCCCTCACATGTTCTGTCTCACGGGAGGAGGAGAAAAACAGCACCGCAGTGTTTGCACTGCTTAGCACACTGCAAACATACAGGCATGCACTACAGCCATAGGCTTCGTACAAGAACCCACGAAGAATGAAATAATGCAGAATTCCGGCTCCGATGCTCCAAGCTCCCCAAGAGACTGGCGCTAGCGGCAGCCCCGACACCGCCTGGTGCCCAGGACGTGCCCTGCAGCGATACCCCACCGAGACAATGAACCCGCTGACTCCGGATCCCGCCCTAGTTTTGCAATACCAGTTTCTTTAAGGTTTGCCAAACTGGTTAAGGACCATGCTACAATATTAACTGCTTAGAGAGGCTCCCGGTCCCTGCCCGGCCGAGCTCGCTGGCTACCCCGGAGCGGGCAGAGCGGCTGCGCTCACCTGCGAGGGGTCCCGGCAGGACCGTGCCTCCGCACCCCGCTGCCCCCCGGGACCGGGGCTGCTCCCCCAGCCTGGCTCGGGCTGTTTTCAGTTTTTCTTCTTGAGAAAACAGGCTGGCCCTTATCAGGTGCGTTTCCCCAGTAGGTGGAGAGATCGCAGGGGAGACAGCCGGACTTTGCCTCCAGACAGGGACATGCATATCAAAAGGCTGGAGGGAAGCGTTTTACATGATGGCTGGGATGGCAGCCATCGCCCAAGCCCTGTTTGAATAACAAAAAGAAATAAAGGACCCCAATGGCCGGGGCTCGCTCCCTCCAGGCTGGCTCCTTCCGAGGGCTCTGGGCTATCACGCACACAAATGGCCTTTAACTCTCCCCAAACCGAACATTTCCCTCTAATCCTGGGAAGAAAAGAGTTGCTGGGTTGGCAGTTTAGTAAGAAAGGGAGCCCATTTTGGCAGATATGCTCATTAAGAAGGGCAGGCTCTCCCCTCCCCTGCCCGTTTCCTGTGCCTGGCCCCTCTCCGCGCTCCCGCGCTCCGGCACTTCCCTCCATTTTCCCCCTGTTTCCTCTCCTGCCCCCCCTGCCCCGCTCCGCTCCCCCTCCGGACCGCAGCAGCCCTTTGCGGCCACCCCCAGGCTCCAGCACGGTCACCCGCTGCCTTTCAGCAAAGCTCGGTTGAAAGAAAAGAAACAAAAAACAAACCGGCCCCTCCTCTCCCAGTGAAGACCAGGCCTGAGAAGTCTCCTGGGCAGCCACCATCACAGCCAGCCGCTGCTCCAGCCGCTCTAGGCTCTTTACCATGCTCATCTCGGTCATGTCCCGCTGAGATGAGCCACGCTGGCTCTCCCGAGCCCCCTGCCCAGGGACGTGCCCGGTGTGGAGCAGGGGCCGGGGCTGGTGCGGCTGCGGGCAGGGCTGGGGGCTGCAGTGGCTCTGCCGTCGCGCAGGTGGGTCTCGCTCAGCGGTGGCAGGTCCTCCGTCCTGAGCGGTTACTGCTTCATCTTTCCCCTGCACAAGAGGACATAAAGCGATGATAATGACACCTGACTGTCCCCGTCTCCCCCCTCCTAGCCCTGTACGGCGGGGCTCAAGCCTCCAGCCATCCCCAGAGCTGGGGCCTGGGACGCCCTGGCTCATTCCCCCCCATTTCATTAAAAATTAGGAAGCTGGAGACAGAGGGAGAAAATTGAAGTCCTGCTGAAGGAGTAGCATGTTTCAGCCCCCTTCCTTCTCCAGCCCCCTTTCCGAGGGAGGTCAGTGCAGCATCAGCAAGAGCCTCAGGACCAGCGCTCGACCCGGGTGTCCACCCACTGCTCCTCTCTTCGTGACTCCTGAGACTTGTGCCCCACGTTGGGGCCACCCTGGAGTTTATTTCTCTTTCTCCGATGTTCTCCCTCCCCTGCCTCTTCCTCCACCAGAGCTTCTTTCCCGGCTCGGGAGGAGGAAGATGCCACTAGACTTCCCCCCGTGATCCCCCCGGATGGGGAGGAGGAGGAGGATGCCGGCAGAGCTCCCCCTGGGATCCCCCCGGCTCGGGAGGAGGATGATGCCGGCAGAGCCCCCCCCACCGAAATCCACCCCGGGTCGGTACCTGCCGGCTGGGCCGGTGCCCGGCAGCTGAGCGCGCCCCGGCTCCGGCCGCCCCCTCCCCTCCGTCCCCAGCCCCGGTGAAACTTCACGCCCGAGGCGCCGGCCGGGAGCTGCTTTCCTGCGAACAGAGAAAAAGCAAGATGCACTGACAGCTCTCCGACCCAAGAACCGAAACAAAGGTGTTCAGCCCCGGCAGAGCTGCCGCCCCATCCCGGGCTCCCGGAAGCCCTCCCCGTGCCCCCCTGCTTGGGGGCGGTGCTGCCCGTGGCCCGCCGAGCCACGGGCAGGGTAACCCCAGCCCTCCCCAAACCCTCCCCGCCCCGAAGCCATCACTTGCCGTTTCACCGACGGCAACCCGAGGCCCCGAGGGTTTGCCGTGCTCCCGCCGCGGCCCCGGGAGCTGCCCCTGCCCGGCTTCCCCTGCCCGTCCCGGCATCGCCGGGGGTCCCCAGCACCCGGCCCGACCCCGCCGTGACAGCCCCGGGACGCGCCCCCGGGCTACGCGGCCGCGGAAAACTCCGAAAGTTGCGCCGGGAGCCGGAGGGAGCGGCCGGGACCGGGAGGGAGCCCTGCCCGGGGGCTGCGGGCACACCAAAACCCCCGAACCCGCCCGGTGGCCGAGCGCCGGCAACAAGTGGCGGCGGAGCCCGCCGCCCCCTCCTCCCGCTGCCCCGAGCCCCCGGGGCGGAGCGCCGCCACTCCCCCGGGGAACGGGGAGCGGGGCCGCCCGATCGGCCGGGGCCGGGGCGCTCCTGCAGCACCCTCCGGTGCGCCCGGTGCCGCCTCTCCACCCTCCCCATTGTCCCCCGCCGCCGCCTCCGCTCACAACAAAGCCGCCCACGAGGATGCGCCGCAGCTCCGGCCCCGGCGGCCCCGGTCCCCTCGGTGTCCCCGGTCCCCGGCCCCGCGCTCACCTGCGCCGCGGCGGGACGCGCCGTCCAGCGGGGCCGCGCCGCCGCTCGCCGCCGCCTCCCGCGCCCCGGCCGGCCCCCGACAGCCCCGCGCTCCGGTTACATGGCGCTTTAACCCTGCCCGTGCTGGGCAGCCCCTCCTCCTCCTCCTCCTCCGCCGCCCCACGCCCGCCGCGCCGCACGGCGGGGGAGGGGAGGGGAGCGGGGGGCCCGCACCGCACCGCACCCGCCCGGCCCCCCGCACCCCCCGGGGCCCTGCGTTCCCCCGGGGCCAGTACCTCCCGGAGCTCCGCATCCCATCCACCCCCCCCCACCCCCCCCCCCACGGCTCCGCATTCCTCCAGTGCCCCGCACCCCCGCGGCCCGGCACCCCCCCGCGTCTCCGCATCCTCCAACGGCGGCTCCGCACGCCCGGCGTCCCAGTATTCCCCCACTGCTCTGCATGGCCCGGGACTCCGTATCGCCCGGGACTCCACGTTGCCCAGTGCCCCACATCCCTCCCTGCCCCGGTGCCCTGCATCCCCTCTCCGGGGCTCAGCATCCCTCTCTCGGGGCTCCACAGCCTCCCTGATGTATCACACCCTCCCGGGGCTCCCCATCCCCTGGTACCCACCGGCGCCCCGGTGTCACCCACAGTACCCGACATCACCTCAGCATCCCTCCGGGGCTCGGCCCTCAGAGCCCCCCCCCGTAGCTCAGCCCCCGCGGCAGAGTAGCCCCCCCGGGGGGAAGAAGGAGCACCTCGATGCCGGGCAGAGCCCTGGCCCCACCGAGCCACCCCTCTGCCCACGGGCTTTCCACCAGCACTGTGCCCCTCGCAGCGCGGGCGCAGCATGGGCTGGGCAGACAAAGCCTTACAAGTTTTACAGTCAGTTTTTGTTTGTTTGTTCTTTCCCTTTGCCACACAGAGGCGAGACACTTGGCGAGGGCTGTGCTGGTGACGAGGAAAACAGTCTGCGCCTCTCCTGCCCAAGACAAAGCATCCAGAGTCCACGTGGGGTATAATCTTCTCGGCTCCCTTCCTATTACTTCTAGATCCAGCAGAAAACTGTATAACAGTAAGAAGGCGGCATACGATTATCCCGGTGTGATAGAAACAAGCTTTCAAGGCCAGGGGGAAAAATGAGTTAGCCAAAGTATCCGAACCCTGCGGGAAGTGCCTGGACCAGCCCAAGGCCTGTGTAGCAGGTTCCCCCAGACCACCCCTCCAGCCCTGCAAAACACAAGCATGAAAAATGTGGCTGCACGTGCAAAAAAAGCCCAGCAAGTGGACAAGAGGAGCTGAGAAATCTGGTCTGGATAAGCCTTTGGGAACACTGGAGATTACAGTTCAAATAAACACACGCTGCATAAACCTAAAGCTAATTTGCAACTCTGACGAGTAGATTAAAACCCAGCAAAGAGATTTTACTCCTGTTTGTTTTTCCAAATTTGGGAAAGCAAAATGCTTTTGCGGGCTGTGCTCAGGAGAGTTTCTAGGGCACTGCTAGGGTGGAATTAGTCCTTGCTTCAAGCATCCACGGGCTCCTCTCCCTTTATACGGAAACCTTCCTGCCTCTGTTGGCCTCGCTGACCTGCCATCAATCTCCCACCCGGCTGAAACGCCCTCTTTCTCTCTCTTCCCCTCAGTTATCATTTAATTCAGGAGAGCGCGTCTGTGCATACCGTTTGTGAAAAAGGCCTGGTACCAAACAAAGCAGCTCTGGGCAGATTATGAGCCAAACCCTGACCTTTTCCCTGTGTCTGGTACCCACAGCCATGGAGGGATGCTGAGAGTTTCTTTCTTAATGGTCAAGAGAGTTTGTACGGCATCTCACGGGGAAAAAAGGTACCTCTAAAGAGGATTTTATATTTAGGTTCCTGCCAGACACTTCTGGTATTCCTGCAGGTATCACAGCAACCCCACCACCACTGCCCATCAGCCCTGAGGCTCTCCAGCGTGGAGACGTGGTGGGACATGGCCCTGGGGGAAAACCTCCTCTGCTCCATCACTGGAGTGGCTGCGAGAAGCTGGGCAGTGTTGCCAGGGTTTACATGACTGGGGTCCCTCCCCAGTCCTGGGCACGGACTGCACGTCCTCTGCATGCTGTGCCATGGACACGTCCCTCCCCATGACAAAGGGTCTCCCATCAGCAGCACAGCTGGACTGCCCAATGCTTCTGCAAAAAATCATTCCAGCAAGAAGTGCCATTTTCACACCTGGCTGGCCTCCCTCGGCCAGCATTTCAAATCCATGGAGCCCGTGACTGACCTGCTCTCTGTCACCATCACAACAAAGTTGGGACTGGCAACATCCATTCACATCAAAAGTGACTCTTCATCCTCATCTTCCACTGTGAATGCTTCCCAGTGACCGTGCCAGCCCTTCCACGCACAACTCATCAATCCTGACCCTGAATCCTTCTCCTCACCAAAGGCTGCTCACAGAATCACAGAATGGCAGGGGCTGGAAGGGACCTCTAGAAATCATCTAGCCTTCCTGCCAGAGCAGGGTCACCCAGAGCAGGTGGCACAGGAACGCGTCCAGGTGGCTTTTGAATGTCTCCCAGCGACGGAGACTCCACCACCTCTCTGGGCAGCCTGTGCCAGGGCTCTGCCACCCTCAAAGTAAAGAAGTTCCTCCTCATGTTTAGGTGGAACTTCCTACGTTCAAGTTTGTGCCCATGCTCCCTCAGACGTTGCCTTCTCTGCAGTGTCCCTGGGATATGGCATAAGGCCCAGCTCCTCTCTGTCCACCTTATTCTCCCGCATCAAATCTCTTCCTAAAATTCTCCTTCACCACCCTGACCAGTAAAACCAACACCGTTCCCTGCCTGGAGCTCTGCTATGGCTCCGATCGCCTGCTGTCTCGGGCTTTGCACCGAAGTCTTTGAGTCAGGACCTTCTCCATGTTTCATAAGCAGCATCCCTGGAGACCCCAGACAAATAAAGCAATCGAGCAAATATGTGTCATTACCTACAGCCATCAGCAGTGCAACCTTCTCGTCTCTGGATCTGTGGGTCCCAGATTCCCAGGCCCCAGTGACGGCTGAGTGCTTCTTTAGTCTTCTAGCAGGTAGGTAGAAGCACCAACACCGTTAAATCACCTTGGACATTTGCAAGCTCTTCCAGCAACCCTGGGGCAGGGAGCAGGAGGAACTTTTCCTATTGCTGAAGCCAGCAGCGATGCTCCTGCTGAGTTCAGGCTTTGGGGTTTCCCGTGTTGGTGTACACACAGCACAGCGGCTCTTCCCCAGCCCGCAGCAGCAATCGCTTTCACTGCCTGGCGTTCTTCACTGCAGGACCCCATCAGAGCATGTCCCATGGGATGTGTCCTCCTGCTCCATGAGTGGCTCCGTGGCCTGAGCCCTCGCCCCACGCTGGCCACCCACCTCTCCACCAGCTCCGCTCCATCGCAGCTCCCAACGACCAGCTGCTCCTCACCGCTGCTCCCTGGAGAAGCTCTCCTGCCACTGGCATCTCTCCTGAGCCCAGGGGCGAGCTGTGCTACCCAGCAGCTCAGTGGTAGGGCTCTGGCTACTGAGAGCAAGGTCTGTCCCCACTGTGGGAAAGCCTCATCCTGCTGCCATATGTGGGAACAGAGCCTCCAGCCTCCCCTACAGCTGGGCTGGCTTTTCCCATCTGGGGGGAATTGCTGTTTACACAGAGATAGGAAGTGTTATCCCTCCTACATGAAGTTTCTAGCCCTTCCTGTGGGCTGGCCAGGACCACATGGTACAAACGTCTAATAAAAATAAGGTTAAAAATAAGTGTAATCTGTGTAACCAGAACATCTAGAAAGCCCGCAGCTACCAGCGTGTAAACTTCAAACGCAAAGGCACACAAAGAAAAATCTTCAATGCCTCTCTAACAAAGCTGGCCACAAAATCCTCTGTTTCCAAGAAAACAGGATACGCCTGCTACAGCCTAATCTGAAGTGACGAGGCCTCCCAAAACCGCCCTCCTAAGCATATATACTTGTATCGGAGAAACACTGGTCCCCGGGGGCGGCTGCCCACGGAGATCCTTCCACTGCAGGTCCAAAGCTGCTCCTTCCCTGGCAGGTAAGGGATTATTATCCCTGCTCACGGGCAGTGGAGCCGGCAGAGGAAGGGTTTTGCCTGCGGTCACAAGGCAGGAGCGACCCAGAGCCCAGCAGTGGTGCTTCCAGTTCCGCCGCAACCTTCGCACGCAATGCTTGCAATAATTTACTCCTGTAGCAATGTTTGCCCGGGAGCAAAAGGTGCCGAGTGTGATGGGGGAGAGGAAGGGGCATTAAACTGCAGGAGAAACTGAAATACTGGTCTCAAAGATCTCATTATATCAGTCTGCCCTGGGAACAGAACTAACCCCTCCCAGGTTTCAGCTGGGCGATCTCCATCACAGCAGCAAGCCGCGAGGAATTGCAGCATCCTTCATCCCGTGTAGAGAGGTGTTCTCCTGAGTCCACACAGCCCAAGGCAGACACTGCAGAGGGACAGAACACACAGAAAAGGGGTGGGCTCAGCACCAGCCAAGGCGAAAGGCATCTGGGTTTTTACCCCTGGCTCTTTCACACACTCTTACTCTTTCCTAGAATCATAGAATCACAGAATTGCCCAGGTTGGAAGGGACCTTTCAGATCATCTAGTCCAACCATCAACCTAACTCTGACAAAAACCATCACTAAACCATAGCTCTAAGCACTATGTCTACCCTTCTTTTAAATACCTCAACTACTTCCCTGGGCAGCCTTTCCAGGCCTTTCTCAGGCCACCACGCGCAGGCAACACTCCCCCACTTCAGGAAGGTGTTCCAAGGCTGACCTCGGAGTGACTGCAAAGGGCTTTGAGAGCTTTGGATAGAAAGTGGCATCAGAGAACAGGACAGTAACATCCTGAGATTTGACCTCTTGGGAATGTATAATAAGGACCCTTCCCCAGGTAATACTCTCCAGGTGCTGAGGAAGCTTTTGGAGTTTGACAGGTGAAACGAAGCTGGAAAATGCGTCTGAAGTAGGGCACACGGATCCTCTGGCTCATTTTGGAGTGCGCTGTTTTTAACACCCTGTTTCCCTGTGTGTGTCTGGGCGTCCCATTGCTTTTTGCTGCCACTCTCGCTCTGGTATTTGTGGTGAACAGGCGCACGCATATCTGTAACTCCCAACTGCCATCCTCAGTCCTCAGCTTGTCCTCAGCTCTGATGAGTCCATCAGCAACACGTTCTGCATGAGAATGGCCTGGCAGAGGCACCCATCGGGCCGATGGCTGCCAGGGGACACAGGCTGCCTGTCCCCAGCAGGGACAGCCCTGGGGGCTCTGCCCGGGGCGCTGGGGACCACCCTCCGCCTGGCACCCCTGTGACTAATCCACACTGTCACTTTTTAACTAATCCAGACCATCACCCTGCAACCTTCTCTCTTATTTGAGAAAATCCTTTTCAAAAATGAGTGCCGGCAGAACTTGCCTGCCAGTGCGGAACCGCCGGTGCCGTACCAGGGTTTGTGGCACTTGCATGCCACGCTGCAGCCACAGCGGCACCCCAGGAGGTGGGACTGCCGAATTTCCTGGTGATTGTTTGGACAGGATGTTATGAGCACGTACCTCAACTTCAACGCTTCTTCTTGGATGCTGTCACTCAGCTCTCCCCAAGAATTTGGTTTGCTGCCTGGGAAATTGTTTAACAACGTTGGCTTCTCCCCCTTGCATGCTCACACAAGCACACACGCGCGTGCCGAGACCATCCTTAATTAGTTCCTAAAGCATCACCCTAGAAAGACACAGGGAAGTAAAGATCAGTCGCAGGCTGCTCCCGCACAGCTAATCCTGGCAGACGAACCACACAGAAAATTGCCTCTTTTCTTGTTTCAGTTTTTCCGCCACGCAGTACAGGTGAATGAATGTTGCCGGTTATGAAAGTGTGCAATTATTAATTGCAATTATTAATTTGCACTTAGGAAAATGTACATAAGGCTGTACGCAACATTTTAAGGCCAGGAATATCATGTTCCCACACACTGGCATCCCGTGCTACCCCAGTCCATGCAGCTCCCTGAATGAGTTTTAGTTAAGATTAACTATTTTTTAGAGACAAGCGTATCCTGTGGTTTTAAACATGCCAATACGGCCAGTTCACCACAGAACCTGATAAATTGTTCCAATGTGAAAAATCTGCACCTTGCGTGAAGGTGTCCTCAATATTTAGGGACAAACCCTGCAAGCATCCCCACATGCAATTTTTTCACCTCAACAATCAAGGTACACAGTTCCACCCCGTGTGTATGAAATAGAAAATCTCCCAGCTGGGCTATCTTCACAACGAAAGGCACTATAAAATTTCCTACACTCTCATTTGCAACTGGAAGTGTCAGTAATAAAACAGAAGCCTTGTGGGCTGCCGCACTTTTACCTTCCACAAAGGCTTTTATACGCTGCCCGTCTGCCTGGGCAGCCAGCGAACACCTTCCCGCATAAAACGGATCAGACACGTTCACACTGATAGTGAAATAACTGCTGGAGAGCTTATCTTCCTGCTCTTGGAAAGCTGCGAAATAGCAGTTTAAGGCAAGAGAGTCTTTGAGCATGGGATCAGCTCCATTGTCCTCTGCGGGAATACATCCAGTTTTAGTATTTTCTGGGTCAAAGCCTTCCTCCCGAGCACCAACAGAAAGGAGACCGTGTAACAGAGGGTCAAAAGCTGTTTTTACAACTCACCTGCCTTCCTACATGTCTCTGAATCAAGGAGACCCCCTGCCTATGGGTTATGGTGAGAATGGGTTAAAATGTCCCTGTGAAACCCTGACCCCTTTGACATCTCCATACTTTCTGCCCATGGGCTGGCTCAGCCCGGAGCTGCCTCTTCCTTAGACACTTGTCCACCCCAAGGAGCCCAGGAGCCCGTCCGTGGGACGTGATGAGCTGCTCTGCCCCAGGCCACCCAGCACCGTAAGCCTGCGCCAGTGCTGGGGGCAGCAGCCGGAGGGGGAAAATCACACGCAAGTTTTGGATCCTAAGTACCATTTTCAGGGTCAAAAAAAACCATTCACCCTATAAACTGTTTTATAAACATTTTATTCGAGGTTTTTGTACAGAAAAACAACTTACGCTACTCATCCGTCAGCCAGATCTCCACCCCATGAGTGAAGTTTAAGCCTCCGCACACGGAGGGTACCCACAGCGCTCTCCCTTTTTGCCTGTAGTTTAGGCTCCACGCTTACCAGCAACCACACGTTTTACTTTCCATGGCAGTGATCAAGTACATAAAATTAAACATGTAAAAATGTATTGCCTCAAACACACAGACATATACATGTACTGCAGCTCGAACCTGAGGGTTCTACAGACTACTTTTGGGTAGGAAAGCAAGAGGTTGTCCCAGACCTTCACAACAAAAATAATTGTTCTATGAGACCGACTAATGGCGCACAAAGCCATGCTGGGGGGTGAACCCAGCCGCACAGCCCCCTGCCCACACGTGGCTATGGGGCCTGTGGCACAGCACCGCCACGAGCTCTGGGGTGGGCAACCAGGCACACCGGCCTGCTGGCCACCCATCCCGCCGGCCACCCATCCCACCAGCCACCCACCCACTGCCAACGAGGGGCTCCCCATCACCGCAGCTGTGGCTGCAGGGGCGAAGGGGCCGCCATGGGCTGGGCCGAGCGGCTGCTCCAGGGGACGGAGGGCCGCGGGAGCCCACCCGGGTGCCCTCAGGCGCTTCCGTCCCCCGGTGCGGGGCCGGGGGCTGCGGGGCGGCGGCGGTGCGGAAAGTGCTGCCGCCAATGCTCAGGCTGAGGCGGGCGGCGGCGCCGGGGCCGGGCGGGGCGGGCGGAGCCGCGGCAGCCGCCATGGGGCTGCTCAACTTCACCCGCGACCCGGTGCCGGAGGCGGTGAGCGGCGACATGCACAACCTCAACCAGCTCAGCGCCCAGGTGCGGCCGGGCCGGGGCGGGGGAGGGCGGGGAGCGGCCGCGGGATCAGCCCCGGCCCCGAATCCCGCGGGGCCGACGGCTCCGGGGCAGCCGCAGCCGGGCTGGGGCGAGCCACCACACGAGCCCAGCCGGCCCCGCAGCTCCGGTACAGGGCCCTGTCGGGCCCAGCAGAACCCACAGCCCCAGAGCAGCCCCGATACCCGGCGCCATTTGGCCTCCAGGCCCCGCAGCCCCGGTACTGGGCCCAGTCAGGCCCTGCACTCCCAGAGCACCTCAGTACCGGGACCGATTTGGCCCAGCAGGCCCCACGCCCCCAGAGCAGCCCCCGTACCAGCCACCGTTGGGTTTCCAGTCCCCACAGCGTCAGAGGAGCCCTGGTACACGGCCCGGTGAGGCCCTGCGCCCCCAGAGCACCCCGGTACTGGGTCTGGTCAGGCCCCACGCCCCCAGAGCACCCTGCTACCGGGACCAATTGGGCCCAGCAGGCCCCACACCCCCAAAGCAGCCCCGCTACCAAGAACCAGCAGGCCCAGCAGGCCCCATGCCTCCAAAGCAGCCCCGGTACCAGGCACCATCGGGCTTCCAGGCCCCACAGCTCCGGAGCAGCCCTGGTACCGGGCACCACTAGGTCCTGCATCCGCAGAGCACCCCAGTACTGGGCCCAGTCAGGCCCTGTGCGCCCAGAGCAGCCCCAGTACTAGGCCCAGTCAGGCCTCCTCCAGGCCCCGGTGCCAGGGTACCTGCTGGCTCTCAGCCCACTTCAGGAGGGAATGGTGTTTTCTGGTGACTGGGGCAGGGGTGCAGAGCATCGCCCGCTGCTCAGCAGCACAGCCCCGCACCTGGCCAGGCGAGCGCCATGCATGGCGGGAGCCTGTTTGTCAGGCCACAAGGCACTCCAGGTGATGGAGTGGGTCACATCTTGGCCTGTGTGGGCTGTAGGGTCCTGCGGAGCACTGTTTTTTCTCGGTGGGACTGCATGGCGTTCGGGTTGTGATTGCTACCCCACCACCCTCCTGTCCCAGTCAGTGGTACACATCTGCCTCCAGGTCACCAACACACCGTGTGTGCAGCCACGTGGCAGAAGCTGGTTCAGCTCACACTGAAGTTAGTGGAGGAGCTGTGGATTTTTTAGCTCAGCTTGCCAGAAGCACGGGTAACAGCCATCTCTGTTACAAGGCTGATGACGAGGGTAGGACAAGATGAGCCACATGCAGCAGCGAACCAGCCAGCCGTACCCAAAAGGTCACAGCCAGCGCTGGTGCCGGCAGAGGAGGGAGGGTGGTGGTGCTCAGCCCTACAGGCAGGCTCTCCAGCCCTGCCAGCTGCGTGCTCAGAAAACTGAAGGCAGCAACTAGACCTTTAACCAGTTCTTTTCCTTTCCGGAGTTAGTTTGGTTACCCCATGGGATTTGTGAAACATGAGAGTGGATGTTTGCATCTTTTCCCACTCACAGTTGGATTACACAGGGTAGAAGAGCAGCTTCCGATTAGCCAAGAGTCCCAAAAGCCCCGTGCAGTGCCAGCTACCAGCTGTTCAAACCCTTTGAGAGTCTCTGAAAAGCATCCATGAAGATAGAGCATCCAGAGGCATCTTGTAATGCCGAGGACTGGGGTACCTTACCAGCATGGGAGATCAAACTCTGGGACCAATGTACTGGGGGCAGGTGGAGCTGCATCAAGGTGGTAAATCACCACTTAGTCGTGGTGGTGATGGGGGTGGTGAGGTGCTGAGAAATGGTGCCCGTTGATGCCCGACTCCGTAACACCGTCCTGTTTCTCTGCAGCAATTCTCAGCGCTGACTGAAGTGCTCTTCCGCTTTCTAACAGAACCCAAGGAGGTAAGGCATGTGCAGAACTCCAAGAAGTGTGTGAATGCAGCTCTCTGGTGAGAAACATGCAGAGATAAGATTGTGTCGCTGCTCTTTCTCTTGAACAGGTAGAAAGGTTTCTGACTCAGCTCTCAGACTTTGCCACCATGAATAAAATCAGCTTGGGCCCCCTGAAAAACATTGTCAAAAGTATTCTTCTGGTACCTAATGGTAAGTGATACATTTGCATATGCTACCCTGAGGCCAAAACTATTGCATCCATCCTTGCGTGCTGCTAAAGTGTGTCTTCAGAACTGCAGTGCACTTGGTTTGCACAATAAGTGCTAAATGGTAGCTAATAAATGGTTTAGCATTTAAGAATCAAAAATTCTTTTGTTGAAAAGTCCCTGTTTGGTGACTCCAGCTTTGTATTCTTTACAGCCTGTCTGCACACACATTTCACAGGCTTAACTCACTTAAGTGTCTATACATTAAATGCAAGCACAACACTGTGACAGTGCTTGGTTTAACTTGTACATGTAAATCCGTTTTTGCCAGACCAGACTTACGTTTGCACTAAGTTTTTGTAGGAACTTCCATCCAAGTGACTCAGTGCTGTAATTCCTACAAGGACAAGCGCCGTTTGAGACAGATAAGACAGTGTACGCATCCCTCTAGGGTGGGCTGGAAACCAGCATAGTTCCACGCCATGTAAAAGAGACATCTGTCCTTGCAGTCTCGTTTTAGAAAAACACTTACGTGTCCAGCAGTTTCTCATTCATAAATAGTGGGGAAGAGGGGCAGGGGGATTCCCCTTGAATACCCCAGACTCCGGCACTTTATGAGATTACTCTGATGTTGTGGCTGCCGTTTGACATGATAATGCATCAAACACCTCCACTGCATGTTCATCCCATTGATCCTGCTTGTTATTAATAGTCTCTTGCTATTATCCTTCAGTCCTGGGTTTCCCATGGCGTTCCTCAGCGCAGTGAAGCCGTACGCAACTGTTTCCTGCATTTCGTCTAAACTTTCATTCTGCTACTTCAAGCCATTTCTTCGGTCCAGGAGTAACACTGGATGATTTCCTTTCCTACAACTGTCTTGGGGGTATTTAATGTGGAATCGGCATTTTCCTCCTTTCCTGATTCTGGCCTAGGTGCACTCCGTCTTGTCGTTCCTGTTTGTCTGCGCTGGCTCCAATCCCGTTGTAACTTTTCGTTAGCTCTGGGATGCCACAGACAGTACCGGAACAGATTACAGCAGATAACTTTGCCTATGCGCTACACAGACGGAAAGCCACGTGGGCCTGGCAGTCTCTTTGAATTTATGAGATTCCTGCTCTTGGCTTTAGAGAACAGAATCCTTGTAAAGTTCCATGTGCTGCCTGTGCCCCAGAACAAAGGAGGCAGGCACAGCAGGGGAAAGTGTTATATGCACACGTTCACACCCATAATCCAAAACACAGCAGGTAGGTCAAATTAGTAGCCTGCCAGCCTTAACAGTTCTCCTTTAACAAGCAAAGCTTCTATAGGAGGGAAAGCAGCAACTTCAAAACACAACCGCTGCTGCTGTTTCCATGGATACCTGCAATGAAATCTCTCCCGCTCTCTCGCAGCCACTTCCATCGCCCTGACTTTTAAAGCACTGGGCATCTGCAAAGATACCGGCAGGCACAACTGTATTTCCTATCTCGAGGAGCTGTGGTTTGTTTCAAAACACAGTCCAGGAACAGAGGCTTTCTATCACAGGGTCTCCGTCCCAGCGTTTATTTGACTCAGTAAAGATTGCTTTGACGGAGTAAAAAAGTGATTTTTCTTCCTTGCATTGTTTATTCAGGTGCCCTGAAGAGGAATTTGTCTTCTGAACAAGTCAGAGCAGATTTTATTGCTCTAGGTAGGTCACCTGACTTTCACTAAATAAAAGATAATTAATTTTTATCACATGTAGTAATCTCATATGGTTTCTCCCACAGGCCTCAGTGAAGAGAAAGCCAGTTATTTTGCAGAACAGGTATTAATACATTTTTGCTTGTCTCTGAGCTAACAAAATGACGGTCTTTGAGTAGGAACTTGTAAAACCCCACTGAGCTACCGAGATGCGTCAGCACTTTGGGTATTTTCTTCAAAACCAGCTCAGAATTTTGAACAGATAACTGATAAGGATAACTTTGTCTAACGATACTTCTGGTTTGCCACGGCCTCTACCTCATGGCTTTAGTGATTCCTGCACTTCTGTGTGGCTTTCATTTGATTGTTTCCCTGCTTTGCATGCCTTGAGCCCTGGGGTCATGCAGTTACACGAACACATGACTTTTTGCGCAGATATTGTTACACTGAACCAGTGTTAAAACAAAAACAGTGAGTTTCATTTACAGAAGTGACAAGGCAGATGGAAATCCTAGCAGGACTCAGAACACCCTGGAAAGCTCTCCCGACCGCATTAGTTTGCCCCTTTGCACACCTCCACTTTGGGCTTCTGCCATCAGCCTGCCTCGTTTCTGACTTGTGTTGAAATTACAGGTAACATAAATAGAGGCCTCTCTGGATTGATTGCTCGTGTGTCTTTTGCTCTGGCAGTGGAAGGTGAATTCCCCCACCCTGACACGCCTGGCTGTTGGTCAGACGCTGATGATTAACCAGCTGATAGATATGGAGTGGAAGTTTGGAGGTAATAGAGCTAAAACATAAACTGGACGGGTTGGCAAACCCAACAGCAGCTCTCAGCTAAATAACTTTTTATTTCACAGTTTAGCTAACAGATTATCTCCCTTCTCTTCTTTCTGACTCACAGTGACTGCTGGGAGCAGTGAACTGGAAAAAGTGGGAAGTATCTTCTTACAGGTAAGTCTCCTACATCAGAGAGTTCAGGTTGTAGTGCAGTTAAGGAACAAGCTACGACCAGGCATGTGGGGAAGTGCTGGCTGCGAGAGGAACTAGAGCTAGATCTCACAGGAACAAACTGCAACAGTGCATCTGCTTCAGTCTTCTGAGTGCAACTGCCAGCAGATAGCAGGCACGCTGCTATTTGTTTCTCTTCTGAAGACATAATGTATCACAGAAGCGTAGCCCACTCTGAAAAGCTGTTCAAAAACCTCAGTCTAGCAAAGGTCATGCGATCTTGGGGAGGGTAGGGGAATCTGATTGTTTATAAGGACTTCCAGAGATCCTCGCGATGCCTAAGGAATCTATTCCTACAGTGACGCTTCCCAAAAAGCCTGTCAGAGATGTGCGTGCTTTGCAGCAGTCTGTCCGTCTGAAACTCACAGCAGACTCCTGCGCTTCTGTCTTTTCATGGCGCTTAGAATACAAGGTCTCTCTGAATTAAAATACCTCTGCTTTTTCTTCCCCCAAGCTGAAGCTGGTGATTAAAAAAGGGAGCCAAACGGAAAACGTATATATAGGTGAGTTAACAGTTGTGGAAAAGAAGCAAGCATATGAGTACGCGAAAGCGGAGCGGCAGCTCGGAGCTGCCGGGTGTTGCTGGAGGTGGGGGAGCTTTGGGCGCGGACCCAGCAGGGGTCACTGCGAGAGCATCGCTGGTGGATGCTGCGGCTGCTCCTGCCCTGGGGACACCGACTGTTGGGCAGTCTTCACACCTTTGCGTAAGTAAATATAGATATGCCACGGAGCCGTGAAAAGCGGTCAGAGGAGCATGCCAGATGAAGAAAGTAAACAATTCCCAAGTGTTGGTTGCTGTTAGGAGAGTCCTAGCCCGCAACCCCCACGCAGCCCAGCTAGTGTAAAGAGCTGCTGAGAGCCAAAGTGTCTAATCCTGCCTAGCTTAGGTGAACACGAGTTGCTCCGTGGTAACACCAGAATGACTTTTCCAACCTTCAAAGTGTAACCTGAAATCTAAGACTTTATGCCTTTTTTTTTTCCTGCAGAGTTAACTTTGCCCCAGTTCTACAGTTTTCTGCATGAAATGGAACGGGTCAAGACCAGCCTGGAAAGTTTCAGCTGAAACTGCATGGACCTGACCCGACATCTGTCCGGGATGTTTAATTTCTCCTTGTGGGCCTGCAGATCTGCTCTTTCCCAGCTGACTCTTAACACCCTGATGAGAGAAGACAAGGCTGCGCAACGAGCGCTGGTGTCACAGCCCAGAAGGACCCATCAATCCTTCAGAACCTGAAACTTTGGCAAGTGTTTCAAAGAAGCTACAAGTCCACTCATCTGTTTTTTATATTATTACAAGAAAGAGTGGTCAGAAATATGTGGATATTTGTATTAAAATAAACGCATTCCCATCCTGCTCAGTTTGTATCAGAATTTGGGTTTTTTTGAGAAAAAGAGAAATAGAAGGAAAGAATAATTTTCGAACTTGGAAGAATTAAGCAGAGAGGACAGGGGAAGCAGGGAGAGGATCTAGGCTGGCAAATCACTTAATGGTCGCTTCCGGGCCTCTCATTTCTCTTGTATCGAGAAATGGATTGATTACATCTTTCCCAATCATGCCTCATTATGGAAAAGTATCTCAGTGGCAGATGATTTTAAATCTTAAACAGCCAAACATCTGCCTCCATGCACAGGGAGAAAAACATCTCGGGGGGTGACTAGATAAATCAAGTTTCTGCGTGCTGGGCTCTCGCAAAGCAGCCCTTTAATCTGCAGTTTGTGTGACATTGCGCAGGTAGATCCAGCCTGTTCCCTGGAGGACTTGCATCCAAACCCCACGGAGCACCGTTAGCTCAGTTTTTCAGTTGTCTTAGCGAGGATGAGCTCTTCATTGGGAAGCAGAGGGGTGCCCCTGACCAGACACGGGGCCAGTGGAAGATGTTATGTTCGCTGAGGTTCCTCCCATGTCCAGACCACTTAATTGTCCAGTCTCTCTTGGCAGCCCGAGCTCCCTGGAGCCCCCTCCCAGGGCACAGAGCGGAATGGAGTTCCCTCTCACAGCACGCTCCTTCCACCCCCGGGATTTCCTGAGGCACCTCCATGTCCCTGACGCGCTTGGTGGTCACAGCGCCGGGGAAGATCCCAGCAACATCCTCTCCGTTTCCAACCTACACCTGAAATAATTCGCTGTCCTGTGGCATCCTGCGAGCCTGCTGTGGGATGAGAAGCACCGCAGCTCCCTGTGCCTGCATCTGCTTCCAGTTAAAGCCGTGCACAGAAAGACAGTTTCTGGGAGAAAGGCGTCGCAAAGCTCCCTGCAACTCACAGCTTTACCCGCAGGTTTTCAGCTTGCGGAAAACCCAGCGTTTTCCTGCATTACATTTCCTGCGGTCCTGCACGAGTGACCAGAACTGGTAACGAGTATAGGCTGAACCACGTGTTTGGGAAACAGCGCGGGGAATCCTGCTGGCAAACCTGGGGACGGTATTTGCATATTTATTTTCCCACGTATCGGGCCATTCACAAGCATTTCAGGCTTTGTCACATGATTACGGTAAATTAAATAAATAAATCAATCCGTAGAAACCATGCTCTGCAGAATATTCCGTCTCCTTTTGGGTAGCAGGAAAACTATTTCAGGGAGGAAGAAAAGGGCCGAAGGGCTGCTTTCTCAAGACAAAAGGAATTTTTCTGCGTTACGTTTTCTGCTGCCTGTTCCTATTATTTCTCCTTGCCCTCCTGGTGCCAGGGCGGCACCACTCAACCCTATCCGGTTACGGCGAGAGGTGGATCACGGCCATGCTGGACAAGATGCCAGGCCCAGTTGTGGGTCAGGAATCCGCCTCCCTGCCGCGCTCCTCCTCCTGCCCGGTTGGGATTAAGCCGCTGTGGGGCTGACGCACGCCACGGCCTGCTGACCCCAAGCGCAGGGGTCACCTTCCATGCTGCTCTGCAATCCCCACGGGCGTCTCTGATCGGCGGCATTAGAGCGCGCTGCCGCTGCGCCACCGGGACACGGCGTGACCTTCGTGCTGCCACCAGCGCACCCCGGTACCCCGGGAGAGCCCTTTCATCCCGTGCACTTGGCTGTGCATGAGTCGAGCTGGCAGCCCCGGCAGGGAAGAGGCACCGGGAGGGAGCCGGCTCCGGCGGCACCAGCACAGGGCGACGCCAACCGTGGGGGAACCAGATCGCCCTCCCGATCAGGCTAGCCAGGGGCAAGCACGGCGCTGGCAAACAGTGTGACAGCCATGTCTTTCCTGCACAGCGTGTCCCCGGCTTTGCTGCCAGCACACGGGGTGATGGCAAATGCCCGGCCCCTGGCGCTGGGATGTGGCGAGGGCAGCCTGGCACAGCCACGGGGAGGGTTGAGCGGGGACCGAGCCACAGCTGGGAGGGAACGGGCTGCCACGGCGCCCGTTTTGCCCGGGTTTCCGTGTGGCCCCCGGTGCTCGGCACACGCTGCCTCTTCCGGCTGCCCGTCAAGCCCAGCCAGCCGAGAGCTAATCTCCGCAGGACAGCGGGCGCAGGGGAAACAGGGGCCTCTTACAGCTTGGGGTGAAGCTAACTGTGCTCCTGCAGCGGTTTGCCTCCCCGAGGACTTTCTCGGCCCATTTCCTTTGGAGGTGGCCGCACCGCAGCCCCCTCGTTCCTGCCCAGGCCCCCGCTGTGCAGGGAGACATGGGCTCTGCTGGCTGCAGCAGGACACAGGCAGCTCTGCCATGGCGAAGCCGCAGCACAGTCGCCCCCTCGCATGCTTAGATGCTCATACAGCCCTGCTCACTGCAGCGAGGACCCTCTGCCACCTCAGGGACCACCTTATTACACCCCAGGCTGCCAAGCAGTCTCTCCTGAACCCAGGGGATGTGGCAGAGCGGTCCCCAGGAGCCAGGCTGCAATGGGTGCCGTGCTCCCAAGCATCCCACACACTCATCCCTGCCAGCCTCCTGCGAAACCGCACCGGAGCAGCCGGGAGATGGGGGCTGCACTGGGGTGTGGGGGGGTCTGTCGCTTCCCAGCACCAATTCAACGTAGTTGTGATTCTCAACCGTGGCAGATGCTAATGCCCACGGGAGCCGGGATGTTTTCGGATGCAGCATCTTCTCCCCACTGGAAATGCCGATGCCGTTCCCTTCACGTGTGAAGGAGCCCTCCCCAAGCCCCGAGAACAAAAGCCTCAGCAGCGCCCGCCACCCTCCCCCTGCTCGGAGGTGGCGGAGCAGATGCAGGCTCCGCTTCCGCTCCCTCCTCGAGCCCACAGGCCGGCGGGGAAGGAAGGAACAGGGGCTCGCTGCCGGCTCTGCCTGACCTTGAGCAGGTCGCGCAAGAGCCGGCCGAGCTCCTGCGGGAACCCTCGGCTTTCGCAGACCGCGCCGGGAGCCGCCCCGTGCCAAGGACTTTACAAGCTTGGTCTTTATCCCTGTCCCGGCTTTCCTGTTTGCGGAACAGGGCAACAAATCTCGGGGTTGGCCAACAGCTGGGAATGAGCCGTGGCTGGCAAGACAGGCTGGGGAGAAGAACCAGTGGGCAATGGTCCCGACAGGAGCCCAGAGGTGAGCCCCGTGCCAGGCAAAAACCACAGCTTGGGGGTGCAGCAACGTGTGCGAGTGCTCAGACCTGGCCCAGCTGAACACCAGCCCTGGGGGAGAGGAAAAGGCGTTGCCTCCCTGATGGCGTTAATCCCACACAGAGCGGCAGCACGGCGGATGAAGCCAGTCCTGCCCCTCCCCACCCCACACCGTTCCCCTCCCCAGTTCCTCCAGGTTTTGGAACGCAGCACCCAGGCTGTCACCGAGGAAAACCGCCAGCTGCAAACCCCAAAATTTCTTTGTCTGCCTGGAAACATGGTGAGCATGTAGGAGGCCCCAGGGCAGAGCCACCACCCTGCGGTGCCACATGAGTCCCCTGGGGACAAGGGCCTGCAGGGCGTGCATGGGGCTCCCACGGCCCATGCTCCGGGGAGAGGCCCTCAGCGTTTGCCTCCTTTACCAAGAGCAAATGGGCTCAGTGCAGCACCGTGCCATTGCTGAGGACACGCTCCCCAAGAACAGAGTCCCCAGGGCTCCTCCTGCCTTGGGACAGGCTTCTCCTGCACCCTCCCTGCTCAGGACATGCAGGGAGGCATCCCACCCTGCCTGTGAAACTGAGCTGCTCCCTCCCATTCTTGCAGGAAGGGAGGGGAAACTGGTGGTGTCCAAGGCGGTGGAAATATTCCTAGCATGTCCTCTTCTCCTAAGCCTTGCCATCTCTCTAGGCACTTCTTTGTCCAGGCACACTGGGAACAATTGGGGTTGCTCAGCCAGACCGCAGGCTGTCGATCACCAGAGCGAATGAATGCTCAGGCATAAGGAACCCATCTTCTCCCGCAGCACCGGGAGGTGGCCACCAGAAACAGGGCCTGTGGCACAACGGCACAGGCAGCAAACAATTCCTGGGCACCGGCGCCAGTACCAGCCCTGAGAAGGACGGCAGGAAATCACCAGCCCATCCGAGAAACGGCAGACCAGGAGGGGATTGCCGGGCTTCCCCAGACCCCACAGCAGGGCTGGGGGCATGGGGCCGTGCACTTGGCACAACGCGGATGCCCTGACGGCTGGCGCCGAGGTCCCTGTGTGCACCCACGTCACCAGCCCTGAGCGCCCGGTCTGCAGGTGGCCGAGGAGAAGACAAGTCTCAGGGAACATTTCGGAGCCCAGCCCAGAGAGGAGCCCCCCCAACCTGCAGGCTCGGGACCTTCACAGCACCCTGAACCCTTGGTGCAGCCCTATCCAGGACTGACTGCAGTTCCCCTTCAGGCACAGCTTCGTTACCAGCACCCAGACCCGCCGTGACAAACCCGCCCTGTCCCCAACACCCCGGTCCAGCTGCTCCCCTCCGTGACACCCCGCGTGGCCACGGGCTTATGCTTGGTGGGGGGAGCACCCTGCCAGCTGCCCGCCGAGGCAGCTCAGCTACCATTTCCCAGTGCTCCCCCGCAGCGCACAGCTCCATTTTATAGGGCTGCTCTGTCCCAGGGGCATCGCTGCCGCAGCGCAGCCGCTAACGAGGTTATCCCTGACCACGCCACCGAGTTCACCATGGAAAGAGAGGGAAAGCAAGGTTAACCCTTGTGCTGCTGAGACATCTCATAGCACTGGGGAATATCTTTGTTTGAACGCGTGCTCTTAACAAGTCCCAGCGGTGATCGGCTGCTGCAAAACACCGGGCGAGGAGCCCCCGTGCCATGCCCATCCTGGCCCCTGCACCGCAGCATCCCCCCTCCCGGAACATCCCCCACATCCATAACAGCGCTGAGCCCCGAGGCAGCGCCAGCCCTTGCACATGGTGCCCTTGGGCTGGGATTTGGGACAGCAGCCCGCGGAAGGACTGCGCGCGTCCCCATCGCCAGCCGAGCCCAAATCCTTCCCTGAGCTTCGTTTCACGCCGGTGGTGGGTGGGATGGCGCATAACGCGCGGGACACTGCCAGCCCGCGGGTAGGAGGTGGTGTTTGACCAAGGCCATTGGGAGCACTGGTACCCACGGGCACCGCGGCACTGCTCGCCTTTCTGCATGAAAATTTGGGGGCTGCAAGCAAGGTCAGGGACCCTTCCCTTGCTGGGACACCGCTTCACACCACCGCCGGGCTGGCCAGACCCGCCATCCCCGGGGGCTGGGGACTGTCCCTGCACGTTCCCCCCATGGCTGCGTGGCCTGGGTGGGACGAGGGGTGGGCGCAAGCAGCGGGGGCAGCTCCATTTTCCCGTCTGAGCAGCCCCGCGGGGCAGGGTTTGGGGTGGGGGTCCCCAGGAAGGCCTCCCCCCGCTGTTTCCTCGGTACCGCACATCCCTGCAGAGCCCGGGCAAACTCACGGCAGGGCGCTGAGCGCCCCCCCACTCCCCTCCACCCCCCCGCGGTGCGCAGCGCGGAGCAGCAGAGGGCGCCAGAGCACCGCGCAGCGCCGCGGATCCCCCCCACCCCCCGCCCCGACCCCCCCCCCCCCCCATCCCCGCCCCCATCCAGCTCTCCCCCCTCCGGGCATCCCGCCCCGCGCCCTCCATCCTGCGGGCATCGCTCCCTGCATCCATGGCTCCCGTCCTTCCCCCCACTCCCTCCCCGAGGCATCCCGCCCTCCATCCCGCGGGATCTCTCCCTGCATCCCTCCATCCCCCGGGCACCCCTCCTTCCCCCCATCCACCCCCCCGCGCCTTCTCTCCCTGCATTGGCCACCCCTCTTCCCTCCGAGCATCCCTCCCTCCCTCCCTGCCTCCACCCCTCCGCTGCCCCATCCCTCCCCTAATCCGCCACCCCGTCCCCACCGACCCTCCCTCCCTCCCCTGCCCCATCCCGCCCCTCGCTCCCGGCAGGCAGGACCCCCCCCCCCCCCCACTCCTCCGCCCCCAGCCCCCGCCCCCGCCAGCCAGCAGCACCATCCGCAGTCCCCACAAGCGCTTTCCCAGCCGGGAGCCCCCGGAGACACTCCGGGCTGGAGGGGCCGAGTGTCACCCCCCGGACACCTCCCTGCGCCGGGCCCCCCCCGAACTGCCCCTGCGGCAGCCGTGAGCACCGGCACCCACCGCCCCGAGCGGAGCCCCCCGCACCCTCTCAGCCTCCGGGCTGGGGGCAGGAGCCGTGTCACGACAGAGCACTCCCCCCCTCCCCCCCCCCCCCCCCCGCCTTCGCCTCTTTCCAGATTGATTAAAAATGCAATAAAACTGAAAACCGACTGTCGCTGCTCCCCCCCACCACCACCACCTGGGGACGGCGCCTGAGCTGGCCCGGTCCCACCCCACAATGCGCCACATCGGGGCAGTTCATCAGTCAGGTTGGCTTTGCCAAGAGCAGGCTAAAAATAATAATAGGGGGAAGCACTGTCTCGCTGGGGGCCACCTCACGGCATCTGGTTACCCAGCCAGGCAGGTTGGTATTTTTAGCTTCCACTACTGAGGAATTGGCTGCGTGTATATATATATATCTCTATATACACACATAAAAGTTATCAACCCACCATCTACATGGGGTGTGTGGGACACTAGTGGGTGTCCAGGCCCCCAGCTGCAAGTGGCCTCCGCGGGGCCAAGCCCCGAGAAGGCAACAGGAATGCGGGACGAGGGGGTGGCCGGGCTCCCGCAGAATGCTGGACCCTTTGCAGCCACCCTTGGTGCAGAGCGGGGGACCCCTGGGGTCAGGCAGAGCCCCTCAGGCTGGCCTGGCCAAGGCTGCGTGGGGAGGGACACAAGGCTCATGGGGCTGGAACTGGAGCCCCCCCACGCCGGGCTGCGGGCGCAGAGCAGCTTTAGCAGAGCGCTGCCGGAGCAGGTTAAAGAGAGGGGGAGCACAACGCCTTTTCACCAGCTTTTCGACTTGATCCGTCTCACATATAAGGAAATTCTAAGCACACAATGCAGTTATTGAATAAAATTATGCTTTTTTTAGTACTTGTATGCATGTAATTTTTAAGGCTCTGCCTAGAAACCAACCTTACAGCCAGGAGCAGAGAGATCGGAGGGAAAAGCCAGACCAACCCTGGACCCCAAACCAGATTCAGAGGGTTGCGAGATGCGTGGAAACAAGCACAGCACCTCCAACAAGAGCAGCTTGCAGGTGACGCATCCATCCCTCGCAGGGGACAAGCCCCTTGCTCCTTCCACCCCAGGGAAGGAGGAAAAAGCACTCCTGGCTGGGGCAGGGACGCAGCAGGGAGGGCAGATGCCACAGCCAGCCCAGGGGCTGCCTCTTCTCTCATCTCCTCATCACCATCCCCCGTGGTGTCACTCTGTCCCCCTCGTCAGTCCCTTCCCGCAGAGCTCTGCCTGCTCCCACAAGGACGAGTCCTGCCTTCCCCTCCGCCATCTCGCTCACCCTCCAGGCAGCAAAGCTGAGGCACCGGCTGCTCCATCCGCACAACGCAGCGAGTGCCGGGCCAAGGGGCAGGACCCTGCAACCACATTTTCTTGGAGCGCATTGTGCTCCCACCTTGCTGAGGGTGTCAGAAACAGGTGGCTGTATTAACGGTGCCATGAATAACTGCAGCTCACTCACCACAACCTCCCAGCCCGCTGCGTACTCCTGCTCTGCCTCCAGCTCCAGCCTTATCCCCTCCTGAGGCTGTTCCCTGCCATGACATGCCCTGCTTTCCAGCCTGCCTTATAGCCTCCTGTCCCCAGCCCAGGTGCCCGCAGTTCCCAATCCCTCCCACCCAAGTGCTCCCCCATTAACACTTCTCCCTCCTGCAGCTGGTTTGGCTTTTATCTGTAGCTTTCCTCCCAGCAGGACTCCCATGAGCTGGGGGCACAAAAAAAAAACCAACACAACACCAAACAGAGGATCTGCTGCCCGTGATAGACAGCATTGCCTAAACATGGCGCAACACAAAGGGCTGCGGAGCTGCTGTTGCTGCTGATCCTTGTACCGCTACCCCAGAGCTGCCTGGAGCAGGGTCTGTCCTTGTAGCTGGCATTCTGCAAACAACCCTCCCCAGGGCCCCTCGGAAGGGCCAGGGCGCAGGTCCCCACTCCTGGCCGTGACAGACCGGCCGGAGGGCAGCAGGTACTCCTCTGTCACCAAACCCGGCTGCGGCGGCACCGGCTGCGGGTGGTGCCATCTGTTTGGCAGGCACAGCCCCGTGTCACGCTGTGCTGCAGGAGCGGTGCCAAAGTGGGGTGCCCGCATGGGAACCGGTGTTTGAGCACAGTGACCAATGCCATTTTCAGCCCTGGTGCAAAGACGAGGGCACAGATGCCAGCAGCACCTTGCCCATCTCTGTGGATGAGCCCTGCGGGGGTGGGCTGCGGGCGCTGGGGCTGTGTGGACAACCTAGGGGGGTGCCAGGGCTCTGGTGGGGGGCAGCTCACCAGCCCACCCATGGCTCGGGAAGGTGGGCACCTTGTGGGGTCCCAGCGGCCAGCTTAACACAGGCATGTCCCAGTGAGGACACAGCGGTCACAGAGCTGGAGCGGTGCTGGGAAGCCTTGTGCCAGGCTCCATCCCGCTCCGCTTGCTCATGAGTGAAAGGATTTGTCAACAGGGAGCTGATGAGTCCCACGAGGCCACCCGCTTGCCCGCCTCCCAGCACCTCCTGCCTGGCAGGCGGCCTCCTGATGGCGCACGGCCGGCCCAGGCACCGAGAGCCCCAGAGGGTCTGCACCCACTGTCCCACCAAACACCCCAGTGTTGGGTCCCAGATGCCACTGTCTGGGCAACACAGTGTCTCTGGAGGTGCTGACCCCATAAGGTGTTTCTGAAAGATGCTCACTCTAACCCAGCTAGTCCTTGGCACGCAGAGCAGCCACACACCACGGTGAGAGCAATATTCTTTCACCGGGAGAACAAGAAGAGCCCTCTGATGGCTGCCTTGTCCCTTGTAAACACCAACTTTGAGAGCATCAAATTACAGCCACTGCAGAGGCTCCAAACAAGATGGTAATCGGGAGCACGGGAGGCACTGTGCCTGCACAGCGGGTGTCGCCGGGCAGCGGGGAGCACCGGGGCCCACCCCAGTGGCACCGCTGAGGCCATGACGCTCGCTCCTGCACCACAGCACTGCCAGGGCCCAGTGTGAGTGATGGTCCTGCTGCCACCATGACCCCACACATTGCAGCGGCTCAGCCGAGCCCTAGGGCGTGCAGGAGCTCCCCTGCCCTCTGCCCCTGGCCCTGGCAGGACCGTTGCCTGCATATCGCTGGGCACCCAGGTGTAGATGCAGAGGAGGGTCCCGGTGGGCACAGGGCCCCCGTGGCAGGGGAAGCACCATGGCTCAGCTGCAACCCCGTCAGGGCACGCCGCAGCTCTCTGCAGCCGTGGGTGCGCGGCATGGATGGCTCCCATGGCGAGGGCTGGGGTGGACCAAGCTCCCGTGGGACTTGACGTGCTGCTGCCGCCTTCCCACGCGGTGTCACGGCTCAGCAGATTCACCGTCCCCGCAGCCTGGGGTTTCTCTCCGAACCCCACGTGCAGCAGGGCCGGTGCCGGGGTTGCAAGCCCTTGTGCCACGGAGAGCTCGCCGCCGAGCGGAGCAGACCTTTTGCAGGCAGGCGCAGCCTGGCGGAGCGGAACCGTGCAGCTGGCAAAACCCTGCAGCGCAGGGCTCCCCCCTCACCTCTGTCCCTGCCTCCTCCTCGCCACCCACCCCCCCCTTCCTTCCCGCTGGGGTCCGGCCCCGTGATGCGGCTCTCCCATCCCCGGTGCTCCCCGACTGCGGAGAGAAGGAGAAGGAGGAGGAGGAGGAGGAGGAGGAGGCAGCCGGTACCGCCCCCCCCGGGCAGGGCCCGAGCTTTTCCCTCCGGTGTCGGTGCCTCCATCAACCGGGATGCGCGGTACCGGCGGGGGGCCACGGGGGACGGCGGCTGCCGCTTTCCACGCCGGCCCCCAGCTGCCCACGCTGCGGCAGCTGGCGGGGTGGGCGGGCGGCGGATCAGCTGCGCGGTGAGGCCGGGGATCAGCTGCGATCCGCTCCGGATGGGCACCCCCCCCCCCCCTCTCTCCTCTCCCCGGGGAGGGGCCGCGGGGACCGGGAGCGACGGGCGGGAGGTGACCGGCGGGGGCCCGTCGCTCCCGGGAGCGACGGGCCCCCGCCGGTCACCTCCCGCCCGTCGCTCCCGGTCCCCGGTGCTGCCCACCCTACCTGCCCGCCGCCCCTCCCGCCCCTCCCCGGTGCTGCTGGCTGCCGCCCAGCCCGGAGCTGCTGCTCTCCTTCCTCCTCCTCTGGCAGCCCTGTCTAATCTCAGAGGTATAAATAAATTTAAAAATGATATATAAATAATAATAATTTAAAAAAAAAAAAAATCCACTCTGCGACTCATTGCCGTGGAGGAGCCGGAGGGGTTCCCCGAGCGGTGCCGAAAAGCGCCCGGCCGGTCGGAGCGGGGACCGGAGAAGCGCAGACGGCAGGAAGGAGGGAGATTATTATCCGGCCGAGCCCTCCCCGCATATTGCAGCCATAGCAACAGCGATGGGCTGTCCCAGCCGGAGTCTGCAGTGCAATAAAAGGAGAGAGAGGAGAGAGAGAGGGACGCAGGGAAAGAAAGAGCCGCGCGTTGCACTGGGCAATCTCCTAAGGGGTTGGCACAAACAAACAGCAACTGGAAGCAACTGGAGCCAATCCCCCAGCTCCCTTTGTAATGCTTTCTGACACAGATTCCCCCTCCATGGCTGACTTTGCAAGTTTGCCCATCCTCTCCTCTCCTCTCCTCGCACGGCTTCTTTTCGCCGCGACTAAATTATCCACGAGAGGAGGGACGTGCTGGAAATCCTAGTGAAAAAATAAAAATGTGCAGGTTTGTGCAGGCGGCTGCAGGCTGGCCGCCTCCAGGACTCCTCCTGCGAGCGAAGAGGGACAGGACCTAGTCCCAGGTCAGTAGCATTGAAAGTCCCTGGATTTTGAAACCACCGAGAAAAAAGCTTTTCCTGTGGAGAGCAGGAGAGCAGCAGGGTGCAGACGGGGCTGTGCCTGCAGCGAGCCCGCAGTGGGTGCCGGGACCGCAGTCTCTCCATGAGTGGCGGCTGCTGTCCCAGCACGCAGCACCCTGGGGGACAGAAGACGACGCATTCACTTCCCCTGAGAAATGTCTTGTTTAGGTGCCAGTAAAAAATATGCAAATCTGGCAGGGCTGGGCCTCCGAGCCTCTAAGGCAGCCTTCCTCCCCCATCTCTGTGGTGCGGTGGGAGTGAGCTGAGCCCTGAGCGGCAGAGGGATGGGAAAGGCAGGGCCGGAGGGAGCGTGGGGGCGGCAGGGGCGGCTGTAGGCTGAGATTTGGGATGCCACGGAGCAGGATGGGGAGATGTGCGCGGGATAGCGGCTCCCCCAGACAGCGGGCATGCGGAGAAGGCTCCTGCTCCCCGCAAGCCCGGGTGGGTGGAGCGTGCTGTCACTTTTTGGTGCTGGGCAAGCCCGGCATCGCTGTCGCAGAATTGCTGCCTGTGCTCTGATGAGTCAGTAACGGCGCTGCCACATTTTCCTCCTACCAGGCAGCGTCCCATTGCGGGTCGGTCATGCTCCGCACTGGGATGCTCCCGCACACGCGGTGCTCCGGAGCCACGTGGGTGAGTGAATCTCCGGCAGCAACTCTCCGGGGAAGCCCCTCTGGAGCAAAAGGGCCACGCAGGGATGAGGACACTGACCTGCAACTCGGGCGAGACATGGAGCGCCTGGCTCAGGCAGCGATCCCACGGGACACAGGCATGTTCCTGTGCCTGCGTCCCACCTCCTCTGCCAGACAATGAAACACTGCCCTCCTTCCCAAGTCGCAGCAGAACAAATAAAGCAAGCGCCATATGGTGCCAAGACACGTTGGAAATGGGGCCAAGCCCAGGAGGTAGGGGAGATGGCAAGCCTCCATCCCCACACCAGTCCCCATCTCGAGCTCCAGGCCGGGACTGGCCCTGGGGGAGCACTGCACCCCTTCCTCCTCCCCCCGCAGCCTCTGCCCCACTCCCCAGGCTGTTGGGCACAGCTCCGCATTTCAGCCATGGCTTTGCAGTGACTCACTTGCCCTCCTCCCTGCCTGCAGTCTTGGGGAGAATGGAAACCAAAGCTGTCCCCAAGAGCCCTTCTTCCCGTAAGGGCTGGGCTAGGGACATGGGAGTCACCGCTGGACCGGCACTGGGGCACTGCCAGGAGATCACGCCCTGTGCCCTGCCATGGGACAGCATATGTCCTCCTGCCCTTCCCCAGAATTACAAATAGCAGATGCTGCAGATAGCTTGTCCCCTAAAGCCCCTGCAGCCCTGGGGCTGCAGGAGAGAAGCTTCCCCACAGCTGCAGGGCACCACGGGTACAGAACCCTCCTGTGAGCACAAAATGGCATCGTCTTCTCCTGCCTGGACACGCTCCCGAAGACCTGCATCTCACGGATGTCCCATGTATTTTCAGGCAAGTCACCTCCAAGCACAGACACACAGAAGTGAGAAACCTCCCAGCAGAGCTGGGCATCTCCACGGCTGGGCCCTCAGAGGTGCCGAGTGCCTGCAGTTCCCTTACAGCCACCTCCCCGGAGCAGATCCACAACCTCCCCAAGCACCCAGTCCACCCCGGCTGCCTGAGTCTAGGGCCTGACCCAGGACAGCAGATCCCAGAGCTTCCTCGGGGGCTGGATGTGATGAGCTCCTGGGGGAAGAGGGGCTCCAGGAGCCCCCCCAAACTCTAACGGGTTCTTCTGCAGGTTTAGCGAGGAGATGCCAGCCTTGGCCATGCCCCCTTTGCAGAGCCAGCATGGAACATACCCTTCTGCCACCTTCGTTTGCCCCATTCCCACTGCAACAGCCTCAGAGGGGGAAGCGCTTGGCTCTGCCCTCCAGGCTGACTGAATCAAAATTAGGATCTCTTGAAGGTTTTGTAGCCATGGGGCTCAACTCTAGCACTTGCTAATGTGAGCGGATCATTTGCACCTGAGTCATGCCGATGAGAATCACGTAAGTTGTGCAAGCAAAGGAGTTTATTGAATCATACACAAAAATGTAGGGATGATAAGGATCAAACAGGACCGGAGCAGCCCACACTTCTCTCCCTGCCATCCTCCTTTGTTTAAAGAGGCAGCTCTGCCTGACGGAGAGTCCCACCGACCTGGACCTCATCCCTACCTGCCACCAGCCTCCATCAAGGTGCTCAGCTTCCGGAAATGCTCCGCACGGACCGGCACTTGCGAAAAACTGCATGAAAATATTCTGCGTTGTTATTTATTGCCAGTGTTATAGATAACGGGAAAAGCAAGAGGCAGCCTTGTCCTGCGCAGCCTACCTAGACTTCTGCAGAGGGAACGTGGCCCCGGCGGAGGGTCCCGGCTGCGATGCTGTTTCTTGACCGGCGGCCGCGGAGGTCTGTGCTCGTCGTGGTCCCAGCTCCACTCGGACTTCCTACCCCACCACCACCACGTGTCGATAAACAGAAAAAAATTTACAATGGATGCATTGAAGTTCATAGTTAAGCAGAGTACGGCAGTGTCTGGTCAGAAGGGGAACTTCTGCGTTATTTTTTGCTCTTTCAATTCAGAGGTGGGAATTGGCTGAAACAAGAACAATGCACATGGCCGGATCTGGATTTTTTTGACACCCCCAGGGTTAGATTCAGGGCAGGGTTAAATGGCAGTAGGCAAAAGAACAGCAGCAACACCAGGAATAAAGGGGATGTGGGTGTTGTGGGCAGGCGTTGGTCACACAGGGTGAGTCCTAGGAGCAGAGGGAGGAGTTGCCGGGAGGTACGGGGTTAGGGCATGCCACGTCCCTGGAGACGGGCACTGCTGGGAAAACACGTGCAGCTGCGAAGTGAGGCCGGGAATCCCGAGGGGATCACCAGACCATGGCTGGCAGTGGGGTCCGCCAGTGCTGCTCGTGCACCAGGGCCACCGAGGAGGTCATGCTCTGGAGCCCCTCTGCTGTGAGGACAGGCTGAGAGAGTTGGGGGCGTTCAGTCTGGAGAAGAGAAGGCTCCGGGGAGACCTTAGAGCCCCTTCCAGTATGTAAAAGGGCTTCAAGAAACATGGGGAGGGACTCTTGATCAGGGTGTGCAGTGACAGGATGAGGGGTAATGGTTTAAAACTGAAAGAGGTCAGATTTATACTAGATATTAGGAAGAAATTCTTTAGTCTGAGGGTGGTGAGACCCTGGCCCCGGTTACCCAGAGAAGCTGTGGCTGCCCCATCCCTGGAGGGGTTAAAGGCATCTGGACGAGGCTTTGAGCAACCTGGGCTGGTGGGAGGTGTCCCTGCCCAGGGCAGGGGAACTAGATGATTTTCAAGGTCACTTCCAACTCTAACCATTCTATAATTCTCTGATCACCCTGCAGACAAACTGCCCCCCTTTCCCCAGCGGTGCCTGTACCTGGGGGACGTACTGGCCAGTCTCGGCGCTGACACCGTGGCTGCATGCCGAGGACGGTGCCTGGGCGCTGCAGGGGCGAGCAGCGTGCACAGCTCAACGCAGCAAGTCACCGAGCTGCAGGCGGTGGCAGCGCAGGCAGGGAGTCCAGGCAGCACTGCCAGCAGCAGCCACGGCTGCAGGCAGCAGCCTTCCCAGGGGGAGAAGCTGGGGAAGCCTTGGGTCCACACCATGATCCAGGGACCTTGAAGCTTCCAAGGCCATCGACCGGTGAAGATGGTCCCGAAGACGAAGGGGTTTGCACCGAGGGACGCGTACGCCCCAGTGCCGCGCCGGCTGCATCCTGCCCATCAGCAGACAGGTCTGGGGCCCGCGCCTGGCAGGAGGTATCGCGGGATCGGGCCCAGAGCAATCTGTTCAGATAGAAGTGGGTGGTGAATTCATGGAAATGGGAGAACAACTCCCCTGTAGCTCCAAAGCGGGGCGTTATCAGCGAGCAGAGCTCTAACGAGCCACGGAGAAGGCTGGAGCCCTCCGTGCCATTTCATTGCTGCTGCTGCTCTGCGTCGGATTTCCCAGGAGCCCTGCAGCCTCGGCCTCATTAATTATGCAAATGAAAAGGTGTTGCCAACGCGCTGCCGTCCCTAGGTAGGATCCCTGTGACTGAAGTTGCGCCCCGAACGGCGGCCGCTCCCCCTGCGTTTGGGCAGGGAGGGTCCGGGAGCACATCAGGCAGGATGGATGTTTGCAATAATTATCCAGTCATCCCCTTCAAGTGTACTGCAGCCATAGCAACAGACAGATGTTCTGTCCCAGCCAGAGTCCGCAGCGAGCTGGGGAGAGAAGCACAAAAATTAACCCGTTCAGCCCCAGGACGACATACAATCTGCTTTATTCTGGGACCAGACCAGACTTCAACATCCCTGAGAAAATTCCAAGCGATCGGGCAAAAAACCAGCCACATGCCTCCCAAAGAAAACCAGCAGAAATCGCCCCAGTGCTCGCTCAGCCACTGTCCGACACAAAAAGTTGAATGGAAGAAGCAGCATCCCGCGGGCTGGTGGCCTGGCTCTGCCGAGTGCCCCAGCGCCTCTCCGTCCCGTTACAGGTAACGAGCTCTGCTCGTGCTTGGCGTCTCCTGGGGGCAATGCTGCAGGCGAGGCTCTCCAGCTCCGCTGGTAATGAGCCTTTGGAGACGTACGGCACCGGGGAACCTGTTCAGGGACAGCCAGGAGCAGCACGCACGCTCTCTGTGGTCTGCACCCACACAGCGGCCACAGCAGAGACCACGCTGGGCACCCAGCTGGGCAGGGAAGGGGACAGATGAGCCACACGGATGAGCATCCACTGCTAAGTTAACAGCTGTGTCAAAGCGTTTAAAGTATTAGGAGGTGGGATACAGCCAGACTGAAAAATAGCCGACATTTCATTATCCCGCTGCTGCACGGGTTTCCAGGATTCAGCCCGAGCCCGTTAAATCCCACCCAGAAATATCATCACAAGGGCCCTTGTGCCCACCAGCACACCAAAAACTTAAACCCAGCTTCTCCTGGGGGCCCTGAGGAGCAGGCAGCCCTCCCCAGGCACAAGGTCTCTGCTGCCTCCTCCCTCCCCACCAGCCAGTGATGCCTTAAAGCGCTAGCATTTAAATGTTTTAAGCTAAAGGCCAGACCCCCGCCTGGCAAAAGGATCGGAGCTGCCCACCCTGGCCGGGAGTCACCTCTCCCCTCCCGTGCCAGCCGTGCCCAGAGGTCCCGCAGAGGCGGCGGGGATTCCTCAGAGCCCAGAGCAATCCCCTGACCTCAGAGCAGCGTAAACAGGCTCATGGGAAAGCCCCATCCAGATGTTTGCAGCTGCAGATGCTGCTGGAGTGCACCCATGGTGAGGATTTCAAAGGACAATGGGACCGGGGGAGGACAGCCCAAGCAGATGTGGCTGGAGGGACGGGTTACACCTGGAGGAAAGGAGACAACCCTCTCCTCCTGGTTGGCGGAGCAAGACAACCCACTGCCCTGCACACAAGCACAAGTGTGAGAGGTCACAGGAACACAGTTTCACTTCCCAAACTGTAAGACTATTTTTAGTTCATTTAACTTCCCTTCTTGTCCTCTGCCACACAGACAATGAGAGCTCCAGCTTGCAGAGGGCATCCCCTCTCCTCAAGGCTCGTCTGGTGACAGCTTGTACCACGTTAGCGCAGCTTATCCTGGAAATCTGTGGTCTCCCGGTTGGGTTTTTTTCTTCTTTCTCCTGAAGGAAAAAAAAAAAAAGCAGAGAAGGGTAAATTTGCTGATCTTGAAGCTGAGGGAGACGTGGCATCATGTGCAGTCACAGAGGATGTGGGCAGGTGCCATCAGACTTCCCCACGCAGCTCTGGAAATGTAGCTCAGTCCTGATCTGCAGCTCCCTGGCTGTTCCTGTCCCAGGCTCCCACACAGCCCTGGCAGCTGGTGGGTATTTCGGTCCTCACCACAGCACCCGGGCTACTGCGCTCCTTCGGGGGTTTTTCCCCCAGGCACCTCAATTGAGCATCCACGCAGTTCGATTCCCCTCTGAAGCCACGCTGGAGACGGAATAAGAAGGTGGGGAAAATATCTCTTATTTCCACAATTCCCCATTCAATTGGTAACTCCAGCTCCTCCACTTGTGTCAGTCCCAGGCCTCTCCCAAGCAAAAGCCACACCAAATAATGTTTTGGTGCTGTGAAATGGACAGAAATCCTATAGCCTCCAGAGGGAATTCAGGCTCTTTGCTGGCTGCCCATAGCTGCTTTGACTTATTATCTGACCTGGATCTAAATTAGGTTTTGATTAGAGTCAAGAATAATTCTACTTGGAAAAATCTCACCGTTTAGGTTCAGAGTTAGCAAAACCTACGGGGGAATTAAAACTAATTTCTCACTTTGGGGACAGGGACCCGAAGGGACCTTAGATGATGCCCAGTCGCCCGCTGCGAGAGGCAGCCACACTGCGCCGTGTCGTTCATAACCTGACCAAGCTCCGCTTTCACAGCAGCCAGGTTCTCTCCCCACTTCTCTGAGATCGCTCCCGTAGAGACTGACGGCTCCGATGCTTGGTCAGCATCTCCTCATTTTGAGCGTGGGTTTATACATAGTCTGTTTATTCCTATTCATTCTTGTGCTAAGGTGGTTTGGTCCGTGTCCCTCCCTGGTTTCTGTCTCTTGATTGTCCACAAATGTGTCTTCTCTCAGCATTCATTTTGCTGACATCAGTGAGCCAAGTCACCTCCGTAAGACACTCTCCTTTCTCCTGAACAATCCAGCAAAAAACTCTCTCTGCACTAGTTTCAGGCTAAATTCCCTCACTATGGCTAACCAGAACCAGACAGCAGTCCGGAGCTTCACCAGAGCCTTTATACTTCTCTGTACCTCCCTCGAAATGACTCTCCTGAGACAACTTGGGATAACTCCCCTTGTTCTTCACTGCATCCCATTGGTGGATCACAGGTCTCCCATTGGTGGATCACAGCTCAACTGTTGGTGGATCACAGCTGTCCCGTCAGTGGATCACAGGTCTCCCACTGATGGATCACGGCTCTCCCGTTGGTGGATCACAGCTCTCCTGTTGGTGGGTCACAGCTGTCCCCTTGGTAGATGACAGCTGTCCCGTTGGTGGATCACAGCTCTCCCATCCAGCCTCGGATAGGTGAACGTCTCAGACGCAGGCTGTGCGAGACACGCAGGCTCCCTTCGTGTTTGGTGGAAAGAATAAGGCAGCTCCAGCGAGCGATTCGTCTCACTCCATGATAAGCGTTTAGAGCACCAGGATGAATGGTTTCTGAAGGTGCTCATCATCGCCCATTGACTGTAGAGGCAGTCGAGACACCCAGCTAACACTGGCCGTCCGGCTTTGAATGACCAAAGTTACGAAAGCCAAACACATCCGTAGTGATCCCATAAGTACATTTCTCTATCCTTTCCCAAGGAAGCACTTCCAGCTCCCAGCAGAAGTGATGGTTAATAACTCCTGAGCTCACTTGGTGCTGCTCGGTATCAGGCTACGTCCACGGATGGGTTTAGTTGCCCTGTACCCACCCCTCTGCCAGCCTCCCCGATCTCACCCAGCAGCACTCAGGGGTATTTGGTAAATGGTTCCAGTTTGGGTCCTATTCAAGTGCAAATCCAGATGCTGACCAACAAAACCAGTGTTGCTGGGGACAGCGCTGTCTCCAGCTGGGACCTGTGGGGCTCTTGCTGCTGTCCTGCTGTACAGGACTTTTTAGGTGGTATTTGGCTGCCCTCATTTCCAGCTGATAAACCGCCTTTAAAACAGCTCTGAGGAGAAGGGTACTTTCCAGTTGTCGCTTTCCCACGTAAGCTGTAAACGTAACTGTGGGGGTGTCCGAGGTGACGGCTGGGAAGTGTCCACCACTGCCACCCCCCTCATCAGCCGCTATCGGGGTGGGTGGGAGAGTCCCTGGCACAGTCCCGCACAGATTTGGGGGGGGGGGGTGGTGTCACCGCTCCCACTCTTCCCGGACCCAGCTCTCCCACCGCCAGGCCCCACCGAGGATCCAGCCAGGCTCTGGCGGAAGGAGCGGGAGCCAGGAGCAGAGGCTGAGGACTCGCTGTGCCCGTGGTGCCGGGGGCACGGTGACGACCGACCGCTGTCGCTGCTGAACAGGACGGCTGTGGGAAATACAGGGAATGCGGGAATATGGCTGAGCTGAATCAGTCCCTGCCCACTGCTGTGCCGACCCTGCCCTGATAAGCATCAGACACTTCAAAGGAAGGCCCGAGTGCCACAGCGAAAAAATGGGGCAGGAAATATCCTCAAAGGAAGCATCTTTCTCACTCCTGACCATCAGTTTTAGACTTACCTCTGAAGCACGGGTGCTTATCTCACCCTCCTCTTTCTTAAATCTGTACCTTCACAGGTGTTTCTCCTCCCAGCAGGCACACGCTCCTTTTGCATACACAAACACTCTCCGCGGTGATAAATTCCACTGGTTAGCTATAAGATGGGTAAAAATCATCTGGTTTTATCAGTCTGGATGACTCGTCCTTCTGTTCATCATCCCTTTTTCTTCTACCTTGAGAAGGGACCTCTACGCACACACCATGTACCTTCTCTGGACACTCACCGTGCTACAGAGGCACCGCAGCCTTCCCTCTTCATAGATTCATCGCATGGTTTGGGTTGGAAGGGACCTTAAAGATCATCTTGTTCCCACCCCCTCTCTCACAGGCAGGGACACCTCCCACTAGACCAAGTTGCTCAAAGCCCCATCCAGCTCCCGTCGCAGCTAAACTGCCCTGATGTCTCCAATTAAGCATTTTCTAGGTATTAGGATTGCTAATTCCTGATTTCCTTGTTTTCACCTACGTAAAAGAACAATCACAAGCCAATACCATAGCCTGGAGTACCCCTACCTGAAAAAAACGTTACAAAGAGAACTAATGTCTAGTTTACATTTGTTGAAAGTTACTAAGAACAACTTTTATTTATATAATATAACTAGCAATGGACCTGGAGTTACCACTTGTTCGTTCCGTCTATAAAAAAACCTGCAGCAGACGCCGTGCGCTGTACGCCACCCAGTATCTGTCATCCAGAACTGACAGTTTAAGGTGAGCACCACCAAACACTTCCACTTTTTCCCCCCCCTTATCTATAAGGACAAGAGCGGCCTCAATATCATGCATTATAATCTGGCGTGTCACGAGATCGCTCATGCAGTGCAAGTTAAACCCTCGTTGAATCCGTGCTGGATTGGGACCTAAAATATTGACCTGAACACTCAGCCCCCGCGTGAGTGGTCTTCCCAAAATCCTCATGCCAGGGATAACAGTTCTTGGTTTGGCTGGCCTTGCCTGCCCGAGCTGGGGAAACTCCTGTCCATTCTCCCCAGAGAGTGACCCTCTGTACCGCTTTCTAGGTGGACCCCCAAACCCTCTTCATAGAAGGACTAGACAGATTCAGCTACTCACATCAAAGAGCAGACAAAACATTTAACTGCAACGATTAATAAATCAAACCAGGTGAAGGACAGCAGAGACCCAGTCAAAGGAAAGGCTTGCAGGACATGGCTCGCCACAGCTAGAGGACCAGGAGACAAGGACATCAAGCCCAGCGACTGCTGTACCCCGAACTAAGGTCATTCACTGGAAATAGCACGGTTTCCAGCAATTTTCTACAGAGAACAGTCACTGCTGGAGAGAAGACTGCTAAAGTCCTTTCCTTCCGTCAGCCAACCCCACCATTTGGCTGGAGCAACTGGCTTGCCCCAACCCAACTATGCGTCCACCCAAACAAACTGCTGTCTGTGAGCAGGCTCAGGGAGTCTTGTGACCGACCGACCACCATGCGCGGCCCCTCACTCCTCCCTCAGCCCCCTCCGCTGGTTCCTTCCCCTTTTCTGGGACAGACTCACATCCTTCAGCTGATGCCTTACTCTGCAAAGTGTCACTCGTGCCAAGGCGGACTGTCTATTCATCATTAAGGAAAATGTAATGCTTATCACTCTGCTTTGCACTGATGGAGCTAACGTTTGATGGTCATCATGACCAACACAGCAGTGATAAAACCCAAATCGGTGCTGTTCCTATGAAAATATCCAGGTTCAATGGACATGCAATCTCCTACCTCAGCTTCAAGTGGGTGGGCTAAGGTAGGAGAAGACTTCTGTCCATGCCTGCAGTGGTGTGGGAGGACATTCCCTTTTCCCGTGGCTCCTGAGCGGTTGAACAGCAAGGCGGGGAATTTGGGGAATTCAGTGATAACCTCAGACGGGGGGTGGTCTGATCATGACGAAGAAGGCAGCACCACCCCTCGCTAGAGCAACTCCTCAGCAGAAGTGAAGTGTCCTTTTACTGTCTTCCTCACTCAACATCTCCTGCAGAGCAGCTGGACTCCAGTGCCGAGTGCTTCCCTGGCACTCCTGGACAGCCAGCTTCCACCACAGCTCCTACAAAACCTATTCATAGAGTTCTCATAGGAAATCCCACCCACCCCTACGGCCACCCCAGTGCCAGCCAGTTCTGGACACTGAGTTCAGCTGGTCACTGCTTCGTGCCGTGCAGGTGGGATGCCCACATGCTGTAGCAGGCTAAGAGCTGAGCCTGACTTCATCCGCAAAGCCTTTGGGAGAAAGTTGCCCACCAGACCCCAACTGTGCAGAACATCCTTCTCTTTTCTGCCATTTCCATCTCCCCCAGCTGCTCCTTGCAGCAGTGCCCTGGGAAAGCTGTGCTTCCATGGCTGACTGAGGCTTGAAAGGATGTCCGTCTTCTTTTTAGTGGTCAGCAAAAATACTGCAGTGCACTAGCAAGTTCCTGTAGGCATCCTGTATTACTTGGTAAAAACCCAAAAGAAGGAAGACCTTCTGCGCTCCCCAGGTCCCTCTCCATCAGCATCATATTGGGTCCAGTGCAAGCTGGATGGTTACACTGGGAATTTTTTGAGCAGTGCCCAGAGATCCAGTGGGGTAGAAAGGGTCAATATGATTTACGATGGCGCATTTCAATAATCAATTTCAATGCTCCAGTGTCACAGACATCCCCTGTTTTCACCATACCCTCTCTGGCATGGCTAACCCATGGCTCAGTTCCTACAGCATTCAATTCCCACCTTGGGGATCTGTCAGATGGGCACAGTGTGGCTGGCACAGGGTGAGAGGCAGTGACAAAAACTGCCCTTCGGCCAGTGAAGTGCCCTCACCTGCTCTCCTGCCACCAGCCCCGGACTTGCGGCACTATGGCCGCCTGTGTGCAGGCTGGCTCTGCCACCACCATGCCCTGCACCTCCAGCACCAGCCTCAGACAACTCCCTGACACATCAAATTCCTCTTCCAGGTTCCCACAGGCTCCCAGCCCCTGCTCCTATGTCCTCACGCTGGCCCTATTGCTGCTGACAATGCAGGCAGCCCTCAGTACGCACCGCTGCCATGCCCTCAACCAGCATGGAGCAGGCGTGTGGCACTGCCAGGTGGGCATGGAGCACACACGTGGCACTGTGGGGAAGGCATGGAGCACACGTGTGGCACCGCTGGGCAGGTATGGAGGACATGCGTGGCACTGATGGGCAAACTGGGACCACACGCGTGGCACTGCCGGGTGGGCACGAAGCACATATGTGGCACCGATGGACAGACTGGGACCACATGCGTGGCACTGCTGGGTGGGCATGGAGCATACATGTGGCACCAATGGACAGACCAGGAGCACACACATGGCACTAATGGACAGATGAGGACCACATGTATGGCATTTGTGGACAGACTGGGAGCATGTGTGGCACTGATGGACAGGGAGCACACACATGGCACCAGTGGACAGACTGGGACCACATGCATGGCACTGATGGACAGACCAGGAGCACACATGTGGCACCGTTGGGTGGGCATGGAGCATAGATGTGGCATTGATGGACAGACCAGGAGCACACGCACGGCACTAATGGACAGACAGGGACCACATGTATGGCACTGATGGACACACTGAGACCACATGCGTGGCATTGACGGACAGACAGAGAGCACACACGTGGCACCGCTGGGTGGGCATGAAGCACACAATGTGTCACCAATGGACAGACTGGGACAACATGTGTGGCACTGCTGGGTGGGCATGGAGCACACATATGGCACCACTGGACAGACCAGGAGCACACGCATGGCACTAATGGATAGTTGGGGACCACATGCATGGCATTGAGGGACAGACCAGGAGCGTACATGTGGCACCGCTGGGTGGGAATGGAGCACACACGTGGCACCAATGGACAGACAGGGACCACATGTGTGGCATTGATGGACAGACCAGGAGCACACGTGTGGCACTGCTGGGTGGGCATGGAGCACATCCATGGCACCGATAAACAGGGAACACACGCGTGGCACCACCACGGCACATGCGTGTGACTGCCGGGGAGACACAGAGCCACAGAGCCACAGCTGCCGACTGGGACGGGCTGCCCCATGTCGCCCCCCGGGCCAGCTGTGACCGCCCACCACCACAGACCCCTCGGAGATGGAGAAGCGGGACCGTGGCCCGAGCTCCCCCCACCTCTTTGCCCCCCGCTGCAGTGGCGGGGCTCGGTCACGCCGCGGGACAGCTGCCCGGCCGCAGCCCCCCCGCCGGGACAACAGGGAGGATGCTCTCCCGGCTCCTGCCCAGGGATCAGGCGCAGAGGGCGGGGGCGGTTGCGGGGGAGCGGAGCGAGGCACCGGGGCCGGGGTCCGGCCTTTGTCTCCCTCTCCGGTGCTGCCCCGGGGCCGGGCTCGGGGCGGGGTGCGGCTCTCCCGGTCCGGCGGGACAAATCCCAGCCGCTACGTTCAGCCCCGGTCGAGGGCGCTGCGGGGCGATCCCGGTTATCCCGGCTCCGTCCCGTTCGTTCCAGGCCGTTCCCGGCGGGGCGGTGGAATACACCCCACCACCACCACCCCCCTTCTTCACCACCGCGGTTACCGCTGCCCCCGCGGCTCCTCCCCGGCTCTGCGGCGGCTCGGCAGGTGCCCGCCTCCGCCCCCGCCGGCCCGTCCCGCCGCACACGTGCGCCCGCGCCCCGCCGGCCCTTTGTCTGGGACCGGCACCTGGACCCGCTTCCCCCCGCTTCGGCCGGTCCCCCCCCCCCCGCTCCCCGCTCCCCGGGCCGTCCGGCCCGGGGAGCGGGGAGCGATGGGGGAGGACCGGCCGAGCGCATCCCACCGGCGGCGCTGCGGGAAGCGGTGGGCGGCCGGCGCGGAGCACGAGGGAGGCGGGGAGGGGGGGGGAACGGCGACCCCGGAGCGGGCTGGCCCGGGGGAGGGGGGTTGTGTGTAGTGGGGGGGGGGGGCCCGTCGTCGTCGGAGCGGCCGCTCTAACAGGTGGGATCCCGCTGAGAGGAGGAGGCGGCCGGAGGGGGGCGGAGGAGGCAGGGACGGGCGGGCGGGCGGGCGGAGGGAGGGAGGGAGGGGGGACGAGCCGGAGCCGCCTGTGATCCTGTGACAGGAGCGGCTGCTGCTGCTGCTGGCGCCGCCGGTGCCTCCCTCCGCCCGGCTCGCCGGGTCGCTGTCCGAGCCCCCCGGCCACCCCCCCCCTCCCCTCCCCCGGTTCCCTCCTCCTTTCCCCGCTCCATCCCGGGCCGTCGCCCCCGCAGACCGTCCCGGGCCGCGTCAGCGCCAGCCGGGCTCACCGCGCCGCCCCGGCTGCCCCTCCGCCCGCTCCGGGACAGGGCGCGGGGCCGCCGCCGCCGCCGCTACTGCCGCCGCCGCCGCCGTCGCCGCCGCCGCCGCCGACCGGGCGATGCCGAAGCCGCCGCTGCTGCTGCGGGGGAGCCGCCCCGGGGACAGCGAGCTGGGGCGGCAGTTCCGGGACTGGTGCCTGCGCACCTACGGGGACTCGGCCAAAACCAAGACGGTGACCCGGAGCAAGTACCAGCGCATCGCCGAGGTGCTGCAGGGGGGATCCGGCTCCGGCGGCGGCTCCGGCGGGGGGGAGAAAGGCAAGTTCCAGTTCTGGGTCCGGTCCAAGGGCTTCCGCCTGGGAAACGGCACCAGGGAGGCGACGAAGATGGGTCAAGTGGTGGTATATGTGCCGGTGAAAACGGGAACGGTTAGTGCGCTCCGTGCCCCGGGGGGCTCTGTGTCTGTCTGTCTGCCTGCCTGTCCGTGTCTGTCTGTCCTCCCCAGGGGTGCGGGCGGGGGGGTGGGGTGGGGGGGTTGCCCCGGGGCGGGGGCGGGCATCCCCGGGGCCCCTGTCCCCGCCACCGCCACCGCCGCTCCGGCCCTGTCCCGTCAGCACCGGGCGGCCCAGCCCCGCCGCCGGCCGCCGGGAGCGCGCATGCCCCATGCGGGGCGCGACGCGGGGCCCGGCCGCTCCCGCAGCCCCCGCCGCTCCCCGGGGCACCCGCCGCGCCCCCCGCCGCCCCGACCCGCCCGGGATGCGGATGGGGAGAGGCGCCCGCCCGGAGCCTCGCACCTTCCGCCGACCCCCACCCCCGCTCCATCCCCATCCCCGTCCCCGTCCCATCCGGTGCGGCCGCCGTCCCCGGGCGCTGCCGGCGCTGATGGCGGGGGGTGGCGGTGCCCCGCGCCCGCCGCCGTGCACCTGCCCCCGCGGGGGGGCCGCGCCGCCGCCCGGTGCGGGCCCCGCCGCCCCCTTCCCCCCCCACCCCCCCACCCCCCCGCCCCGTCCGATCACGTTCGCCCGGCATTTCCCATCCGCCCCACGGCCGGGGACAGGTCTGCAGTCAAGGGCAGAGAGCGGCGGGGAGGGGGCGCCGGCACCCCCCTTTCCCCCCCCCGCCCGCCGCCGCCGCGCCCTGCCCGCCCGGCCGCCGCGCCGAGCGGAGCGGAGCCAGCCCGGCCCGCTGCGGCTCGCCCGGCCCCGCCGTCCCGCGGCGCTGCCCGCCCCGGCGCGGCCGCTGCAGCCGGTGCCCTGGGGGTGGGGGGGTGAGGGGGGGTGCGGGCAGCGGCAAAGCCCGGATTAGGGCAGCCCCCACACACACACCCGCGGGCCGCCGTCCCGGGAAACTCCCCCGCCGGAGCCTCATTGTTCGGCGCCCCGCCGGGCCGGCGGCGCGGGGCGCACCGGCCGCCTCCCTCCCTCCCTCCCTCCCTCCTCCGCCCCGCCGCCGCCCGGGGCTGCCCCGCCGCCCCCATTGTTCCCGTCCCGAGCGCGCTCCGCTCCCCGGCGCGCAGGGAAACGCGCAACTTTCGCGCCCCCCCCCCCCCCCCCCCCCCCGGCCCTGTGCGCAGGGGTGCGCCCGGCGCGGCGGCGCTCCCCCGGTCCCGCTGTCCGGTGCGGGGGGGGGGGTGGGGGTGGGAGGCGGGGGGAGACGGGACAGGGGACACGGCCGGCCCGCCGCCTCGCCGGGGGACCGCTCCGGGCCAGCGGGCACAGAAGGGCTCCGGGAGGGATTTTTTTTTTTTTTTCTCCCCCCCTTTTTTTTCCCCTCCCCGTCCCTCCCCTCCTCTCCCCGCTGCTGCTGCTGCTGCCGCTGCTCTAAAGGGTGCAGTGTTTTCTGTGCACACACAGACTCCAGCATTGATGTGGCTGGAGGATGCTTCCATTGAGGGCAGCCCATCTGTGGCAAATGCTTCTAAACGCACTATTTACCTCCCATCTGGTCTGCCTTATTATTGGGGGGAGGGGGAAGGGTCATTATTTCTCCCTTTCCCTTCGTGGTGCTCAGAGGCGCCTTTCTTTCTCCCCTTGCAGCCCCCCTCCCCCATGCCATGCCCCAAAAAAATTCTTCGCAATTTTTTTTTTTTTTTTGAGACCTCTTTGCAGCCCTCCTCTCCCGCTTCCCCCCCCCACACACCACCAAAGAGCCCCTGCCGAGGGCGGATGAGGAGCGGTACCCCCGTTCCGCAGCTATCACACTTCCCCCGGGTCCTCTCCATCTAGCCGGCGACTCTATCCCAGATCTTCCAAATGCTGCAGAGTCATGGTACCCCAGAGAGGCCGAGCCAGACTCCCTCGACCCTGCCGCTAGCTAGACGCCCCCTCCCCTTTGTCCGGGAGGGGGTCCCTAGGGTCAGCAGCTCAACGAGGCCGGCGCAAGCCCGCGTATTCCCAAAGGGCTTCCGCACAGATGAAGTTTCAGCAAAGGAGCGTGTCTAGGCCCCCGCATCTTCCGTGGCAGAGTCCCTGCAGGCTACAGATAGGAGATACACCCAGGCTCCTGTAAAACCAACAAACAAAAAGCAGGCATGCCCTCGGGGGACAACTGAATTTTCCAAGGGGCAATACCGCTTATTTCCCAGCGCCTGCGGCGCCTGCCGGACGTTTGGGCTGGGAGCGCTTTGCAGAGCCACTGGCTGTAGGGAACACCAGTCATCCCGCTCCCCCAAATCCTCTGGTGCTGGGTCTGTAGAAGTTGTTGCCTCTGTCCCGGCCCTCCCCAGCCCACCATGCCCCTCTCTGCCAGGAATCCCGTGGACGGTTTCAGACGGATGCAGTTGCTGCCTTTTGGTTTTGCCTGAAAGTGGCTCTCAAATTTAGAGATAACTTGTCAGGGATTTTCTTCAGCTCCTGATAATTCAGTGCTCCCCTCGTCCTCGGTGGTTTGGGCTGGGTTTGTGGGTGTATTTCATTTCTCTCATGCATGGAGTCAAATAATTCCTGAAGCTGATACGAGCCTTTTGCTCGACAGTAAAGCGTGTATTGTGGTTTAATGCCTGTTTAGCTGCTTTTCCCAAATACTTCTGGAGTGGCATTTCGGTTGCTTTCTCCTGGCTCTGCTCTTCAGCAACCTGATCCCACTCCTCCTGTCCGCTCGTCCTTCTCGGAGCACATCTGCGGGAGGAGCAGCGTGCTCGGGACTGTCCCACAGTTGAAGAGACAGGCAAAGCACAGCACCCAGGCGGGGTGCAGCACCGGGGAGGGTGGGGGGGGGAGGCAGGGGGTGCGCGCTGCTCTGCTGTATCTGCAGGTCACTACAGGAAATCGGAGGTACCGGGAGTGAAAGCTAGAAGAGAGGTGGTAAAGAGCGTGTAGAGGGCAGCAGTGGGGATAAGATCTTTCCTTCCCCTGACAGGGCTGGGGCCACTCATCCTCTGGAAAAAAAAAATATTAAAAATTATCCCAAATGCAAAAAATAATAACCCCCCCTGCAGCAGCACGGTAGAGGTTTTCCTTTTGGCTTAACGCATCCTGAGCTGGTTTGTGCATTTTCTGCGCATCTGTAGCGAAAACATAATTAACATGTGGTTATTATTTTCTCTCCTGAGTAACTTTCCCTTGCCCTCCTCCAGGCCTCTCATCAGAACAGGCCTAATCAGATTTGGGTGGCTTGAGAGCTGGGACTGTGCACTGAGAAGGGGGCATCTGCCTTAGGTGGTGGTCAGAGCAGATGGTGGTCTTCTCAAAGAATGCACTGGGAATAGGAACAGCAGTGCGGACGGATGTCTGGCACAGAGACTGTTCAGATTTCTTTTTCCCAGATGAACGTCCCAAAGATGCTGGACATTTAACACATACAATTAAAAAACCCCTCCGCAGATAAACACATGAGGTTTAGCAGTGTAGGACATTGTTGTCTGACAGCCCTATTCAGGTGTGGGCTGGATGCTGCATCCTTTAGGACAAGGTGTTGGAAAAAAACGCATTTAGGCTGTGCCGAGGAGGAGGAGGAGGAGGAGCAGGGTATATCTTTGTGTGCTACTGCAGCACAGACAATGGATACAGCCCAAAGTGTCCAGGTCTGCCCTTCTTTCACATGGGTAACAGGCGCTAAGGTGTAAAACACCTCCCTATCTACAGACTGGACCAAACCCCGGCACTGGATGCGCAACCCCTCTCCCTTCTCCCCAGATTTGCTAAGAACTGTGGGAGAATCTGTTCGTGACAAGGTGCTAAGATGCGGTTCATTATAGTCTCGTGTCCCTCTTGTCCTAAGCATTTAGCGTCATTTAGACAGTCTTTCTCATACAAATGTGGAGTGAGATGGAGACACACTGGCAGGCGTGGGGAAATGGGCAGCGTGTTGGTGATGAGGGGCGCTGGTGACAAGGGGCGCTGCGGCTGGGTTTGGCTGTAGCAGCAGCAGGGTGTGCAGGGGAGGGTCAGCCTCAGACTCGGGATCGGGCATTGTCCGCGGGGAGAGGTTACGTGTCCTCTCTACATCGATGCCGTACTTCGCCCGTGCCTGGTGGGAGCTTGTCACAACTCCGGAGCGGTGGCCAGGCTCGCAGGACAGATTCATCCTGGCAGCCCGTGATGGAGGCTGGAGGGCTGCGGGATGCGGCAGGGGGAAAGCCTGGCGTCAGACGGGCCCTTCGGGAACTGTGCGGAGGCTGGGGGATTGGGTAGGCTCTGCAGCGCTTTTGATTTGTCTTTCCTGCTCCATCCCTGTCCCCGGCAGAGCTGGCACGAGGTTCTGGGGTTCCTGTGGGCGTTACTGAAAGGCTGAGGACATTTGGGCGGGTGGGTTGGTGTTGTACAAGTACAGTTCACCTGTGCTGGCTCCCCCGGAGCCAGATGTTCAAAATTATTTCACAGTTGTGCCTGGTGAAACTCACCCGAGCAAAGGTACTATCGCAGGGGGAGCGCTGTAAAAAGAATTGACGAGACCAAAAAGCAAAATGGATGGAGGCCTTTCACTGACAGCAGGAACAGCATCACAGGGGACACCGGATAAATCTGACAGTACAGCCTATCCCTAAATACGTTTTAGCTCCAGAGACAGGGAGTGCTGTGATGTGAAAGCCGCGGTGCCAGGCCTTAGGACAGCACAGCTCAGTGGCAGAACGCTTGAGCTGAGAAGCCAGGCATGTTGGAAAGATGCTGCTCCAACAGCTAATAGAGGCTACATTTTTCCTGGTACAAGTACCCTTCAGTGCCCATATTCAGTGCCCCAAAAAAGCTGCACATCTATAACCTCTAAGAACATTAGTCAACAGAAGGTTTTCACTATGTGAATAACCACTTAGACTTTCTGTGGACTTCAAGTGATAAAAAAAAAATAAATCAAGCCTGTTCAGAAGAGCCTTAGACAAGGCAAATGGGCCTGAGGGTATTATCTGAGAAATTGTCTATTACTTCTATAGCACAAGCCTTACTTAGAGCATACAGAGCCTTCACCTGCTATGAAATAGCCCACCCCCGAGCACGTGGGGCAGCACCGGCTTTTCCAAGGAGCTGAACCGATGGCAGGTTTACACTGAAATGTGCACTTAGGAGACTGGCACGATGCTGGCCCAGGTGCGCGGTCCCATCCAGCCCCATCCAGAGAAAATCTGCTACGTCGATATCCCTTCCAGATTCAGCTCCAAGTCTGCACCATGTCAGGAGCAGTTTTTATTTCCGAAGCTGCTCGTGGTAAGAGTCACAGCAGTGATACCCAGTCCTCTGGGCCTGAGAGCTGGCTTAAGCTCACCAGGCAGCAGCAAAAGCCTCCAGCACCTCAGCAAGGTGAATTTAAAGAGCTCTGATGATCTGCAGTTACGCAGACTGGCAGAATGAAGTTCCTCGCCCAGCTGGGAGCAGGAGAGTTGGCAGCAGAGCCCGTTTCCAGCTCCTGCCCACTCGCACCCCTCTGGGACAGCCTGCTGAAACCGCTTCTAGGGATAAGGGGGGAAAACAGCATCTAATTCAGTCCTTCCTTTTTTTTCTGCCAAGGCTCCAAGCCTGATTATAAGGCAGCCCCACCGTGGCTGTTGGTATGGTGGTAGAGCGCACATGGTGCAGCTCCAGCGGGAGACACCACCATCCCCAGACAGCCTCAGCCTCGGGGACTGGCTCTGGACGTAGAATCATAGAATCATAGAATGGTTTGGGTTGGAAGGGACCTTAAAGATCACCTAGTTCCAGCCCCCCTGCCATGGTCACCAGCGCTTGCGAGACCTGGAGTCATATCAGCAAAGGTCCCGCATCCCACCGCTCCTCCTGGGCCCAGTCCCCTGATACATGTCTGACTGAATGGTTTCTAAAAGAATAATTTCTCTCTACCATCTACACTGTACATCCTACATGAGTCCAGAAACACCGACGGCACTGCTGATCCGAGAGGAACAGCTTTTTTTGGGTAACTTCCATCCGGAAGTTATCTCCCTCACCCCACAATTGCTTTCAGATTGGTGGTTCTTGGCGGGTATTGCTCTGAAGAAGGTAAAAAAGCAAACAAATGAAGCACAGCTCTGCAAGGCCTTGTTAAATGCATCTAAAATGGAAGGAAATCCAGGTCTGATGAGGGGCCGTTGTTCTGACTCTTCAGGTTATGTCCTGCCTTTGCAAAGGAAGAGGGGTCCAAGCCCTCAGGGCCCTGAATGATGGAGGAGCTGAGGGGACCGTCTGTAAGAGCAGTGTGTGGGCTGTTCTCAGCTCTCCTCGCGGGCCGTGACTCAGAGGGGTTCGCTCTGACCAGGGGAATTCGGTCGCTGACTAAGGAGAGCCACAGAGCCCCGGAGAGGTGGCCACGCTCCTTTCAGTGAGGACTTTCTCATGAATCTCTTTGTCCAAAGCATTCTCAGCAATAACCTCCTGCAATAGCATTTCTACAGTCTGCTCTTACGTTAGGCCTGACATGAGCAGTCTGTGAACTACATTTTGGACAAACAAATGGCGGGGAAACCACGGAGGCGCAGAGGAGCATCGATGCGGTGTCCGTTCACCCAGCCCGCACGGATGCTCTGGCTTCCCAAAACCTCGTCCGCATTGCTGTGACAGGGGAACACACGTTCATATCTCTTTCTTTAGTGCAAATTAGCAGTTATGTTCCCCTGATCTTATATCAGCTGTGCCCGCCTCTAAAGAATTGCATCAAGATGGGCCAAAGCCACCCCTGAGTTTCGGTGCCTGGTTTAATTAGCTGATTGTAGCGAAGGCAGGTACCTGTTGGCCAAAATCGTCGTCTTTGTTGGAATGCTGCTGACTTCCACTTTTATGGCGGGTGCCAAAGAGCAGCAATTTATTTGAGGAGAAATAGCTGCAGACTGCGTGTGCGTGTACATGGGAGCAGACAGTAAGAGCAGAGGTTTGGCGTAAGGGCTTCTTCCCTGCGTGTCTGAGATGAAGGCAGCGGAGTTAAGCGGAGGGTGGTTGTGTCTTGCCAGTGCGGTACGGGGCCTCTCATGGAATGACAGGTGGGAAGGCGAGATGCTGTGTGAATGGTTTCTCTCTGTCCTTTGCTCTGCTTCGGCTCAGCAGCCCAGAGGGACGCGTTTCCCTTCCCACACACAGGCAGAGGCGATGCTGGTGGCTCAGGATGGACCGTTCCTCGCCGAGAGGGAGGGGATATTCTGGGGGAGACGGGGTAACTCAGTCTCCGTGAATCAGAGTTTGGGCTTTCTGCTTGCCAGAGACGGTGATGGGTCTGTGTTATGGGAATCTGTGGGCTAAAGAATGATGTGTGATCAGGCACCCCCCCAAAAAATAAAGGAGAATAAACTTTGGGACTCCTGGCTTGGCTTGCATTTGAAGGAGTGACCTCAAAGCAAACCCTGAGTCATCCACTCATCCATGCTGCCGAGACATCCCAAACCTTCTGGGTTTCAATGCTGCAAGTACCGTTTGCAGAGGTGCCCAGTTACCCACAGGGCGTTCCAGTTTGCAGTCTCACAGCACTGGGACAAGCAGCCAGCCCGGGGGAGCTGGTCCCCTGGGGACACGCTCACATTTATCATTCCCATCAGTGGTTTGGATGCTGGTTGTGCGGCTCCTTGAGCCGGGACCAGGCATCTCTGCTGGGTTGGGAGGAGGCCTGTCTGCTCCCGCTCACCTGCGCTGGGCGTTTTGATCCAGCAGAAAGCCCTTGAGCTGGTGACAAAGGTCTGGATGTGGGCTGGAAAGTACAGTCCTGTCTCTTAGCAACTGGTTCCTACCTCTGAGCTCTCGGAGCCGTGTGTGGGACAGAGAGCATCAGTCACGCTCCTGCTGCAGCAGCAACGCGCTGAGGAGGGGATGGGGGATCAGGCCGGCTCCAGCCACCGCCAAGACGCTTAAAGAAGCTCAGGCATTTCTAACACAAGCAGTCATCTGTGAGTCCTAATCAAAGCTTCGGTTTAATTGCTTTCCTCGTGCCCTTCTCTGCACGGGGAACGGAGCACGGATTGGCTGGCGGTGGCGGCTGCCTGCCAGCTACCTCCAGAGGCTGCTCCGTGCTGCCCCGGCTTTTTTTGGTCACAGGGGTGGGGACCAGGGAGGGAGGAGGAAGAGGGAGGACACGGCCCATGTATTTCTAGAAAAATTAGATGTCATAGGGTCCTTCCCTGAACTCCCCTGCACCGCACTTGGGAATCCCCCGTCCCTCTTACGGACATTTGCATTGCTATTTTCTCTCTCGGTGCTCGGTTCTGCTGTTTCACCCTCATGTTTCCTCCTCCTAACCAAAAGCCGCTCCTCTCTGGTGAGCGTTTCTCAGAGGCTCCCTTGCCAAGCACAGTTTCATAAACACTTTCACGAATCCTCTGCTTTGTCCTCCTAATTAACCATCCAATTGGCCCCCAATGGAGCCTTCACCTCTCCTGCGAAGATCCTGCTTGCGCAGATTATAACCTGTCAGCTGCCAATTTATTCCTCACGCAGAGGGCAGGTTATATTAATTGTCTGGCTTCCCTGCCCCGTTTGGTTTGCCCTCCCTTTCTTTAGCTCCCAGTAGCATCCCTGTTTGGAGACACAGACTCACAGAAAAGCAAGGGGACCCAGATGTGAAGCAGCTCGGTGGGACCCATGTGTCCAACCTGCCGTGATGCAGCTCTTAGACCAGATGTGATGGGATGTTGTTGGCCTGTGTCAGACCTGGGAGAGGGGTCTCTGTGGGTGGATTACCACGATGGAGCGTTAAACGACACACTTGACGTCTGCTCCCCCCACGTGTAGTCTCAGTCAGGAGCTCAAAAAAATCCATTTGGCCATCCCAGGTTAATGGGGAATCCTTCCTGGGCATCATTTACAAGTCAGAGCTCAGATTTTGGAGAGTTGGGGTCCACCTTGTGTGCTTACGTTGGAAACATCCAGAATATAGGGGGGGGTACCTGAATGCAGGGAGAGGTCTAACAGATTTCCATCGACATCTCTCCCCCATGCCCCCCCAGTTCCCTCTGTAGGACCCCCCCACCCTTACAGAGCCGCGTGTGCAGCCCAGAATAAACGCGCGCAGGGACAACAGTAAGCGCCTGCTCTCACCGAGGGCACCTGCCGTGTGTTTTGCTGGGTTCCCACGTTGGGAAAGGGGGTGATGGAGTCCAGCCTGACCGTCGTGGTTCAGCACCGTCCGCATTTAAGGCACCGTATTTTTGAACCCAACGCGCGCTCATGGGGAGCAGCAGCAGCGAGCGACGTGGTGGGGTAAAGCGGGAGATCGGCATTTCCAGGCTCCGGCACCACGGACGGGCTGTGCTGAAGCCATCGCAGCTTGGCAGGGCTCAAGTCCTGCCTTGCCCTTACCTGGCGAGGAGGCTGGGTTTGGGGAAGGGAGGGCGTGCAGGCGCTTTACCCCCCACGAACGGCTGCTGAGCTGTCAGCGTTTTCCTAGAGGCACATCTTGCTGTTCCTGTGGGAGTCTCCAACTGTGGCCCACATACTCAGAATTGCCAGGGAACAGGGAGCTGACACTGGGATGCCAGGCATCCAGGGCTCAGCCTCTCAGCCCAGCCTGACCTTGATTCACTGTAGCATCATTTGTAACTTATTTTACATAATTTTGCTTGCCGTTGACGAGCTGAACTGCCGCTGCTGCTCTGTGCCGCCTCCTACTTAGTTTCATTTTGACATCCCCGTGTCCTCGCTGTAGGTGCGACGATGCTGCACGGCTGCCCTAACGCTGCTGGGTCTATTCCCAGGAAGAGAGGGGTCACCTTGCTGTGACAGGTAACCTCATCACTTGTTACAGTGCCTCGTCCCCCTCCAACTTGAAAGATTTTGCTTTGGTAGTGATCTTTATTAGATTAGTGCCTCAGTGCTGGGGAGATGGCTCACGCTGATAAGTTACTTCAAGAAAGAGCCAGCTCTAAACATGTTTGAGTTTGCGTTATAGCTGTATATTTTCAATATCTTTTACATTTCTAGTTTTAGATTTCTCTCAAGATGCTATGGAATATTAACCCTCTTCTAATTATAAATGCAGTCTACCAGTTTCCCCCCTTTTTCCCACCCCTGCAGCTTCCCCCCCACAAATCACCTAAAACAAGATTCAAATGATATTAAGCAATAGCTAGCCATCTTTACAGATTTATTACAAAAAAAAAAAACAACCCACAAAACCTCACATTTTAACTCTACCTATTTCAAAACAGTAAAAAATACTGCAACGTTATAATAATCCCCAAATAATAATGTCCGTGGTACTGTCCCTGGTGGCAAGCCACTGTGTGACACTTCTCCTGCGCCGGTGGCATGCTGCAGAGCCGAGCAGTGCCATAGTCCCCAGTTGATGGGTGGGAAGACGGTGGCCCCAGGGAAGCGATTTTCTGGGCAGGTCAGTCAGATGTTCAGCCTTTCTCACCAAAACCAAGAGAAATGGTGCTCTGACAGTGTAAGAGACGGTCTGTAAATTCCCTGATGAGGGGGATCCACAACCCCCAGTATTTTGTTACCTTTCAAACATCCTTCTCGCCTGCCCTGTAACCCGCAGGCAGGGCAGCGCCGGCTCCCCGCTCCTTCCTGGCAGCCGGGCGCGGGGTCACGTTTATTGGGGAGCGCTGCGCTTGCCTCTGCGTGCCAGATTCTGTGGCTCCTGCCGGTAGGCAGCCCGCTGCTCGCGGGGAGGCAGCTCTGCTCTCCTGCGTGGTGCAAAATGTCCTCTGCTTCCCAGGCGGAGTAGGCATCCGAGCAAACCTCTCTGCCTGCGGGGCTTCTCCCGGTCCGGGATGGAGAGCAGCACCCCGTTCTCCATCCACCAGATCCCGCGTTCACCCACCTCCCCTTGGCACCAGCCGGCAAGGCAGCCCCGCAGCAAAGCCCACCTGGGCCCTCTCCGCAGCTGGAGAGAGGGCTGCCATTTCCAGGCTCGCCCCTCCCAGGCCGCCGTGTTTTCATTCCCAGGGCTGGGAGCCGGGAGAGGAATAAGTCGAGGTCAGAGCAAAGGCCTGGACCCATCCCGACAGCTCAGCTGCGGCTGCTGAAAGAGCAGCTCGCTCCTAAGAGGCGCCTGTCCCCCCACTGAAAGACATACACCTCAGCTTTGTTTGCCGTCTAAAAATAATGCGCCCGGCTCCCCCTCACAAGGAAGTATTTACTTTGCAAAAAAAAAAAAAAAAAAGTATTGTGTACAGTTCTGGGTAGAGAAACAATGCAAATGCACCCAGCGCAGGCTGGTGGCCGGGGCCTTGGGCACACCGGTCCACCGGCTCCTGGCCTGAGTCAACGCGTAGCTTTGGGAAAATGACTTATTCTTTGTGCTTTGGTTTCCCCTGGAGAAATGAAGTCTCCTGGGCTGGAGTGAAGCTCGGCTGATCAGCAGAGCCGGGGCTGGTTTTACTGCAGTAAGTAGGACTGTAGCTGGAAGCGCAGGATGGGACTTCATGTTTGCTTGGTGGTTCCCGGGAAATGACATAAATGCTTAGCGCAGAGAAAACATCATCAACATTTCAGCAACCGCTTTCCCCCCAGTTTTCAACCAGAAATGATCAGAAAAATTTCCCAGCAAAATATTTCCAGGAGAAAAAAGAGCAAACTCTGTAAAGGAGACTATTTCCCATATTCTTCTGATGGGTTCTTTTTATTATGAGAAATACATCTGGTATTGTTCTCAGCCTAGCATTTCCCCAGTGCCTATTTCTAAGGCACGCACTGTGCCCGTGGCATGAGGGACAAGAGGAAGAGGGAAGTTCGAGGAATTTAGCTCTTCTTTCTCCTCGCAGCATTAGCAGAGGGAGCCTGCTGTGGTTTAACATATCCCCCGCAAAAGCTGCTTTCATCCTACACCTAAATACCATGAGGAGTGAACTTCCTAAAGCCCTGGAGAAGTCTAAATATAGAAGCCAATCAAGGACTGACTTCCCAGAGATGAGAAGTACCAAGAACAGTTTCTTGATCAAAAGTTGTAAGAGTCCATATTGAAATAAAACGTCGGTTTTGGTACTGAGGCCTGTGCAGAAGGAGTAGTTGCAGAGGTGGGCTGTGCTGCCTGTGCTCGCTGCTCTGTCTGCCAGTGGTACCACGGCGCTGGGTGCGGGACGCAGCCAGGGAGGCCGTGGGCTGCCAGGGAGATGGACTCGAGGTATCGTCTCTGAAGCACCTGACGGGGATGTCTCTGACGGGGTGTCTCTGACGGCACGGCAGCATTTCATCCCTTGCTGGATGTCGCAGTTTCTGTCTGACTGCTTTGTCCTGTGCACGTTGGCTCCTCGTCACAGCTGATAATTTTTTTCTAAAGAACAGACATTTCCTTAGAACAAAACACAAGTTGTAGAAATTAGAAAGGCGCCTTAAGGAGAAAAGAGAGCAGAGTGCTCCAGGTAAAACACAAACCCAAGTTTGCTGATCTCAGAACAGGTATGTGACGGCACCTTTGCGCAGGCGGCAGAGGGAACCACCGAGGGTTGTCAGTGCGGGTGAGGGACAGCTGATTGCTGCAGAGATAGCGCTGCCAGGCAAGGGCTGGGGAACACGCAGTCGTGCCGTGGGGTGGCTCGCTCCAGTGTGGGACTGGGGAACCCTGATCCTGACCCGTCTGGGGGAAGGCGGCCGTGCCTCGCTGCCGGCGGGCAGCAGGAACGCCAACAGAGTGAACCACGCTGCGTCTCTCCTGCATGCAGGGGAGGTGACCTTGAGGGGCAGCTCGATACAGCTGGCCCCAAACCTCCCGTTCGGGTGGCCCGGGGATGAGGGTGACAGCAGCCCTTCCAGACAGCAGTGGGAAATTAATGTTTAACATACTGGGGGGGGGAGATGCTGTGGTTGGGAGATAGGGAGATGAACGCTTTCATGTGGGAGATGCAAGAAGAGGTGAGGGCAGAGGGTCTGCTCCCCGGCCAGGGAACAGAGTGCAGCCATTATCAGGCAGGGCTCTGCTGGCAGGAAGCGGCTTTTGACTCACAGGAAGCTGAATTCGGCTGGTATCGGCCCCTCGCGCAAAGGCCAGGGGAGCATTTTATCTACCGTTGAACACAGCAGATGGGGAAGCGGTCGGCGCTCCCTCCCATCCTTCTCCTGCTCCAGCACCCCCTACCCAATGGCCCTCCCGCGTCCCCCCTTCTGGAAGGGGCAACTTTTCTGTGGAGCAGCAAAGCAGGGGCAGCTTCCCAGGCCGCAGGGGAGCTGCCAGCCCTACTGGAGGAGGCAGAGATTGTCCCTGCCAGCCGGTGCCAGGGCAGAGCCAGGACCTTCCAGGCATTTGAGCCCAGCCCAGGCAGGTACTGGGTCTTCCAGCAGTGCCCACCCCAGTTAATCTGAAGAGGAGCACACAGGCTTTGGACAGCTGTCTCCCTGGCTTGCAGTGCAGATGAAATCCCCCCAGATTCTCCTAAATCAGAAAATCTGAGGCAGGGAAGGTCTCGCAGGGACGGGGAGCCCTGTGCGTGGGGCCTGCTGCTCGTCCCTTGGCCTCTCCGTGGAGCTGCCCCGGGCTGGGAGTCTGGTTTCGCGCCGGGGCGGTGGCGGCTCGCAGGGTCTCAGGGTGGATGGAGGTCACCGCGGAGGGGATCGGATGGCAGCTGCCAGCCGCAGACCTGCTGCCCTGCGGAAAACCCAGTTTGCTTGTCAGTGCTGTAGTTTAGCTGCGAATCCCTCCGGTTGTGACAGTTTTCACACGCAGGCCGGGCAGCTGAGGAATGGAGGCAGGGGCCTGGGTGGCTGGGAGGGGGAAGGAGCCGGCTGGGTGGGGGGAGGCCGGCCATGGAGGCGTGCGGGTGCCGCTGTGGGGCTCCAAGGCAGGGCAGGTCCATGTGGGAGCCATGGCAGGGCTGCCAGGAGAGCGGCAGGGAGCAGGCGGGACAGCCGGCGCCTGGGGCGGCGGGAGCCTGCCCGGTCCCCGGGGCCAGCCCACACCCTGGGGTGCCCGCAGCCGTGTCGGGGCCCTGCCCGTGTCCGGTCGGGGCCCTGCGGGCGTGAGGAGGCGGCGGCGGCGGGCCCGGCCCGGCCCGGGGGAGCGGATTACCGCCGGCAGCGCGCGGCCCCGCCGGTTGCCATGGTTACCCCGCTACCTGCCGGCGGGGCCTCAGCCCGGGCCGGGCAGGGGGGGGCGGCCTCCCCCCTTCCCTCCCTCCCTCCCTCCCCGCCGCCGCGGCAGATGTCACCGGGCCCCGCCGCCGTACGGGGGCTGACCGGGCCCCGTCCCCGTCCCCTCACGCCGAGCCGGGCCGCCCCCGCCCTGAGGCCCTGGCCCCGGGGAGCGGCGAGGGCTGCTCTGCGGAGGGCGGGCCGGGGGAGCGGGCCCCGGGGGTCGAGCGGGCCCTCCGGCGGGCAGGAGGGAGGGCGGCTGCCGAGAACAAAGATGCCGGGGCAGGGGCTGGGCAGGCGAGCGCTGGCAGCGCCATGGCCGGTCCCCACGCCTGCGGTGGCGCAGCCCATCCTGGTGCCTCGCCCCAGGGCATCTTCTTCTGCCTGAAATGGCTGTCGCCTCTTCACCGGGCACGCTGGCCTCGGTGATGAGGGTCACCCCTGCGCGGTGAGGTGACCCCGGCCCGAAGCGGCCCCCTCCCGGCACGGCCCTCGGCTATAAATAGAGCCCGGTTGCCCGAGAGCAGGAGGTGGCTGCGGGAGAACGGGAGGTGAGGGCGCTGGGTGGGCAAGATGGAGCCGGGGAGGCGCGGGAGGGACCCGGGCACTGGGGCCATGGAAGAGGCTGGAGGGGGTGGCTGCGGGGGGCTGCTGCGGTGGGCAAGGGGGCTACGGGGGCTGGTGAGGTGTGAGGAGGAGGCAAGCGAAAAAATGTGGGACTAGAGGAGATGGGAAAAACAAAGGGCAGCTGGGGAGGAAAAAGACCTGATGGGGAACCTGGAGGAGAGGAGGGAGAGCACTGACGGTGCTGGGAAGGTGGGGAGGAGGCAGGAGAACGTGGCGGGGGCGAGATTTGTGGGATGGGTTACGCAGGGATGGATAAGGAGAGACTGGAAAAGGGGGAGACAAACTAATGCTGGGCAAATGTAGGGAAAAGGAGGATGCCTGTAAGGTGGGAAAGGGACTTCCTCTCCTCAGCACCTGAAATGCCGCCCGTTCCCAAATGCTTATCTCAAGGCTGAGCTTTTGCTCCTGAAATCTTTTACTCATTTTGGGGGCAGGTGACTTCCCATAAAGCCCTGGCATCAGGAGGGGGTAAAAGCATCCCTTATTCCCATCCTTCTTCCCAAATTAATTTTTATTGCTTTTTAAACCTTAGGGTTTTTAAGCCGTTCTGAGATATTATGGGCTCTGACTCATGCCTTGAATACTCGTGAGCAATACGGGGTGTGGAAGGAGGAACCAGAGGGGCGTGGGCCCCTCTGAGAGGTAGGCTATAGTGTGTGTGTCCTCTTAAATCCTAGGTCAACATTTGGTTATATTGCCAGATATAAACCACTGTAATCCTAGAAGCACTGACTTGATACAGCTTCTTATATCCAGTGGCTTTGATACCGCATGCATCTCACCTACTTCCCAGAGCTAAATAATCATCACGGGGAGAGAAGTCACAAGGCTGATGAGGGGATGGAGAGATGCAAAGAATCAGGGGAGGGTCGCTGCAGGGAATGGGATGTTGAGGAGGCAGCTCCGGCGTTCAGCCAGGGTGGAGAAGGCAGCGCTGGAGGTGCAGAGAGGCTGTAGTGATGCCCAGACCCTGAGGTTACCTTAACTGCATTCATTCTGAAACCGATGAGGAAATAGGGAACCGCTGGCCATGCAGGGAGGAGGGTTTTAGTCGCTTGAGATGGCCCTGGAAATAGTGATTTGCGCATGGGGTTGGTTACAACCTTAATTTTGAGGGCTGCTCTTGTTGCATCTGACTGTGCTTTTCTCCTGATGCATTTTTCTTTGTCCTGTTTCTGTAATTATCCTCATTTCAACCTTGCTCTGAGGATTATTGGTCAGTAGGAAGCCTCCTAATGCCCGTTCCTCCTTGGCAGGGGAATACCCATGCCCTCGATTAAAGCGAAACTCCCTGAATGGTGACAGAAAAAATTAGATCTATATTCCTCAAAGACACTCCCGCGGGGGGAAGTTTCCCGACCCTCACCACAGCAGCACTGCCACCCTGCCCCTTGTGTTCATTCTCAATATTCTCTTTGTTACAGCCACCTTTATATACGGCTCAGGGCTCCCTGGGGAAGGCAGAGGTGGTTTGTATTGGAAAATCCTTGTGCCCGTGTCCCGGGTGATCACACCGCCCTGTCCCACTGTAGTCCATGCCCAGTAAGGCAGTCTCTTTTCCGAAATTGGGGTGAGGAGCCAACTTTAATAGGCAACGCTTTACATTAAAGCCTGCTTCCCCAAGAAAATAGTCTAACAGGAGGCGGTCCCTCTAAATGATTGATTTTTGAGAGTCCCTTGACTGGTGGCTTAAGAACAGCATTTATTCAATCTATAGACCGTGTAAGATACACAAGAGCCCAACCTCCAATAACAACAAAAAATGAAGGGTAGAGGAGTGGGTGTTCCCTTTGCCTGCAGACCTCTGCCAGCCTCCGCCTGCATTCACAGATGCCTGAATGCATGTGAAAAAAAGATAGTTTGCAGGTCATTGAGATGTGCAGGTTGCTGCTCACCAGCCTGGTGTGTACCAGCCAGACGGCATCCAAGCATACCTATTTGGAAAGCGGGCCTCAAAGGGACGCATTGTGTATATATATATGTATGTATATGTGTATATAATACATATATTTATGTATATATGCAGCTGTCTATGCAACAATGGCGTTTTTTCAAGGAAAAAGCTAAGCGACCTCTCAAAGCCTGGCCCTTTTTCAGTACCCCCTGCCATTACAGCAGCCTCCGATTGTCTCCATTAGCACTCCCGGCTCTGGCGCTCTGTGCTGGAGCACCGTTAGCAGCTGCCGGGTACCAAAGGCTGCCTCCCCTTCCCGCGGCGCACCCTGCCAGTGTGAGCTGACACTGACGGTGCCAGTCAGCTCGGAGGAGCACTGCTCCCCACACTTCCCACTCCCACCAGTCTGTCACCACTGCCGTGTGGCAGAATTACTGCCTCCTGCTCTCCGGCACATCCTAACACACAAAGAGCTGTGCTGCTGCTGCCAGCGCTCAGCTGCTCTGCGTATGCGAGAGAGGGAGGGTGCCTTGGAAAGGTCAGTGCAGGGAAGGAGGGCGATTCTGTCTCCTTCCTTTAGGGGCCGTATCCTGGCATCGCAGTGAAACCTCGTCCTGCCGGCTGATCCATGTTCGTGGGGATGGCAGCCAGCGAGGGTTGTGGGGCTTCCCAGGGTGGTTTAGTACCATGTGCAGGTCCAAAGAGCTTCCTCTGCCTGTTCCCTGCCTAGCAAAATCATCCTAAATTATGAAAATTGAATTTCTTCATTGGTTGTGACTCCACTCTGGACTCTTCCCTTTTTTTTTGTTCCTGGCCCAATTTCACTGGCAGCTTTAGCAGCACAACAGCAGCAGCCGCCACTGCCCTGGCTACAGCAAGATCCTCCCTGGAGCACTGTTTAATTTATCCCCCACATCCCCCATGCCCAAGGCAGCCCGGAGCTGGAACACTGCGACTCTGCCCCCTCCAACCGCATTAGCCCCGGGCCAATCTTGTCACCCCTGTCACCCATCGCTGACACTAACTCAACTTGCCTGCACTGTTGTAGGGGGCAGATGGACTGTCGGAGCCCGAGGGCATCTCTCTGAAACGCGTGGCGGTGGTGGAAGATTTCTTTGACATCATATACTCGATGCATGTGGAGAGCTCGTCGGAGCCAGGCAAAGCACCCAAACATGCCGGGCAGAAGAAAACCTACCGAGCGGTGAGACTCCCCCTTCGCGTGCTCCGGGCAGCGAGGGGATGGGAGCGAAGGGGCAGAGGGGCCGTGGGCATCCCATGGGGAGGGGGACAGGGATGGGAGGGCAGGTAGAAGCAGAGCCGCTGGCGGGAGGCAGAGGCAAAGGACAGTCCTGTTTGCCTGTGCGGGGAGGCATGAGAAAGGAGTCGTTTAAAGGCAGAGCAGCTCTGCTTGGGAGACGGGAAACTGGGCTGCAGTGGCAGCACGATGGTACGGCTGCTTGGAGAGGAAAGATCAAGTGAATCATACAAAAACAACTCTACATGTCTGGGGGGAAAAAAAAAGAGAAACGCTCAGTATTACTGATGGACAAGGGGACGTTTGCCCAGTCCCCTGCGCACTCTGCCCTGCGCCATCTGCTTTGTCTCTGTCGGCCAGAGGGAAATGTCTCACCTGGGTTTTGAAGGGCAGGAACAGCCAGAAAGAGGGACTAGGACACGGCCAGAATCTACCCCTCTTCCCCAGTGGGGTGGATGCTCTCACCAGCCCATGGCTGGGCTTCCTCTGTTGCAAAATGGAGGCAGCCACCGAGCTAAGTCTCGTCAGGTGCTCCGTGGATGCTGAGAACCAGCTCTATCCATCCTGAAACCACTCTAGTTAGGTCAGGAATAATTTAGCTTGAAGTGTGCTTCTCCAGGGAGCTTGCTGTTTCTCCTGACTCTGCAGAGCCCTTCAATGCAAACATTTGGGCTCTCCTTTTACAAGAAGAGCTGAATTTACTGTCCAAAACTGAGCTACTCCCTTGAATCCTACAGCCCTAAGGACCAAGTCACTTAGAGACAGAAGTGGCTGGCTGGTGGCTCGTGTCTCTGGTGTATACATCATCTTGGAGAGGTCTGTGCAGGCTGCCCTGGTCTCTGCCATGATGCCTGAGATTATGCAGGGCTCGATGGCTGCCAGAGCCAGCTCAGGGGTGGAGTCTGTCCTGCCTGCCTGTGTCCCTGGGTTCAGCCACGGCTGTCTGTGCCGGCAGTGACCGAGGGGCAGCCCAGTGCCCTGCAGCCCCCCACGTGTGGTGGGAGCCCCCAGGGAGCGGGGCTCTGCGCTCACCACTCGTGGCACCACTCCATGCCCTGTGCATTCAACTCCTGCCCCTGCGGCACAGCCCTTGCAGCCAAGGGCAGGTGACCTCTTTATAGTCCGGGGGGGGGGAGCAGCCCCACCAGCACGACCACAATTCAAAAACTTTCCACTCATTTCCCCAGCAGACCACTCCGACCCTCCCCTAATTCCTTCAATTCAGCCCTCTGGAGGACTAATCTGTGCCCTGCACAGCCTCGGGGGAGCAGGCTGGATCCGTCTGTTTTCCCAGGCCTGCTCGCAGCAGTCAGAGCGCTTCACGCTCCACCCCTCTGTCTCCCTCTTGAGCTGAGATCATCACATTAGCAGCGTGTATCCCCTCCTGACCTGGCAGGACGCTGCTGGCTGGGCTGGCTGGCCTCGCTCATGCCCTGTCTCCCTGGAGCGCCTTTGCAGCCGGGTCTGGAAGGTGAAATGCTGCATAGCGGCACCCCGCGCCATGGCTCGGGTGCACAAAGGGATGCTGCTGGGTGGTCAGCTCGGGAGGTTTCAGTGTCCCCTGCCATTTCTCTCCCTCTCCCTTTCCCCACCGTTTCTGATTAGAGGCACTGGAGAGTTTGCCCTTGTCCGTGACCTCCGGAGGGAGGCAATCAGAAAGGGAGTTTGGATGGGAGATAACTCATCAAGGAAGCTGTCTGCTCTGCAGAGCATCAAATCAGCTGAGAAATAACAACTGTATCACTAAAATTAGCTGAACGTTTGCAGCAGAGACTGTGGGCTTGCTGGAGCAAAAGAGGCAGGGAAACCGGGCTCAGCCCCGCAGGCAGCGCGAAGGGACATTTCCCTGCCTGCCCCACAACACCGCGTTTGCCACCGGCAATTTTCAGGCTCCTAATTTCAGCGTTTCTGTGGGAGTCCCTAGTGCTCATGCATTGATAAATATCGCAGAGAGGCAAAGGCTGAGCTGAGCAGCCCCTCAGCCACAACAGAGCTCGGTGGGGCTGGAACTAAAGAGGAGGAGAATCCCATGAGGACCGGGCACCGCATCCTCCATTTGAACGGCTGGGACAAGGTCCCTGCCTGAACTTTCCACCCATCTGGCATTAGCATGCATGTAAAACCTCGGGCTCTGCTGCCGCTCAGTGGAGATAAATGTCTCTCCCTCCCACGGCAACCGCGGGTCACGGGGCTGCTTTAGCCGTGATCAAGCAAACCCTCTGCCCCATTGCACGCCTTCTATAAGATTATTTTATTCCAGGTTTAAGCATCGCCCTTTCCCGTAGGGGAGAAAAAGGCTTGGAATTGAGGTATTTTTAATTTTTGTCAACAAAATAAGGTGGGAGGGTGATGCCCCCTGGCCAGAGGAGGGAGATCAGGACATCCCGGGCTGCTCTCCCGGCTCGGCCCGTCACCAGCCATCGCTGGCGAGGTGTCTGGTTGCAGCCCTGCTTCCCGTTATGAGCCCCACTTCTGCCGGGCTAGCAGCCCCGTGGACTGGCACAAACAATTGAATTTCTGTCTGCTTTATGACCCCACTTGTAAGTGCTGTGACCCCTGCTGGGGTCACGGCCCCTGGTTTGGGAACCGCCGTGCTAGGACAAGTCACTTAGACCAAACAGGATGGGTGATTAACCGTAGGAACCAACCCCAAAGTAAGAGGTGGGCTCTCCACCTCTTAATGCCTTCCAATTAAGACCAGATGTCTTCCTGGAAGATGTTTTAGGCAAACCACAGGGCTGCAGGAGAACCTGGGTGAAGTTCCCTGACTTGTGCTACACAGAAGGTCAGACTCCATGATTTGATGGTCTCTCATGGCCTTACAGAAATCTATATTAAAATTGCCTCATTCCTTCTCCAAATAACCTAGTCTTGATCTTTAGAAATACTGTAAAATTGCTGCTGGCGGGGATTAATTGGAATAAGAGGACTCTGTGATAGCCAGGCATCTTCTGTGGGTGCTTAAGTCTGGATATAGTGTTTAACTTCAGGCATCCAAGTTTTAAATATTTATCCTTAGCTTTTCCTCATCTGTGAAATACAAATATCCCGCAAAGGTTCAGGAGACTTAATTCATTACTGTTTGTAAAAATGTTTTCAATTCCCTAGATAAAATATGTCACAGAAGTGCAAAGTATTATTAACAGTAATTGATTGTCATTGTGGGAAAAAGTGACCTGCCCTTACAAAAGATTAATGGATTCTTCAGGTTACTGGTGTGATGGTAATTAGCAACGCAAACAGAGCTGACGAGACCTTACTTTCCCATTTGATTCTTACACGTTTGTAGCTTTCCTCTTCCCAGACTTTGAGGGGGAATGGAAAGGAGTTTCTGGGAAGGAGTGGCTACGCAGGGAGCCCAAAGGTCTGTTCATTTGCCTCCCAGTGCCTTTCTGACACACCAGTTACCCTCCCAAAATGTTCTTCCATCAACAGTTGCTCCAGAGGGAGGGATTCTGGGATCCCAGGACTGGGCTGAAGGGAACGGTGTGTTGCTGTGAGTCGCTGATGTTCTCATCCAGCTGAGCAGGCGAGGTGGGAGGGTGCCGATGGCCTCCCGCGCCCCCCGCCCGGCTCTCCGTTAGCCATTCTCCCTCACCCAGGACATACAGCTGTCTCGTTATTTTCCCAGATTGCGGAGACATACGCTTTTCTCCCGAGAGAAGCTGTGACCAGGTTCCTGATGAGTTGCACCGAGTGCCAGAAGAGGATGCATTTCAACTCCAACGGACTGGAGCCCAAAGGTAAAGGCAAATGAATTCTGCCAGCAGAGCTGACACAGCGTTTCGTACCAGCGTGGTATCACTGATAGCTGTCGGGATACTGCCCCATCGATGAAATGCTTCTTAACCTGATGGTTTTCTTAACCTGTCTTATTTTTCGTGCACTTTTATAGTCAAGCTGAAAGAATTGTTTAAATCTGGTTTGCCTGTCACTGTTTTCAGCTTAGAGAGCAGAAGCAGCCTAGCTTTCTTTCCGAGCATCCCCAGTGCAAAGCTTGGGTCAAAAATATTGCAGATATGCCTGCAATCAACCCATAATCGTATGTGGGTGGAAACTTCGATTTCTGAAAAAAAACATGAGCTAAAATTTTTCCTTTAAACTATTAATTTTGTAATGAAAGACACTGAATATGTCTGAAATAACTGAAGTTTCTGATAAAGAAGTAATTTGAATTAATAGATATGCACGTCATGATCCTATTTTTGATAACGGAAAGTGTTTTGATAATCAAAGTTATATTATGCCTATGCATACAACCAATTAGTGTGGCCATTGTGGTAGTTGGCTCATTATGGTTCTTTTGTAAATGGAACCAATCTGCAGCTCCTAGGCGGTACATAAGATGGGACCAGGTTTTCTTCCAGAGTAAATGGTTAAAGTTGACGTTTGTGTGGTTTTTTTCTGAATTACAAACTCATGGTCATGATCAAGTGCAAAGGATCAAACTGACTCTGAGAGGTTTTACCCAACAAAATTGCTTCTTTAAAAACACATAAGCAAACTCCAGAGAGTTAGACTATTTCAAAACTGTTAAGGCAAACAGGCTCATTTGGCAGCTCTTATCAAGCAGAGAAGCAGAATTAAATGAACAAAGGACCCAACAATAGAAAATTTCTAATATTAAATACCGATTTCTGACTGTTTACTGCTAGGAGGAGAGCTAGGGACAGCCCAGAGGTTCCGTTTAAGTGGATTATGTGTGCCAGCTACCCAAAGCTGGTGACTGAAATGCTTTGTACTTGTTATATTTTTTAGAAACTCTCCAAATAATCCTATGTGACATTTATTAGTCTAAGCTCCGTTACTGCGGCACTTCCCACTCTGCCAGCTAAGGGCCCGATCCCTCTTTCCAATTAGGTCAAGAGAAGTTTTGGCCTTTGGCCTCACTGGGAGCAAATCTGACCTTTACACTGATGGTGCCGCATCCGTCACGGGTGACATTCCGAGTGCTGCCGCTGCAGCTGTCAGCTCCATGGACGGGAAGGGCCATGGGATGAGTCAGGCCAACAAGGATGTCGCCTCTTGGCTTGACCCAAAGCAGGACACTGCACTAAACGCCTGGCAATAGCCGAGCCCTCCACCATGGAGCTCAGGATCCCTTTTCAGGAGGAGGCTGATGAAAAGGGCCATTGTTCCTTCAGGGACTCCCTCCTGCCCACCCACCATCCGCGGGTCTCCCCGGAGCACCCATCCTGGCTCAGAGGCGGCTCAGAGAACATCAGGTGCTCAGTACCCTCTCCAGAACGGTCCTAGCTGTGGAAATCGGGGCTTAGATCTGGCTGTCCTGAGCAAATTTATAAATTAATGTCAATAATAATTTCATAAAGCTTTCCCCCTTAGCAGTTCTCTTCCAAAATAAATCAAACAGGAAAACAAAGGATCCCGCGCATAAAAAATCCTGCTTCTTACCCACCCGCACTGGAAGGACAGAAGTGCCTTTCTGCTCTGAATAGTACCTAAATAGTGACTAAGTACCTGTGAAAATGCATAGTGTAGATTAGATAAGGTAACTTTTACTGGGGAAACGTGTCTGATTTCACTAATACATACTCAGGAATTTATTGGGAGCAAATCACCTAAAAAACCATTGGGGTTGTAGAAGAGTTATGTGGGTGTACATAAATAAGCTAATATAATACACACACGTACAAGCATACATAGGTAAAGTTTAACTCAGTAAGGTGAAAAAAAATTAAGTCATTCCCATCTCTTGTCCATCAAACAAGTCTCAACACATTTCCTTAGTGATCACAAAAATCCCTGATTAAACATATCTGACATCAAACCCTGCAGGGCACCCACATAATTCATAAAAGCAAATTGTCTCGCTTATGGGAAACTTTGAACATCACTGGACTTCGCTGTGATCTCTTTACCCTGTTATTAAATTAAGACTAATTCCAGTGGAGTTATACAAGTGTGGAATTAGGATCGAAACCATTTCACTTGAAACCATTCTGCCTGCTCCATCTGTATGTCAAACACATGGGGCATGTGATACAGAGAACGTTTTGAAAAATGAGCTAAAGGATTCCAGTAGCCCCCTCTGGTGACGTAGGATGTGAGGATTGTACCCATGGAGTCCCTCAGGCCTTTTAAAACAAAGGTTTTCTTTCTTTTCCAGTTAGCTTAAAAAAGAATAAAGGTTTTGGTTTTTTAGGCTCAAGCTCTTATCTGTTGCAGTTGCACAAATTCACAGTAAATTTGCGGCTGCTAATGGGATTGTTCCAGATTTACATCAGGATGGTTTCAGGCAGAATCTAAGCACCAGAGATCATCTACCTCCCTCTTCCTCCCCACGTGAGGATGCTGAGCTGCTTCTGTTGAGCCTCAGTCATTTCTGCAGCGCTGAACTATTAAGCAGGGGATGGCAGGAGAGCAACATATCATCCTCCCAGGTCTGAAAGACTCATCCACACCTGTGCTTCAAGGAAAGAGCAGCTCTATCTTCGTTACTCTTAGCAAATGCTTTCCTAAACTCTTCTTAAAGAAGAGTTATTGGAGAAAGAAATATTGATGACCCCAGCCAGCCTGGGTAAGGTGGCAGATTTTGTTCCTGGGAGCCGTTTCCCCTTTCACCACAGAACCAGCCTGCGAGAAGCACCCCTTGCACCAGGATTTTAGCATCTTTTCATCACAAAGTAACATCCTTGCACAGTAGAATAATGGCTTATTTTGGGTGCTTAATATATAGAGATGTAGAAGTGCTCTTAGTTAATCTGTAGGTCGAAGCATGCCAGACACACTGACATACAGCCATGAGAAAAGAAGGGAGGAATTAGTTTACGAGGTTCCTAAAAGCTTTGCACCTTCATATTTGAGCAAATTGATGGCCTGAGTAGCTCTGGCCCCGCTTTCCTGTATCCACAGGCAGGAATGCTTCAGCTGCCCAGGGTCAAATTAGATGGACCTGGAAAAAAAGCATAATATTTCCACAAACCCGGTTAGTATCTTGATACAGAAGATTTGCAAAAACCTATGTGATGTTTAAACCTGTTACAGGCAGTTTTTCGGTCAGGTCATTTCTTAATCAGACATGATAGATCTGGTATTTCCAGAGGTGTGGAGCATCTTCGGGTCTGCTGAGTTTCACTGGGATTTTTTGATATTCAGCATTTCTGAAAAGCAGGCCCATTATGTTTGGGTTGATGGGTTTTCTAAGGTGCTGTAAAACATTTTGTGAAGGCTCTTTTTCAAGGGGCTGTGTCAGAGGTGCCTGTGAAACCAGTGACCCCAGAAAATGCAAGCCAGCCAGGGAGATTCAGAGATGGGAACGGAAACCTCCCACCATTGGTTCACCTTCTGCTCCTGGAAATCCTTCCCCATCCGTCGTTGTTTAAGCTCACTTTCCAGTGGACACCACACATCCCTTCAAAGTGTGCTGGAAGGCTGGATTAATTCTCCACACTTGGATCTGCCTGTACTGAGGGCAAAGAAATCTTCCTTTTAGCCAGCAGCCATCCCTGTGGGAAACGGCAACTTTCCTCTTGAACAAACCCATTGCACAAACCTGTAAATTCAGTGTTAGAATAGATCCTTCTGGTGGTCTTCATGTCCTATGTGGAGGGCTTGCAAGCTCCACGGTGATGACGGCAGAGCTGACAAATCTTTGAGGGTTCAGAAAAATCACTGAGACTTTGCTTTGTGGGGACTCCTCTGGTCTGGCTCAACAAAATGATCTGCAGGAGCAGTCTGAATCTAGAATGATCTCTAGAGCTCAATGTGATGCAGCCAGAGGAATCAACAGGAAGAATTTAAATTAAAGTTCGTTAAAATTAAGTTTATGTTTTAATGAGCGTGTTAAAAATAATCTTCATCACCAGATAGAGATACTTAATAAGTTGCCTTAATGTTAACTCCTACCTGAGGGAATCCCAGCAAAATTGGCAAGACTTTGCAATGCTAAAGCAAGCTGCAAATATATTCTTGTTCATCAACCTCTGCATAAATCCCATTTGCATGGAAGTGCTTCGGAGGCATCAGCAAGACTTGGTGCCTTCCTCTGCTACAATCTAGTTTGGTAGACTGAAAAATCATGTATTATGGGTAGTCTTTTCCGCAGGTGACAGCAATGCTTTTTTTTTTTTTTTCCAAAACAACATCTGTTCTGTAATTATGTTCTTGGTGGGGCCGTGTTCTTATAGGAACCTTAGCTCAGCGGGCACCAGCTCTAGCAAGAGATTTTAAGCACTTCTAAATACATAAGTTTAACGATTATGAGAACACATCGTAGCTTTGTGCTTCCACATCCCTGTATCTAAATAAAGTTTTTCTTCCGTTCTTCAGAGAGCGAACCACCTTCCTCTTTGGTTTCTGGGATCATTGACTACAACATGCCCCTCACCTCTACTTACCTGAAGCAAATGAAGCTGCGGGTAATGAATTCCCAGGAACAGGTGAGTCGCGCTCCGGACGCAGGGCGGTGCGAGGTACAGAGCGGGTTTCTGCCCATGCTTAGGGGGTGAAGGTGCTTGATTGGTGCTTGGCACATCAATTTTTGGAGGATGCTTTTGGAAATTGCCAGTTTGTCCAGGCGGGCCAGGCTCTGACCAAGTACAGCGAGTGTTGGTGCCTGGAAGTTGGAAGGGCAGCGTGTCTCTGGTCTTCTGGCTCAGAGAAAGCAGAGGGGGCTACTTCAGTCATGGCAGTGGAGAGCAGCAGAGGTGGAGTTTGTGCAGTTATTGCTTATAACAGTCTGCTTGTTCTTTAGATGTACAGTTCTTCTAAGAAATTGTCTTAAAAATAAATATGGCAAATAGAAATTTGTTTCTTTACCACCTCCTAATTGTCTGGGAGCATTATCAGAGGGGGTCTGACACCCAGACCTTGCTTCGGTTGCTCCAGTGCTCTCTTAAACGGATCGGCAACTTGAGGAAGTTCAACCGCAGCTACTTGGTTCTTGTGTCAAATTAGTAGAAGGCTCAGTTGTTTGATGAAAGTGTTAAGCCATCGGATTTTGATTTGGGAATGGATGGGGCAGACTGCCACAGGATTATACCCAGGCTGTGCAATTTTCTGAAGTTCTGCAGCTGCAGAATTAGCTATGGGAACCTCTGTGCACCATGGAAACAGTCTATAAAAAGAAAAGTATGTTTTAGTTGCTCCCCACAATCTGCACTGGAAGCCAGTGCTGGATTTTCTTTCCAGCACACTGAAACCTGAATCTGATCTCATACATTGCTGCCAGTTGCAAGAAGTGAAAGAATTTGCATTGTGCAGTGGTGGAAAACCTTGCTGATAGCTTGAGCTGTGAAGTTGTGCCCAGTGGGTACTTTTATCTAAAGGGACATTGGTTAGAGCATCTCTTGCCAGGGTGTAAAATTCCGGATGTGGGTTTGCTGTCAGGAACTGGCGAGATACCGAGCTCCTCCATCGCTTCGGCAGCGAAGCCTTCTTGCTGGAGGACAAAATGGCACCTGGCTGGAAGCACTTCTGTGTTTTGGAGCTTTTTTCCTTTGCGTGTGTTGGATGCTTGAGTGGGTTTCAGGTTTTGTTTGCAATAAGTTATGTTATGGGCTTTTGAAACATGAAAGGCTGCGATGTGCCAGGTTTGGCGCTCGGGCTGCATCGGGGGGGTAGAACTATGGACAGCTCCGGGGCCGGCTGGGCTGGGGTAAACTGGGATGAGCTGGGCTGGGGTAAACTGGGGTGGGCTGGGGCAAACTGGGATGAGCTGGGCTGGGGACATGGGGTGGATGGCTGCACCGCTTTGTGACATCTGATGGCTGCTTCGCGACCAGTTTTGGATAAATAGGATCAAAAGCCGACATATTCCAACCACATCTGGCTTGTGCAAAGTGTTTGCTGGGTCTCGGTGCAACTCCTAGCAGAGAGGCGTTGAGATTGCAGGCCCTACCATTGTCCGTACCGATGACTACCAACCTATTTTTCAGAAAGGCGAGGAACTCAGTGGTCCATGAAGGCTAACTGTGCTTTTCAGCATTTGAGGTGGTTCTTTCAAGTTAAGTTTCATGTCTAAAAAGGGATGGTCTGAGAGCTTTGTCTAGTTACCATTTATGCATTTCCTACCAGTTCCTCTTGGCTCCAAACCTTTGTTCAGGAGAAGTGTGTTATGAAGCTTCATTAAACTCCCGTACATGGTTTCTACAGGTAGAAAATTGGATTTACAGTTTGATCTTATTTCCGTAATAAAAAACGCTCCAGAACCTGGCAGGCTTTAGTACTGAATCTTGAGTGTTGAAGCTGCACATGCTTAGGGATGCTTGTTTTGAGAACTTTGGTTGGTAATTTAGAGATTTGAGAATTTTATACCCTGAATTTTGGTTTAGCAGTTTGCACAGGAGCTATCACTAGATAGATAGATATAACGTGCTGCCGACACGAATACTCTTGAAGCTAGCTAAGATCGGAATAGAAGCATATGTCATATGGGAACAAAAAAGGGACCAGCTGAGGCAACCAGCAGTTGTTGGTTTAGATCATAAATCAAACGGCTTGATGTTATTCCCTGCCTCTAAAGTTTTTCTTTTCCTGAGCTGTCATCGGTATGTTGCAGTGCAGCTTTCTAAGCTTTTCAAGCTGTAGCAGCCAAGGGAAAAACCTATTTGGAAGAAGTAAAATTTGCCATTCGGTGTATTACTGAAACTGATTCCTGAGAGCAAAATAAGAAAAGATCAGTCTTATTGCTCAGACTTCTGAAGCATTGAAGCTTTCTGTCAGATCTGGAGGTAACGACAGTCTGGAGAGGATACAGGTGGTTGGACGTGGTGGAGAAAATCCAGTGGGGCTTGGGTGCTGACCGTTCTGAGATACGGGACGCTCCCCGACGTCCCCTGGGGAAACAAGTGCCACGCTCCTAAGGCAGCTCTGGCTCTAACTGGAGCTGCTAATCCTGAAGTCTGTGTGAAGGAAGAGAGGAAAAGCAGAATTAACCCAGGAATTGCCTGCTCAGCACAGCTCAAAACACGCTCTGTTTCCTATTGCCTGTGATAATATCAAGACCAGGCTTCGGTTCCTTCCACCGAGCAATCTCCTGCTGTTTTTTCCCTTCTTCATACTTTGCACTGGAGACACTACAGTACCATCCTTTTTTTCCTGGAGGATCCTGGCAATCTTTGTGGAGCACGGGCTATGAAACAGGGGCTGCTGCTCTGTCTCTCCCCAGGCAGGGAGCTTTAGGGTTAGAGAGTTGCAGGTGTTGGGGTTCCAGGTGTTTACAAGCTGTGAAATTCCTCTAATGATAATAGAAATAATTCTGACTTTGCTACAAATGCAAAACAGGAAGAAAATACAACCCGCTTTTAAAGTTTGTTTGCACTACCCAAATATACACTGCATGGGTTTTATATCTCAACATTTACAAAACGATGGTGGTTCCTCTCTAGCTCAGCTTTGCTGCCATGCCGCCTCACTGCCTTGCACTCACCAACGTTTGATGGTGATAACAGAAAGAAACCAAGCGACTGCCTTGTGTTCTACTTGGCTTTTGCCAAAAGCAATTATTTGGATGCAGCAGCACCAGGAGGAACTTGCTTCACTTGGGGTAACAATGAATGAATTTATGCCAAAGTGGCCTTTTAACTTCATTATTCAGGAAAAAAAAAAGTGTGCCTGTAACTGTAATTTATTAGTGCTGTTAAGGACGTCAGTATTAGGGCAGGAGTGTCTCCACAAGGAAGCACAGCCAGAAGAACCTTAAAGAAAGCATTTTATCTCTGCTTAGGGACAAAAAACAGTCAGGAGAGGAGCTCTTTACATGGTTGCTCACAAAATTAAGAGAGTTCCTGCAGAATATATTTCAATATATTTCTTGGAGTCAGTACATTTATTCTGCCATGACGGAAAACAACTGTGACCCATGTTGCTTAAATTGGGTTCACTAGAACATGCAGGAGCTCCTGGGCTGTGAGTCTTCCTTCATTCCCGTTTTATACCAATTCTCACATGGGTGAGAAAAATCAGGCCCCTTACCCTTGCCACAGAGCGCTGCACTTCAGGGTACCTACTGAGGCACTGAAGCGTCTCTGAACTTCTGACCTTCCCGATCTAGCAGCAAAAAGGAATGAAAAGAAGATATTTGATATTTATCTATAATGATCCTTCCACCTCATTTTCAAACAATAAATATTAGCATTTTTAACTGATTGGTTATTTGAGTTTATTGCAGTCATTTTCCAGACAGTCTTTTCTGTCCTATTCAAACGCAGCCTCGGATTTATTTTTCATGCCACACTGTCGGGCATGATTTCCACTGGTGGCTGGTAGAATATGAAGATTTTAAAAGAAGAAATCCATGAAATACCGGGCTCACTCTCTGCTCTGGAGATGAGATGTTCCTGATATCTTGGCAGACACAGTCCAGGGCCGAGTAACCAGGTTTAAATGATACAGAAACATTTTCAAAGGTTGCTTCAATGACTGCTGACAGAAGGTCATGCAATCAGTGAATGGCAGGAGCTGCTCTTGGATGGGAAATAACACAAGGGCTTTTCTTGTTGCTATGGCTTTGCTACACTGACTTGTGAGTGTTTGAAAGGGACGGAGCCTTGTCCTGCACCGTCACACACTCCATCCGTCCAGTAATTTCCCTGTAAACCTGGAGTGTGTGACAGCGCATGGATGTGAAGTGGTTTTCAAAACACAATTTCAACCTACGTTTTAACCCGAACAGCAGAGTAATCCTGGAAGGGGACATGGAGGGGTTCAGATCCCACGGATGTACAGGGAGTTGGCTTCGTCTAGTGCTGGCGAGGATCGAGCCTCCTCTGCAGGATTCGGGAGCTCATGGAGCCTCATGACTGTGATGTTAAGCCCTCCTCCTTCCACTCTCCTTTCTCCCTGGCCCACCTGTTATTGTGCTCGCTCACTTCAGTGTCTCAGAGGGCTCCAGTATTACCAGAACAGCTAAGATGCATCTTCCCCTGGCAGCTCACTTGCTTCCTTCTGCTTCAGATCCATCTCCAGGCTAATCCTGGAGGTGCAGAACTGGCAGAGGCAGGGAGGGGAGTGCGCAGCTGGAGAAGAGAGCAAGTTAGATCTTCATTTTCAGTCTGTAAGTTCACTAGCGAGAATTGTGGACATCTCTTCTTATGCAGTCCAGAGACCAGACCCAAATCTGGCAGAGCTGGCAGCTGCTGTGTGAGATCCAGGACCTGAATTTATCTGTTTGAGTGCTTAGCGAAGAGATCCCAAAGAAACACTGTATGTGTTCATAGATGTGCAGAGAAGGCAGAAGCATGCAGTCAGTGTTTGGAAGGAAGTGGGATGATGTGTTTGCATCACATGAGGATGATAAGGTACTTCCCAGTCCATTAAAGAGGGTGTTAAACATCATCAGGAATAAATATCTCTAAATCAACTTGACGAGATAACTCTTATTCAAGTGGCCTTTCCTTGGCTTGGGAAGATGTTTCCTGATGTTAATTTTTAAGATGTTTTGGAGCACTAGAGAAGTTCCCTAATGCACCCTTCCCCACAGAAGAAAAGGGAATATTGTCTGTATGCACAGAGCGAGGCACCATGACCAGAGCTGTTTGAAATACAGATTTAATCTATGCGATAAAGGCTTGCTCGTAGATCTGCATCAGCAAAGCCCTCTAGTGGAGATGCAGCTTCTGCTGGCAGAAGTGGGCTTTGCCAGATAAATTTAAATTATGCCCTCAATGAGAGACTTTGTCCAGGCAAAAGCCAGGGAGGCAGGTTCGGCCGTCATAACAGCATTCTTTGCTGGCAAAGATAGTTTAGCAAAACTTTCATCCTTGGCCTTAATGGCTCATGCGATGCAGGAGGTCAGATGATCAAACCATTTAGCCTGGTTTCAAACTCGTGTGAATGGCTTGCTTTCAGTGAAGGTCGGCTCATTTTTGTTATTGGAATTAACTCTGGCATTCCCAGCTAGTAAAAACTTAAGAGCTTTTCTTTCCCATTGTGTAGATCTTTCAGTATTTTTCCTAGTGTAGCTGCATTACAGGTGAGCTTTGGGTTTCTTCAATGCGAGCTCAACACAAGCAATCAATTTGAGACCCTGACTTGGGCTGGCTGCAATAAATTCTGCTGCTGCAGCTTTCACCTTCAAATGAGGTGCGATGCCAAGGCCCTAACTCTTTGCAGTTTTGGGGCAAATCACGTTATTTTCTGTAAGAAAAGAGGTGTTAATTTAAACAAAGTGGCATTGCCTGATTCCAGTGATGCCACGCACAATTTCCTCCTCAGCTGCTCAGGTGTGTTTAGTTGCTGCGTGCAACTGGTCTGGTCCATTTTCCTCACTGGGAGCTGTGCACTGGTGGAGAGAAGCTGGTCCCTTTCCCACTCTGTTCGCTTCCCTGTGATGTCGTGCAGCTTAACGAAGGTCCTGGAGAGGCGGCTGGGGGATGTTTAGAAATTTGTCTCACTCTTGCAGCTGTGGTTGTCATGCTAGTGAGGGCTGGGTTGGATCAAGCAGGAGCAGGGCATGGCAGACCAGATGTGAACCGGGCAGTAGGAACCAGCAGTGAGAGTGCCTGAAAGGATGGATGGGTCGGTGGCACTTGGCTGGGGAGCATGGAGTCCCCTGGGCTGGTGGAAGTGACTCCACGGAGCTCAGCACTGCGCGGACGTGGCCATTGGGACAGGATGGCCCACAAAGCCCGTGTGGGTTCCTTGCTCGCCCCACAGCAAGGCTCTTCGGCGCTGGGGCTGATCCACCCATGGGTGATTAGAACCAATTGCCCTTGGTGCACGTTATCCAGCGGTGCAGTCCGAGGAGCCTGATAAAGCTGAGCTGCCTGAGCCTGTTTCTGGGAACACTCAATGAGAAGGGCCAGAAACCACGTTCTATGTCTTTAATTCATCATTTCTTCCAAGTACCTCCCCTCTTGGTGAGGAGAGATGCTGCCCATTCCCTGTGCGGTAACCAGCATCAAAGGCAGCTGTTCCCAGTAGAACTGGAAACAAAGTTTTGGTTCAGGTCCTGTAAAGCAGAGCTAGGAAACATTCCCAGGGGAAAAACCTGAACCTCAGGGTGATAAAAGCATTTAATATCCATGGAATAGTCTCATGGATCCAGTTAAAGTTATCCCGTACCTGTGGAAAGATTTGCACGGTGAGGTTTTCGGCATCGTCTCCCAGGTTTGGGTGCTGACGTGCTATATGTTGACTTTGATCAAGTCACACAAATGGCTGTTTCTTAATTGCTTTCTCCCTTTAAAAAGGGGGTAATACCTTAGAGAGACTTCTGAGGTCTCGCTCACTAATAAAGCTCTTCAAGAGCTTGGATGGCAACTACTTTGAGAGTGCGAACTATTATTAATGATTTCCGTTATTATAGAAGATGAAGCTGTGTGGTTCAGCTTTTTAACCTTGAATCGTGTACTTGCTTTTGTTTCCGCTGCTGTTAAACCTGCGCAGGCAGGCTTGCACCTTGCCTGCTTGCACAGGCTCCGCAGACCCGCATCACGAGCCTTATGTGCGCAAAGGAGTGTGTGTGTGTATCTGAAGAGTGGGTTTTACTCGCAAAGATGGATTCTGAAGAACGCAGTATGGCTTGAGAATGGCTAAAAATGGGTTTAGTGGGGGTTCTGTTTATGCTGACTTGATTCTGATCTGGGTGCCCAAGAGATAAGCTGTGAGGGTCGTCCTCAATGTGTAACGCAATGCAGACGTTCCTGCCAGCGCTGTGGGTTCAAGCTTTGGCAAGAAATGTTAGGGGATATTGGGCTATGATTGACCTGGCCCTTCAAACACCTGTTCCCTGTACTCCAGAGGAAGTCAAATTCCATGCATAGAAAAACTCCTTTCCTTGACAGTGACTGGTGTACCCTGCGAAGTACAGAGCTGCATTTCCTTTCCATCTTTTGGTCTTGGCTCCTGGGAAAAACCACCCCTTTTATTCATGCATATGCCAGATGCTAACAACTGCTACTTTTACAGAAGGAGCAACCAAGATGAAGTGGGAATGCAGCCCTCAGCCCACAACAAATCTGGTCTATAATAAAGTTTCCCAAATCTTTACTCTCCTTTTTTTTCCCTGACTCTGCTGTGGATGCCAGATAAGTTAAAATACAGTGTTGATAAAAGCTGCGTATCCCCCTCATGCCATGCGACTGGGGCCCTCCATCGGCAGCTCTTCTTGCCCCCCTTCCCTTACTGGCCTTGCCCCTGAGAGATTCGCATTTTAATGCTTATTACCCAGTAGGGTTTGATGGTCATGGAGGACCCGATGCAGGAGGTCCCATTTGTTATTTAACCTACTTTTCAGAGGCACAAGAACATCAAGTGACTCGCACAAGGTCGCCCGTGAGTCAGTGATTCCTCTGGCATGATGGCCGGATCCTGCCGTCCTGCAGTCCCCTGCTCTCACCACTTGATCACTGTGCTCACACTCCTCAACAACACAACTATTCAATTAAGCTCCTACGGTGTCTTAAATGTAGTTTATTCCTGGGTTTGACAGCAGCCCTGGCATTCTTGCAGAGCCTTGCCTTAGGAAATTACGACAGATGAGGTCAGGGCATCGTTAGTGATGCCCTTAGAAGCATTGCTGCCTGGGACGCAGGCAGGCTGCGGGGTGCAGGGGCCATTACAGCCAGGGCACGGCTCTTCTTGGGACCTGCAGCTCAGGTTCTGGTGGCATCCGATGGGAGCCTGTCTGGGAAGCACAGCCTGATAAGGAGCCCCAAGTTTTCTGCATGGGCAGATCTGTGTCCCTGCGAAGGGGTTTGCAGGGACCAGAAGTAATGAACACATTGCAAGGAGAGAGGGAAGGAAGCGACTTATAAATAATATATTTGATGTGTATTACATGTATATAATATAATAACAGTAGTACGGGTTTATTATGTTGTGTTTTTTTTTTTAACGTGTGATCCCGTAAGGCACTTACCCCTGTTCCTGACAACTTGATAAATTATTATTACCAATTCTGTATCTAATTGCCAGTTATTTCCCCCTAGATAATTTGAATCTGAAAAATACCCACTAGAAAGGAGCTTGCCATGCCGTTTCCCAAAGCTTCCCTCCCTGGTTCTGGAGGCAGCCCCTCTTCCGCCAGTGAGCCCCACTTCTGCCAGCCTCGTGACCCCGCGCGCTGGCACAAACAATTGCATTTCTGTCGGGCTCATGACCCCACTTGTAACGGCGGTGACCCCCCTTGGGGTCAGGACCCCTCCCCTACACAGGGAAAAGCTCCTGCCCAGCAGCTATTGCTGGATGCTGTTCCTCCCTTGCTCCCTGTGTGGACGCGGCTGTTCAACACTAAGTTTGCCGATGTGAAATTTAGGTTAATCCATTTCCAAAGTGGATTAACCTAACCCACACAAAGGCACTTAGTATAAAATAAGAGTGTCCACATGGTGAGGCAGCACAGAATAGTGACCGAGCTTCAAACTCGCACCCTGGCTGGTTTGTGTTGCCTGTGAGCTCCCCAAAAAGAGGGGCAGGCGCCTCACTGCCAGGGGGATGTGCTTTCCTAAATGGCTTTAAGCCAGTCTAGCTTGAAGCCGAAGGCAGCGCAGGGAGTAAACAAAGCCCAGCAATGGGAAGGGGTTAAAAGCCCGCTCCACTGAGGTCCACAGCAAGTCTCCTGTTCACCTTAAATGGTCAGGATTTTATTTTAGCTTCAGGGAGGAGCAGCAGCCATTGAGCTGGAAGTAAGCACGGAGCAGGCCCCCAGGCTGGGGGCTCACAGCCCGCTGCCCTCCCAGCCGGCCGCTTCCTGCAGGAGCACAGGAGGCTCCCAGGGCTCTGCTCTCACCCTTCAGCCTCTGGCTCCATAGATCAGCCTGGAGGAGATGGAAATGCAATACCGAGCGATACTCATTTTCACCTCCAGCCTCGGATCTTCCTGAGCCGCCCCTCCTCCCTTGCACGCTTTCCCTGGCAGTGAAGTGGTTAACACTGGAGTAGAAAACATCATAATTGGACATCCGCACTAACAAGCCATAAACATGAATGTGGCGGTTCCCATCCTCGGCTCTGGCACCGGCCTACCACAGGCTCCGTCGCGGAATCCGTTACACTTGGTTTATTTCGTAAAATTTCCTTCATAACCATTAAACAGCAAGAGACATGAGATGGGCTGGGGAGAGGGATGCTGAGATGCTGGCGCCCATCGCGGTGATCCCCAACCAGGCGGGAGGTCACCAACCCGCTGCCCTCGGGGCCCTGCCTGGGAGCGGGTACCATCTTGGGGGATGCAGGACACCAGGCGCTGCCCGCCCCGAGCTGGGTCGCAGCATCCCGGTCCCCCCCAGGGACCTGGCAGCACGGTGCCCTGTACGGGGCTGTGCTGGGGGCGATGGCCGAGATCGGTGGGCAGCTTTGCTGTCAAGGAGCTGCCCTGAAGAGCTGCTGATTTAACAACAGCCGAGATCCAACGTTGAGACAGAGGCTGCAGCATTGAGTGATGCTGGTGCTGGCAGCGTAGGGTCTTCTTCTGCTCCCACGGTGGGAAAGGGAGAATCATCTGAAACAAAAGGATTCAGCAGAGGAGGAGGAGGCAGCGCGGGGCCTGGGCACCGCTGCACCCACCGAGCGCAGGGGAAGGGGGGCTGGGGGACACCCACCCGGCTCCGCGGGGACTCACAGCCGGGGGTCCCGTAACTTGCGCCCCGTAACGGACCTGCGGAGGCCGGGCTGGGCCGGGCGTCCCCGGGTGGGCTGCGGGTCACCGGGCCGTGCCGTGCCGGTTGCATCCCCGCCCCGTGCTGTGCCGAGCCGTGCCGAGCCGAGCCTCCCCGGATGGGTTACAGCCACCCACCGGGCCGTGCCGTGCGGAGGATGCCCGGGCGGGTTGCATCCCCCCCGGGCCGGGCCGGGCCGTGCCGTACCGATCCGTACCGATCCGTGCCGCCGGCCGTGCATTCTCGCTGCTCTCCAGCAGGCGCCCGGCCCTGGACATTGTCTTCTTCCTCCCGGAGGAAGGGCCCTCCCCGGCCCTCCACAATGTGCTCTTCCAGGCGCGGCCCCCCGGTGCTCCCGCCCCCCGCGGCCCCGCTCCCCTTCCCCCGCCCCCTCCGCCCGCCGCCGGGCCCCGCTCGCCCCCCTCCGCCTCCCCGTCCCCCGTTCCCCCCCCTCGGGAGCCGGGAGTGACGCGCTCCGCAGCGCCGGCCCCTCTCCCCGGGCAGCAGCTGGTTGTCAGCCTCTCCGGAGCGCCGCCAGCCCGGGCCCCCTCCCTCCCTCCCTCCGTCCGTCCCTCCGTCCCTCCGCCCCGCGCTCCCAGCCGCGCCGCCGGGCTGGCGCAGGCCGGCAGGCCCCAGGCTCTGCTCCAGGTAGGCGACCGTCCGCGGGGGGCTCCCGGTACCGGCCCCCCTCCACCCCGACCCCGGGGCGGGAGGGGATGCGCGGGGGCTCCACGCGGTGCTGCGGGAGGAGGGGGGAGGGTGGGGGGGGGGAGGTTGGCGGGCGGGGCGGGGCGGGGCGGGGGGGGGGGCGGCCGCGGGGCCCTGCCCCAACTCCGGGGGGAGCGGCCGCGCCGCCCCGTTTCCCCGGGAAGTTGCCGGTCGCCTGGCCGGTGGCGGGAGAAGGGGAGGGACGGGGCTCGGGGGGTGGGGGGGTGGGTGGGGGTGTGAGGTTGGCGCGTCCTTCCCCGCTCCCGGCGCGGCTCCCCCCTTCCCCGGAAGAGCACAAAAGCGCAAGAAGAAAGTGGGAGGAGGCGGCGGCGGGAGCGCTCCGGCCACATCAATTCCCGGGAACCGGCCCCGCCGCCATCGCCGCCCGCCCCGGCCCCGGCCCCGGCCCCGGCCCCGGCCCCGGCCCCGGGCGGGGATTGTGCTGGAAATAGCCGCCTCCCTGGAGGTAAAGCCCTACTTACGTGTCAATCCCCGCCGCACGCTGAGCCCCGTGCGACAGCCCCGGTTCCCCGCACACGGGCGGGCAGTCTCCGTCGCGGGTGTATTTATTTACCTGCGGGCGGAGGCACGCGGGGGACCGGGACGGGGACGTTCACCCGGTTCCTCGCCCCGCGCTGCTGCGGGGAGACACGCGTGGGAACCGCGTCCCACCGGGGGAAACGCCGGTTCCCGCGGCCGCCGGGGGTGGGGGGACCCCCGGCCGCTCAGCCCCCTCCTCCAAAACCGGGACTTCTCCCGCCTCGGCACCGGCTTCCCGGTGCTCGTGGCAGAGCAAAGTGCCCTTTCACACCGCGCGGTTTATGGGCATCAAGGCACCATCCCCGCCTCGGGTGGAAAAGCAAACGCCTGCCCGGCTGGGAGCAAGTTCAGGTGCTGGGGAGGGGGGTGCGGGGCACCGGGGAGGGGGACGCGACGGGTGTCTCGTCCGGGTCGCCCTTTCCTCCTCCCCGCCCCCCCGGCCCGGTGGCCCCCGCGTTCAGCACCTCCCCGCTGAACAGCAGGAGCTGCGGGAAGGGGCTGCCGGGGCCGCCTCCATCACCCTCCTGCATCCCTCCACTTCGGGGCGGTGGGAACCCTCCTCCTCCTGGTGCGGGGTGGGGGGGGGTGTCCAAGGAGAAGAGCTCTTAGAGAAAGGGGAGGAGGGGGAGGAGGTGAAGATTCTCCCTTCCTCTTCCATTTGCCGTTCGCCTTTTAAATTAACTCTTTTGCCCGTTTTTGGGAACTAGCAAATGCTCGGTTTTGCCGTGTCCCGTAGAAATCGGCAGAAATCGCAGTAAATAAGGACGTAAGTGACCTGACAAAGAGAGCGCTGGGGATGTTCTGTTTGGTGTGTGAATTGCACACACGAGTAGGCAGCACAGTCACAGCTCGCTGCCACCACAGCCAGCGTACACCCTTGTGCTTTAAGGCTTCTCGGGCTCTTTGAAGCAATGACCACCACAGTATTTGTGGCTGCAGTATCAGTCTTTGACCTGGAGTGTTTTATCTTCCATTAGTAAGCCTTTCTCTGCGCTGAACTGGTTAAGTTAGGGTCAAATCTGGTTCAATACCTTCTTGGCATGCTCAGAGGGCCGGGTTTAAACAGTTGCTGAGACGGAGATGAGGCTGCCTTCCTGAGAGCTCATCCCCAAGCGCTGTGCTGCTGCCGTGGGTCACAGCGGGAGGTGCTCTGCCCCAGCCAGGTTTGGCAGGTCTGGGGGCTGCCTGTGCCCAGCAGGTCACGGCTGGCACGGTGGTGGAGCAGCTCCGGGGGCTGGCGATCACGCGTTGTCTTTTGTTGACTCTAAAAACACGGCTGCTTCTGGTGGGAAGCTGAGCGTGGCTGCGTGCTGGGGAGGTTGCACGGCACACAGCCTCGGTTCCCGCTCCGTGGAAGGAAATCCCATTGGGATAGTAGGCTGTGGCATGAAAGGACACGTTTTAAAATAAAAGGACTCAAAGAGAAAAAATAAACCGTCCTGAGACTCGGAGCCTGGAATATTAACCGCGAGGCACAGCGTGTAAATGACTGGAGAGAGACTTGCAAGGCAGTCCCCGAGAAACTGAGCCTGGCTGTAAAATAAGCAGGTTACCGATAGCCTTGCATATATTTACGAGATACGGTTATAAGAGTAGCTTCCCCCCCTGCCCTGTTCCAGCCCACGCTATGGGAGGTTGTTCTCCAGGAAGGAGAGCCGCCGGTGAAGAAACCCTGTCTAGCAGTTAAAGCCTTGCCATCCGGAGGTCCTGATTGTGTTCCTGGATCTGCCAGCAACTCGCTGTGTTCTTGGACCAGCCAGGGCGGCTGTCAGTACCCGGGGTTTCCAGCTCTATAATAGGAAGAATACTTTTCTAACTCGGAGGGAAGTTGAGAGGCTCAGCAGACGCGTGCACGCGCGGTGCTGGAAGATTGGTGTATGGAAAGTGGGACAGAAATGCCGAGCGCGAGTCCTGCACATGTGAGTGTCTGCCTTTGCCGCTCAGAAAACATTGGCCGCGAGTGTCTGCAGAGCAGCTGTGAATGTTGGACTGTAGATAAGGAGGGGAGCAAGGATGTTGTTTTCCAAACCCTGCGCGGTGCCGGGAGCCCTGCTCCGATGTTTGGGTGTGGCCTGTGAATGCACCAGCAGGATCCGACTTCCCCTTGCAGAAGAGGAGCTGCACGCACATTGCCTGACCCTTGATCGCTCAATCTCTTGAACGTTGGAAACAAAGCGATGGGGCTTTACTGCGGGGTGAGGAGATCTCTCCGCAGAGCTGGGAAAGGCAGGAAGGAGGAGGGCGGCAGCGGCGGTGACGGGGTTCAGGGTTTGTCTCTAGGCTGGCTGATTGGGGCAACCACTGTCACTTCCATCCATGCCACCAGTGGCGTGGAACTGGGGAAAAGGCAGCCGGTCCTGAGACAGGCGCTGGTAATGGATTGCGTTCTGTTTTCTAATGAAAGTTTCATTTGAAGTTTGTTTACAGGAAAGAAGAAATTAGCAGAGAGAATTCTCCTGAGAACCCAGAGAGGAAAAAGAATGAGCTGCCTGACTTGCAAGCCAAAAGAGGGTGGAAGGGTAGATTAGATTTACCGTATTGCTCCGAGTCGTAGCTGTTGCTGCTGTTGAGAAACGCTTCCTTGTTTGGCTGGATGGTGGAGCCCGCTTCGAGGCTCAGCCTTCACCCAGGTTATCGGCATCCAGGGGAAATCTGGAGCTTAGATTTTCATCCTGCTCTGGTGTCCCATGTTTGGACACTGGGTCGTGTGCTCCGCAGTCATCCCTCCTTTCCAGCAGACTGAAATGGGGCTGCTCCAGGGCCGTGGCCGGGCAGTCAGTGCTCTGGGCGTTGCTGCTGGGGCCTCCCATCCCAGGGATTGTCCCTGGCGTGAGGGGGGGCAGTGCCAAGAGTCACTGCTGGCTGTGCCGGGCAGCACGAGGAGGTCACAACACTCAGCCTTTGGTCTCTGAGGGGTGCCCTGAGGAGGGAGCTTGCTGGTGGCCCCTGGCGTCCCAGTGAGCAGTGAGGGATGCAGCCAAGGGGCAGCGGAGGATGCTGGAGCCACAGCGGTGGGGATGCCAGAGCCGTGCTTGCGGTCGGGGCCTTTCTCTTGCTTTAGGCAAGAGGCACAAAGGTGTGAGGAGCTCTGGGGCACCAGGGCACGGGCAGAGCTGCAGGGGCTGCCCCAAGCCAGCAGGCAGCAGATGCTCTCTTGGCAATTCCCACCGCCAGCTTTGGCCATCCTCCACTGCCGTGAAGGGTTCACCCCGACGCCACCCGCACGGTCGGCTTTGCATTCCCTCGGGGTCGGCTGTGCTGCGGGAGCTGTGCGCTGCTGGGAAGTTTGTCCCATTGGTGTTTTGGCCAAGGGTGTTAGTGCTGGAAAGCAGAACACTCTGGCTGGAAAGCAGAGGGTGACACTGGGGATGTGGGAACAGGCCTGCCTGGCAGGGTCTCACAGCAGGAACCTGCTCTTTCTGCTGGTGGCTGGATACTGGACCAGTGAACGTGCGACGGCCTTGTTTGACTTGAGTAATTTATAGCTTATCAGTTTCTGGTTTGATACCCAGAGTATTTCTAATAATAGGCAAATGTTATTGCACCTCAAGAGGATTGTACACATTTATAAAGCACTTTACATAGCACGTGCATGCGAGGCATCCTTCATGTCACTGCTTTTCCACCATGCATGAGTGTGTGGAGAGCGGGATGCCTCCCCGGTTGCGGTTTGGGTGCTGAGGCTGGGCGTCCTCCGCAGCTGAGCCCTGCAGACGCTCTGCCTGAGCCAGCCGCTTTCCGAAAACACTGTGGGTCGCTCCCAGGGCTCCTCCTCCTCCTCACCGGACAGGTGAGAGCCTGTGGGCAGCAAGGACCTTGGCATTCGTGTTTGTCTCTTAAGCTCTGACAGTAATCTTGAGTAAGCCTTGTGAAGAAGGCCAGATATTAGGGTGGCTGCCTCCCTGTAAATGCTTACAATAAAGAGACTATTTATAGTTTGCAACAGGGAGACCTTTGCAGTTCTGTTCCTGTATGTACAAGATGGAGTTTCTGGAGAGGCAGGATCGCTTGGTGGCTGGTGTGGCAGCAGTGCTGTGCTGAGCCGAGGGGATGCCATACCTCCCCCCTGCCTCTCCTTCTCTGCTCGACCTGGGCACAGGGGGGGCTGCACGGGGGCACCTGGCTGGCAGCGCAGGTGGGTCTGGGGGTGGGGGTCTCCCCGTGCCATTGGCGGGCGTGTATGGGGCTGCTCAGTCCTGTCCGTCCGTTGGTGCGTGCGGGGTTTCACAAGCCGTAAATTCCAGGAAACTCCCCGGGAGGCACATGGAGGGAGCGGGCTGGGGGCGGGCGCGAGCCCCGAGCCAGCAGATGTGTCTGCAGGGATGAGGAATGGGGAGGAAAAGCACAAACCTGTCTTTAAAGACATTTGTTTGTTCACAATAAAAACTGTCAGCCAGCGGCAGCCAGACAGGGCAGTTTTTATGAGGCGCAGGCGTAGGTTGGAGGGGTGCTTGCCAATTGCTTCTTACACGGAAAGGGAGCGGGGATTGTATTTTATCTCAGGACCAGGGGGAGGAAAAAAAATATGAGAGCAGAGAGTTTACAAGCCTTTGAAATGGTTCAATCAAAGGAAAGCACAGTTGAAAGCGGTTCTGGAAACATTTTCGGTGTTCCCCTGCACCCCAGGGCTCTGGATGAGGTCTCTGCCCATTGCTTTGGGAGGGGAGCGGGGAAAGGAAGGCAGATAAAGGGATCGCCAGCAGGAGCGTGTTAATACAGGGACACGTATCTGCTTCCTCCCAAGCTGCATGTTCGGAGAGTTCAGCCTGGGGAGGTCCCACAGCCCCTCCTCTCATTCAGGATCTCAGTGCTGCCTTTATGATGATGGTTTTGAAATCCTGTGGCTGACCTTTCCGGTGCTGGAAGCGATCCAAGGGCTGTGTCTCGAAGTACTGTAAAGGTTAGCGAGAAGGGAGCGAGAAGGAGAGAGAAAATGTCCTTTCAGCTGCAGGAGTGGGAGAGAGGAATGTCATCTATGCTGCCGGGGAGCAAGCGGCTGGGCGGGCTTCTCGGCCCGAGCTGGGGTGTCCTTGCCTCGATGGGGACCTCACTCCCCCAGCCCTTTCCCAAGGTGTGTGTTGTCATTTTTGATCAGGGTACGGAGGCAATATCCCTTCGGAGAGGGCTGGAGGAGCAGTCCCTTGGGGCTGTGCTCCAGGAGCCTCCTCGGCAGCATCAGGCAGTGCCGGTCTATGGGGATTGGTGCCGCTACCCAGATCTGCTCCACCGACCACTCCCTGCCGGTGCCAGTCCTCCAGTGATTCCTGTTGTAGCAGATTATTTGGTTTCAAAAAAGTCTGAGATGTTTTACAGTTTCAATGGAGTTCCACTCCATCCTCGGCTCCCACATGCCGCTGCCTCGCCAGAAACACGCTGGGGTGGATGGAGATTAAAGGGTAAACTCCAGGGCTCAGCCATCCGCTCCTACAGGATGCGAGCTCTTTCTAATTGTCCTCAATTAGAGACAGTGCCATTGCTCAGGCACGTCTTCAGGCAGGAAGCAGAACCCGGCCGTCCCTAGCCCGGCGGAGGGAAGGGCTGCTCGCTGTGGCCTTGGGGAGTGCCGAGGGGCCAGCAAGCGTTCTTGGGGGGCAGGAGCTGCCATGGGATTGTTTTTAGGAAGGAGTGCAGTGAGAAGATGTTAAAGCCAGAGAAAGGAGGGAAGAAAATAGCTCAGCGAGTTAACCCTTTCCTGCTTGCCTCCAGGATGAGACATCGGTGAGCAGCGAGGACTTTGATATGAACGACTCCACATGGATCTCAGCTGACCAGCACCTGAACTCCAGCCTGAGCCCCAGCCAGGACGAGAGCATGCGCAGCCCGCAGAACCTGCACGGCCAGGAGGACGGTGAGTGCCCCACTGGGAGGGAAGCACTCTGCGCCTCTGCCACAGGATGTTTTTGTGACTTATTAAACATTAACTAGTCCTTTCTGATCAGGTGTCCCACCTGTAGGATGGATTTCGTATCGGCACAGGCTTCGAAGCAGCGCCGACTCCCAGTCCTTCCCGTTTAGCCTCTGGGTTCTTGCTCAGGCAGGGCCCTCTCCACCTCGGAGCTGATGGTCCTTGTATGGGGACCTGTGTCCCAGCTCCTCCAGAAAGAGGTCTCCAAATCCTCTCCTAAGCCATCAGGTTGTAGTTCCCCGGGTGTGACAAAGAAATGCTGAACTGCGGGCTGCCCCGCTGTAAAAAGGATGTCAAGGCTTCGCAATAGAGGTTACAGCTTTCCACACTTGGAAAACTGCACCTTTGGCAGTGTCTGGGATCCCCCAGGCAAGAAATGTGTAATCTGCAATAGCCGACAGCGATGAGGGCGCGGGGTGGATGTGGGTGTCACCTCGCCTGGGGCAGGCGGTTGGAAGGGGCTGAAGGCAGCACACATGGGCTGGGTGGGAGGAAGCGTTTGGTGAAGAGAGGTGGTGTGTTAGTTCTGTGAAACACACCAGTTTAAAATAAAGGAGCAAGTAAATAAATGGTAGAAGTATGAGTTCGGGTCAGAGTTCATCTCCGTGATGCTTGGAAGGATTCGGTGGTTGGACTGTTACTGGCTTTTGCTCAAGAGGTTGAATCCCTCGTTATCCCCAGTCCGGCTGCTGCTGGGAGAGCGGAAAAGGAGTGGAGGAGTCGAGGGACAACCCAGGCTGGGTCGGTGCTGCTTTAAGAAAGGGAACTGGAAAATCACCCCAGGGGAAAGAAAGGGCTTTTGTGCTGGCAGGTCTCCCTGGGGTGGCTTTTAGCTACTTGTGTGGCCAGTGGCAGGGACTGCGGGGACGCTGCTCTCTTCAGCGCATTGTGGCACTTCGGTTTCTATTGCAAGTCTGCACTTCTGAGAAACCGCTGTTTTTAACTAACCAGCACCAGCCCCGGAGTCAGGCAGCCTTGGTGAGGATGTGAAACCTGCCTGCGCTGCACCACGGCCCCGGCCGGTGGGACGGGCAGCGGCGCTTCTGCTTGTCCAGGGCCTGGCAGCGGGGCTGAGCCCGTGGCAGGAGGAAGGGTGTTTCGGTGGTAACGCAGCTGCTCACATCAGACGCGTTCGGCTCTTTGGCACCAGGCTGCAACCTCTGCCCCCAGCCAAGCGCTGCGTCTCATACCTGTAGTCTGGCTGGGTCTCTCTGCACCCCCTGAATTTTGCCATTTTCCCGTCGGGGCATTTCAGACTTCCGTCTTATCCCTCACCACTGAATTCCCAAGTCTCATTTACAATCTAGAATGACATGGTTTTGATCCCTTTGCTGAACACTATTATTCAACGGGGCAGTAATTTAATAAGGGACTCACGTATTTAGGCAAATCAAGATGTTCTCACTAAAGCTAAATCCTCTCTCTCTCTGCCCTCTTAGGAAATGCTTCCAATTTTTCATGCCCTGTGGTTTTTCTTCAGAAGCAGGTGTCCTCTTTGGGGCCCTTCTTGGCTCCTCTCATTTCTTTTGTAAGGTTCAGTGGTGAGCAATAAAGCACATAGAGTCCCTTCCTTTTTGTGAGGAGCTCAAGTGTCCCAGGCTGTCCCCGGGATCAGCAGAAGGCTAACACAGGTAGACTTTGGCAAATCAGAAGTGATGGAGTCAAAGAGTCAGCAAGCCAAGCCCAGGGTTACTAACGAGATCCTTCAAGTAGAAGACAGGCATTGGGATTTCCATCAGGCTGTCATACTTCAGGGGGTATTTTATGGGACTGAAAAGAGGTTTTGTGACTGTGGTGAATGTCCCTGTCCTGTATTGGAGCTCTGGCTGATGCTGCGGGGGTGGAAGCCCTCGTATCAGTCTCTCTGCCAAACCAACGCTCCCACCCAGGACTGAAGCACGCATGAGGCTGGGAAGGGAAGAAGGAAGATGGACCAGCCCAGGCGACTCAGGAGGGCAGCGGGTGGTTAGAAGAGAGGAGCACAGAGCAGAGAAGGAGCACGGTGAGAGAGGAAAGGCAAATTACTGGCACAGGGAAGAGAATGTGTGTGAATCAAAGTCTTCATTTTCCTCTTCCCTTGATCCATGAAAGCTCTTTTTTTTGGAAGCAAGTGTGTTTTACCTAGTTCACACTGGTTTTCTAAGGCTGCGCACATGCAAGACTTTCCCGAAGAAATCATCTAAGTGTGAGTAACCAGCCTGTGTGAACTGCGTGCTCCTGGGAGCCCAGCTGGCCAGGATGCCCCGTGCAGAGCACCCACGCCGGGGCAGCCCAAGGGCTCTGGCCAAAGTCCTCCATGCCAAAACTGGATATTTGTCCACATCTCTCGCGCTCAGCTGTCCACCGTGCCCCGCAGCAGCCCTGCAGAGCTCTAGCCTTCTTCCACCAGCTGTGGGAGACACAGCCAGTGCTGCAGCGAGCCCCGCTGGGCTCAGCTCCGAGCATCCCGGCACTGCAGCGGGGTCTGGTCGCACGCCACCTCTTTCAGTCGGGAGCTTGTTCAGGACTCGGTACTCTCCTCCCTCTGGAAATCCTTTTGATTTACTAAATTTCTCTTGCTTGCTGCCATCTGACGGGCAGGATGTTTGGAGTGTGTCTTCTGTGAAAGGGTTCCTAAAGTATAAAGTTTTAATGAAGAGTTGCCTAGTAGGAGAGCAGTATCATCTAACGTGCTTGTTAAAAAAGTCTTGTTTAAAGTACCGAAGCACCAACTCCGGGTCTTTCAGAGACTTGGGAGGAGCGAGTGCTCTCCTGTGGCATACAAGAAGAGCGGTATGACATCCAGAGAAGTGGGAGAGCAGGGAACCATCATCCCATGCTTTGATATGCAGGTATCTGCTAAATCTTCAGAGAGCTAAGAAGCAGCTAGGACGAAAGCCAACACCTTCTTTTGTCTCCGTGCCCAGAAACCTTGGCCCAGTATAACCACGCTGCAACCAGCCTCAGCCCTTGGAACAGCAGGGAGAACAAATTAGACCTAATGACTTTAGTGGGTAAGGGACAGAGAAGGCACCATTGGGAGAGTCTCGGCAGCAGAGCCCGGGCTCCTGCCGGGTTGGCGGGTGCACAGCGGGATGCAGGATGCACTGGCCAGCTCTGAACAGGGACGCCGACATGCAAACACTCACTCCTTCCATTTTCCTTTGTTACTCATCCTGCGGGCCCCAGCACGGAAAACGTGAAGCTCCCTGCAACATCCCTTCCCCATCGGATGTTGCTCACAGCATATGTGCCCGCAGGAAGCCGTCGGCTACCCAAAGCGACAGCAAAATCAACACGAACCCTTTGCTGCTGAAACGGAGCTATTGTGCAGGACATCCTGGAGGGATGTGTCTGTGGGAGCCAGCACGCGTTCGGAGCAAAGTGACCATGAAAGCTGTGCTGTCTTGCTGTCCCCCATGCCCATTGCTGTCCCTGAAGGTGTTCCATGCCCACTTGTAGCTGAGTGCAGGTCTGGTGCCTGGCCCTGTCTTGTGGCAGCAGCTTCAGCTGGTCTGTCCATCTTCGGAGCCTGTCTGCGTTCACAGGCGAGTGCAGCATTGCAAAACCTCCCGGTTTAGTCTGGTGTGTGGGTCTGAGCGGGGTTTCTTATCATGGGGACGCTGTGACCTGGCGGTGAGAGCAATGGCCTTGAAAAGAAAGCAGCAGGCAGACCCTGAACTGCCGTGTATGTGACACGGCAAAGTACTTGAGTTAATGTAGAAGACGCCTCCATCTTTCCTGCTAATAGGCTACATCTTGCCTCATCCCTGGCCGTGCATCCTACTCCATCGCCCACGAGCAGGGGTTGCTGCTTCAGCTCAGCCTGCCCCATCTTTTTGAAGAGCAGGGAAAGCTCCTAGGTATAAGATCTGCTTTCCCTGCATGGGGGGCATGGGATTACTTCATGGCACCATGTTGGGACCGATCCCGTTCCAGCTGCGGTCCCTGCGTGCAGTCCTCTCTGGCAGTGTCACCGCTGAGCCTGTTCTGCCTGGAGCAGCAGTGGCTAATCCAGACCTTGGAGAAAGGACTTTCTTAACCTACTTAACTGCGAAGGCACGTGCTCCTCGGGGGCATCCCTTGAGGTGGCTGGCAGGAAAGGCTCCTGGGTGTTGGGGACATCCCTCAGGAGTGCTCCAAGGAGGGACCTCAAGGATGTGCAGGCAGGCATTATTTCAGGACGCCGTCCCGGGAGTGGCTAGGGCATGTTGCTCCTCTGGACACCCTGCCCTGGGACCGGCAGGGACAGCACTGACCCGTCCCCAGCATGGTCGTCTCTCTTCTTGTACAGCATGGGTCCCACAGCTCCGGGTCACACCACCGTTATTTGGCGATATGTCCACGATGTGCTGCACATCACCAGGTTCCCTGAACCACCAACCAAGCAGAGCGTTTTCTGGGGAGGAGAGCAGCCTTCTTGCCAAGTGCAGACCAGAAGCCAAGCCCGTGCCTGCACAGTGAGCTCAGCCCCTGCCTGCAGGACCCCGTCCATGGCTCCGTCCCCAGGGCAGCCGTGATGCCCTGCTCCACACCTGCACTTCCCTGACAGCTGGTACACGGCCGCGGGGCAATGGCACCCTCCTCACGTCACCACAGCAAGGTCACTTACCGCAGGTTCCCGCTTCCCCACCACCACCGGGGCTTTCCTCGGCCGGCCCCATCCCTGCTTCAGGTGAACACAAACGCACCTTTGCCAGCCACAGAGAAGCCACAGCAGATGCACAGACAGCCACGCGGCGGCTGGCCATTGCAAGAGGTGGTCTACGAGCCCTGAGACCCTTCCTTTTCCCAGGCTGTAAAGTCCTCACTGTTTTCAGGGCTTCCTGCACCAGCGTTGTATTTCACCCTCCCAGAAGCCGTAGCTCAGAGCTTAAACAAGACTAGGACCAGCATTCAGGCCTTACAGCAGTTAGACGTGACCTTATCTTATTTTGCTTAGGCATATATTTCCCCTCTCCCTCGGGTGTCCCCACACCACGCTGTCCCCGCAGCAGAAGTCAGTGAGCACGTCCCTGCCCTGCCTGAGCGGTCTCGGCTGGTGGCTCCGTTCCCTGTGACCTCTTTCAGGGGCACGTCTGCTCCTCCCGAGCAAAGGCCCTCGCCAGTGATAAACACCCTCCTTTCGGCTTCTTTTGAAGAGCTGCCCTTTCCTGCTGCAAGGCTGAGAAGTGCAGCACGGGCGCTGCGGGGCCATGGTGGCTTCACCAGCCCCTTGTGCTGAACTTGACTCAGGGCTCCCTCCTGGCTGATGTGGGCTCTGCCAAGTCGGTCGGTTCACCCTGCTTGTGTTTTGGAGGGGGGCTATTCCCTGGTCTGGAGCAGAATCCGCAAATCTGAGCACCCCCAGCCTAAGGGGTGATCAGGGACAGCAGGGTGAGCCCCGCAGTGTGTCCTTTGCCTGGGAGGTGTGCAGAGCCCGGTGGCTTGGGGACGGTCCCCGCTCTGTCCTGACGGAAGGACTGGGGGTGAGCAGCAGGGTCTCTCTGGTGACAGGTCTGTGCTGGAGGCACTGGCTTGGCGTCAACCCTGCCCAAAGCCACCAAACCCGTTTGGCATGGGGAGAGGCAGTGCCCGGGCAGCGCGGGGCCACAGCATGTCCCCTCCCTGCGGCAGGATCCGGGTGGCTGCCAGCGGCAGTGGCACAAGGAGAGGCTTAGTCTGCACCACCTCCTTCCCCGCAGGCATCCCTCGAGCAGCGAGGTGGCTGGAGGAGCAGCCGCGGGAGGGACAGGGATCAGGAGAAGGGAAAACCGAGAGACAGAGCACATTTGTGGCAAGGCTGCTTTCTGCAGCGGGAGCTGCCGAGCTTCAGTGCACGGGAAAATGTCCGTCACGGGGCCAGAGCGGTGAGGTCCCGGTGACAGAGGGAGCTGCTCCCACAGGCTGGGCAGTGGAGCCGGGGGGAGACGGCACCGGGGGGCACCTTTCATGCCGAAGGAGGGGGAGCTGGCCGCACAGCGCTGCCTTGTCCGGCCGGGCTCGCCTGCGGACGCGCATTGTGTCCAGCCGTGCCAGATGTCTGGCTCGTTGAGGGCTCTGGTCGAAGGCAGGGACCCAGGGAGGGAGGGCAGAGGGTGGACACTTTGTCTGGGACATAACGAGGTTTGCATTAACGAAGGAAGACAGGAAATAGAGTGCCTTAACTGGACACTGGCCAGCCCCACTGCTCCCTGGCCCCCAGCGACATTTCTTTTTTCTTTCTTATGCATCTTGGAGGCAATGAGCCGGGCAGGACCTGGAGAAAATAGGCTTTGGGCTCCGGCTGTGTGAGCGGTGTGGAACTGGGGTGGCCATGGCAGCCAGTGCATGGCCAGGGCCTCTCCTGCCGCTCACCGCCCAGTCGTGGGTGCGAGAGCCCCAGGGTCCTGCTCGCTTGCCCTAATGAATGCGGCACTGCCGCCCAGCCATGGCCCCCCACGGGGCCCCCGTTCCCACTCGGTCTCTCTAATTTGTATTAAGTATCCCTTCCTCGCAGGCTTTCCTCCTCCCCTTCTTCCCCCTTCTCGTCTCTTTTGTGAGTGAATAATTTATGGCACTTTTCATCTTCCTGGCTGTTGTTCCAGGCAGGCGGCGGTGGGATGCTCTGCGCCCTCCCGACAGCCGCTCTCGGGCTGGGTGTACAGCTCCAGCCAGCACTGGTGCCATGGCGGGGTGGAAACGGGGCAATCCCCTCCCGGTAGTGATGGGGAGAGTCAACCGGCAACACCAACCTCAACCATCACCCTGCCGGCCATGGGCAGGCAGGGCCACGGCTGGTGGCTCCATGGTGGTCCACGAGGGACCAAGGCAGGCCCCGGGGGTGGCTGTAGCACCCGAGGCCGGGCAGGCGGTGGCCAAGCCCAGCTGCCCCGGTGGTGGCCGGGGGCTTGCGCCACAGTGGGGCACGGGCAGGACCGGGTGGCCCCTGGCCCGCCGCGCGGTGCGGGGCTGCGGCGAGGTTTCCGTGGGCCGCTGGCTCTTATATAAGCTCATTGTTTTCTGAGTCAAAAGAGGTTTTGTCTCCGCTCTGGAGATGTGACAGGAGGAGGAACAATTTGCCCCATTCATCTTTAACTCTGCCTTTGGAGAGCGGTGCGGTGGCCTTCGCCGACAGAGACGTTAAACCCAACCACTTCCCCGCCGTAAAATCTCCCGGGGAGCAGGTGTTGGAAATCGCCCCTTCCCCTCCTGATCTCCGCAAATCCAGCGCCACAGAAATCAAGGATAATCCAGCAGCCTCTTCAAAATGAAAACGCTGAGCCCTGATTAATTCATTTAATAAGTGACTGATCCCCTCCTCCCCCAGCATCGCAGCCCAAGAAGCCATTTTGCTTCTCACTCTCCTGGGCTCGGCGCTGCCGGGGAGAGGCCGAGGCCACAGCAGAGGCACGAGGTGGCTTCCCATGGCCTCCTCGATGGCCTCACCGCTTGCCCAGCCACATCCTGGCCTCTGTGATGGGGCTGAGGAGGGCAGTGCTCCAGGGACCTTGGGGCTGGCCAGCTTCCATTGGGCTCTCCAGCCTCACCAGCATCCCCCACGCAGTGCCGGCGTCTCTTCCACCTCCAGCGTGCGGAGCCCCGGCTCCAGGGGATTAAAACAGGAGAACGAAATATTCCGTTTTCCAACCCAAAGATCAAACCGGTTAGAAGTGACATTGTTTTTACAGTTCCATCTGCTTCAATTAGGGCACGGGGGTGGAGCAGGGGGGCTCCCAATTATCCTCATTAGAGGGGCTCCTCGTGCAGCCAAGCTCCAGCCGCGAGCGGGGAGCTCACCAGGCTCGTGCTGGTTGATAATGAATATATTCATGGCTGCGCAGCCTGGCCTTGCTCGCCTGCTGCTGCCGGAGCCCTGCTCGTTACGTGTGTTTTGGGCACTCGCTGGCAGTCTGCAGAAAACCTCTCCAAGCTCAGAAGTTTGGTGGGTTTTACCAAAACGGTGATTCTCTGGGAGCGGGACCAACACAGCCCCGCCGCTGCTCCGTGTGCTGCCACAGCTGCTGTCGGCAGAGCAGGAGCATAAACCAGGTCGTGGCACCCGAGGTGGGAGGGGTCCTGCTGTGTCTCCCCCAGGTCCTGCTTCACTGCGGGGTGCCCCGGGCACTGCTCGGGGCTGGCCAGGGGTTGGAGATATCCCAGTGAAGCTGCCTGGGGAGCAGCACTGGGCACCGGCACCGTCCCTGGCACCGTCCCATCCGCGCCAACCAGGAGAGCGCAGCGCTCCCTCCCGAGCACATCCGCGTTTTTAAGCTGGCTGAGGCCATTCCCGTTCGGACCCAAGGACCTCAGCAATCTGCATTTGTGGCCGTTTCTCTGCTCGCAAGGCTGAGATTAATCCACCACTTTATATGCGGAGCTTCTGGGAGAGCATAACCTGCAAAAATATATAAATAAGAAAATTATCTGTAGCTAGTGTGTTTAAAGACCTTGTTATTTACTTACGTTCAGCTTTGGTTTAAACTAAATTGTTCTTTTAGCAGGTGCTGGTCCCTTATGTTAGATTCCCATTTCATTTTCTTATTCCACCTGAACAGGTTCCTGGAGACATCTTCCTCTTTGCTTTCAATATTTTTTGGCTGTAGCAAACCCAAGGTTCGTAAATGCAGTGGAGTCGGGTGTCAATCTGATTTGCAGCTACTGTGTGTGTTTTGTGCAACACAAAAGAAATACCGAGACATTGAGAAATCGGGGGGTCCAGAATCCTGCCCACTGTGAGCAGCCAGTGTAGGACTGGCACTGCCAACTGGGACGGGATCTGCAGGGACCAGGGGCAGGGCTGGTGGCCACGGGGAAGCTGGAGGTGGGTGGACAAGGTCAGAGCGGGATATCCAGGGAGGAGTGGTGGTGCTTAAGGCAGTTTTGGGATGTTCAGAGAAGGTTGAAGGTGCTCAGAGCAATGCAGGGATGCTCGGGGCAGGCTGGGCATGTAATGGGAGAGACTGGGGATGTTCAGGGCAGGTCGAACGTGCGCAGAGCAATGCAGGGATGCCCAGGGCAGGTTGAGGATGCCCAGAGTGATGCAGGAATGCCCAGGGCAGATTGAGGATGCTCAGAGCAAAGCAGGGATGCGCAGGCAGGTTGGGGATGTCCGGGGCAGTTGGGGATGCTCAGGGCACCTGAACTGTCTTCTCCCAAGTGATGCTTCTCTTGTTGCCCCTTGTCTGGCGGGGTTTTCGCGGCGTGGAGGGCCTCCAGCCACCACTCTGTGCAGGCAGCCGTGCCGGGGGCTGCCTGTGGCCCCGGGAGCTGGCAGGAGGTCCCTGCCATTGGCCTGGGGGCCGGGCGCTGATTGGCCCCGCGGCGCTGTTGCTGCGGCTGTGCCCAGGCTGACGGTGGGGCCTGGCGTGCGGCTCGTGCCTCGGCGCACGGGAATAATTCTCCTTAATCCTTCCGAGAGGCATCGCTGGATGAGGCTGGAGCCTCCCTCTGGGAGCCCCGTCTCGCCTGGCGCGCAGAGCGGAGCAGGGGGAGGGACGGCCGCCATCCCACAGGCAGGGAGGCCTCCATGCCCCCAGCCACCTGCCCGCTGCTGCACGGGGCCATGGCGAAGCCGGCACCGCTCCTGCGCCCACGCTGAGGGCAGAGAGTGCCGGGGGTGGGTCTGGATGCGCACCCTGGCAAAGTGTGTGTGGGGCAGAGGTGCAGCAGCCTGGCTGGGGCAGAGAGCCCCGAGGAGCACACGCTGGTGTAGGAGCTGATCCAGGCAAGCCGGGCTGCATCTCCCGCAAGTTGGAGAGCAAAACCCACAGGAGCCTGAGAGCCCCAGACCCCAGTGCTTTGGGACAAGGAGGGGTGTAGGGGCAGGAGGTGGCAATGCCGCTGGTATCCTGCCCCTCTGGGCTGGGCTGAGCCAGCAGCAAATGCCCTGCTGCCATGATTCAGGCTGCAGCTGCCCGCTGGAGCCCCACTGTCCACGGCACAGGGGCAGGAGACCAGAGCCGGTCCTGGGGGGTGGCTCGGAGGGTGCCGCAGGGTAGTGCTGGCTGCTGAGTTCCCCCAGAGCCCCACACTCCAGAGCCAGCGCTCAGCCCCAGCCAGGAGCAAGGGGCTCTCCCTGGAGCCAGCCCTGTGCTGGGGAGGGTGACGCCTGCTGCCGGGCCGGAGCACCCGGCACTTAAACACCACCCCGGGGATTAGGTCAGTTCTGGTCATTGCTCAGACGAATAAGTGGATCAGCGCAAGGGAAAGGAGGGGGAGGGAGCTCCGCTGAGCAGGGGGCTCAAGAGGGGACCTTTTAATTTAGGGGCTCACGGGGCCAGGAGCAGCCTTGGCGCAGGCGTGAGGCTGGGCAGCGAGCACTGTCGCCCGGGGCAGCTGGGGACACATGGCGGCAGCCCCGGCCGGCCCCCACGGTCTGCTTGGATGCCCAAGTGTCCTCAAGTCTGTTTATTTTAAGGGATACAAAGTCCTGGGCTGCTGCGCGGTCACAGGAGCCCTCGCCGAGCCTCTCATTAAAGTTTGCCGCGGGCGCTGGCAGGGGGAGGAGGAGGATGGGTGGCAGCACCCGGGCGCCATCCTGACACCCCACACACCTTTGGACATGGCACCCATGCACTGGGAGCTGTCGTTACGGTGCCGGGGCCACCCCGTAGTCCGACCCCATTGTCCTGCGGCGGCGCGGGCCGGGCGCGGGGACCGCCATCTGCTTGTCGCTGCCGGCAGCTTCTTTGTTCGCCGCCCGGCGCACGCTCGCGCAGGAAGCGGCTCCCCACGTGCTTCGCCCTTTCCCTCTCGCGGAGGCACCTAATGAAATAAAGGATTTACTGCAGCGAGGGGGAGGGAAGGGGAAGCGGGCTGAGCAGTTTGAAAATGTCGTGCCTGGCCCCGGGGCTGGGCTCTTTGGCCGGGTGCAGGCAGGGCTGGGTGCAGGCAGGGCTGGGTGCAGGCAGCACCGGGCATGGGCAGGGCTGGGCTCTCTGCCGCGGCCGCACTGTTCTCCAGAGCAGCACAAGGCAGGAGACTGGCATGGTGGGAGCCATGCACGGGCAGGGGACAGTGCCAGGCCCTGGGGGTGTGGATGTAACCAAGATGGAGCAGGAGCCGGGCTGTGCGCCGGGTGTGCGTGAAACCGCCGTGGCTGGACCCCTGGGCCATGGGGTCTCCCCGTTCAGGTGGTGGGGGAAAGGGGTGGCCATGCAGCTGCCGTGGGGATGGCTCTGGGCCAGGTGGAAACAGGAGTGTCCACGTAGGCTGTAGGAGGTCACTTGTGCTTTCAGTGGGACAGGAGGGACGTCCGTGCAGTCCCTGCCCCATCCCAGCAGCAGGGTGCCAAGGAGCCTTGCTGGGCAGTGTGCCCGCTGTGAACCAAGCTCCTAACGCTGCTTCCAGGTGGCATGAACTCAGGGTTTTCCCGTCCAAGCGAGCCTGTCCTCGTGTGCCATCCCCAGACCCCAGCACTCTGCAGAGCAGCGTGTCCCCGAGCCACCAGTGCTGGAGCTTGTTGCCTCCCACCACACCCAGCCCCAAATGGGGCTGGGAGGACCGTGCCAGGAGGCGAGGGACCCGGCGGGGAGAGGCAGTGTCCCCTTCTCCTCCCTGCAATGCAAACAGAAACCGAAAAGGACCAAATTCCAAAGTTCTTATTCAAGCCAAACCGCCTGTGGCCCCAGGTGGAGGCGTGGGGACCGTCACCTGCCGGAGGGACTAGTGGCCCAGGCGCAGGGCATGGCAGCAGCCAGCATGCTTTGAGGGACGAGGGAGCAGAGATGTGTGATGGCCCTGCAGCCGTGGGCACCGGTGTCTGTCCCTCCAGCTGCTGCATCCCAGGGCACAAAGCACGGCTGTGCAGGCCTGGCTCCCAGTGGCACCTGTGGCAACTTGGCCACCAAGTGAGCCCAGAGCAGCCCTGGCCAGGCAGGGGCTTTCCAAGCAGTGCCGTGTCCTCGCTGCACGTGCCCATGGTCCCGCAGGCGGGCTCTGGGGAGGCTGGCACTGTCAGGGGCAGAGCCACTTACCCACCTCAGGGACATGGTCGCAGGGCACCACGGGGGTGACCACACACCCTTCCTTGCAGATGACTCCTCGTCAGAGAGCTGCAGCGGAAATGGCTCCTCCACCCTGAACCCCTCCACCTCCAGCAGCACGCAGGGCGACAGTGCCTTCCCCGAAATGAACGGGAATGGCACCGCGGCCCCCATGGACTTCACCGCCTCCGCCGACGACCAGCCCATCAACCTCTGCGACAAGCTCGCGCCTGCCCACGTCACCCCTTCCTACCAGTCGGACGGCTGCAGCGCTGACGGGCTGCGCAGCAGGGTCAAGTACGCGGTGAAGACCACGGCAGAGGTACGGCCCAGGCTGCAGGTGGCTGCCACCGGGGCTGGGTGAGGTGGGGTGGCCGCGCATCCCCAGCCGGAGCTGGTGCGGGGCATGGCACACTGAGAGCAACTGCATGTGAGGTGCCCGAGGCCAGGCAGGGATATGGCTCCTGCCCCCGTGCCAGGAAAGCACAGCGGGGTGGCCCGGGAGCCTGTCCCTTGTAGGGAGGGAAGGACAGATGAGTGCCACACTCGCTGCGGCAGAGCTGCTGTGCCTGGCCGTCCTCCAGCCTCAGGGCTGCTGCTGCTCGGCAGAAATCGTGGGGAGAGTTGGAGGGATGGTTTGGGGGAGCTGGGGAGCATCCCCCGTGCTTTGCCTGCTCCACAGCCAGAGCGCTGCAGGGCCTCCTCCCCGACCAGCTGTGCCGCTGCCCCCCTGCAAGGAGGAGCCCATTCCCGCTGGGTCCGGGCAGCGTTTCCCGCAGGGTCAGGCAGAACCACGGCCCGCACCAGCCAGAGCTACACTGCCCCACGTGCTTTGGGCCATCACACGGTCCCTGAGGCTGGCGTGTCACCCCTGCCCGAGGCAGGCAGGAACTGTCACTTGGAGGAGCTCATCCCTGGGTTCATCTCTCCAAGTTGCAGTGGAACATCAGGAGATGGGCCAGAAGCAGTGAGCCAAGGAGAAAGGGCTTTTTCCTCAGGATTGTGGGCAGCGGCAGGCAGACGAGGGCTTGTGGTAACCCCTGTCTCCTCTCAGTCCCCTCCGTACAGCTCTGGCAGCTATGACTCCATCAAGACAGAGGTCAGCGGCTGTCCGGAGGACCTGACTGTTGGCAGGGCCCCCACGGCCGACGAAGATGACGATGATCATGATGACCACGAAGACAACGATAAGATAAATGACTCGGAGGGGATGGACCCGGAGAGGCTAAAGGCCTTCAATGTAAGGAGGGCTGCTCAGGGAGGGCGAGCCCACCTGCCTCTCGTCTCGGTGTTCCCACTGTCTGTCTTCTCCTTTGCAGATGTTTGTGCGCCTTTTTGTGGACGAGAACCTGGACCGGATGGTTCCCATCTCTAAGCAGCCCAAGGAGAAGATCCAGGCCATCATCGAGTCCTGCAGTCGGCAGTTCCCCGAGTTCCAGGAGCGGGCGCGCAAGCGCATCCGCACCTACCTCAAGTCCTGCCGCCGCATGAAGAAGAACGGGATGGAGATGGTGAGTGGCCGCCCCACTGCTCTGCCGCTCACCACCGCCCCTGGGGCAGCAGGTCCCTGAGCGCCTTCTCTGCTTGTGTCTCCACAGACCAGGCCCACGCCGCCGCACCTGACCTCGGCCATGGCGGAGAACATCCTGGCTGCCGCCTGTGAGAGCGAAACACGGAAAGCAGCCAAGAGGATGCGGCTGGAGATCTACCAGACCTCCCAGGTACGGTGCTCGTGGCCGGAGGTGGGTTTGGGGAAAATAAGAGAAGTTTCTGACCAATTTGGCAAAGCATTTTTAAAAGCCTTTCTAAAAGTCGAAGGGCTACAGAGCAGGTTCCTGTGTTGCATCCTGAGACTCAGGACAGCGGGGCTGGGGACGTTGGTTTGTGCTGGCCACACTGTGGGAGACCAGGCGTCCCCACGCTGTCCCTCCCACTGTCCGCGGAGGATGGCCGGGCTTCACGCTGGAGTAAGTCTGTGTTTCCTCCGTGCAGGACGAACCGATCGCTCTAGACAAGCAGCACTCCAGAGACTCCACAGCCATCACCCACTCCTCCTATTCACTGCCAGCTTCATCTTACTCCCAAGACCCGGTCTACATCAATGGAAGCCTGAACTACAGCTACCGTGGCTACGGGTCCCTGGGGGGCAGCCTGCAGCCGCCCACCTCCCTCCAGACGGGCAACCACAGTAACGGTAAGCGGCCACATGCTGCACCGGGTCCCGCGGCAGCACAGGGAGCTCACCCAGCCATCACCTCCACCCCGTGCCCGGGCATTCTGCGCTCTGCTGGAGCTGGGCACTGGGGGAAAGCAGGGGCTGCTGCTGTGGCTCACACTGAGCCCGGTCACGGCAGCATCTCTCCCGCTGCCATGTGGAGCTGCTCTGAAAGCCCCTCTTCTCCTGCAGCCGACGGAGGCCTCTGCCCAGCTGCTCAGCTTGCCTCATCAGCAGGTGGTTAATTGTTGAATTGAACTTGGAAGGACAGCCTAGGTGGCACTGGTGGAGGGAAGGAGTGTCACTTAAAAAAAAGGGGAATCTGTACCAGTGATTAATTATTAACAGGAGCAGGCGCCTATCGCTGCCCTGATCTCGTTGCTAGTATGAGCTGTTCCTTTCCCAGCCTGTGTTGGGAGGTTGAGAGGAGCCTCCTGGCTGTTCTCGGAGGTGGGGACAGGGATGGGGACAGGGATGGTGAAGTTTGGGGGCTCCGCAGCAGCGCCTGGGGTGCAGCCAGCTCCTGCCGCAGATTGGAAGGATGGCGAGGGGCTGGGGGCTGCGTGGGAAAAGCAGCCGGAGCACCTGAGGCTGCAGGGAGGGATGGCAGAAGGAGGGAGCAAGCAAGGCTTGAGGGGTCGGCTGAGTTAGGAGCAAGTGAACAGAATGGAGTAGCCTGGGGCCGAGCAGGGCAGCTGGGGAGGTGCTGTGGTACCTGGCGACTCCCTGGCACCCAGGCGAGGCGAAAGAGGTGCGGGATGGGGCAAAGGGTCTTCCCTTGGGCAGCAGCCCTCTGGCTTTGCCCTCCCGGCAGCCGTCGCAGGAGGGGCTGAAGCCCATGCCAATCCTTGGCCAGACCTTTGGCAATCTCCAGGCTACCTTTGCTTGTCCCGGTGTGCTCTGGGCTCCTGCCCTGCCCCTGCCCGCCCCAACAGGAGTGAGGATTTGGAAGGATGTGATTTCCGGAGCCCTGAGAGATGCCTGTCTGGGATTAACTCTTATCATCCCTTCCTAATGCTTCTTAACCCTGAATAAAGATCCCACCCTGGCCTCCAGCTGCTGAGACCTAATCCTCGCAGCCACGGCGGAGGCAGCTATGGTTCCTCCCCAGAGCCCCCTGCGCTGCCCAGCACCCTCCTCTCGCCCGGCCCCGCCGCGAGCGCTGGCTCCTTGACAAGAGGCAGCGAACTTGCAGAACTGTCTCCGAGCAGCCCCGGGAGGAGCAGCCGGGCCCTGGGTGTAGCACACAGCAGCAGCACACAGCAGCAGCTTGCTTCTTTCTAATGAATTTTTAAACTTACTGCTTCGCAGTTATTTTTTTTTTCCCCTTTGCCCAAGCTCTTTGCCAGTCCTTTAGAGGTAAGAGCGTGCTGCCGTAGCGCTGGCAAGGAGCGCTGCGAGGAGCTGCGCCTTCTCCTCCCTCCGTGAGCACAAAGCCTGCAGGGGTTTGCTGCCCAGAAGTGTCTTCTCCCTCCATCCCCCACCTAAGGCGATTCTTGCTCAAACCCGCATCCCCATTCCCAGCTCCTTCCCCCTTGGTGAGCCGGGAAATGGGCTCCGCTTACTGCTGCCTTTTCTGTCCAGTGAAATCGCTTTCGCATGAGAGCCTCCTCCTCCCCTTCACCGAGCGCTGATTAGCTTGGCGTGGAAGTCCTCTGCTGGTGCCACTCCTCCCGCAGCATTTGCTGCTCCAGCATTGCTTTCCTTGGATGCTTTCCTTCCCACCCCAGGGCAATGCTCTCCCCTCCCTGCCACCGTCACCAGTGGGACCCACCTGGTCTCGGGGGGGGCTGCTGAACTCTCCTGTCCCCGTTTGCAAACTGCTGCGGCCCCCGGTCCCTGCTCCACCTTCCTGCGTGTCCCACCGCTGCGTCAGGCCACCCAGCAGGAGCTTAGCCCTCCTGAAGCCTTCCTCCAGCATCACCAACTGCTCCATCAGCCTGCAATCCCCCCAGCCCACAGCCAGGGGATTAATTAGTTCAGTGGCTTCTCTTTCTCCTTACCCCCAGGCTGCAGCCTCGCCTGCCTCCTCTCCCTGACTACTGTCACATCTCTAGTACACATCTTCCCGCTTAGCTCCATTTCTAGTTGGGTGTGTGCGTTTAAGGGCTACCAGGATGATGAGGGGACTGAAACACCTCTCTTATGAAGAAAGGTTGAGGGATTTGGGTCTTTTTAGTCTGGGAAAAAAAGACGACTTAGTTGAGGTCTCATCAATGCTTATAAATACTTAAAGGGTGGGTGTCAGGAGGATGGGGCCAGGCTCTTTTCAGTGGTGCCCAGTGACAGGACAAGAGGTAATGGGCACAAACTTGAACGTAGGAAGTTCCATCTCAACATGAGGAGGAACTTCTTTACTTTGAGGGTGGCAGAGCCCTGGCACAGGCTGCCCAGAGAGGTGGGGGAGTCTCCGTCGCTGGAGACATTCCAAACCCGCCTGGACGCGTTCCTGTGCCACCTGCTCTGGGTGACCCTGCTCTGGCAGGGGGTTGGACTGGATGATCTCCAGAGGTCCCTTCCAACCTCTGCCATTCTGTGATTCTGTGAAATGTGCAGCCTAGTAAGAACATTTAGGTCCCCTACCCCCAAACCTTATACCTCCGGCTGAGCAGGTAACCGTGTTGCTGGCCGGGGTGGTGTGCCAGAGCCTGGGCAGGGCAACCTGCCGGAAGGTTCCTCCTGGCTGCTGTGCTGGGCAGAGGAGCCGGGCAGTTACCCAGCACCAAACCAGGGAAACACGCCTCGTGTGGGATGTTACTCGCCATATGCAAAGGAAAAACCAGAACGTGGTGGGTCATTTGGATGGGTAGGGAACCTCAGGCACAGGTTTAGCTCCTGGAAAAGCGTGGCCACAGACTTTTCCTTTGTGGAGTGGATGGGACAGGCTGCAGGATGGGACTTTTGTCACCTTGACTCTGAAGTTGAAGTCTCTCCCCTGGTTGTGGCTGTTGTAGAGGCCTGTGCTGGCTGCTGCGGGAGCTGGGGCTTCTCACGGTGGAGCAGCGGCTCCCGCTGGGAATCTCGTCATGGGAGAACAGACGCGGACAAGGCTGCTCTGCCTGAGCTTCTCTCTTGCTTTTCCTCGGCAGGTCCGACCGATCTCAGCATGAAAGGTGGGGCCTCCAGCACGGCCCCCTCCAACAGCACCAGCAGGGGAATGCAGGCTGCCCAGCTCAGCCCCACGGAGATCAGCGCGGTGCGGCAGCTGATCGCTGGCTACCGAGAGTCAGCGGCGTTTCTGCTTCGATCTGCAGACGAACTGGAAAACCTCATTTTACAGCAGAACTGACTCCCCGTGTCTGCATCGCTCCTCTGTCGAGAAGACAATTTATACCTGCTAGAAAGAGGCTCCCAGCGGTGTCCTGCTCAGGACCACCATCGTCCTCCCGTGAAACGGCGGGTACATGTAGTTTTAGAAGGTGGAATCCAAAAGACCTGTTTTCTTTTACACTCCAAGCACCTGGGACTTCAGGCACAAGGACACGTTTTTGAAGCATACCAACACCCGTGCGTCCGGCCGACCAGAAGCCAAACCTGCAGCTTGGAAGGATGTGGGACTTTCAAGGGCAGAAGGGAGCCTGGGGAGGTTTGGGGCTGCAGATGTATTTAGAATAACCTTTGTGGACCCAAATGTTAGATTCCCGTCCCCAGATAATTTCCAAGTCTTAGGTGAGCTGAATCACATATTTATTGAGAAATGGACCCTCCTCTCCCCTTAGTAATTTATTTTTCTGAAAATGGATTCTTTTGAGTTTGTACAGATTGCCAGTTTTTTTGTCTGTCTGATCAGAAGGAATTTATTCCTGTGAAATAACACATTCCATATCACTACACTACTAATTTCCAGGCAGTTCTGCCTGTTTCTCTGGGGAGCCCTTGTCCCACAGGGAGCAAGTTTGCCATCCAGCCCTAGACTTCGAGGCTGCTCAACCTCCAGTAAGCGTAGGTGGCAGCTGACCGACGGAGCAAGCAAGCGTCCTGCTTAGACCTTCGTTCTAAGCGGTCCCGTAGCAGCAGTGGGGTCTAAATCTCCCGAGAGACTCGGCAAGCTCAGCAGACCTCCGCCTAGAAGGACGTCTCGCACTCATTTAAGTCATTGCAGATAAGAGAAAGAAGGAAGGAAGGAAGTACCTGAGAAACACTGTCTTGCGGTCACCATCCGTACTCTACCTCACACTCCATTGTGGGCTTCTTCCAGGACTGGCCGAGCTGGGCCTGGGGGACGGTGAGTGTCGCAGACGCGTGGATCGCGCCGAGGAGGCTGGACCCAACGCGGCAGGTCCAGCGGATCCGCCGGGGTCCTGCTGCTGGGCGGCAGCTCGCCCCCACCCCGCTGCGCCCGGCTGGTTGTTCACCGGTCCCTGTGAAACCAGCCCTGGGGTAGCACCAGGAGAATAAACCGTTCAGGAACCGCATGGGTGTCATAAAGGCTAATGCCGAGTCTCTGCCCAAAAAGCGAGCTCAGCGTGGCGAGCCGCTCGCGCCTCTGCAGACGACAGAGACGGGCGACATTCAGCAGCAGAACTGACAAAATCCTCTCCAGGGCCCAGGATCCTCCCCCCCTCCCTGCTCACAGTCCTGGAAAAAGCCCACAATTCCCAAAGTGTGGAAAAACCGTAGTCCGATGACCATTCTGCCCCGTTACTGCCCCCCCCCCCTCACCTCCCCCAATAATGCACTTCGTTTTGCTCAGTGCAATACCTACTACCAGTGCTGCTAAACCCAGGGACTTCGCTCGGGCACGGCGGTGCTGAGCCGAGCCAAGCAATGGACCGTGCTCCGGAGCCACGTAGAGCAGCAGAGACGGCTGCCGGGGATCCCGGCTCCTCCTCATCCCCCCCCCAGCGCCGGCGCAGCTCCCCCCAGCCCGGGCAGGAATCCTCACCACAAGATGTAGATTGGATAAACGTAAACCCCTGTACGCTCCTTTTTAAAGGTAGATACTTTCTCTCTATGGAGCCAGCTTTTTTTTTTTTTTTCTTTTTTTTTAACTTCTTTTTCGGCCACTCTGAGCCGGCGGAGGGAGGCTGCTGCACCGGGGGGGGGCTGATGCCGCTGGCGTGGGCTTGAGCTCGGTGGCAGCGGCTGGTCCCAGCCAGGAGCGGACCCGGGCAGTTTATACTCAGTAGCCTTTCTACCCAATTATCCTCCCCACACACTGGAAGAGAAGCGAAACCTCTACCCTGCTCTTAGTCTTAGTATGGAAAAAAAGCCGCCGGCTCCTGAGGACGGGCTCTCCTGGCCCCGCCAGCAGAAGGGATTAACCGTTGCGTTGACTGTTTTCCCCAAACCTTAAACTTTCCGCAGCATTTGGAGAAAAGGGACCTAACTCCTGGCCGTGGGGCGCAGCCAGGGTGTCCGTGCAGAGATGAGGTGGTGCCTCGTTAGAGCTGAGCCGATGCCGGAGCCGGGAGCACCGTGGCCATCCCGAGCCGTGCCCGGGCTGAGCCCCCCGTCCCCCTCCCTGCCCACAGCGGGCAGGAGAGCGGGTGGGGGCCAGCGCAGGACATCAGCCTCCCCCCCCAGCCCCGAGCCAGGGTTCAGCCTCACGCTTTCCCCAGCACTTCACAAGCCTGCTTGGTTTGTCCACTGCATCCTCCCATACTTGGAATTTATGTAAATATTTATTTTTGTGTGAATACCATGAAGTAACAAACCTTTGACAAAACAAAAAAAAAAAAAAAAAAAAAAGATATGTAACCGCAGCCATTCGTGAAAGTCTTAACGTTAAGGAAGGAGAGGCAGAGACAATCGCTGTCCCGGAATTCTCTCTCTCTGCGCTATCCCACCCGAGTCGGTGCCTCCGTCCCCGTCAGAGGCCATCGAGAACATTTAGCCATAAGTTTGCCATCCAGTTTACTGAAAAAAAAAAAAAAAAAAAAAAAAAAAAGAGTTTACCCAGGGGCTTATGGACAGATCACCATCAGCGACACTTTGTTTAAAGTTTTATTTATCCAAGTTTTTAGCTGTCGTTACCAGATCACCTTTGAACTTGTCTTAGCATGTGTTGAAGTTGAGTAGCTCTTACGCGTTGTTAAACTGCTCTAGCAGACAGATGAGGCTCACGGCTGCGTAGGAAGGTTTCCAACGGTCTACCCCGGCCGAACGACTGATGTTCGTAACTTGCAGCTGAATGGTACAGACTCAGATTCCCAAAGCCCCGGTGACAGCCACAGCTGTGACGAGTTATGAAACAAACGGGATTGACTATGAATTTCTGTCAGGGATCTTTTTCTTTCCTTTTTTTCTTTTTTTCCTCTTTTTTTTTTTTTTTTTTTTTTTTTAATTTTGGTGAGCCGCGGCTTTATAGTTTCTTTGGAGCGAGCTCCACTGACATCTCAGCGCTCTTCAGCTGATCCGTGCTCAGTCGCGGCTCTTCTGTGCTCCGGGACTGTTTCACAGCCACATTCCTGCGCTCTCACTGGGCAGGACGGGGTCAGGAATCGCTAGTCCGGGTTCTCAACGCGAAGGAATGAGCAGGAGCAGAATACACCGGCTCTCCAGCTATTCTGAGAGGTGGAAGGAGAATGCTGGGTTAGCAAACGGTCTGGATGTTCTTGGTTTTGTTTAAGAAAAGCTAATCACTGGTCGAGAAAAATAGATTGTGTTTTGTTTTGTTTTTAATTTAATTTAATTTTATTTTAAACACAACCATCCTGCCCTGGATGTGCGGTTCCCATGACAGTGTTTCTACATGGGAGAGCGTTCCCGGGATTGCGAGCAGACGTAACTTGTACCTCCCCGATCCAAAGGGCCACTTCCCTCCCACGAGTGGCCGTCGGATTTAGTACCAGTTCATGAAAAAAAAAAAAAAATGCTGCTTTGAACTCAGAGGGTTAATATACTTTTGATTTGTAATTTTTTGTAAAACTTTTTACAAGGTAGCATAGTATTTCACCAGAATACCAACTACAATCCGTCCATGGTCTGATTTTTATATAATTTAGTGGTGCTTTAGAAACTTTTGTTTGGTTGTTTCGGAGCTGTACGGCTCAGTTTTTCGCCTGTATCTACCTAAGACCAATGTGAACCTTTGTATTTTTTGCTCCTAATTTTGGACTCAGTGAAAGTGTACTGTTTACATGTACAGAACTCCCGGCCCCTGTGTGTTCTGCGAGACCTGCTGTTGAAGAGGAAGATGCACCTCACCCAGTTCGTCTGCTTAACCAAGCCACAGCTTCACTCACCCACTGCCACACGCACCTAACCCTAAGGAAGACACCCCCCCACCCACCCCAGAAATTGAAACGCCCTTTAAGCAATTTTGGGTTTTGCACAAGCTATTGTATTTTATTTTTTTTTCCCCAGTAGTTGATTTACGGATTGGCTGCAATTCAAAAGCAGAGCTGAGAGGATGCTCGGTTAACTGAAGCGCCAGAACTCAACGGGCACCAGCGCTGCTGTTTCACCGTCCTCCTCCTCCTCTCACCCGAGGCGGGGGGGGGTGAAGGCCGCCCAGCTCAGCGTAGGGTTCAAACAAGGCAGAAGACTCGAGCCAAGGGGGCTTGCGAGGAAGCCGGGGAGGGGTGGGAAGCGTGGTGGTGGTGGGGGGAACCACTCGTTGAGCATAATTGGAAACATCCTTTAACGAACCTGGTGGAATCGCCCGAGCTGGCCGCTGATTTCAGATGGAGAGGGTGGGAGCGCCTTCCCCCGGGAGGCGGGGGGCTGGGGGGCGAGGGGGGGGCGCTCCGAAACGAAGCGGAGGAAGAGAGCTCTTTGGAAAGTCCCCTCTTTCCTCAGGGCTCAGACAGAAAGCTTATGGCACTTAATCCAGCTTTTAAGGTGACACTTTATTGCTTAATCAATTGATTCATTTTGAAATGATATTTTTGCAGATAGGCACCTATGCAACTTAATGTGGCTCTTAAGCAGATGAGCACTTCCTCCTCAACGAGCTTGATAAGAGTTATTTGTGTTATATACTGTGGATTTTTCCAGTAAATGTGGCTTAATATTTTAATTCTTAGAATGTGTGTCTATTATATATGTGATGCAACTTAATTCTGTTCTGTTTGTGGAATGATTAGCACAGGCCAACTCCCTGTTCCCCTCACTTAACAAAGACCAATGAGCTGTTAATCGAGCTGTTCTCTCCATGGTATTACTTGCTAAATGCACTGATTTCATAAGTATGTGGAATCCTTTTTTTTTTTTTCTTTTTTTTTTTTTTTTCTTCTTTTGAATCTGTATATCATATATAAGACTGAATCTACTTAATAAACACTGTATAACAAAAAGGGCTTTTTCCTCCACTGTCGGGCACCGCTGGGGTGCTGCCGGCACCGGCCGCTGCCCCTCGCCCCGTCACCGGCCCACGTTCGCTCCCCAGCCCCAGCCTACGCGCTGTGCGAGAGGTCGGTGCCGTGGGTCGCCAAAGCGGGATCTAAATTGAGGCGTTAAAAGGAAAAAAAAAAAAATCTTTATCTTTCCATAATTTTGACGTAAGCTGTGCTTTCCATTCCTTAACAGACAGCCGCGGGTACCGTAGAGAGCAGCGTTAGCACTCACGTGTGGGGCTAGTCACAAATTTTATGCTTAACTTATATTTTGACGAAATTAATTTTGTGAAGTGTCTGTTTTTTGTGGAAAAAAAAAAATAATAATGGCGTTTTCATTGAAGTTTGTGGAAAGTTCTCCCTCTCCTCATGGAAAATACTGAGTTTTCGTTATCAGCTTTATTCACTAAGTATAATAAATCTTTGCCTCCATAAAACGTTTATCTCAAAGCACTGTGTAGATAAAAATCTCCTCCTTTGCATCAGTCAGGAGGACCCAGGAAAGAGGAGTCAGTTCGCAGCTTTGGTGGAAACTTTGCCTTTCGATCCACACGGGGGGTGCCTGCGACGCGGCATGGGCAGGACCGTCCCCGGGTTTGCTGCTGCAGCCTTCAGCCACGGCCAAAAGGACCCACCGGAACGTTTGTGCTTGGAAATAGTCACCCCGGGACAGCACATCCCAAATGGACCTTCCATAATAATTAGTTAAATTATGTGCGTACACACTCCTCTGCGCACACGGAGGTAGCACGTGGTTTTTGCAGTACACACAAAAAGCATCTCCCGCCTTTCCTTGACACCCGTTTAATAACACGAAGCCTCTGGATAAGGTTTGCTCCCAAATTTCAAACGGAGCAAGGGAGACGGCCGCAAACGGCGGGGATCAGCAGCGCGCGTGCGGAGTCGTTTTCAGAGCCTTTGGACATACCTGCTCTCGCTTCCGCAGCTCCACGGTCGCAGGAGGCTTGGCTGACTCGGAAGGTCCCCTCCGCCCGCAGCCAGGACGCCGCCGAGCACCGCGGAGCCGGACCCAAACAGCAGATGGTCTGTGAGAGAGAAAATCTATTATTTATCAGATAAATATCACTGAAAAAAAAAAATAATTATATTTGCTCTGTGAGAAATCGTGACGTTAATAGGATTTTACTCTTGAAACCTCCGAGCTCCTCCGTGCGAGAGGTAACTCCTGCCATCATCACGCACCACGCCAATAAAACAGAAAATTGATGTCAGTTATTTAGCGGTTTTAAAGCTTACCTAGGTAACAACTCTGCTTATTTTCTGCATTACTTATTCTTAGCATATTTAGATTATCTGGATATCTTTAACCACACCTGTGTTTGCAGACCAAGTCTGCCAGAGTCAGGAGGACATCAATGAACTTCCAAAAACCACAAAAGCCTTTTTTTCTCCCCAGAAAGCCAGAGCGGCCACTGCCCTGGCCACAGCTCCTGTGCGACACAAAGTTTAAACCATAAACATTCTCCCAGGCTCGGGAAGAGCTTCCCTTTGCACTCAAACGCAGCAGAGCCCAGCTTTGCCCCTCCTCACCGCAATTTTTAAAGCCAGAAGTTGGGCTTCGCTGCCGCTGCGCTTGTGCCACCAACCCCCAGCACCGGTGACGTGGAGGGACTGGGGGAACGGGGCACCATCGCCGCTGTGTGCCACACTGGAGCACTGCGGAACGTAAAGAAGTTAGATATATCACCACACGGAGGGGAACACTCCCACAGCCCGACTTCGGAGATCACCATCTGCCTTCCAGAAGATCCACGCGATGAGAGCAGAGCTGAGACACGGAACATAATAATTCATGTTATTCTTCTAAAAAATGCTTACTACCTAGAAACGAGAGAGAAAGGCCATATCAATATATGAAGTTTACAGGTAGTTTCAAAAAAACAGTGTAATTGTTACACTCTTTAGAAAACATTTCCAGATCCAGTTATTCAACAATTGAGTAAGACAGAAACATAAAAGCCACGTAGCAGCAGCAGCAAGACCTGCCTGGTGACACTTGGGCCAGTCCCGGTGCTGCTGCCCATAGGTGTTACCCCAGTAGGGCAGGAACCTCCCCCCTTTACTGGGGGGGGGGGGGGGATGACACGGGACGGACTCCCACAGCATCCCACAGCCACGCTGCTGCTCTTGGAGCCCCCGGGGTACCTATTTCCCAAGAGCCACACAGTGTCCGCAGCAGGGACACTGTCTTCGGTTATCTGCAAGTGCATAAAAAACGATTTAATGAAGCAGAGAGAGCAACGCAGCCCCCCCACCTTATTAATCATCTGAGCAGAGCTCTGGAATGCTCCCGGTTAAAAAAAAAGAGGAAAGGAAAAGCAGTATCGCCCGGGAGAGCGCAGAGGATAATTTCAGAAAAAGAGGATTGAAACCACAAATGCAGGGTTTACAGAGTGTTTATTTTTCCAATACCACAAGGGACATACATGAGCAGGCCCCCCCGCGGAGGGCTCTGCAAACCAGACCAGTTCAATCTGTACACTACAGTGGCCCCAGAGGGGGCAGAGCCAGACCCCCCCACCCCAGCTCCGCTCCCCATCTTTGGTAAGCAGGTTTCACACCTCCGCTCCGTCCTCACCAAACCTGTAGTTCTGTCCACCCCAGGGTGCTTCGGCCTCCCTCCCTCCTCCCCCCACCCCCAGGCTGTCCGACGCCTTAAGGATAAACCATTGCAGAGACTAAACGTGTTGCATCCCTCGGGGTTGTGTTGTCTCAAACAGGGACTTGTACGGTTAACAAAAAAAAAAAAAAAAGTGCATGGTGAAGGGAGGTAGGATAGAGCTAGAGAAGGGACAAGAAGAAAAAATAAAAATAAACCCCCTACAATTCTTGCTACTGCTGCTTAAATAAAAAATAGCTGACTTCTCCCCCCATGGAAGCAATTCACTCTTGATAATCAATTGCTGCAAAGGGGAAGAAGGTCACGTTTTTCCTCTCGATCTATGGATGCACAAGGATGTTCACCTTCTTGCAACGCAGCTACAGCCACGCTCTAGGAGAGCAGTTACAGCAACAACCGGCAAATGGCTCAGAGGAGTGACCAGCCAAGAACACCCGACTCGGAGCCCGGGGGGGGTCAGCCTGGAGCCCGCACCCCCCCATCCGCCCACAAGGCCCGGGCAGAACCGAGAGACACCTCTGCGTGTCGAGCCTCACGTCAGGCAAGACAGAATACAGTGGCTCTGACTCCAGACGCAGATTAATAACTAACACCACTTTAATGCAATACTGCTGTAGAGCCTGAAAATCCAAGGGGAAAAAAAAAAAAAAAAAGAACAAAAAAAGAACCCTTTATGTTCTATGTACATTACATCCATTTACAGAGTTGGCCAGTACTGTGTACAACATATAAATACATGATCAAACAGATGCATAGAGGATACTTACAGGAGCCAAATAATTCACTTTATACATCCAAGAATGAAAATTTAAAAAAAAAAAAAGCAAAAAAACACTGCTTTAAGTGTTAGATGATCGTCACACAGATGCACAGCTAGACGCTTGCAAGTGGTCAGATGCTGCCGTGTCAATGTCCCCGTTGCAGGGCTGCAATGCAGAGACCGCTGGCCACACACACGAGCTTCTAAGAGCCTCCGACGTTTCACACGAGGTGGTGGCAGGGCAGCCACAAGAGGCAGTCACATCTGCTGGTCCAAGAGTTCAGCCAGGCACACAGTTTCCCAGGCCACACATCGTCCTGCAGACCAGCAGAAGGCATTCGGTTGGCACCTGCCACGTTTTTTGTTGTTTGGTTTTTTTTTTTTTTTCCTCTTCTTCTTCTTGCATCCTCCGAGTTGGCTCCATCCAGCATAGGGTTAGCTGGATCCGGCTCTACAGCCACCTGCGGAGTGCTTTACCGGGCACCACGTTCTGCTGTAGCATCCAAAGACCGTACAGAACCGTCGCTGTGGAGCAGCTCTTTGCTGAGACGTAACTGTACAGCGGTACTTCCCGCACAAACCGAGAATGGAGATGGCAGAAGGGGAGAGTGGAAGACTGTAGGGCCTCACCTAGCGCAGCCCTGAAATAGAAAACACCCTGTTCCAGTTCCTTTGGATGTAAAGATTTCCTCGACAGAGGGTCCACGGATTGCCACAGCAAACTGCCTCTCGCTCAGGTGTTAGCCTCAGGACGTGTACCAGAGCACAACCAGTATTTCCACAATAGCACTAAGCAGAAGGATCGCTCTGGCGGGACGCAGCCCACCGAGATTGGAGTGTAACCGTGAGCAAGAAAGGGTTTTGCACTGTAGATTTTTAGTGGGAAGGCAAGTCAACTTTCCTCACCAAAACAAAATGTAATAGCACTTCTACTATAAACAGAATAGTATTTTGTGTACAGGTTTTAGGATCAGTCGTTATCAAAATACACACACTGAATATACAATTTGTCCCATGGCCATAATTTATTATCTCACCACAAGGCACAATACACAAAGCTTAGAGGGTCCTATACAGTCATCGTGACAAAATGCCCCGCAGCCTTTACACATGATCATGGCTTTAAGGCTGCACGAGCACTTGAACGATATCTCGTCAACACTGCTGCTATCAGCAAACATCTGCACAGAGAGGGACGTATTATGGTTTGCAGCAAAGTTCGCTTTGTGGCTTAGCTGCATCATGCTTCCAGCAAGACTTCTGGGAAAAGCTGGAGTGTTGGATGAATAATTAAAGCTGGTGGAATTAAGCTGCAGCTTAGAAAGCTTCCCATAAAACGCTTGCTTGATATTGAGCTGAGAGGGTATGGAAGAAGGCTCCAAAGGGTGATTGTGTCCTTTTCCTGGTTCCCTCGAAAACTTGAAAAACGGCAAGTCCATAACCAACGGAACACTTTGCAAATGCTCAGTCAGCTCCACGGGGTTTTGCGCTGCATCCTTCCGGTTCTCCGCGTTACTCTTGGCTGAGCTGCCACACGCCAGCACATTCTCATTTTTAATTCCTCCCAGGGTGTTGGGGTGCTGCTTTGAAGTCCATTCTTCCCTTGGAGCCGGCATTCCTTCTCCTGATGCACAGCTCTTGTTCAGAGGAATCTGTTTGCTGGGGGACAAGGTTCCCATGGCTGAAACTTGATCCAAAGCCCTGGAATGATGTAGTCTAACACTGGGGTTGCAAGGAAAACCAGAACCAAAGAGTTTTTTGCCTTGAACTCCAACGTAATTTTTATTGACCGATGTACCCTCTGTCTGATTTGGACCAAGAGAAGTTACAGCTGGAGATAAAAACCGAGGCTCTGTCGAGGTGTTCAGCTTCTCCGGACTTTTATTTGTGATGACACTTGTTAACGGGTTGTGCTGTGGCACCCGATGGACCTTGGGCAACTCCTTTTGCTCCTCAAAGCTACAGGAAGAAAATGTTCTTTCCCGAGGGCCCACATCTTCAGGCTTCTGAGAGGCACTTGCCACATTTGCCAGTTGGTCTTGGCAGCTTAAAGTTGAACCAACTTTGGAATGTTTTTCTGGAATAGACTGATCCTCTGCATCCTCTGCTCTAGGCAATGCTGCCCCTGATCCGCACTTCTTCTCCTGGGGATCTATGGAAGATCTCATTGAGTGTAAGTCATCACTCCTGCTTAGGGCACTCGTCTTTATTCCTACATCTGGGGAAGATTCTTTGCCAAAATAGCAACTGCTACCTCTCTCCATTTGCAGGGAGAGGCTTTCCGACTGCTTGTCCAGCGGTGGCTGTGTAATTTCCAGCTTGATGTTGGCTTGAGGTACTGGGAGAACTTCTTCCAGGGGAAGGTTCCCCTTAAGCAGCTGCATCACCAAAGGGTTGTTGGATTCAATAGAGGACACGGGCCGAGCAGAACCTGTCGGCCGCTCGGGTTTCTTGGGCAATGGTGCATGTGGTCCCCATCTCTGAGCTGGAGGTGCGGTGCTCCTCACTGCGACTGCAGGGAAGTCCACAACGTAGGCCAGACTATCTGCTTCCACAGATGGTTTTGATCTAATCCTACCACATCTCTCAGCGCTGCTGTGACCGGAGGAGTCTTTCCCAGCCACCTCCCTGCAGCTGACACTTCTGAAACATACATCCATCTCTATATTCTCATCAGCGACGTCACCTTCAAAATCCGAAGCGGTATCTGTTGTTTCACTGTGTGTACTCTGTATTTCATCATCTCCGTTTGTCTTGAACTCTTGAGTCTCTCTCAGTGGCTGATGTGCATTTTCCGGTTCTGTTCTGGGGCACCTCTCCGTCAGCTGCAGAAGTTTTTCAGAGGTATCTATCCTATTCTGAGAAATAAAGCCATCGTGTAAAGAGTGTTTCCCCAGAGACTCTCTGCTCTGTTCTTCATTACTTAGTTTGCCATCACTCTCTTTCTCTGCCTGCAGGTGTGAAAAGTTATACAGCACAGGGACTGCTTTCTCCACTCCACTAGTCGCTGTTTTGGAGTTATCACTATCAGTGACAGATTTTTCCACAAATGTTTCAGAGCCATTAAATCTAAATCTAGATACCGTTTCTGGCTCCTGGCGTTCTTTACTGCCTGACAACAATTCTGGCAGAAGAGCAGGACAACTGGAGGAATTTTCCTTTATGTCAGAATGATAATCCAGCTGTACAGCGGGAGCACTAACACCTTTGTGTTCTGACACAACCTTGTCTCCCGTAGGACTGACCACAGCTCCCTGCACCTGAGAACACAACAGACCGTTTACTGGAGGAACCACACATTTCAGCTTTGTACTGTGCCTCTCCTGTGATGCAACAGAAGGTGGGGTTTCGGTCCTTGGGTCACGGAGGAGCTGCTCAGGGCTTTCCTCCTGCCTCTCAGAAGTTGCATTGTCTAAGGATGACCCAGTCAAAGCACCACAGAGCTGCCTTCTAGGTGACCCATCACCAGGCCGAGCCTCCCCTGAGCCTGCAGTGCACTCCAGAGCGCCAGTTCCCTCACTCTTTGAAGAAACAGGATCTTGTCTTGAAGGGACGAAGGAATTCGTGTTAGCCTCCTGAGCAGCCACCTCAGAATTCGCCTTTTCTCCATTCAGATGGAGAGACGACAGTAATTGTGTTCGTTGTAGATCTGACGAACGCTTTCCATGAGTTCTCTTTGATCTCCTGTGCTCTGTATGGCTGCTGGATTCTCCTCCACCACCTCCTTCATCAGTGCTGCTTCTCCCTCCACCTGGGCCACCCCCACCTCCAATGGCGGCTGTAGCAGCTTCTCGCTGGGCTCGGGCTTGCAAAGCACGGGCTTTAATGTCTGCGAGTGTTCTGGCCCCAGTCCTGCCCCGGCTGGAGGACTCCGTGTTGGGGATGATCCTGGGGCATATCTGGTAAGCGGGCTGACCTTTAACCACCCAGGGTGGTTTAATACGTGAAAGTTGAATCTGAAAGAAAGGGAAAAACAATTAGTTCTATTATTTGACCATTTTCGGACAGTGAAATGCATTTTATTAGCATCTGTGCATCACAGTTCGTATCACAAGAATTCAACAAAAAATTAAAATTCCAACAGAAAACTGATTTTGGCTGAGAAGTAGCATGCTCCCTGTAACCTCTGCTTACGCACTCCGTCATGCGATGCGTAAAGCTCACTTAATATTAACATTGTTTTACCAGAGCCAGACAACAAATACAAAATGAGTGATCTGCTTTCAGATCTGCAGAAATCAAAATGGTCTCCTTTACATCAGGATGACCACCCTGAAGCTAACACGACGGATACCTCTAGTCAAAATCGGGAAAGTCAGAAGGAACAGTAAGATTCTGCCCAAAAGGAAAGGAACGGAGAAATTACACAGGATATTACAAAGAATATGATTTGAAGGTCTCTTTTGCCACAAGTCAGCCAGTTTCAGGAAAAGTGATTTCTCTATCCACAGAAATGCAAACTAACAGAGTAAGTCAAGGTTACCCCGTGCTCTTGTGCAAAGACCTTGGAATGATTTTCCATTCCTTGCCTGTCTAAATAAGATAGTAAACTGTGGTAATCAGAGGTACTTAGCCAGCTCTACCAATGAAACCCTTCCACTTCTTCTCTTAAGATGACAACACTTGACATTTTAATAATGTTTTGATGCTATTGAGCGTGACAGCCCTGAGATACCAAGCAGCTATAATTCTCTTTCCTACCCGGATGGGTGGGACTTTTGGCTCCTCTTTAGTAGGCTGTGGCTTTTCTGGGTGAACACTTTCAATTGTGTTACGAAAGGACTGACGATCTTCAAGCCGGGGCTTCTTTTCGGGGAAGGACGCAGAGGCAGCCTCCTCAAAGCATTTCCTCTTCTGGTCCTTGGGCTCCCGAGCAGAGTTCTCCTGGGGCAAACTGGGAATTCTGTTTGCAGCTGCCAACGACAGATCTTCCGATTTACTGTGCAATTTGGAAGGCTCTGCAGAGAGGTGCGGTTCTGAACTCTCTGGCTTCAGTACTGTGGCCGAAGGGCTCGTCAGATCATCTTTCTTCAGGTCTATCTCAGGCTTTGCCTCTTTATGAAGAGAGGAATCTGGTCCCACAGAAGCAGCCTCTTTGGAAGCCTCTGTTTGCTCAGGTTCACGCAATTTGTACAGGCTCCTCCTGGCTCTGCATCGCAGGTCGGCCCGGGTGCGTTTCTTGAAGTGTCCATCTCTCTGCCGCGTCGAAGGACCGCGTGGCAGTCTTGCTTCTCCTTTAACAGACAGTCCTGTCCTGTTCTCAGCATCTTCTTGCACCAAATTCTGCTCCTGGGATTCTTCTTGGGTCAAGCCCAACCTATGAGGCAAACATAAAAACTAGCTAAAAGCTAAAGCCCATCCTAATTTAAGCATTTCATCTTCTCCTTATAGCTGTACTGTCACCACTATACGTAGTACCATACAGTTTACAAAACACAGACTCGTCAAAACCTCATCAAGTCGGTCTGCAATGAGATAACCTATACGTTTACTATCCCGTATTACTATCACAGGGAACGAGAAAAATAAGAAAATGTAAAGATTTGCGATGGAAAGCGAGTAATATTAACTTGTCTTGAAAACACAATAGATGGGCTACAAAATTCTGCTGTGACCCAGCCAGTTCCCACTAAGGATTTCCCTGGAGCTGAATGATTCACCCCACAACCTGTATTTTTTCCAAGGAGTTCATGCCGCATCTTCTCAGGTATGCACAAGCAGAAACACCCTCTGCCACCTGCACAAACACAGATAAAACAGGACAGATGAGGTAAAATTTCTCACTTTTGTCCATAGTAGTCCTCAAAGAACTTCTCTTTCCATTGCTCCACTCTCTTTTCCTTTTCCATCTCCTGCCGAATTCGAACTTGCATCTCATGGGTGAATTCACCTACATGGAAGCGAGAGACTGAAATTCAGTTCCAAACAAAACTCATTCTGCAAATGCAACCTTTTGTGTTTTAAGAGTATAGTACAGTAGCTATATATACAAAGGACAGATTTTCTGCTATCGCCCTGCTCTCCACTTTACTACGGATCCACGTGCTGCCTGCAACCCCTTAAGAGCAATGATCACACAGGCTCAAGAGAGTGTGAAAAAAACCCACCAGTGGTTTACCAGACACAGGCCACCATTTAAGGAAAGATAAGTCTGGCACTACTTTACACCTCCACCACTTTGTTTGGAAGGTCTCATGGCACCAAAGGAAAACACATCTGTGATTTTAAAGGAAAAAAAAAAAAAAAAAAAGAAAAGTTGGGGGCAACATAGCCAGATACATTGCAAAGGTGGACTAAATTCCCATTCATTAACTGTAAAAGAAAAACAAAGAGATCCCATAAAATGAGTACCTAATTCTCCAGCCACCTAGGAAAGCAAACCCACTCACCATCAGCTAGTCGCTCTCTCCAGCTCTGTGCAGCGTGGGTGAAGAATTCATTATTCAGAGCACTGCCACTGAGACGCATCAGCCCGTCAGCCCCAACCTAATGGGACAAACCCAGGACAAACAGAAAACATTTGCTCCAGCCATTCTGCAAACAAGAGGGAATGCGGTGAGTGGAAAACACCCCAGTGCTGCACCCTCATACCTGTCTATCAACTTCTGGAAGGAGGTAAAGCAGCTGCTGCTGGAAGTGTGATGGGAGCGCATTAAAGGTTCTGGAGTTTATCAGAGCTCGCAGGTTTGTATTGACAAGAATGGAACCAGGTGTTTCAAAGTCAATATCCTCACCCCTGTTTCGTTTCATTTGCCCTGTAGTTTAAGGAAAGGCAAATAAAATAAACATAGTTGTATAAAAATATTTCATAATTATGGGAAAAAAATTCACATTGAACTACTCCAGCAAAAGGAGCAAGATATATGAGAAAAGACCATAATACTCAAGTATGAAGAAAGGCTCTCAAACACAGTAATTAATAGACAAGCATCTGGAATTTTGACATGAGGTCACATTCCTGTCACATTCAGGTACAATTCTCAATACTGCTAGTCAGAGTAGGCAAACTTTTAAACAACTGTCTCACTAATGTTCAGGGAGGAATGTCCATCTTGCGAGCCTTAAGATCTTCACGTGCCTTCCGAAGAAAGGGAACCTTGTTTTCTCAGATACACACAGACTCCAACATTGCCTGCTTTTATGGACAATTATTCTTCTAACTTTAATCCGAAGCACCTACCAGCTGTGGGCTTTCGGATACCTCTCAGAAGCTGCGGAGGATCCCTGTTTATTTCTGTTCTACTACGCAAGGTGGCTTTGCACAGGGCCAAAGAGCTGCTGCTGCTGCTGGATGTGCTACTGCTCTCCCCATCAGCGTGCCTTCCTGTGAAGCCTAAAAGCAAAACAATTTCATTAAATTTGCAAAGAACAGCAGAAGCCCAACTTGGGAGAGTTGTTTCATGTACAAGAACTATCTGCTAATAACAGATCCACTATTACAGGGTATTGCCCAGTTACCAACTATTTTGATGGAGTTAAACGTATACAGTCACATGCATTCTCACCAAGTGCTAAAGAAATCCTCAGGCAAACTTACAGATACCTAGGGATAACTGATTAAAAGCTATCTGTGCAGCCATTAGAGAACCACCACAACAAAAGCAATGCTCACCAGAGGCAGACTCCATGTGTGCCCCATTTACTTTCAGTGGTGTTAAGACAACACGTGGCAGCATGACACCAGTCTTTTTCTTTTGTTTGGTTGTCTGCGGTCCAGAAAGAAATGAAAAACAAAACAAAGGAACACAGACATTATGGAAGGATAAAATATGATTTTAAGCAGCCTGTTTCTCAGTTAAAAAAGTACTTGGCTCTTAGGTAAACCTTCAGCTGCCATTACATTTATGAACAGCAGAGCAGAGAATTCAAAATTACTTCCTTGTATATGATCCCTCCCCATACTGCAAACTCCCCACGTAATGAGACAGCCCTGTAACTCTCTCTGAGGCACCTGTGCACAACTAGCCCCGTCACACTAATCCAACTATCACACAGGAAGAAAAGCTCCCCTTGAGAGGCCTCATGCTTCCCATCAGTCCCACTTTTTCCTACCTGGGAGGCAGTTCTGTAGCTCTCCCTGGTAGTAGCGGGTCCCTTGCTCTGAGATTCAGTGGAACACGAGGCGTTAGAGGAGGTGTCGTCAAGAGACACTAAAAGAGACGGGCACTCAGTCAGACACCGAAGTAGATCCTATAGTTTAAGATTAATGTCATCAGACACTTACCATCATTATCACCACTCACAGTGCTTGCTTCATTGGACTCGCAACTTTCTGCATCTGCTGTATCCTCCAGCTCCTCCCCTTCTGGCACAGACAGGTTCCGAGACCACTGCAAGGCATCCTTCTAAACGGGCAAACAGAACCGGGGTGGCTACAGTCCTCCCTCCCAACCATTTCGACTTAAACCAACTGGAACAGATGGTTCAGTGTATATAGTTTTTAAGCTTTACTTTTTTCATCTTCCCAATTTTAATCCTTGATGCAGAAAGACATTTTTAAGTATATTTGGGCTCACAGTGGAACAGAAGTCATCTAAACTATTAGCACACTTCATCGACACCTCCTAGGTAACTCAAACATATCCAAAATACGTAATGTTAATAATTGGTTGCACTTTTCTGCAGGCAAGCAGTTTCTAATAAAGAGAAATATCTCGTTCTTACTGTGAAAGAACAGGCAGCATCAGAGTAGCCAACTACAAAGACAGTAAGCTTAGGAGATGTTTACTACTTGTATAATCAAAGCCATTTAAATTCCATCTGTTTTCAGCAAAATATGGCAATTCAACACAATTTTCTGAGAGGAGAAAAAAAGATGCAAATGCAAAGGCTGAGATACCTGTTGTCTATCAGGCTGATATTTATCAGGGAATCCAACAGTACAAAACAATGCAAAAGGAAAGCCTAAGACCACAAAGATTTTCAACATTTAAGATTACTGGGACAATAAACGAAAACACATTCCAGAGAGACTTCAAGATCTGAGGAAAATGGTGACACTAAATATACACAGAATGCAGCAGAACACAAACCAAACAACCAGAAGAATGAATATACATTTTCCTATCAAGATTTTACTTGTAGCTACAAGCTCTTGGACCAATTTAATTTATTGGTCGGCTGTGTTCCCTTGTGGCTGGCAGAAAAGGAGTGAATGGGACTGTTTCGATAAGCAGCCACCTGAGTTGGACACCAAGTACTGGAATAAGAGGATTTATCTTGCTTGTGCAGTTCAAGAAATAATAGGGCTTTTTTTTTTTTAAAGGAATTTATCATATATGGCTGAATGTAGCCGAAAGGTACAAGCTCTAACAAAATAATGAATTCCAGACACTCTTCCACATGATGATCTCACATGCAGCACATTCAGCTCCTATGATGCTCAGTGGCAGTTTAACACTCAGCTGTGCATAACAAGCAGAACTCACACCTCGACCCTCAGCTCAGCATTTACCTTGAGCGTGAAAAGGCTGATGCGTCCAGGCAGTTTGTAAAAGAGTCCGTCACCTCCCCTTGAATTGGAATGGAGCATGGCGTTGAGGCAGGCTAGGGGAGAAGTGCCACTGAAACAGAGAAAGAAAGAAAACAGTAAGTTTTAAGAAACGTCCTTACCAAGAAAACAGCCTGAAAGACCTGTTTAAACGGGCATCAGTTAGCCGACTGAGGAGAACGGAGACGACACTCATTAACTTTACGGACGGGCACTTCAGTCGGAGCAGTGTTACTGTTTTCCTTTTGGACCTGCACATCATCCTCAACACAGCACAGCAAAGTAACCGGCAGGAAACAGGAAATGTTATGCCAATTTTAAAGCTACTCGCAGCCATTTTTCAACATTTGTGATATTTATTACCTGTTTCTTCCCTTTCTCTGCTTCAAACTTTCAGAGTTGGATCGACCTTACAAAAACCCCAGATTGATTCAGCAGTAGAAAGATGTGAACAAATACATATGTGCTTCTAGAACGCCTCCCCTGACATGTCACAGACAAAACTGCACTACTGGACTGAGATATAAAAGGACCGATGCACTAATTTGTCAAGTCCTATGTAACGCCCTGGTTAAAGTAACCATCCTACGCTCACACTGATGGAACTTCTGCGCCACGTAATCTCATGTTTTCCAACACGCCACACATGTACAGGCAGAAAGTTACCTAGAAGAGACATTAAAGCAGTCTTGATTTCATTATTATTAAAAGTGAAACTGAAAACCGGATCAAGACAAAATATTTCAAACCAAATCACTCTCAAATTGAAAACTCAGAACAATTTCTGTTTCTACCCTGAATGCGTTTATTTTTTGGACATTTCTTCACAAGCCTCGGCAACAGACAAAATTACCCTGTATCGCTTTTAGATACTACGAAAAAAATTTCCAGCCTTCTGTCCTGTTAGACAGTGGTTTCCCTTCTGTGTTTAACAGAAGGCTCCAAACATGCTAACCAGCCACAGAGCACACTTTCTCAGAATAGCAAAATAAATAGTTTTCCCTGAATTGGGAAAAAAAGAAACTATTAAAACTCTCGTAGGTGCTAGAACTCAGCTATGGTGCTGAGCCCAAGTGTCCTGGCTCGAGCAGGACCATTGCTGCCACCCATAAGGACACAGCCCCCCGAACAGACCAGCATGACCCCCAAACCAGGGAACATTGCTCAGGATTGATTCGAAGGGAAAAACATCTCGAGCCACCAAGCTATTTCCTTCAGGAAATGGAGTTTCAGGAAGGGCTTCTATACAAGTACCAGCAAAGTCCACTGCATATTTAGCTAGGCGGGATCACTGCCTTTATTCTGTGAACAATTACGCTCTGAAAAAAACACAGTCTTTTCTTAAAGCAGAGAATTAATGGCCAGGGAAGGAAAAGCAGATATCCCGAGGGAAAAACACCAACCTTTAAGGAACGATTTAGCTCTATGGGATTTAACTTGACACATGCTCCAAAGTCTGGTCTTTAGTTATGTACTGTGACAGGTCACTTGTCAAAACTGGGAGAGCACCAAGATAATTCATATGTGTGAAGAGACCTGCTATTACCTTTAGCAGAGGACAGCCTATGCACGCAGATCTTCAACTACCTACTCAAGTGAAAGGACTGATGTAAGAAAGGTGCAGAGTACTGATTAAAACAAAGCTATAAAGCTACATGAAGGTCCTCATTAAAAGCCTGTCTGAATTCTACTCAGAGCTGTGAAACCACTGTCCGTATCTAAACCAGCGAAGATCATCTCGGCGAGGATCACCAGCGGCAGGTGGGCATTCTAACAGCTCCAATATCGATGCAGTAACACACACCGGCATCGTCCCTCTCCAGACAATGGCAACTCCTACACACAACACCTCTGTATGCATCACCACTTTTCACTATTCAAACCATCCCAGCTGCTTCCTGATTTCAGACACAAATAACAAGCAGAAACAAGCTAACATTTTGAGGTGTTAGGTCCCAGAAGAAATCAGTTTACCTTCTGTAGCTGGGTAAGGTACAGGTTCAGGAAACACAAACGCCACAGTGGAAAACAGTCCACAGAACCAAGGTGAGGGGGAAGCAAGACTAGAAACAGTCCATGCATCTGGATTCCCCAGAAGTCAATCAATGCGCAGCAGCCAAAAGAGACTGCTTTTTCTGTCTCTAGAAGTCAAACTTTTTTTTTTTTTTTGCCACACAGCACTAACTGAGGCATTTGGACTATCACAGTTACCTACTTTCTTTGATCTGCAAGACACTCTGTACTTCTCTTCTACTACTGTCACAAAAACAGATGGAAGTTCACAGGAACTTAACCAAGGAAAACAGTCTCGTCCCACTCCTGTTGTTTCTGAGGTTCCATATCAGGTTCTTTTCCATACGAAACCCACGTTGAGATGGGCATCTCCTCCACACAACGTCAAGAGCCACAACAGCATGAGCTGCGCTATCACAGTGCTTGAAAATCTGAGCAGAAGCCAGTACAGCAATAAAAAATAAGGACTTTTTTGAGTCTCATAAAACATAATGTCTGCTCTAGAAATGAAGCATTAGGAGACAGAATGTAAACCGTTCTCAAACTAGAGTCACCATAGTAGAAACTACTAGGAGCTACTTATGAGAGAACCATACAAGTGGTAAGTACAACACAATGCAGGAGTCTGAGCTGCAATAGGCATTTATTTTACAATAGATGGATGAAGGAGACTCTATGTTATCAAAAAAATCCAAGAACAGCTTCCAGTTATTGTCAAAGTAAAAAACAACCAACAACACACAGCCTGTATGGAAGTGCCTATACTGTCATCTGAAATTGCCGTGCTGGAAAGAGAAAAAAGGAAGAAGAAAAGTGGGCTGGAGATGAGGCAGAACTGCACGAAGCAACACAAGCCTTCATATACAGCCTCCCCCATGGTCCACGCTATGTTTTAGACAAGATCATCAATACTAACCTCATTTCCTTTAGTCCTTCAGCCTCTATGACCTGCAGAATTTGTTTTGGGGTCATAGGAGCATCAGAGTAATTTTCCAGCACCTGAAAAGACAGAAAGACCACGTGTCATTACAGAATTTGCTTCTGCATTCACAGAACTACTCCATAAGCTGCAGTTCAGCTCCAATAATATGCCTCTTAAAACTTGACTCATCTGCAGAAGACACACGCTAAAAATTTCAGGCTACCTCAAGATTAGATCATGGTAAGCATCACAAAAGGCACCCCTTCATCTCGTCCCTAATTAACTAAAATACAAACACAAAGGAAAGAAAAAGACGCAGAATCTTGACCCCATAGCATGAAACCAGTGGAAGCTTCACCACAGACTTCAATATACATTAGACCGAGCTGCTGCCGCATACAACCTTCAAAACTGTACAGTGGTTAGTGACCTTTAATGGTGTAAAATCTTCTCCCTGCCATACACCTTCCTACCTCTCAACAAAGCATCCAGCATTTTTCTGCCAATAAAAGTATTATTGTATAACTACAGAATTCAATAGCGTACCCCCCTTGGATTACTGTGTTTGTTTCATCTTTGCTCCATCTCAAGAAGGGTACCATGGGTAAGAGTCAGAATTCTTGTCAGAGAAGGCCAGAATTCAGAAAAGGACAACAATAACAATAAAGGATGTGGAAATAAATTATGGCTAGAGTCACTAAAGAGATTTAGACTGCTTGCCTTCGAAAGAAAACAAGTAAAATCAGATATTAAAAAGGCAATACAATAAAAAACAACTCATCCTTTCATATTTTATATGAAGAATAGAATTGCCACTTTCATGAAAAGAACTAAAGAGGCTATTACTTTTTTTTTTTTTTTTTTTTTTTTTAAAGCCTGGGGAACTTACTGCTCCAAAATGTCTAGAAGCAAGAACTCAAGGATTCAAAAAGAGGACCGGACATTTCTGTGGATAAGAAGATTACCCACATAAACAGGAAACAATGAACAAAAATAAGCTGCAGTAGATGTAAACCACGATGTTTCTTTGGGAACAGATTACCCTACAGCTGCCTAACACGCGCCGTCTCCTGCGCCTTCCATTGAAGCAGACAGTGCTGCTCTCTGAATGCAAAAGACACCGAACTCAACAGACCTCAGGGTCTGATCGAGCAAAAAGGCTGCGATGGAGGCACAGGACTTGGCCTGAAACATCCAAAAAAAGCAGCAGCGGGTATTCACTCGGGAACTTTCTGAACGTAACTGTGGTCTAAATTCCCCTAACATAATGGCCACGATGATGCACAAGCCTGATCTCGTTTGTCACCATGCTTTAGAAGAGTGAGCAACACAATGCTGCCTTTCAGTTTGACTTGTGTGAGAAGCCAGTGGAGGAACCCAAACGCCCCAATTTGTATCAGAAACATCTAGAACTGAGTCACTGCAGCACCATGGCATGGCACAAAGCCTGCAGTCTGCCTTCTGGGGTTGCACGAACAGGACATTTGCAAAAAAAATGTTGCACAGGGCACCATTTGCATCTCCATACCATCTCCAACCTCTGCAAGTAAAGAAAACCCCAACCCATGTCACTGTAGTTCTGCACTTCAACTATATTTTGTGATAAAAAGGAATTTCTTCACTCATATCCACCCAACATATAATTTTCAGATGCTTGAAGATTGTAAGCATCGGTGGTGCTAACCTGGTAGGGGATGGAAATTTGAGAACTACGTAATCTGAGATAAAACACAATGAAAACACAAAGAGTTTAAAGAAAAGATAAAATAAAGTGATAAGCCATATTCAGAGAGAGCAAACAATTTTCATTCTGAATCAATACAGCTCCATCACACTTTTTCCTTCACTAATCAAAAAACCTCCATAGGTTACGACATTTCCATGCCTTCCTCATGAACTGTCACCCCCCGTCACTCAAAGGGAGGAGGCAGCTGACAAGGGGAAACACATCACTCCAGGGCTGAGTGCAAGATCCACAAAATGGAACATGCCTGTTCTGAAAAATAAGGAAATTCTTCACAGCTTCTAAAGCCTCTCTCAAGCGGCAGACACAGCAAGCAAAATACACAGCCTAAAACTGAGCATGAACGGGCATTTACATAAAGATAAAAGAATCTATGCTCAGGGGAACAATTTCCAATCAACAGCTATATTAAGTGTACAGACTGCTTAATGGAAGAACCAGGGGAGCGAAGATCCTGCAGCTTTAGCCACCAAAGCCCAGTCTCCAGCACTGGTCCTTCATCCCTCTCCAGCCTGACACATCAACCTTCCATCAGGAGCTACAACTTAAACAACATTAGCTATTCATTAGCCCCAAAATGATTTTTTTTCTCCCCTCCACTATTTATAATACTGATAGTCAACAGTTCCTATGTCCCTAATTATGGAAGTTTACATCACTCCCTCAATTTACTAGACATCTAGCTCTGACAGCACTTGTTGAATAGTCCTATGTCTCTGGGTGTTAAAATGAATCTTTAAAGGCTTATTATATGGAACGTGCATAGTATTAGCTCCGTAGATGCAGCAGCACTGAAAAGCGCTTTTGCCTATGATTCTCAGAAGCACCGAGAGGAATACAAAATACAATAGTGCACGTCAGAAAGGAAAATTAAAAGCATTTTGACAGGGAGCATGTGTAAGACTAGTGTTAAATAAAGATCTATTTTTAGTGGAATTACAATCAGTCCTGCAAGCTGGAAGTGCAGCTACGCAACTGTAGGTCTCTCTAAGTGGATAATCTAGTATGAGATCGTTCTATTTCTGGTTCATCAATGGCTCTAAGATGCTGCTGAGGCTTAGATACCGCATGCACCCACTGTGCCTGAGGTTCTACCCAAAAGACAGGTGAGAGGAGCTGTGTGATCCCTTCCCCAGCACACAATGAGGGTGAGGAGGTGTGCTAGGAGGCAGCTTTAGAGTCACAGTCTCGTGTGCTGCTTTGGGCAGCCTATAAATACCTATTTTTTTCACCGTTAGAGCTCAAGATATTTGAATGAGATGACTTTGTGCATGGTCCCTTAGCACTGCCTCTGACCCCGAGGTCACCTACCAGGAAAGCATCCCTGCCACCTGCAGTGACACGCTTGGCTCCCAGAACCAGGACGTCAAAGGGAAATGCACCATGAATTACTGAGACCACCAGATTCCTGCAGCAAAGTTCTACAGGGGCCGGCTTATGTTCTTTCAAGCAAATTCATATAACATTCTACAATGTTATAACTTGCACACAAAAGATTATGCAAGTTGCTGGAAGACAGATGCTTGTCTGATTAGGATGCCTCCTGGCAAGCAGTAAGAAAACACTCTGACAGCCAAACACATCTTACGCAGGAGGAGCACCAAGACCTAACTCAAATACCCTCAAATACCAGACACAAGTCTCAGCTGGACTCACTCATACTGCTCCTTCCAAATGTTTATGCGCCCCGATGCATAACCTGGCCAGGCAAAACCAAAATAAACACACACACACATGAGGAAACAAAACACTCTCGAGCCCTGTACATCCCTTTCTATAGATGTCCATATGCTACACAGCAAGGATGCCCATATCCTTGCAAGTCAAGTCCTACTGTCAGGGTTACGGAGAGAAAAGTGCAGAGGTCCCTTCACACTGGCCATAGGTGGTCGGATCATCCCTTACTCCACGCACTGGCACTCCCGTACCTGCACAGATCTGCATCCCATTATCACCAAGAGAGAGCGGCTCTAAGGCAGGGGCCAAAGGGGGCAAGATCCTTCCAGCCAGCCACAGGAGCAGACAGCGGCAACCACTGGTGCTCCATGGCAAGAAACAAGCCCAAACACCTCCAAATGCACCCCTTAAATAAAACTTCTGACTGGTTCATGCTCGCTACCTGGAAGACGCTGAAGTTATTTTTTCTTCTCATATTTATAAATGGGGTTCAAGGTAGACATGGCTTAAAGGCTTCATGGAGGGAAACCACCCTTCTCCTATTGCAGCATTCCAACAGACCTACAGGAACACCACCAGAGCAGTTCTGGGTTGGGAAGTTCAAGCCTTCAACAAGCAGATTCCCAAAGCCAAAAAAAAAAAAGGGTTAAGATGGACCCCAGCGACATCCCCTAAAACCCAAAGTGACCAAACAAGGCCTGGTGGCAATAATGCCAGCCCCGAGGCTAGGCACGGCCGGACAGACGCCGCTCATGGTCCGGGCATGGAAGAAAGCTACAGCTTCAGGGATTAAAACCACAAACTTTTGAGAGCGGCAGCGCCCGGCCACCAGCCAGGCCTCCCCCCAGGGGCTCCGGTTCCTCCCGCCGAGCCTTAAGTCATCTGAAAGGAAGCAAACGAACCGTGCCCACCCCAAGAGCCCTGTCACCAAATACCGAACCGCCTCCCCGAGAGCCGGGCCCGGGTCCCGCCACCTCTCCCCGGGAGGCGGCAATGGCCGCGGGGACCCCCGAAGGGCGGGCAGCTCGTCCCAGAGCCCCCTCAAGAAGGCAAACAACCAGGGAGGAGACAGCGGCAACGGAACGCGGTGGGCGGCCCGACTTCCCCCCCCACCACCACCCCACCGGCCCCGCTACTCGAGGAGAGGCCGGAGCCCGGGGGAGGCCCATCGGGGCCCGGCAGAGCCCCCGCGCCCCCTCCCCGGGGCCCGCCCCAGGCCCTCCGCGGCGGCGGCGGCGCGCCCCCCGCCCCGTCCTCACCAGGCGGGCGGCCTCGGCCCACGTGCGCTCCTTCTTCCTCCGCTGCTTCATCTCCTTCATCCTCCTCCTCCTCCTCCTCCCGCGGGGCGCGGCGGGCGCGGACCGTTAGGCGCGCGGGCGGGCGGGCGGGCGAGGGCGGGGCGGGCGCGCGCGGGCGGGCGGTGAGGCGCGCGGGGCGGGGGCGGGCGGGGCGCGCGCGGGGCGGGGGCGGCTCCGGGCGCTGCGCTACGGGAGGAGGAGGAGGGGGAGGCGGCGGCGACGGCGGCGGCGGTTCGGGCCCGACATAACAACGGGGTCAAAGGGCTGGGGAGCAAAGGGAGGGTGGTGGGGGGGAAGGGGGCGGAGCTCAGCGACGGTGGCCGCGGCGGGACACAACGGGACCGAGAACGGAGGGGCGGGGCCGGGCGGCGGGAGGCGCGCGCGGCGGGGCTTGGGCCTGGTTTGAAGGAAAACAAACCGCAAGGGCTGCCGGGAGTTGTAGTCCCCGCACCGCACACACGCCCCCGCCGGACTACAGCTCCCGGCGGGCCCCGCCCGCGCCGCGCGGCATGACGGGAGAGGCCGCTGTTTTCCACAGCGCCTCACGGCCGCCGGCGGGAAGCGGTAGCGCCGGGGCTGGGAGGTGGCTTTGTGACCGGCATCTTTGGCCCCGGCAAACCGGGGCGGGAGGGCACGCGGCCGACAGCTGCGAGGATCGGGAGGAGGGAAGATGTCGGCCCCCGCCGCGGCTGTTCGGGTTCGGGGCCCTGAGGTTACTTTCCCGAACTGCCACGGGTAGAGGTCGGTGGGATTACACAGAATCATGGAATGGTTTGGGTTGGAAGGGACCTTGAAGACCATCTCGTTCCAACCCCCCCTGCCCTGGGCAGGGACACCTCCCACCAGCCCAGGTTGCTCCAAGCCCCGTCCAACCTGGCCTTGAACCCCTCCAGGGAAGGGGGAGCCACAGCTTCTCTGGGCAACCTGGGCCAGGGGCTCACCACCCTCACAGCAAAGAATTTCTTCCTTTCTTCCTAATATCTCATCTCAATCTCCCCTCTTCCAGTTTAAAACCATTACCCCTTGTCCTATGGCTCCCCTCCCTGATCCAGAGTCCCTCCCCAGCTTTCCTGGAGCCCCTTTAGGGACTGGAAGGGGCTCTAAGGTCTCCCTGACGTCTTCTCTTCTCGAGGCTGAACACCCCCGACTCTCTCAGCCTGTCCTCACAGCAGAGGGGCTCCAGCCTTCAGAGCACCTTTGTGGCCTCCTCTGGACTCACTCCAACAGGTCCATGTCCTTCTGCTGTTGGTGGCCCCAGAGCTGGAAGCAGCACTGCAGGGGGGTCTCCTCAGAGCAGAGGGGCAGAATCCCCCCTCACGCTGCTGGGGACACAGCCCAGGGTGCAGTTGGCTTTCTGGGCTCTGAGCACACACAGATGTCTCATGTTGAGCTTCTCATCAACCAACACCCTGAAGTGCTTCTCCTCAGGGCCACTCTCAATCCATTCTCTGCCCAGCCTGGATTTGTGTTTGGGATTGCCCTGACCCACTTATTTAACTCAAGAGGCACCGGGGGCTGCAGACCCTTCTGGCTTCGCCCCCGTTGGGGAAGGGACCCTGGCCAGGGCTCCTGCTCATGGTTCCTGAGGTGCCATGTGCCAGACAGCAACACAGCGTTAGGTGGTTCCACTTTTGTTTACATTTTACAGTTTAATAATAAATTAGTATGCCCAGAGACTTTTTTTGTGGGAAGGCTTTGTAAAACATGAAGTCAATGACCCTGCCATTTCTTACAAATTAAGAATGAAAAACGGGCACATTTTGATAGATGCAATAAATCTTATTGACTTTATTACACATTGTATTTTAGGATCACTTTACATTCCTAGACAAAAGAGATGATACAAATAAATATAAGCTGTAAAACTATGGACAGAACTATTGACAGGTTCTTTGTCTACAGATCACCTAAGAGAAGGCGGAGATCGGCATATCTCCGAGGAGCTGTGAGTTCTCATATGGACAGCTGTGCCCGCAGAGAGCGCCACGGGCAATCCAATTCAAAAAGAAAGAGGACTGAAGAAGGGAGTAAGCGCCTGGACCGCGGAGTTAAACCCACCATCGCGTGGTGCAGCACAGACAGGACCAGTGTTCTCAGTTCAGTTCCATCTCTGCATCTAATTATGGCTTTTGCAGGTTATCTTTTCCCATTTGTGTTTTAACACAGCAGAAACAGACCCACAAGAGTCACACTGAACCGTTTAAAACCTGGTGCACATTAACTGTTACAGACAGAAGAGAGGACAGATCCAGGCTTATAGATGTCTCGCTGGCGCTCGGCAAGCACTCTATGTTCAGTGAAGGCAGACTTACTACACCTAAAAAAAATACTGAACACAACTCTGATCTGATCTGTATAATGCATCAGTGTAGCCCGAAATGCTATGATAGAGGTATGTATTTTAGAAGATTCAAGCAGCATGCAAATAGTTTAAAAAAGGCGCTAGACCTATGTTAAGGTTTTTAAGAAAGTGCTTTAATTCCTATGCTTCAGTGTCACGCGGTGCTTGCTCCGAGAGCCGAGGGCTGACTTCTGCTGCGTGTTCACTTTTAAAAAAAAGATCCCATTGTACAGATCAGAGCAAAGATGGGAAGGACATTAAACATTCCTATGGAGAAACTATGACAGCGCACACTGTCCGAGGGCCTCTTCCAGGAGTTGGCTGAATTTCCTGTCTTTGGCTGTTAACCTGCAGGAAGCCCAGATGGTTCAGATAACACCCAGAGAGGGGCAAACTCGCCAGGAATGTTTCTTAAAAACTTCAACCCAGAGCTCAGTATGTTTTGTACAGCTTAAGACAATGTATTTTATCTTAATATCAGTGCCACTGAGTATCTGGTAAGTCCATTGGAATGAGACTCTAAAAGCTTCTGTAACGATCTGAGATTGCCCATGAATACACTAACCAAATCTCCAACCACAGCTCCAATTTAAATACAATGACTAAATATGCAGTTTTATTCTTTTTCCACCCACCTTGCTAATGAATTTCTACGGACTTAAAAGCAGAGCCTTTCTGACATATTAACCAGCTAGCTTATCAACACTAAAACGAGAACAGTTCAGGTTTGCATGGCAATTTCCACTGTACCAGTCCTGCCACAAGGGGAGTTTCCAGCATATGAGTTTAATATAGAATTCCCTGTGGAATAGTAGTGACTGAGGAGGTGTGCGCATGTACAGACACAGAGGTGTCTGTGTATCACATAAAACATACATGTACATTGCTATGCATGTATTTTGTTGCCATTTCAGGTTTTAGACCCCCCCCTTGTTTCATTTCAATTCTCTGAGCATTTATACCATACAATCATCTTTTAAAATGTCAATGTACATAAGATTATGTGCTAGAGAGAAAGAGGGAGGAGAGGGAAGAGAAGGTGACATTATACTATGCAACAAGAACCAATTAAAAGGCTCTCTGTACATAAATAGTGCTTTATAAAAAGGAAGGTTATGACAAGTTTCCATGTTCAGGTTGAAAGAAATTTGTCAGATGCCTGCTCTCTCAATTATAAGGAAACTCCTCTTTCCTCCACCAAAACTAATATATATATATAGGCATATACACGTGTGTGTATGTATATATATATATTAATCTTTTCGTCCAGAACAGGACTCCATGTATCAAAGCAGCTGAGTTAGCATTTAAGCGGGCCCACCTGGGCAGCTGGCTCACCGAGGCACCGTGCCCGCAAGATGCAGAGGTGAGCTGTGCTGAGCGTTCGGTTCCTTCTGCTCATGGGGGTCAGATAGGATGGAGTTCTCCAGCCTGGGTGAAGTCACTCAGTGGATATTTAACGAGCGCACAAGGCAGAGTCCACACATCAGAGCATTTCTAAAATCAGGCAAGTCCTCATACACTCACACATGTCAGTCTGGAGAAAGTCATCAGTGAGGGAGAGGAAATAGGTAAAAACGTTCATAGGATGACAGTCAACAGCAACCAGAAAAAGTGAGATCCCAAGGCTCGATATACAGTGAACTAAAACTTACAAATGAGCTGTGAGACACTAGACAGGGACACCTTACTCTTGTCCTCAGCGCAGCAGCTGCACCTCCCTCTACCCTGCCACACGAGCCTGCAGTGTTACAGTAGCCTGCTTTAGTCATAGGGCAGCTTTGCAAAGAGACCATCAAAAGCAGGGGTCCTTCCTCCCTTGTTTTCAAAGAAAAACCCCTGGAATTAATACCAGATTCCGTCACCCAGACTTGGTTACATGTGCTTTCACTCCCAGTGGGCTCTGCGTAGGCTGGCAGATGCAAAGGGAAAGTTAACGTGGAACAGGCGAGGCACAAAAGGTACCAAACGCTGAACCTCCAAGGGAGGGGACCATACTTAGAAGAAGAGAGCACTCAAAGGCAGCTCCACATTACAGTGCTCTACCCTCTACCCAGCTTACAGGGGAGCGCAGAGTCAGCCCTATGAGCCTGCTAGGAAGATAGCTCTGAGCCAATGCTACATTTTCTGTGAACAGTGGGAGACATGAGAAAATGGCCATACGCCACCCCACAGGTTTAAAGACTTCGTATGGGCACTGGTTTCAAATGCCAGGGGTAAAGATGGAGGCAAGAGAGAGGAAGAAAGCTGTGGAGCTGGCACTGGTATGCAGATGAATTCTTTGACAAGGTGGTTCCTGTTGGTAGGGGTGAAGTCTGTAGGAGATCAGTTTAGAGGAGCTCTTACTTATGCCTGTAAACAAGGAAAGGACTTCAGTTTCTATTGCTTCCTTTCTAGAGAGCGCAAAGTTGCTTGCGAGACCCCTTTTTGCTCCTACAGTTCTAAAGGGAGACACAGCTATCTGGTGGTGAGTACACGCTGACCGCTGCCATCCTGCCTGTTCAGACCAACTTCTTAACCCCAAATGATGATGCCAGTCTTTCAAGCAGGAAGAGGAAAAACTATGCACTTAGATAAGTTTGAACAGATCCTCTGCTTTTTAACCTCGTTTGGTTCTCACTGTGGAGCTCTGGAGTGGTGGTTCTGTTGAGATGACTTTCAACTGTCTTCTTATTGCCCAACAGCAAAAAAACCCAGTGCAGCAAAAGGGCTAGTGCAGAAGGAGAGACGGTGATGCTGTGAGGTGGTCCCCATGCTTCCCATTGCTTCTAATACACTTTAACGTACCTCATGCATTTCTGATTTCCTAACTAAAATCTGTTTCCCACAGAGGCCAAATGCTGAATTGCAAGCACGCATTTTCCTGTGGCTCAGTGCACCTGGACTGGCTCAAGTCAGTTAAACAGCAAAGAGGCCATCTCCAGGGGAAAGGAGCTGGAGTCTGGCTGGGAGTTATCTCTGCAGGTTTTTACTTGTCTCTGCTCTCAGAAGGCAAAGGCTGTTCGTGCCCTGGAGAGGAACTGCTGGTTTTACTTTGGAACCAGCCCTCGGGACTGTGGGTAGAGCTGAGAACTATGGGTGCCTGCTGAAGAGGATCCCCCTGATTTCCTTCCAGTTTTAGGCCTGAAGAAGTAAAAATGAAAAAAAAATAAACAAAAAGCCCCAACAACGTCACCTGTTACTCATCAAAATTAATCTTCCAAAAGCTGAATTTTTTTACTGGATTTATTCTCTAATCAGTCTCAGCTTTCTCTTCTGTCCTATGTTCCTTTCACGATCTCTCTGCTTTACAGCCAAGCTCACCTTAACTTTACTGACGAGAAGTGCTGACACATAGCAACGGTACTCGTACTGTTGGCTAGTCTGCCTGCTAAAAGTCCAACTCACCTGGGTTTTGTTTTTTTATTTGAAGTACTCTCAAAGGTTGAAGCGTCCACCTGTATCTCATCTTCATCCTGCAGAGCTGCTTCTAGAGCTGCCTGAACTTTGGGAGCAATGGCTGGACCTTCATAGTCTCTCGTTGTTCGGCTGGGCATGTCAAGTTCCAGTAGTACAATGTTCTCTGCCTGAGATAGCAAAAGCAGAATCGAAGTTTGCACGCTTTCATACAAATAGTTTATTTTCCCTCCAGAAGCTTATTCTGAAGTACTTTATAAATGTATGCAGGATACTGGAAAAATTTACATCCCATTGAAAAACTAACAACCCTCTGCAATCCACATTCCCCTGATCAGGAGGGTGAACACAGGAAGGTTATAATCACATCTGGGCTTACCCTGTACCGAGCCTCTGGACGAATCATCATGGACGTCCTGGCGTGTTGGCTCAGTGGCCTTTTGTATCCTACAGCAGACACCGGTCGTTTCATCATCTGCTGGTTTCTAGAGAAAAAATGGATACTCACGTCTATTATACACCAAAACCAAAGACTCCTCTTGGAGTTTATGAGCTAAAACCTCTGAAAATTACACACACAAATATGTTTCAAGACAGCAGAAACTACCTAGGCTGCATTGGCAAGAACAGCTCTCTACAGTCAGAAGAAGATCGGATCGTTATCCTGTGTCATCTGTTCCCTAAACAAAGGGGAGGGTGTCTACATATTTCTACTATACAGATCGCAGCTGCACTCAGCTGCACCCAACTTTCTAAATTTGTTGTACAAACCCTTCTGTGTAGAGGGGCAGCATCAAGCCACAGCTCTCATAATAGTAATTATTTTTGAGAGCTTTCCTATATAAACTAGGAAAGAAATATGATAGGAATTTACTGCTATTTTAGTGGTGAATGCACTATTACATATATTTTACATAGAATTATTGGGCTCATCTAGAAGAAAAATCCTAATATTTCAAGAATTTTCCTACCTATGCATTCCTATTTTATTCAACCTACCAAGAGGAATAAATTTTTTTATTTTATTGTGCAGCATGAAGCTACGAACCCTAGAGGGCCAATTTAAATCCCCAATTCAGTCCCCCTTTTGGGGTGCCTTGTTCTTGACAGCTAGAGGGGTTTCTGTGACCCAATAAAGCTTAGAAGTACACTCACTCCAGACGGGTTATGGGATGCAGTTTCCACTGGTCTTCCTCTTCATCAAAGAATGATCTGTTCATGATCTTATTCTTTTCTTCCAAGGGAATAAAATTTTCGATAATCAGGTGCCTACATGCAACCACAAAAATGGGAAATACACAAGAAACATAATTAGCAGATGACTTTCTCCACTGATCCTCTCACACTGACTTAACACAGGCCTGGAAAAGGAGGAATGTTTTAGTTTTCTCATGTTTACATCTTGTCCCACAAGCATGTGCAATGCAGTCCCTCCACTCCCCACCCAAAACCCCCATCTGTGTTACAGTTAATAGCAGGCAATGAAGTGATGGGAGTTACTTTAGCTTTAGTTCCCTGGTAAGTTCATTCTGGGTCTGTTCCAGTTCCTGGCGCTCCTTGATGTGCTCTTCTTGGAGATCATGGATCTCTGCCTTCACAGCTTGCAGCTTGGAAAATAACTGGAACAGACAAGAAGAGCCAAAATCATAACTTGCCAATGTTCCTCTCACGTTCACACACAAGTTGATTTTGTTCCTAACTGGATAGATGTGGAATCATTTTACCTTTTTGAGTTTTTTTGTCTTTATGTCCACCTCTTGCTGAAGAGAACTGTAGGTCTCCTTCAGCTCTAGTGTTTCCTCGTCCCGACTTTCCATCTGTTGCTGGATTTCTCGCTCCCGGCGTTTCTGAAGAAGGTGACATACAATATTAAAGACCACAACTACATTGCCACCTCCAGGCTGACATACATGAAACCAACGCTCAGCGTGTTTACTTCCCTGGGTTCCAGGGCTTTTGCTTTAGCTTCTAGTTCTTCCTATCTCTTGCCTTAGAAATACCAGAAGCATTAACTCTTCTTTGTCTTTGTTTTGCTACTAAAATCAGACAGCGTGAATAAGTGCTCGAGTTTCAATTACAGGAATCAAATGTCATATTTAGATTCTTTTTTTTTTCCTTTTTATCAATTTGTACTAGCCATTGCACTTAAAGACTCACCAACAGAAAATGCATAACAGATAATAAATTTTAGCACACAGTAAACATGTTTCCCTTGAGCTAATGGCTGAACTGTCACTCTTTGAGGTCTTCCAATTATTTCTTTACTTACAGACAGCTACAAATCAAGATAGGACATAAGTCTTTAACGTGAAAAGCTGGAATAAAACTATTATAAACCTTCTTTACGTACCTCATACAATGACAGCCCTCCCCGCTTCTGTTGAGATTAATGATTGCCATTAAGCTAATTTTAGGGTTAACCTCGGCAAATTTTCTTATGGTTTCTCCTGATACAATGTTTTATAAAAGTTCTGAAGCTAGGCTTTTTATACAAAATAACAAATGTTCTTCCTTGTACCTGTTCTGCAATTTCCTGTCGTTTCTGTTCCAAGATTTTCTGCTGTTCATTTGTGTGATCCACAATATTTTTCCCTCCCACCAGAAGCTTGCTTTCCATTGCCTGAAAGGAAAAACCAAGGTCAGAAGTTTCTCTCAGTGCCCATCTAATTGGTCTTTTCCACAGAAGGTAACTTCCTTTTGTACGGATACAACTTCTTCATCACAGCTCCCTTATTAAACCTTCTCTTTCAAGTTGGCTGCTACAAGAATTACTGTTTCTTAAAGTTCCAGTAAAACTGTGGCATTGGTGAAGGGGTAACTTACTTAGAATTGCACATTGTTGCAATGTGTGGCAAAGCTGAAGAACAAAAATGGGAGCTCTGTAAAGAACTTGTTAATGATCTGTGGCAGAATGAGGCATTTTTTGTGCTACAGCTTGTGAAAAGACGTATCATCACATTTTATTGTGCTGATTGCTTAAGATCCTACAAGATCGGCACATAAGAACAATGCAACAACTCATGAATATTGAAACATGTAATTAATAGTGGAAATTGTCCAGAAATAGTTTATTTCCAAATCTTCCAATCTAAACACATGTCACTATCCTGGAAACTTCTTGTGAAATATCTTTCCAAATTGGGAAACCCTCTATTCTCCCCACAGCCTAAATAAATTGCTGTCAAAAAGTATGACAAGGAAGAGTTCTACCTTGATTTTAGCACTCAACATTTCTGTTGCTTCCTTCTCTCGCCTCAGGTCCTCCATTTTCTTCTCCTTCTCTTTCAGCAGTCTCATCTTTTCTTCTGCTACCAAGCTGTGATCCTCAACTATAGCTTTCTTCTCAATCTCCAGCTTTTCTTGTTGCTCCCTCCAATAGTCATCTTTGTCATCTCCTTCATCCTCACCCTCTTCAGTGTCCTCCTCCTCTTCACCACCATCTCTCCTCCTTTCCCTCCTCTTTCTTTTGCCAATAGACCGTTTTTCCAACTGTGCCTTGAGTCGAGCAATCTCTTCCTGGAATTCTCGTAGCAGAGCATCTTTAGGATCCTCATTCACTCGTGGCTTGTTCTTGATGTTTTTGGCACGATTGGCGTATCTCAGTGTTGTGAGAGTCTCCTCTACATTGTAAGAGGCAGGGCCTATATTGGCCACCATCACAGTTTTGGCATTGCCACCTAATGAGTCCTGAAGTAACCTTGTCAGCTTTGAGTCCCGGTACGGAATGTGTGTGCTTTTGCCATCTACTAGGGCAGAGATAACATTGCCCAAAGCTGAAAGAGAGAGATTGATTTTAGTAGCTTCCTTTAACCTTTCCCCCTGTGCTCCAGTCTTAGCTTGCCGCTCGCTGCCTGCAAGGTCTACCAGGTTGAGTTTCCCAACACGGATGTGATTCTCCCCATCAAGTCCTAACTCGCTGCATTCGATAGTGATCACAAAAATGGCATGTGATCGAGAGCTGTGTTCATTCATGTTGGTGGCACCAACGGAGCGATTTTGGTTTCCCACATTCATGACATGCTCTATCTCTTTGACACTTTTTGTAACAAAGGAGGACAAATCCTTAACATATACGCCTGTATCTGGTCTCTCCTTTAACTCCAGCCGCTTGGACTGATCCTTTGATAACAAGTCTCTGATTTCTTCTTGGTATATTTCCAAATAAGATGCTCTAACTAGGTATTGCTGATTTTGAGATCTAGAGATGTGGGTGAAGATGTGATCGAATGAATTGGGGATGACCCCTCTTTTTTCAGGATCACCGCGCACCCCTTCCATCGTATATGTTTTCCCTGTCCCAGTCTGCCCATAGGCAAAGATTGTCCCGTTAAACCCTTGCAGAACAGAGTCCACGAGAGGTCTGAAGGTCTCATCATAGAGTTCAACCTGTTTGGAATTCCAGTCATACACGGCATCAAAGGTGAACGTTTTAGGTAGTTCATGAGATGTTCCCCGCGGATTCTTCACGGAGACTTGCCCTAACTTGACATCCACGTTAACAACTTTCTCATACGAAGCTGTCTTCTCTTTGCTATTCATTGGCCGGCATCGTACCACCACCCTAACAGACTCAGAGCTCTTTAACTTAGACATGACAGCAGGCCTGTGGCTGGCGTGATCTGATCGATGGATGATCCCGTGTTAGAAACCTAGAACAGAAACAAAGGAGGAGTATGTGAAGGCAGTTTTCTGCAGGTGACCATTTTTCACAAAGCCAAAGATTCAACTCATCTATTCGAGCAGGATTTTCCATTCATTAATTTGCGAGGGATTTTGGAAAATAATGTACAACACGAAAACTTTAAAAAGGCCTGAACCCAGACAGTGTTATTTTACCAAAGCCTGTCCATCGATCAGTATCATTTCTACAAGTTCTGCTTAAAAAAAATCTTCATCACATCTTTAGCGCTAGTAGAGAACCTTTTATTGACCCTTAAAAATAATCACAATGCTTTTTAAACTATTTATAAAAATAATATAATGCTTTGCCATTGATTCCCTTTGCAGTCAGGCTTTTTGTTTTAAATCTCATACTTTGAAAATCCAGTACAAGCTTGCTCTCTCCGTATCGCTCGTGAAAGGGAATCAGTCAGGTGCTTTGATTAAGTGCTTCAACTACCTATTAAAATACAAGAGAGATCATAAATTATAAATAAGAGTATTTTCAGAGTTCCCTCTTCTTATGCCTCAAATATATTGACAAAACCTTCTCATTTTTATCAGACGTTTATATTACAATCCCCTCACATGTGACGTCATGTGTCATCAGGACCATCCTGCCACAAAAGGTTTAAAACTTATGGCTGGTTTTTCTTAAATGACAACAATTCTCTGGAATAACGCCCAAATGCTTTTTTCCTCTTGTGTGTTACACTTTAAAGTCACTTTCTAGAAGCCTCCTTACAGAATAATAGACCTTTAATTGGGCTGCAGCAGCTGCCAGGATTCAAGATAAAATCATTAAATAGTTTGTTTCTAGGCATCACATCCCCTGAATATTCTGCATTTCCACACTTGGGAAAACTGTTGTTACCTTTCCTTTATGTCAACAATCAAGTGAAAATAATTGTTACAGAAAAGATATCACCCAGTCTTGCAAACTATCTCACTACAAAGGAAATCATTAAAGCAGCCGAATGTAGCGCAGCCCTCCAACGCTTGCAAATATGGTGAAAACAAACCAGTAAGGGGAGGGGATTACCCCAGTGAGGTGGGCTCTGAAATCACTGGGCAAAAAGAGGAATATTTCCCCACCTAGCCGCAGCTAGGCGTGGGTGCGTGCTGCTGTAGGATGCCTTTGTTGTGCCCCCACCGAGGGCACTGCCACTGCCCTATAAATTCAGGCTCTTCACACCCCAACATTCAAAGTCACTGCTGGTCCTGCTCTCTGCATGCCCACAGCCCCAGAACTCCTCATCCTTCTATTCCACTTCGAAACTGCCAAGTCAATGCTGATCTTGCATTCGCATTTTTTTGCACAGGTATCTTCAGCACACTTAAAACAGAGAACAGCATTCCCCGCCCGCATTCAGCTGGGAGCAGGAAGAAAAAGCTATAAAGGTGGAGTCATCTACACTATGCCTTGTCTAATGCTCAAGCAACCAGAGGACATCAGGGTGTGAAGTGGACACCTGCCAGGATTTGCCCTTCTCAAGCTTCTGAAGGTGAGTTTAAGCTCCTTTCGCATCACTCCTTATAAAAATTTCATAAAGCACTCAGTCCTTTGAGGCCACCCTCCTCTTTCTGTAAAGTGATTGCCCTCAGCAAAAGGATCCTGCAAACCCGCATTTGTGTCTTCCACAACTAGAACGCGGGCATCTGTTTTAACAGGGAAGCTGAAGGCAACTGCTCTTGCTTGACATATTTCATGCACAACTGTTCACACAGACCTATGCTGTTATTCTTTCTTTTGGCATTATACTTTTACCGGGATTTCCCATGAAAGCCAGCTCTGCCCAAGCACATCAACCTACTGAAATACACTCCACACTCCTGGCTCTGGTCTTCCAACTGAATCCGGTTTACAAGATTCAGCATCAGTCTAAACTCACGCTGCATAAACCCAGCTCACAGATCCGAGTCCTTCATTACTCTGGGTAGAGAGGAAGAAACGCTGTTGCACCCCCCTGTCATTAGCACAATGAGCTGCTATTTAAAATAGAACAAAAAGACTGTGTTACTGCACGTAAGATCTAAAAGGCACAGCTTGTGGAATTCAATGTGATTTCTAATAAGCTTTTTTTAAAAAAAAGTATCTTTCGGGAAAAGCTCTGAGATCCTTCTGCCAATTGGAACTAAATGTAAAACTAATACACACTGGAAACCCCAGGTAGCGCTGGCACACGTCCAGTCTGGCCTCCTCAGGATGTTCTCACTGTTCCACTACCAGCTGGATCTGCAGCAACCCATGGATTTTGTCTAACTGTTTTTTACTCAATAATTGCATGTCTCAGGAGAGCTTCTCAAACAAGGAGACAGAGAACTTCAGGAGCAGAGCTAGAGGACTGAGAAAGGAGGCAGAACACTTCTAGCCCAACATCCCGACTGTCAATCTGCACTACAAAGAACAACACAAGAGCAACAAATAAACGTGTTTAAGAATTGTACGGAAACCTCAATATGGCCTTTGGAATTTCCTTGGGTTTTCGAGGGGAAACTCCTTGCTCCTCACTATTCCCATGAAAGCCCATGGTAACTACCAGGAGGAAGATGAGGAACACACATTGAATTCACCAAACTGGACAATCATGCAGAAGAAGCACTTTGCAGCCTGCACAGTGAATTCAAACCACTACAGGAATTTTGGATCGCTTCTGAATAAAAACATTTCCCTTCTAACTGACAACTCCAAATAAAGATGACCTCACTGTCTGACTCAGAAGGAATATGTATTCTAGAATACCAACAGAGAAAGAATATGTGAAATGGGGACAAGTCTTGCAGAAGCATAAAAAGCAACACTCCTAATCATCATGAGTAGTTCTATATACAAATAGACACTTCTCCTTCTACACCTTCCTGAGATATTCCTGTAGTTCAAGTTCAAAAGAGAATTTTTTTTCAGACAAGCTCACATATCAACTGCTGCTTCATTTATCTGCATTATTACAGTGAATGTTCATATTGGCAAATACTCAAATTAGGCATGAATCCTGAAAAGCAGAGCGTTGATTTATTCTATGTAATTAATATCCAAAATACTATTTTGATGAGAAGTGCCGCTTTGTAAGTGATGCTGACTAACATTAAATGATCAGAACTAAGCTAAACTTAACATAGACTGTTTTTTTACAAGAGGATACATTGCCATCCACAGCTCACCTGGAAGTTATAGGTGAAATATCCAGCATGTCCCCTCTGCAACAGCTTTGGCGGAGGTTTACAATGAACAAAAGTTGTGTTGTATATTTGCTGTTCCTCACGGAACCTCACTGTTCCTCGCCACAAGCTTGATAATCTTTTGACATCTTTCCCCATTTCACTTGCAAGTCTCTCTCTATAGTCACAGATAAATTATTTTATTCCTGATTAGGGCTATTTTCATAACAACCTGTCACAAATCATCTCCAATTATTTTATCTACTGCTATGAAGTTTACCGGAAGCAAAACAAATTATGTTTCTTCTCAGACTTACCCAAGTGCGTAACTGAAAAATAACACCAATTAGTTGGCAGTGTTTGTACTCCAGAAACTCCACGGCAACATCTGAGCTGCCGAGAGCAGCCGGACAGGGATGGCCAAGAAGACCTGGGAAGGCGTCCATGCCACCCACTCTCCTGCCACGGGGAGGGGACTTTGTTCATGAAATTACTTCAGCCTACAGCAACCTGGGCCAGGTACCTAAGAGTCAAGGTGAAGGCTGAGATGAATGCATTCAAAGATGTGCTCCAGATGACCAAGAAGGGAGGGTGAGCAGAAATCCAAACATTTTTGTTTATTTCAGCCAACATAAGGCTGAAAAAATAAACAATGCCACAACGTGAAAGTAAGTTAAGGTGACCGTGTCTCCTCAGAAACTTTCAGGAGTCAGGACCAGAGAGCTCTGCTGGCCGTGCCCAAGGAATGCTGCGCTCTTACCAGGCACCATCACTTATCCTGTCTGCCTCTGGCAGGCTGAAGTCCCAAGGCCTCTCTACTTTCTGGCTTAAGTTTAAAGGCCTCAGGAAGATGTCCTTGGTACACTGGCTAAACCCTTCCCTCACGTCTCTCTGCACATCCCCACTTAAGATACCACTTAAAAAAAATTCCATCACTTTCTTGCAGTTTAAATCTTTCAGGTATTTGTGGGTTCATAATATCATGGCTTAATTGCTTGTGTCTTTTACTCCTTCACAAGCCAACTCTCTTTTCCATAATAACGCTCTCCTCCACCCTCCCTGCCCAACACACCGTGGACCAAACCAGACATCCCTAGTGCCGGTGGTGGAGCTGGGCCGGTGTGTGCCAGCTCTGCCACGGCGTGTCCTCTGCTGCCGGGGCCCCGACTTCACTTAGTGCCTGTGGTCACCTTCCTCTGCTTCAGCACGGCACCCCACGGGTGTCCCCAGCCCCCGGGGGAGGTGGCAGGTACGGGATCCCCACTCCAGCCAGGACCCTGAGCATCACCCGCCACCCTCGCAGCCGTGACACCGGGCACAGCAGGGAAGGGGGCCCGAGGACACCCTGGACCCCCGGCTCGAGGGACTGGGACAGCCGGCCGTGCCCGAGGGGGGAGCAGGGACTGCGGGACACTCGCCTGTACGGGGACACCCGCCCGCGGCCTCGCCACCGGGCAGGGCCTGCCGCCTCCCGGCCGAACCCCTCGCCGGCGAGGCCGTGCCCACGCGTGCAAACGCGGGGAGGCCACACGGGCAACGGGCGCCCCGGGCTGTCACAGCCGCGAGGCACCAGGGGAGCGGCGGGTCCGCCCTCGGGTGAGGGCGTGACACCTCGGGGCGGGGCCCCGCCGCAGCCGCGGGGGTGTCGGGGCGGCGGCGGGGCCCACGGAGCCGCGGGCCGAGCCGGACTCACCTGCGCCGTCACCATGGAGCCGCGCGGCCGCCTCCTCCCGCGGCACCGGAAGCGGCGGGACGGCCCCGCCCATGACGCACTTCCTTGGCAACGCGCGCGCCCGCCCCCACGCCGCCACTTCCGTAGCGACCGGCCCCGCCGCCGCCCCCGGGGCCCGGATGGAGCCGGGACAAAGGGGCCACCGCCCCCGCCGAGCCCCGCGCACCTCCCGGAACCGGCGGCACGCCGAGGCCTGGCGGCAAGGGCGGCCCCGACCAGGCCGCACCTCACCATCCACAAACCCCACAAGTCGCATTTTTTACCCCAGCCGGGGAGCACCGTGCTGCTGCTCGGCCACCCCCGGGCCCGGGAAGGCGCCCGCCTCACGGGGCATCCAGCACGGAGTACAGCGGTGGAGGAAGGAATATCGATGCAATACGAGTGACTACAAAAGCAGGTTTTTATTATTACAAAAATTACATTTTTCTTTTAAAAAAAAAAAACACAAACCACAAAACTTTTTTTTTTAATACACTGTTTTCCCAATACTGTGCGGAAAGGCTGCGCTTGCCCTGCAGTGAGGCGAGGCGGCCCTGACAGCACCATCCAACATCACTAAGCGAGGAGCCTGCAGGTGTCCTGCTCCACCAGGATGCGGCCACAGGTCCCAAAACCACCAAATCCCAAAAATTTCTGAAAGCCAGCAACGAGGAAACAAGACATGAGTCTCTGCCACCCTGACATTTCAGGTACCGTCTCATTGAGCTCTCTTTTGCTCACTCCCTTGAGCCTTCAAACTCCTTTAAAGCTCAGGAACATTCCAAGCAGGAAAAAAACCACCATCAAAGACATTTATTTAGCCTTAAACCCCAGTAACTGGTCAGACACAGCAGCATTTAGGCCGTAACAGTGCACTGGAGGCAGCCAGCCCTGGTACCACAGACTCACCTAAGGTGTGTTCTTAAAAAAAGAAACAGTACATTCTGTATTCAGTCTTTGGGAGAAAAAAAAATAAATGAAAATATGTATATAAAAATCACAGGAGTACCAAAAGGCATTGGTCAAGTTGAGTCTCACCACGCTGGGATTACCAGTGTTACCAGCGCTGAGCTGCACTGGGCCAAACTAAGGGGTTTGGGGCTGCCGTTTCACCGTCAGTGCATGCTTTCCACAGTTATCTCCCCACTGGAAACTACCCCCACAGACAGGGGTTCTGTTGTCAGAGGGGTTACTTCACAAAGTACAAAAATAGACAAAAAACCCCACATAAACCCTTAAAATAGACCTAGGTATCACGTACACCAACCTCATTATGGCTACATTAAAAGTCCTAGCTTAAAACCAGTTCCATTTCTACCACAGACCTCCACCTGACACCAACAGCTACAAAGCTACAAGCCCTAAATCTCCAACTCTCAACAGGCTACAGATGATCTCCCGCCTGTGGCCCTGCAAGTGCCTGCTCCCCAGTTCCATACAAAGACGGGCTGAAGAGGCAGCTGCCACATTAAAACACGCCCCTGTTGCGCTTCAGTAGCACCAGTGAAGAGATCCGCGTGCCCCACAGCTCTGCTGCGAAGCAGATATGAAACATCTATTGACAGGGGAATGGAAACTGAGGCACTGAGGTGACACAGCTCTAGTAAGGCAACAGCGGTACTTGATAAAACCTAGATCTTCTAATTTTTTTGTCCTGAGGTTTATCTTGCACTCCTTTCCAGGGAATGTGATATTCCTGGCAACACTTCGCACTTAAAAAAGAATTTATGGTCAGTTTTGGACAAGAAGCTTTCAAAACATTTCCAGGTAAAATTTAAGATTTAACGGAAAAAAAAAAAAAGATATGGAAAAGAGGAAATCTGAGCAGCTGCTTCATCATGATTGCTGGCAAATCCCAAATACTGACAATGGAGAACTATATAAACTACATCTTAAAAACTATATATAGTTTATAGTTCCCTATAAACTACATGATTTAAAATTACTTTTCTGGCTGACCTCATGCTGGAAATACAGGAGAAGTCAGACAGAACAGTCAGTGAGGAGTATCACGGGCTGAAGCAGCTCTGCGGCAGCCCGACAGCGTGCTCTGCGGGCAGGAGAACACTGTTAGCACCAAGTGGTCCCTCAGCAAAGTACCAAGCTCGGAGCCCTGAAAACTACGGAGCTTGTTCCTCTTTCGATCAGAATTCATCCCGTAATCTTGGTGGGTGGTCCATGCCAAAAAATGAAGAGGGTTTTCCGTGCACGTCGCGCTCTCTTTTCACAAAGGCAGTAAACGAAGAGACACAGTTCCCGATAAAATGATCGGACTGGCCAAGAATATACAAATCAATCTGAGGCACTTCTGGCTGCAAGCTAACAACCTTGATCTGCAGGGAAACAAGGAAAGCAAATTAATCCATTCATCTATTATTACAATCCAAATGCCTTGGCATAATATTAGAAATGGGAATAGACAACAAGAAGGGAGTGGATTCTGTCTTAAGTTGCGCCATAACTCATTTATGAATACACAAGTGTCAAAACATTTTTGAAAATCACTTAGGTTTATTCAATTGAAGCCTTTTCAGGGAGAAATTTACTACCGTGCAGGACAATGCTCTTCTTCCTCTCTAGGAAAGGAAGAGTTTTACAGTCTAATTTTTATTGCTATGAGCAAAATTTACTTTGAGATGCCAATATTTGTCTGTGAACAACGAATTACACAACTGCCTGCCTGCTGTCCGTGGCAGCAATGGGCCAGAATCCAAGGAAGGTTCTTATTAACGCACTCCTGCCAGAACAGGTTCCCGAAAGACTTACCTTTCCTTGGAAGAACTGCTGTATTTCCGTCGTGTAGGGCTCAGAATCTGTAGCGATATAAACAGATTTAGCCTCTGTCTTTTTCACCCAGAGCTTGAGAGCACGCTTGATCTCTTTGAGGTCTGGCAGGCACATGTCCATGGTGAGAGGGACCGCAGCACTTCGGTCGTAGCCCACGCACTGAGGTGAAGCCATGAAGTGCGGCCCGGCTGTCCCGTCCTTTAACATATTGCAAGCATTTTTCTATTGGAAGAAAAAAAGAGAAAATAATCATGTTTGAACGGCAAGTGTGAGAAAACACTACCACATCCCCCACTTCTGCCAGCAGTGTTACAGCCTGTTTGAAAGAGGAATCCCGACAGCGTTTCTAACACACAGTGAGTTATCAAACACCAGCAGGGTTTGGGCTGCTGCCCCAGAAGCACAGCTCCTCTTTGGGCAGCTTCTTCCACAAGCATTAGCCACCCGAATACAGCAACCAGCCTCACACAGGAACATACCCAGTCTGAGCCGATCCTCAGGTGAATTCCTACGTAGGGCCTGACCAGCAGAGAATGAATATAGGCTTCTCCTTTCTTCACCATTTCATCAGACCACACCATGTACTTCTGGAGGGGCCGGTGCTCCTCTAAGACTGGAAACTGGGCCGGAGCTCCAGGTAAGGCGAGTACAGGGTGCTCAGACGGTGAAAACCTACAGAAAAAACCCCAGCAGACTGAAACACGACATAATCTTGCATGCTTCATCTTGTAAAGACTACTACACGTGGATTCTGTGAAGGTTAGAATGGAAACTAAAGCTGAAATACGCAGCATCTGTTGCTCCAAGTTTACCCAAGACAATCCTCAGCATTTTGCCATGTGAGCAGAATACTGAAGCATAACTCAGGTACTGTGTTTTACCTCAGACCCAGCAACAAATGAATTAGTATTATTTGACAGACAAAAGATAAGAATCTTAAACATATAGCACAAATAGCAATAAGAGCTTATGTTTCCACCCTGAACTAGAGCAATTCTGTCACCCAAACTTACTGATACAATTGAAGTAGCTCTGAAAACATGAAGTAACCAGCAAAATACAGTTCATGATTAGCAACTAAGAACGAAATTATTTTTGAAGAATAATTACCTATATAATCAATAAATACTGTAACTAAGCATTTCTGGACCAGAAATCAATCAGCCTAAGGGAGTTCACACCTAACAGTGCCCACAGGAAGAGCGTTCTCAGCAAATATTTAATGGAAAAAGCATTAAGATATTTAATTCTATTGCTAACTAACCACTTCAATTTCTCCCCCAAAATGCAAAGGCTTTACACAGTGACTCGCAGAACTGTTTCATGCGTTACTCATGCGTTACAGTGGCATGCCAACACTTTTCCATCTTCTTGCTACCTTTGGATCCAATGGTCCTTGTATGCAGAACTGAAGGAAATTCCCTTGAAGAGCTCAGACTTATCAAAATTCACTTGGAACTGATCCCAGAAGGGACCAAATGGATTTCCATCCTGCAAAGGAAAGACAAGTGCTCATTCAGCATATACGGAGAGCCTGAAAGACAGATCTAGCAAGATCCTGGGGTGCAGAGTCAAAGAATTTTTCTGTTAGAGGAGGAAAGCAGCCCAAATACAACAGCCTGTTTTTCACACATAAGTTCCACAAGGAAAGAGTGACACACACTAAAGAAAGTTAACTGAGAGCTAATGCAAAGACTGTCTTAAACGAACAATCTCTCAAACTTGTATTTAAAAGAGGTTGCTTTAAAACCAGGACAACTGTAACAGAGATGCAAAATGGGCAGAGACCAGTAAGCATTGTTGTTACAGATTTGCTCTCCTTACAGTCACGATCAAATCTGAAGTGATAAAACCTGTTTACACAAACCATCTTCCTGAATCCCAAGGATTTGCTGACAAAGAAAAGCATGAGAAGCTGGTGAAGGATCTTGAGCACAAATGTTATGAGGAGCAGCTGAGGCAGCTGGGGTTGTTCAGCCTGGAGAAAAGGACATTGAGGGGAGACCTTATCACTCTCTACAACTGCCTGAAAGGAGGGTGTAGGGGGACCCGGGGGGGAGGGGTGTTGGTCTCTTCTCCCAAGTAACAGGTGACAGGACAAGAGCAAATGGCCTCAAGTTGCACCAGGGGAGGTTTAGATTGGATATTAGGAAAAAAATTTTTTCACTGAAAGGGTTGTCAAGCATTGTAACAGGCTGCCCGGGGAAGTGGTGGAGTCGTCACCCCTGGAAGGATTTAAAAGTCGGGTAGATGTTGTGCTGAGGGACATGGTTTAGAGGTAACTTGGCAGTGTTGGGTTAACAGTTGGACTCAATGATCTTGAGGGCTTTTACAACCTAAACGATTTTATGAGGGCACAGCATGCCACACACCGATAAACATGAGGAGGAACTTCTTTACTTTGAGGGTGGCAAAGCACTGGCACAGGCTGCCCAGAGAGGCGGTGGAGTCTCCGTCTCTGTAGATATTCAAAACCCACTTGGACGCGTTCCTGTGCAACCTGCTCTAGGTGACCCTGCTCTGGCAGGAAGGCTAGATGATCTCCAGAGGTCCCTCCCAACCCCTATCATTCTGTAATTCTGTGAAAGGAATACCATGTGGATGCATTTGGGGTGGAAAACTCATAAGTTTGCAAATCACTGGCAACCTAAATGAGTCGGTCATTCCCTTTGGAACCGCCACAGAATTAAACTGTGCCTACAGGGGATGCAGAAGGAACTCACCTTCATGGGACAAGTGCTTTTGTCAGCACTTCTCTGAGCTGCTGCTTCAAAGCAGTAAGCCACCCGCTTGCCAGGAGGCCAGTGAACGGGCGCCAGCTTCTCCATGAACTCCTCCAGGCTGATAACGCGGTGGTACTGCAGGAGCGGCTCCAGCTTGAAGTGCTCCATGTAGGGGACGTGCAGCTGGGAAGAACAGAGACCGCCTCAACTCACAGAGCCCCGGGAGCCGTACCTCACTCCACGGGGGGAGGCCGCAGCCCTGCCCGCCCCCTCCCCGCCCGGCCCCCGGGGGCTCACGTTGGTGTAGGGCGGGCGGTGATGGCGGTACTCGATCCACGGTGGCACAGCCAGGGTCCGGTTGAGGGCCCGGGCGAAGGCCAGGGCTCCCAAGAAGTGTTCGGCCTGGTTCCCGAACCGGCCTGCAAAGAGAGGGCGAGAGCGGGGCTCAGCCGGGGCCTGCACCGGGAGCTCTGCCGGAGGCTCCGCCGCGGCAGGAGGGCCTCACCCATGCAGGGACAGTAGAGCAGGTAACCGGCCGCGTCCCAGGCGAGCCCCGCGTCGCCTCCCGCCACCATCACCCCGAGGAGAAGGAAAAGCAGGAGAACCAGCGGCGCCGCCATGGCGGCCGGACGCAGGTCAACGAGAAACGGCCCTATCCCGGCATGCCCCGCGGCCCGCCGGAACGGCCTCTCTAAGCGGGAAGCGGCCACCATCGAGGCGGAAGTGAGAGAGCGACGTCACTCCCATAATGCCCCGCACAATGGGGCCGCCGGGGCCTGGGCCGGAGCCGCGCCTGGCGGGGCCCGGGGGAACGGGGTGAGTGTGGGGAGGAGGGGGGTGGAAAGGGGGGCGAGGGGCGGTGTCACGGCGGCCCCCTCCCCTCGGCGGCGGGGTCCCCTCAGGGGAGAGGGGGGCGTGTGAGGAGGAGGAGGAGGAAGGGGGGGGCGTAGGCCGGGCCCGCCTCTCCCCCTCCCTCCCCTCAGGGCTGCGCCATGGTAACGGGGGGGGGGGGGGGGGCGCGGCGCGGCACGTGTGTTCCCCCTGCCACCGGCCCGGTAGCATCCACGGACCCTTCCCCGAGGGGTGGGGGGACTCCTGTTTCCCTCCCGGTGCAACCGGCGGGGTGGGGGGGGGGCGAGTTGCCCCTTCAACCGGCGGAGGTGCCGGGGGGGGCCCCGAGTTGCCCTCTCCGGGGCAACTCGGGGTCCCCCCGGCACCTCCGCCGGTTGCAAGCAGCACGGCCGCGCTCAGTCCTGGGGGCTTTGCAGCTACTTTGGAGCTGAGTGAGTTAAAAAACTTATTTTTTTTGTAGCATAAATAAATCATTCCGGAGACGTGTTGGCGTTTGGGGCTTTCCTGTTTGTGCAGGGAAGGCGTTTGGGGTTTTAAAACCCCCCTCTCTTATCATGTCAGGGAAGCGGAGGGTGAAAAGGATGCTTTTCCCATCTGAAAATTATCCTCTGGGAACGGTGTGTCTGGTTACATCCTATGGGAAAGGTGCAGCAGCTTTTCCCTGGGATTTGAAAGTAAATGCAAATTTTACGCAGAGTTTTTCCAAAATCTGTAAGGGATCAAGCGCAGGAAACTGATAGTTGAGCTGCTTGAGCAGCTCAACTAGAAAAATGAACCTGTTTGGATGTAAAAACTTAGGTATCTAGAAATGGACAAAGTCACTCACTGCAAAAAAATAGCGGTTTTCATAGGGGAAACCAGGGAATTGTAATGACACGTGAGTTAGTGTTTGTGACTGTAGGAAAAACTGTAAAAAAAGGGTCAATACAAGATGCGTAGAGAGGTAGGAGAGTGATTTTTGCATCCAGGTGTGGCATTGGCAAGGCTGGTAGTGTGCATCTACATCTGGTATCTGCTTTTTCTTCCTTATAATTAATAAACCAATACTGGAAAATGACTGAGGACATAGAAAAGTCACAAAGTGGTCTGAGGTCTGGAAGCAGAGCCTTGCAGTCAGGTGTTGGAGCTGGACTTGATTAGAACGTTGTAAAGAAAAGTAAGGGGTGATTTTGTTATGCTGTGTGGGGGCTTTGAAAGGCCAGCTCCGAGGGATGTTGCTGCAGCGGTTTAAGGTGTTACAGTCACTGGTCATTGTGTAGGAAAGTCAATAAATGCACGAGTGCACCCATGCCCCGGCCAGGCCGATGCCAGGCCTGACACTGCGGCTGGCATCGCTGCAGAAGCTGTGTTTGAAGCACGACGCAGGGCTGAGGCTGTACCCACCCTGGAGTCTAGTCTCTGCTTTCTGCCACGTAGCCGGTACCTTCCGCTTCAGCAAGTTTAAGCTTTAACAACTGAAAATAGCTTAGCAAACCTTAGTGGGGGACTGATCTGGCTGGCTGGGGGAGGGAAAATTTAAAAAGAGGTTGCTTTTCAGCTGAGTAAGTTCCTTCAACCACACCACCATGCAGCTGTAAAACAGCCTGGCCAGTGCAGTGGAGAAGCAGGTGGTGAAGACTGAGGGCGCACAGGAGTTCCTAGGTCAGCTTCTCTGTCCCTGCAGGAAGAAAAGGGACAGTGCTGGACCAGCCCCTTAGCAAAGGCAGAGCGGGACTCAGCAGGTAGAAACCAAGGACAGCCAGATACAAATCAGACAGAAGAGATGCCCTTTACAAAAGGGAAACCGCAGCTCCACAATCCAGGGGTTGGTCAGGCAGCCTGCCAGGCCCCGTGTCCCTGCCTCCCACTGCTGCTGCACACCCGTTCCAGCTAGATCAGCACAGCTTTGCTGTTGGTCCAGTCAGAGAACTCATCCAGGGTCCTTTTTATTTTTAGCCTAGGCAGTTCCCCGATCTGGTTTCCAGCCTAGGTCACAAGGTTTTCCCAACCAGGCAGTGCTCCATCTCACAGGAGTGACTTTGAGGGGCAGAAATTATGCAGAAATGCTGTATCATTGAACCATACTTCGTGAAGGATTAAACAGTGGGACAAAATGGCAAAGCAGGTGGTGGACTGTATCCCAGGGACTTTCTGTGAAGCCCGAGAGCCTTTTTTGTACTATGTACCAACTCAGACATACCTCATTGTTTTCTGTGCAGTGACAAGTTGCTGGAATCTCATACACAGTATATGATCCATCAGTTTTTGTGAGCTCTTCTAGCTTGAATTTGCACAAACCTGATTACTGTAGTAATGGAGTGTTTCATATAAGTTAGCAGCCAGTGGGAATCCTCAGGTGGATCGTACTATTTTCCAGCTCTGTGTTCAAGCCACCAACCTTTTATCCTCTGTAGAACTGAAGCATAGAAAGATTCATCTTGTGATGGGAGTTTTCTGTAACTGACTTATCTGAGGTTTCTGGAACTGCGTAGGCTAGACATATTTCCAGGACTAGTACAAAACTTTCTAAGATAACCAGGTTTCCCAGCTCTGCTACAAACACCGTGACCTACAAGATGTTCTCCAAACAAATGCAGGTGAAGTGTTTCCACACAGGCGGTGACTTTCTGTCTGGTAGCTACAGTTATAGTGAGCAGGGAGCATGTTGGAAACATTATTTGGAGAAATGTAACTAAGAAAACTAGTTGAGATTTTTCAAAATGTAAATATCTAGATCAGGCAGAGAGTTTTCTAGCCAAGCCTGAAATATGTCGTTAAGCTTCCAGGGCTACTGTGTTTCACTGATACTAGGCGAGACCCTCATCTTGTTTTTTCTTTCTTATTCCACAGCTGTCAAGAGTGTCCTAGGACATGCATTTAGACTTAGAAACAGACCCAAATAGGTAGAGTCCTTTTTCTTGCTAGACCCTTACAGTTTTAAAGGAAAGTTGATGAAATTTTACAATAATCAATTACAGAGATTACCATATCTTAACTCATTTGTATTTGGGCTTCTGCTCTGAAGGTGATAGTTTATGTGCCTTGCTATTAAAGACAGCAAAATTCAAATTCTGTCTTCTTTCAGGTAGCTTTGAAACCGGCACAGATGGCTGAGCTTATTCAGAGGGAAAGAAGCAACTACCTGGTGAAAGCGGCAGAGGGTCCCGTAATGTGTGCACAGCTCTGAAGCAGGAGGTAGAGAACACTGATCTTTTCCAGCACACATCTCATACAGAGGTGGAATATTCATGGTCTCAGACACCTAGATACGAAGACTGCTCTGAACTGCAGGACTCCTGCACCCTGAGGAGTAGGAGCAGCCGTCACATCACACTGGGTTGTACCAAAGCGGCACCTCAGCAGTTCTAGTCTTTTATTGTTCTGCTCTGCCTGAGTAGAGTCAGCCTGCACAAAACTCAATTCTGTTCTTAATGGACATTTCCAAACCTCATAATGACGTATTTTCTTGGAGTCATCCCATTTCCCGCTGTTTTCCATCCTGAGGGAACTGCTCACAGTATTGTGAGTGATGGTGTAGTTACAGTTACTGTTGTTTCAGCTATTCATAACGTTCAGTGGTGCACTTTCTTAATGGGGGTTGGTTAGTTCCCTCGTAGTTGCACATCCTGCCTACAACTGGCACTCGTGTTGATGTGCAGGCAGGAAGTTCCTCCCTCTGAAGCAATCATGGAGTGAGAAAGAACTTGAGGGTTTGATGCTATTTTAAGAAGAGTTTCTCAGGCAGCTAAATTCAGTGAAAGAGCTCTTTTCTGAGGTTTTTATTTCAGTTAATTGTTTACCAGTTTAGGTGTTAGTAGAACCATATAAAAAAGCGGTACTTTACCAATAAGACAAACAGAACTCAAGAACAGCCTACCAAGAGAGATTAATGTAGATTTTCATGAACATGAAAGCCAGCAGAGCATACAGGAGGTATATTTTGTTGAACAGGAAACTGTTTGAGCTCCCATTATCAATGGATGAGTGTGTAAAAGAAAAAAAATATTAAAAGTGGCTCATTATTGTAGAAAACTTGCTAATCCAGAGAGGCAGAATCTGCCCGACAGTAGGAAAGTGAAAATACAATGACTAATCATACCCTGAAGAGAAGCAGCATCTGTTGCCTTCCTGAAAAAGGTGTGATGTTGCTGATAATAGTAAGTTTTCTTCCCCAGCCCTGTTGACCCCTGTGTGGTAATTCAGATTGGTTTCCTAGGAGATGGTTTTACTAGTGCACCAGGCTGGTAGCAGAGTGGATAAAAAAAAAAATACAAGAGAACCTTAGTTTCTCTAAGAAGCTCTAGAAGGAAATTGCATGTAAGCAAAGATCAAGAGCAAGTGAGAACAGACTATGAAGAACATGAAAAAAGGGGATGAGGAGTGATCCACAAAACACATGGGGAAAGGTGAGGTATTCGGTGCTACAAAGAGACACATATCTACAATATTTCAGGAGAAAAGGCATGTAACAGGTAACATTGGCTCCTAATGGTTGCAAAAATGTAATTCAGAAAAAATTTGACATAATTTCATTTAGGTAACAGGGGTTAAGGGAGAAAAGAACAAAACACATTCTGGAGATGGGAGTTTCCCGTGTCTGTGAACACGCATCTTCACATGTTTGTAATGCTTGTTGAATGCTCACATGCATTTGTGTGCACAGGTGAAAGATGCAGTGTCTTAACACCAACCCTTCTGTGATTTCAGATGAAGATGTTTTGCTATTAAAGCAGTTTGGTCACAGAGGGTTCCAGCAGAAAACTGCACCAGGACAACATCCCAGCAAGATGCCTGCAGGCTCGAGTTCTGCTTGACATGGCCGTGTTCTACTAGACCTGCCATGACGGCATTTTTTCCTAGTGTTCCCAACTGGATTCAAGATGCAAAGCAGGAGGAGGAAGAGACAGGCTGGAAATTAGTCCCCAGACCAAGAGGTGAAGAGACCGAAAGTCAGGGAAAATGCCAATGTGAAATATCGGAGACCTCCTTCACTAATGTGGACAAGCTGAGAACTCACACACTTTCTCATACTGAGCAGAGACCGTACAACTGCCCTCAGCTGCACTGTGGCAAAGCCTTTGCTTCTAAGTACAAGCTATATAGGTAGGTAACTGCTGAACAGTGCTCCCCTACCAGAAGAGAGGGGAAAACCCCTCCATCATGTTTTTTTGCTTGAATTTCTGAGAAGGTGGAGGAGGGGAAATGCCCTTGTTGCCTCGCAAAGCAGTTGAGTCCCAGATGTTACCATACTTGGCATCTCTTTAAGCACCTTCCAGAGAACCTCAGTTAATATTTTATTCTGAGCTCAAGCTGTTTTCTGTTTTACTAAGGAGGAAATTGAATCAGAAAGTGAAGTTCACAGACTAAAAAACAAAATGAAAAGCAAGAATAGCATTCACATTTCTTAAGCTCTACCTCTGACTTTAATCACAGGAATATTTCTACTGCAGCTATTCTAGCGTGAAGCAGAGTTCCTACTTACGTACTGAAATATAGCAGAGAATAATTAAATTATATGATCGCTAGTAACTTGAAACTAGATGAACCATGGTGTCAGAGAGCGTCAGATAGAAGGTGAAATCAGTCCACAGTGGCTGACAACAGACATTGCCACAGTCTGATGCCTCCTGATGAAATGAACCCATCTCACCGGCAGGCAAGCATTTCTTGTCATATACTACCAGCATTTTCTTTGTCATTTCCCCCTTTGATAGCCTCAACAGAGAGAACAGGAGCCAAGTAGATGCCTGAAATATACCTGTGCAGAGGTGGTGTATTCTAGGGAGGACAGGCACTGCTGAGACAGACTCTAACTGTTGCTTGAAACATTGTGCTTCTGTGCCTGGAGAGTCCCCGCTGCCCAGGCTGTCGGGGCAGCATCCTTAGTGGTGGTAAAATGCCATCTGGGATTTTTGTGGCCGAAGTGTAGAACACAAAGAAAATTTCAAAAAAGTAGCGTGTGTTGTTTTAGGGGTTGGACACTAGTCTAAACTTTCCTACTTTTCTCTCAAAAGGCATATGGCCACGCACTCTGCTCAGAAGCCTCATCAGTGTATGTACTGCGAGAAGATGTTTCACCGGAAAGATCACCTTCGCAACCACCTTCAGACCCACGATCCCAACAAGGAGGCCCTCCATTGTCCTGAGTGTGGCAAGAACTACAACACAAAACTCGGCTTCAGGCGACATCTGGCCATGCATGCAGCTGCCAGTGGTGATCTCAGCTGCAAGGTATGCCTCCAGACCTTTGAAAGTACCCAAGTCCTGCTGGAGCACCTCAAAGCTCATTCTAGGCGGGCTTCTGGTGGAGCGAAGGAAAAGAAGCATCCATGTGACCACTGTGACAGGCGCTTCTACACCCGGAAAGATGTGCGGAGACACTTGGTAGTGCACACGGGGCGGAAGGACTTCTTGTGCCAGTACTGTGCTCAGAGGTTTGGGAGGAAAGATCATCTGACCAGGCACATGAAGAAAAGCCACTCCCAGGAACTGCTGAAGATTAAGACGGAGCCAGTTGACATGCTGGGTCTCCTAAGCTGCAGCTCATCTGTCGCAGTGAAAGAAGAGCTGAGTCCCGTCCTGTGTATGGCATCCAGAGACATGATAGGTGGTAAGAGCTTCCCTGGCATGTTGCCTGTGGGCATGTACAGCACGCATCTCCAAACCATGCCAAGCTCAGGAATGCCCCATTCTTTGGTTCCTAATTCTCTTCCAATGGGAATGAGCTATCCTCTGGAGTCTTCTTCTCCCATCTCCTCCCCACCGCAACCTCCTCCAAAGTATCAGCTTGGATCTACCTCATATCTGCCTGAGAAACTACCCAAAGTAGAGGTGGACAGCTTTTTGTCAGACTTCCCTGGCAGCCTGTCTCTCTCATCTGGTGAGCCTCAGTCCTCTTCGCCTCAGCCGCCCCCCCTGGATGAGGCTTTGCTTTCCAAGAGCCCTGCTAACCTTTCAGAGGCTCTCTGTGCTGCTAACATGGACTTTTCTCATCTTCTTAGCTTCCTCCCCCTAAATCTTCCTCCTTGCAATCCACCTGTATCATCAGGGGGGTTGGTCATGAGCTACTCACAGGGGGAGACACAGCCACTGCTTACCACTTTGCAACATCAACCTCAAGAATCTCCTGGAGCTGGGGCCTCGCTGAACTTTGGGCCCCTTCATTCATTGCCCCCTGTCTTCACCTCCAGCTTGAGCACAACCACGCTGCCACGTTTCCACCAGGCATTCCAATAAGCTGAAAATGGCACTGGAGAACAGATCTTTCAGTCACCCTTTTGTGGAGAGCCTTAAAAACGCACAACTCTTACTTCCCTTTGGGGTGTGAAAGCTTTGCAAAGCTGTTTCAGACAGGAGGTTTCTGATCTCTGGAGGGAGCACTTGTAGACTGGAACAGCAGATATCCCCATGCAAGTCCCAGTCCTGTACAGCAAAAAGATTTCAGCTAATAGACTGGATATATTTTATCTAATTTTTAATCTGTGAATCAGGAGCCACGCTTAGCACTGACCTTCCCTGAGATCCTGGAGCTATGTTCCTCTTTGGGAAGGGACTGTCCCTGAGAAGGAGTTGAGACTCTTTCATCTTGGGCTAAACTTTTGAAGAGTCCAGCTTCCATTTCATGTTATCACACTGCAATTCTGGCAAAACAGCCAACACCTCCACACGGAGAAGGAGGAGAAGTCAGGATACCCGCTCTGTATGAAGCCAACAGGGAAGAGGCTGTCCTTCCCCACTACCTCTCATCCCATCACCTAATACAGCTTACTCCACCGAATACAGCTTACTCCACATCAGTGTTAAGCAACAAAACCGTTTACATAGTGAATTCGGAGACATCACCTCGTTCTTCTTGGCGGAGCCGTTACGTTAAACTCATTACAGCGAACGTTGTTTACACAACACAAATCTGTTTCTGCCATTACAAAAATAGGAGGCACCAGAATACACTGGTTTTATATCTGGTGTAGCTAGAACACTGTTTACACAATGAAGTCAGGTTGCACTGATTTCTCTTCACTTACCATGTTCTTCCCCCATGGGGAAATACACTGCTTTTTGGACCACTTCAGCCCCTGCCACTGCAGGCAGCAGCTTCCCGCGTTCTCTCTCTGGCTATCCACATGTCAAGGGGATGGAGCAGCTCTCACAGCTTAGCTTGTTTTTGTGGTGTATGGATAGAGCCCTTTTAAATATCTCCCCCAGGCAAACAGATCGTGCATCTGTTCTGGAAACCAAAGCATGTGAAAAAGCTAGGTTAGGAGCTCGGGGCCGGCAGCATTGAGTACTGTCGTACAGATGAGAACAGGCTGTGGGCCCCTGCTCCGTAGGTTCCCTTGAGATGAGGAACAGAATATGAGTTTCTAGGTTTTTTTAACCATAAAAAAAGTTCAGTGAGGTCAGTGCGCTTTTGGCTTATCCATGAAGCAGTCTCAAGAGATATTTTACCTCAGTCCCAGGGTGATAACATCCACGAATCAGGAGGAAAAATTGGTCCCAGCTTCAGGTACACTCTTATCAGTGTATGCGGAGCATTTTCCCCAACACTAATAGCTCTAACAAACGCTGAGGGTTTGGGCCTGCAGTCACCCTTTCACTTAGGATTTGGTTCCACTGGCCTTTTTGTTCTCTCCTTCTCGAGCCTTGCCTCCTGAAGCTAAAGTCCTGCTTCCCCTGCTCCCTTCCTCACCTTTTAAATTCTTCCATGAACTCTCTACCTACCGAGGGCAGAAGGGTTACGCTGGTAAGTGGCAGCCAGCTGCGGGTGTCACTTAGCATCTGTATCATCCCCTGCTCTCGTTTTCCTGGGCACTTGTACTGCAGATGGTAACATATGGAGGTCAATCTCACTATATGTTGGCGTGTGTTTATGAATATAGACACACAGATCTTCATACCTCAGCATGGAGGAACCATTGTAGGCCAATATTAACCAGGAAATCTGTCAATATTGTTCTCCATAAATCTAGCAAATGCAAAATCTACCTCTACTCTGTAATCAGCTCCTTCAATGAAGCCAGATACCGTTCTTCCTTCACCTCCCCAGAGTACATCCGTTCTAGTCAGTGCATATTAGTTTCTGCTGAGCCATTGATCCCACAGCGTGACATTAGCCATGCCTCGTTTGTCCATAGGCTTGTCCCCTTTCTGTTTTACTCAAGAGTTTTATTTTTAATTTAGCTTAGTAATTCTCCCCAGAATGACTGTTTAGTGATCCATTGATTCTCCAAAACATAGACCAGTTGTTTTAGGTTAGCCAGCAATGCTGCAAATAATACTTTTGTATCAAAATGTAATATAAGATTTATTTACCTCAGCAATATCCTGTGGCAATGATCTCCCCCAGTTAAATGCAGTACTTCCTTTTCTCCACTGTAAAATGTTGCCTTTCGAAGTTCAACGAGTGCCTTCTTGTTCTCTAACGTAGAAAAGGTAAATAGGGCGTTTCAGCTAGTCTTCTGTTTACCGTCATTGAATACCTCAGGCCTGTCTTCTTTTCTCTTTGTAAATTAAAGAGTTTCACACTGTTATCAATTATATGCAAGCCTTATCCCTGCCTTCAGTTGAGAGGATATTTTTTTTTTTTTTAGAACTAAATGGTCAGAACTGATCACTTACTGCAAGTGAGGATTATCAGATTTATGCAATGCCATCATACACCTTCTTCCGTTTCAGGACATTCAGCTTTCTTGCTTTTTGCCTGCATTGTACTCTGAACAGATGTCATCACTGGAATTCCTTTAGCAATGGTAGCTAAACTTAGAGCCAGGCATCTTTTTTCCTACCAGTAGTCTGTCAAAGAATAAATGGAATTCATTTTGCTATTATTTGCACGTGTGATTTGCTTTCCGCAGCTATTCTAACAAGCAGAATTGCAATAACGTCTGTCAATGAAAGGAAAGTCTAATCCAGCAAAGAGCATGTTCAGAGCCAGCGGGCTGGAGCCGATACCAGGTATTTGCACTGGAAAATGGATTCAAAGTTCCCGTTCCACAAGAGTTTTTAATCTGCAAGTATTTTGTCAGCTGGTCTAAACTAACGGGGCTACTTCCATTTGAAATACTAAGTATGCAATTCACCAAACAAGTTATTTCCTGAAGCTAGTTAGCGAAAAACTCTTACCTGTTCATAAGAAAAAACTTCAAGCATCTAAGCTACGCCTCTTGGGAATCTTAAGTTCATTAGGAAGCACGTACTGAGCTGTTATGAAAATCAGTAGAAATCAGCTTAGACAAGCTCCTGCTGATGCGGCTGTAGGTAAAATACAACGTTAAACTTGCCACGCTGTGAGGATGATCGCTGCAGCACGGCCTGGAAAACTGTTCTGGTGTATATGGGCAGGAGGGAATGGCAGCCATTATGCTAGCTGTGGGATATAAAAAAAAAAAAAACCCCAAACATTTCATCCCAGAAGGGGTTTGGTTTTGTTTTTAAAATCAAGGTTGAAGTCAACACACTACTTTCTTTCCTAACATCATTATTAATGTAGGTAATCGGAGACTGCAGGGAAGGATGGTGAATAGTGTAGCATCAGTGTCCATGAACACAGGACCAAGCATTACAGTTACACACAGCCATTCTTTGGCCCATCACCAAGGACCACGAGTTAGGGGCTCCAGGTGCAGGATACTGCTGCCAGTCAGCCAGGACAAATACAAATTAAGCCACCTTGGGAGGGAGGTACAAAATATTTTTGATGGAAGAGAGGAGTTTTTAAAGTGGTATTTTCAGAGTCTCAATGAATACAGGAGACAGCAAGCAAGGCTGGACTTTACACCAAGACAGGGCAGCAGAGAAGCGCTGAGATTGGAAACACCTGCTGTGTGAAAGCAAGACAACTCAAGGAGATGAACCTGTCAGAACTGATGAAACTCACCTGTAATAAACATTATGTCTCACGCTCTTATCCCGCAAATGGCGTACAAGGCAGCCACTAAAGATATAGAGCATTTTAAGTGCTAAATGGAGGACTGTATCAGAAAGGTAGCATCAGATTAAGCCCAAGAGGAGCAATTACAGCAAATAATTGGTCAGGAGGGTTTAGTTAAGTAAAGGAATATTTTAAAGTGTGTCTGACTTGGGGGGCGTTCGAGACCAATAGGAACAGTGCAGACAACTAAGATATAAAAATCATAGAGCTCGAGTTTGTGAAAGGACAGGACATGAATGTGCCACCCATTATAAATTAGACCATAGATTCTCAAGAAGGCAAGGACATATCATCCCCCTAGAAATACGTACAATTCCAGCGTGCTCGTTAGAAAATACACAAGACAAGCCATTTCCATGGCAGCAGAGGGTTAACTCACCTAGCCAGCCCTTCCCAGGCTCACATTTCTGGAGCTGTGTGAAAGTCTGAAGATCTTTTTACCCATGGGATTACAGCTCGCTCAAAATCCATTTGTATGAAGGAACAACATGTTAACTTGCATTTGCTTCCACTGAATTTCACTTGACAGAATATCCACGTAGGGCGTTTTGACAGACCCCGTTCAGCTGTCTCACAATAGTGCCTGCTCTTTAGCCGTAGCGTTGAAAAATCTTGTCACTTCAATGGGAATCCCTTTTTTCCCTCCAGTAGATTGATGATTTCGGTACTTTTGTTGGGAGCTCAGCTCTTTGTTCTTTAATTCCTTCCTTGCTGACAGGTGAATAGCAGCTGCTTGGAAGATTTCCTGCAGTTCACTGAAAAATCCCTATTTCCTTTCTCTACCATTGCATCACCTTTGCTATCTGGAAAGAATAACCCCGCAGAGGCATTTTCTACTGCCTGCAATTAAAATTTTTACAAAGAAATCTTCAAAGATGCTCTCCCCATCACCTTACCTTCTTGCTTATCCTCTCTAATCCTGGTTACTCAGGCTCACTGAGTTCTCCCTCGGGTGCCTATTTTTAGTTAATTGCCTGCCCGAGCCGATAGTCTGCCACCGAAGAGTGAATTGGATGAATGGCTCAAACAGAACCACTTCATTAAAACTTCAGGGGTTTCCACCTTTATCCAACAATTCCTTCCTTTTCATAACTTATTTCTTATATTTTTCCCGGTTCTCAGAGATGGGAATCGCTATCTGAAGCTCTGAGTACAATTCCGACACCCGCCTGGTAGGAGAAGGCAGTTTGGTTTAGCCTCGTCCGCTGGACCAGGACTCAGGAAACCCTGACTCTGTTTTCAGTCGTATCACCGACCCTGGCACCTCTCACCCTTTCCGTTCCTGTTTCCCTGTAACGGGCCACAGTGATACCGAGCCTCCCTTGTGACACAGGGCACCACTGACACGGGACCGTTATTTCCCGTTCCTCACCCATTCCCACCAGTGTCCAGTGTCAGTAGACTTCTCTCAGGTTCTGCTTGTCCCTGCACCACAATCAACGCACACTCGCATCGGGCTCACCTCCGTGCTGTTTCCCTCCCCTGTGATGTACTCACTTCATTCTGGTGAGTAACCAGGATCCTTCAGGAATCCTTCTGGGCATTTCAGCCGTTCTGTAGCTCCCAGTAAGGAGTTTTCTCCCAGAGCACTTCCTCAGCAGGCTCCTGTGTGATCTGCACCCGGAGCCATCTCCACACGGTTTCACGGACCGCTCGCCACTAAGTGCTTTAGACTGTCACAGAAACGGGTCAAGCAAAAATTGAACAGGTGATCAGAAAATGATACCCAGGACGCAGATCATGTTCTTCTCACAAATCTACACCACGAGATGAGCTTAGCTTTCCTATCAAAAACACATTTTATTTCTTATGTGCACAGGTAGGCTTGCAGGAAGAGCCTGAAGCATCTTCCTGACTGTGTGCTCATAGCTGAAGCTAGGTCTGCAGTAGCCCTTTCCACCAGTGTCTAAATACCTGCACGCACAAAGAATGTACACGACACGGAGGCAGCTTCTCTGTAGTGGGAGATCACAGCGACAAGGACAGTTCAAGGCATTGCAGAAGATAAAGAACAGGGAATTTGGAATCCATTTTTCTTTATTACTACTAAATAGGTCAGCTTTTCATTTTCAGTTAGGGAAAAAAATCCTCAACATTAAAGCCTCTTGTTAAAAAACAACCGTCCCTCATTTTACCAGCTGTCTTCACCTTCATTCTCACCATCTGTGTCACATACCGTGTCTTTCTTTGAAACTACTATGCAAGCGGATCACCAGCTGCAACGCGGAATGCCCCGAGACGATAAAGCACAGCTCTGCGCGAAGCCTGCAGGGCAGGAACAGCTCCAGCATCTCTCGCCCAGCACACGGGGCCTGGCTGGTTTAGCGTCCAGGTGAACAGCATCTGCCCCAGCAGACCATTTTCCTCTGCAGCTCGGTGTCTGTCACTTGAAGGTAACACACAAGCTTCTGCTTACGGAACTCACCAGCACACCCTGCTTAAAGACGCAACTGAAAATGGTGCAAAGCCTGCGTATTCGAGCGGAGAGCTGGCATTGAGAGTGGGCAGATTCCGTAACTTCTGCTGGAAGCTTGTCTTTGAGTTTATGACTTCTCCTTGCCCTACTGAGTGCCTCAGCCTTGACTGCTTTGTGGGTTTCCCCCCCCTTCTAGTGATCCCTGATATCTAGAAACTATTTTTAGAAAGGTTGGTTTGTAACATTTGTACTGGTATTTTCCTTAAATGAGGATATTGAATGAAAACCTAGAGATACCTGCCTTCGAGGTGGCCTGACAACCGGGTGGCTTCAAGAGGGACGGCAGAGGGAACCTGGGAAAGCCATGAAGACTCGCCCTTGGGCGCAGTCGAGCTCCGAAACTGCTGCTGGAGGGAAAGCTACTGCGTGGCCCTTGCAGCCAAAAGTCACACTGAGAACCCTCTCCTGATCAGGGCGGCCCCGGCACGAGCTCTGCCGTCCATCGCAGGCTGGGGGGGGGCTGACCGGAGGGCAGTCTTTGATCCGGAACCAGCAAATGTCCTGTTGCAAGGGAAAGGGTTTGGGATTTCTCAGCCCTGGGAGCTGGTGGGAGAGATTCGGCGTCTCTCGCTGGGGCTGCAATTCGCGCTGCCCCCTCTCCTGCTGGATCTCGACAGGCCCAGTGCCTGACCTCCCTTCCTGCAGCTACCGCTGCCGAAGCCAGAAGCTTCCCATTGTTAGAGCTCCACTGTTTTTCTAAAAACAAACTTTCTAGCACTTTTACACAGTGAATAACTTCTTTTAACGGAGTATTTTGGGGGCTGTAAACAAGGTTTTTAAACTGTAAAAATAATAAGTGCCATTAGGAAATGTACAGTTCACCACTAAAATGAGCTCTTTTATTGTCTTGCAAAATGAAGTTTGAATTGAAAGCATTTTTTATAATGAAGTTGTTTATTAAAAGCATTTGAATTACCTGGCCCAGGTGTCGTCTTGGAGGGGAATGGAGTTTGTGGTTTGTTTTCTTTTAAGTAAAGATAAAGAGACACTCTGGGCCAGTCAAAGACCCAATTCCCTACATGAATCCACACAGACTTTGAAATTTCTTTCAAGGAAACAATTAGACCCCCCCCCCAAAAAAAGGACACGGGGTCCTGTTGGGGACGTAGCGACAGCCGATACCATTATCTCCTATCAAGGAGAATAATGTTTGTTAGGAAGTTCTGATCTCTTGGTTTCACTAAAATTACCAGCCTGCGCGGAAGCATTTCAGACGAGTACAGCCCACTCCCCCCTTCCAAGGAACCCCCCCACATCCAGCTCCCCAGGACCGGGCCCTGCACAAAGGCAGCAGAACCAGAACCAAACCTTAAGGCTTAAGCCACGACCGTCTGCTGCCACCAGCCACAGAAACATTTTGACAGAGATGAATAAGGGCAAAGAACATCCTGCCCTCTTGGGAATCTCTCTTCAGAACACGGTTTAAAAGCTGACAACCATTTTCAGTGTTCAGATGGTTTTTCTAGATACGATCTAGTTTTCGTTCTTAATGCAGCCACTGATAAAACGTGCCGTTTCCTCAGCAGTGCTCTCCCCAGAGCAGAGGGCTACGACAGGACCCGACTACAGAGACACTGCTCCTCTAGTCTGCCTAAAAACGAAAAACAATTCAGCACAGGTCGTCCTGTTGATGGAGCTGAAGCCTTCCTTTGCCTTTTTTTAAGGGGAGAAGGGACTATTCCAATGATTTCTGAGTATTTGCCTGCTCTGGTCTCGGCAGCTCACCAGGGTCACAGACTGTCACCAGCCTCTAACACTGGCATCCCCGTAATCCGTTACCAGCCACGGCTCTGCGCATCCATTGCTCTGCTGGGCAAAACGTCACAAGAGCGAATTCACGATCCCGCCCTCAGTCGGCATCTTTAAGGGACACTCGCTGCCCTCCTGCCACATGGAATCATAGAATGGTTCGGGTTGGAAGGGACCTTAAAGATCATCCAGTTCCAACCCCGCTGCCATGGGCAGGGACACCTCCCACTAGACCAGGGAAATATCCCTCCCAGCAGAAACACCCAGGCTCTGGGAAAGACACCAAGCTGGAAGCTAATGATGAAGATTCTGCATCACCAACAAACCTCCAAAATACTCAGAGAAGGAAATTGCAGCTCCCTTCCTAAATAACTGTACTCTCACCTCTGTTGCCCTAAAGCACCGTGTATTTGCCCAACGCTCCCAGCCCGTCAGCCATCCCACAGTCCCGCTGCTCTCTCCATTAGCGCTACAACTCAAACAACATATTTCGCAGGCAAGAGATGAGTCACTTAAGTGGGCTTACCACGCGGCACACGAGAGCAGCAGAGAGAAACAGATCCAAATGCCCTGGATGGCATTTTGGTGGCATTTTAATGACAATATATGGCAGTACACAGGACATGCCACACTGAGAGAAACTTACTGCTCAGGAGAAAAATACTATAAAGAAAACCGCAGCGTATTCCAAGCTGTGCTTCTGACTGAGGCCACACGTCAAAGATCACACAGATGTCAAACAAGCTAAGTGTTACGAAAAAAAAATCCCAAGAGGTGGCTTAGGAGAACCCAGGAGAGCAGGACAACAGGACAATGGCAGATTTATTTACAATAGGACACAAAGAATACATACATTAATTAAAAATTACAAAGAATACAGGGAAAACACTTCGGGGAAGGGGGAGAAATCAATGCTGGCTGAGCCTCTCCACTGGGGCAGGGGCAGGAGAGAGGAAAAAAAAAATTAAAAGAAAAAAAAAAAAAGTCAACCAAAATCTCAGAGAGGGATCTCAAATCAGAACTGACGCAGGACTCCACAGCACAGTTGGCTTGCGCATCTCCTGCTCCCTTTTTCCATCCTTGATTCCTGGCTGATTAGACTTTGGCATGACGGGCGGCTGAAGGAGCTGTTAGGCAAGGCTGGAAAGGCTCGGTGCCGAGGAGTCCAGCCGCCTGGGAAGCCAGCTCCCCGCGGGGGGCAAGGCCGTCCGTAAGAGACACAGGTCCTTGCGTGGACCTGGTGGAAACTCTTACAGCAACTGGGGTTAAAAACCCCCCAAAGCCCTCCGGGGTGCACATCAGTGCTGGTGACAGGGAGGGCTTTGGACACTCCTGGGTTGGAACAGTGTCCCCTGTGGCAGTTGGTCATTTGGAGACCTCACTGCTTCCTACAGCAAGAAGCAAAAACCAAAATTTTCACAGATCTCACAAAAAAAAACCAACCCCACCCTCTCCCCTGTAGCCCTGACTGAATCCAGCTAGTCTGGGGACAGAGGGAGCCTTCACTGTAATGTGGAACCTTTTTACTAGTAAACATCATTGAAGTGACCAAAACAAAAAAAACTTTAACCTTCTAAAAAAAATTCCCATGGACCGATTAAGGGATCAAGCCACGGACAAAGAGGAGCCCGCTGCAGAAGAGCAGCCCACTGCGGAAGAGCCCACATCGGCTATCCCAGAGGGCTTGGACCGTTCTGTGTAGAAGAACAAAATACAGCTATGGGGTGTATGCTTCTGTTCCCTGGAGGTAGAGAATCTAAGAGGAGGAGAAGAGAGCAGCAAGAACAGCTGGAGCACAAGGCGGGCAGTGAGACAGCCCGCTCCTGGCAATGGGAGAACTCCTCGGGGTCACTCCCTCTGTCCCCAGCCCCTTCTGCGCGACCCGCACACGCCTCACGGAAGCCGAGGCCCAATACTGCATCCGATTTCTTGGCACTAAAGCAGCGGCGTCGCAGCCTTCTCTCTGCAGGGCTCTGCGCAATCCCGGTGTGGGTTCCCGGGAAGGAAGCCTGCCTCATTTCCTCACGCAGCTGGAGCAGAGCTATCGGCAGAACAAACTCTTGTAGTTACCTCGCGTATCCTTCCAGTCATATATTCTAGCACCAGCACAGTCGCCACTTCCACCAGAACGGCACATCCTGCTGCAGCTGGCTGCACCTTCCGAAAGAGAGGAAATCCCACCCTCCCGCAGCCCTTCCAGTGGAGGCATCCAAAGCGGCCTGTGCTGTCCAAGGCCGGAGGGAGGGAGAAGCGATGCCGAGGGTTGCAGTTCTCAAGCTCTCTCAGGGTGAAATTGCACTTCCCAGGCTCCGAATGGCACCTCCATCAAATTGTAAACAAGCCGAAGCCAGGACTTTCGTGGTCAGAGCACGCCAGGCTCATGCTGGGCAAGCCTTTAGGCTCCCTTTATTTTGCCACAGTCAAGCTCCCTCTTCCGTGTAGACATGAAGGCAGGAAAGAAACCCAGTCTGATATTTGTCTGAAGAGTCTCCCTGAATCCTAGAGCACCCTAAGGGCTGGAAGAAAACATTTTCACAAGTGTTTCCACTGCTGTCTCAAATCCGTTCGTCATCAACATAAAAAAAAAAAAAAGGGATGAATTAGCAAAAAGGGGGTTTACTTATACAGAGGGATATTTCTCTGCTAAAAAACTCCCTCAAATATGGAACAGGATAATAAAGTTAAAATGTAAGGTATCTACAGACCCCTTTTCCCCCCAGAAGTAGCCCAGAATCCATGTACACTGTGCCAAAGTTACATTCCAAAACGAGGAGTTATTTATTTCTTTTGTCACTCTCCCACTGGATTTTGATTCCTTAAAAGAGTTGGGAGAAGATGTCCCCTTCACTCCCAGGAGGACACGCATTCAGAGGTGTCTACTTGCTGCTGGGTCTGTGTATCTTCAGTCTATTTTCACTGCAGCATAGATCTTCCGGACAAACATGTAGGCTGCATAGAAGCCAATGGTGCCAGTGAGGAGCCAGAAGGACAAGACCATGAGGGCGGTGTAGCCGAAGTATAGTAAGGAGGGAATGAACTCAACAATATCCAGCTAAAACAGAAGAAGAGGGAAAAAACAAGCAAAATCAAGTACAGCGGTAACAAGAGTTGGCTCCCCAAACCAGCCAGTGCCCTCTACAAGGTGGCATTTGACAAAGGGAAGAAACCCTCCGCTCGACTCGTTTTTCTCCAGCTGAAAAGAGATCCCCTTTGAGGACGGGGTTAGGGAACACCATTGCACACAGGTAATATGGGCAGGGGCCTCGGGAACTTACAACCTCCTCTTCCCTCTGGAAGGACCGTTTGCACCACTGGCTGGCGAGCTGCCTTGGGCTGGCACAGGGACAGACTAGGACCAGGCAGTCCCACCATTTCCTTTCCTAAATCCAACCATCTCCTCTGGAAAGGTGGCACTTTCATACAAGAGGAATAACAATACCTTGTTCACAAAGTAGAAGATGGCATAGATCAGCACATAGAAGGCAGATCCTCCAGACACCAAGAAGGTCCTCCACCACCAGCGGTAATCCTGACAGGGTAAAAAGCCTCATTATCCCACAGGCTTCCTTCTCCTGTGTCACTGTCTCAGGGAAGCTGTGACCTTTCTGGGACAGGTAGAACACCACCCACTTTCCTTCAAAGGAAAACCACAGTTTGGGGCTGGGGAACTATTTTGTCACAGAAGTGTTTCCAAACAAAGAGGATGAAAAGCTGACAGCGAAGCAAAGCTGGCTCAGTATCACAGCACCTGCTACCGAGGAACACGGCTCAGCCTCTGGCCCTGCATTTCATTTTGGATGTGGATGGAATGAAATAAGTTTCTCTGGGAGGACACGTCAGCTGGAAATACCCTGGCTCTCAGCATAATTTTTGGTACAAAACGACACTTCCCAGCCCAGCAGATAATCAAGTAGCTTCAATTCTCCTTGAAGTCAAGAGGTGTTAAGAACAATCACGCTTGTGAAGCTGGGCCACACTAGATTTCTGCTGAGCTGCCGCAATAACGTGACCTGTGCTTTTCCAGGAGCAAGTCCCCTGAGCTTACGAAACTACAAACATGGAAATCTCACCTCAGCACAAAGCTGGAAGTACACCATGACAATGCTGATTTGGGAGCATGATACCACCAGGATTATAAACACCAGGAAGAGAAAGCCGAAGAGGTAATAGAACTGGTTCTCCCAGATTGCCTGAAACAAAGACACAGCAGAAATTTGTTTCTGTGCTATTGGGATCAGTCAGTCAACGTGAGACTAACTTCTAGCTGCTAACCCAAGGGAAAACGAGGAGTCCCTCAGCCTCATATAGCTGAAACTGCAGAACTAATGCATTTCACAATGCTGCTTCAGAGGAATCAGGTTGCAAAAAGGTGCCCAGAGACAGCTCTGAGGTACCTTGTTCATTCCCTTCCATCTCCCTAGCAACAGAACGGCAAATTCCTCCCCACCCATAGAAGGTGAAAAATGGGCAGCAGCTGGAATGGCTCAGTGAATGTCTTAAGATCAGAACCCCCCCTTGGCATAACGTTACAGTAAGCTTTCATCTTTACCGCCATCTTTCAAATCACCAAGAAGCATCCCATAGACATCTCCAGGTGTCTACAGCAAGACAAGACAACAGTCTGAAGAGACCCACAGCCCAGCTCTCTCTGAAAACAATATTGAACGGCCTGGAGGGAACCTGCTAGCCCCTTCAGTAAGTACAGGAGCAGCAGACTGCTCCGGTGGAAGCGCTCTCCCTTTCAAAAGCTTTGGCACGAGAGGAATCCTATTCAGGAGCAAAGTGGGTTAAACGCTTACACTGAAAATGAAGAACAGTTCAATGAACATAGCTCCAAAAGGCAGAATACCAGCCATCAGAATCCTGTAGAGCGAGAAAGAAAAATCATAAGCAACACAATATAACTGTCTGGCGATTAAAAGTCCCCTGTAAGCACACAGAGTGCTCCCAGCAAAATCTCTATAGTTCCAGATTACTAGATTAAATTTCACACGCTAAATGGCACAGCTGCTCCCATTGCTGAGCACGTATCACTTTTATAAGCGCCAGTCATACCACATCCAAATTGTCAGGATTGCCTCTGATACCGCATTACTCAAGGAAACACACCTGCCATCTGTCTGTCCGCAGACCAGCAGAAGGTGATGTTCAGCAACCCAAGGAAGCTGAGGGGAGGGGGCTTAACTCACCATATTTCTTGGACACTCATCACTTACCCAACAAATTTATTCATATACCACCTCTGCTCCGGGATCTGCCTGGGAATCTGATTTGTCCGCACAGGATTGTCATACGGCTGTTTGCGAAATCCGAAGTAGTAACCGAGGTAGACCAAGGGCAAGGAGATCCCAAACCACATGCAGAGCAAGGCCACCATGGTAGGGAAAGGCACCTGGAATCACACCAGGAGTCACAAAAGTGAGAGAGACTGAAGTCACTGGCCAGACCAACTCTCCAGTCAATCACTGCATTGACACCCACGTTTAGAAGGATACCGTGAGACTCAGCAAGTCCCTGACAGCCCAGTCACCCTCCTCCCATCCAGCAGGCTCCAGGATGAAGGTGGTACCTACCGCTCCAGAGGAGTGTTTCCCCCAGATGAAACAGTTCAGGACAAAGCAGATACCAAAGACGACACCCGGATACAGGGTAGCTGTCTGCAAGAGCAAACACCGGTTAAGAGAAAACAAGTGACGAATCAACGAGATGTTTCTCTTTAACAAGTCTATTGCTGGGGCGAAGCACATGTCGGGGAAACATCCCTTTTGCTGCAGCACTAACACACAGCAGGGATGGGCCGGGGGGAGGATCTCAGACAATCCTCTTGCTTTAGTACGTGCTCTGGTGTTTGCCCTTTCATATAAAGCTACAAGGACTCAAAATCCACACCAAATCTCCGCAGTACAGCCAGGCTTTGTCCAGCTACCCACAAATACGTGTGGAGCTTATCCACGTCTCTTGCCATGAGCAAAGCTGGATTAACAGCACAAACACCACAAGACTCACACAGAAGGCTCCCTTCTTCCATCGATGTCCTTTCAGAGTCCGGTATAAGCGGCCAGCAAAGAATCCACCAAAAACCCTTGACAGAAACAAGCAGAGACAAAGAAATTAGTTTTCATTGTTGTGGAGAGGGAGAGGAAGGGCAGGCAGGACAGCACTGCTGTGGGAAGCAGTGGAGACACCTACCCCATGAACATGAAGAGAAAGCAGGCGGTAGTCATCAACGCACCCCGGCTAGAAGGCGACAGCATCCCCAGCATAGCAACAACTGGGAAAAAAGGACAAAGCACAGCAGCTCTGATGTACGTGTGCTAGCCAGCCTCTGGAGAACAGGGGCCTGTCCCATGTGCAGACCACAGCTGCCTGGAATCTCTGCCTTCTGCACAGACCTCTTTTCCTTCAAAGCATAACGCATCCACAGCCTCCAGCGCTGGCCAGAGAGAGGAAGCCACAGCTTTGATCTCAAGCTACAGACCATGCTTTAGCTTCATTTTCCCCAGAGTTGAGCAGGTGCAGCTCAGAAGGCAAGGCACACGTGTGCGAAAGTCTCTCAGCCCACTATCACTCAGGGCTCATATCTTGATAACAGGCAATATAAACACAAAAAGATGCCTTCAGATGGGAAATGCTGCCTAGAAACTCAGAAATGCTGAGCAGAGGCCTATTGCCTTGATCAGCCCCACAACAGGAAGCATCCGTACATGACTTCACTCAAGCTCAGGTGAGCATAGGTCGAAGTCAATGGGAGCTACAAATGACCTTGAGCATCGTTCCTCTTCTCGTTACAGCCACCCCATGCAACATGTGCCACTTACAGATGACAATCAGGATCATACAGAAGAGCTGAATTCCAGAACCCAGGAGAGAGCTGAGGATCATCGGATACTGTGGAGGCCTGAAGACATCTCCATGCACAAGTTTCCAACCAGATTCCTCCATAGTATCTTCCTGTAGCAACAACAGGAAAAGAAGGCATTTAGATACAGTCTAATGATGGAAATGAACATCCTACCACAGCCAACCTAAGCAACTGATTTCCCTGTATCCAGTTCTGCAGAACTTTATCACTCCAGTCAAACTTCTTTACTCTGGGGCTTAAAACAGTTCAGACCTGAACTGCCCAGTGCCAGGGCACACATTTATGGAACTGTTTTCAGTCATTACTTAGGTCTGAAGACATCTGAACTGGTAATTTGCCATTGTACAGAGAGCCAAAGGTGCTGTGACAGCACGTGACAGAACTGCCTCTCCCATCTTCAGAGCTCGAAGCAAAACAGGGGCAAGGAAAGAGACAACACATCCAAGTCTTCAGACTAGATCCCTCCTCATCTGTGCCTCCCTCTCTCTCTGTCCCAGCCCCAAGAACAAGCACATACAATGTCATCTTCCTTGTTGTAGTTGGCAATGTCCTTCCGGAGAGTCCGGATGATGATCATGCTGAGAATACCTGAAAACAAGCACAAACTGAGTTTAGCTCAGAGGCTCCTACACAGCTGTGCTGCTCTTAACGCTGTGCAACTACACGGCTCCCACCAACACACAGTTCTGGCTAGGAGAGGAGGCCTTGAGTCATCAGCCATCTCCCACAGCCTTCAGCAAAGACAAAAACAAAACCCCAGGGAGCAGGGAAGGCAGTATTCTGGCAGGAACAGGGCACCGTGGCTTTCCTGTGGTTTTTGTTTCCCCCTTAAATACGGACATCCAAGATGTGCGTTAACCACGTTCTATTCCCTCAACCACCCCAGTCAGAGAGCAGAAGTGGGTAACCGTCTGACCCCATGGGGCACTGCCTGAACCAGGAGATTTTGTGTGCTAATGTTTGTTTCCTGCCCCTTCTGATCAGGTTCAGATGTGGCCATATCCTCCCCAAGCCATCGGCAGCTGAGTCTTAAAGAAAGTTCCCTGCAGATTAATGGTAAAGCCTTCTTCACCCCACACATCTCACTCACCTGAAAGGAAAAAGACTACCACAACCGAGTTAATGATAGAAAACCAATGAATCTGGACGTCACTCATGGTCAGGTAGGTGTCCCAGCGGGAAGCCCATTTAATGTCACTTTCCTGAAAGAACAGTAAAGTTCTTCTCACACCAGCACACTCCCAATGTCTTCCACAACACCTCTGTGACAGACACTTGGAGCACCAACTGCCAGCCAGCCAGGGGTAGCCAGCTGCCAGCCAGCTTCCCATTAATCCCTCACCTCCCAGTGGACAGAGTAGGTGAAGAGCAACTGGTTCTCTTTAGAGGGATCTATTTCCTGAGGGGCAGAGCCTGTAGCTTCAGGCAGGGTGCACATACTCTTCTCATCAGCCTTCAGGTCTGTAAGGGAAAACATGGGACACGCTATGTCAGCCCTTCCCTCGAGGCACCACCTCTCCCACTGATCACCCTGGCCCCAAGTACCCCTGAGGCACTGGGCTGCAATTACAGCAGGGGAAGCATTCATTCCTTTCTCACCTGCTTTGCAGCTTGCAAAACTATTCTCCCCATCAGAAGTGGAGCACCGTTAACAAACTTTAGGCAAAGCTATGCATAAGGCTGGAAGGATAAAAGCCAGAGGCTCTGAAGCCAAGGATCTAGATCATGAACAAATCCTCTATTCCACATGATATGCTGAGAAACAAGACCTCTCCGTCGCAGCCTGCTGTTGCCAGGAGAGTTGCACGGGACGATACACACGATGAGCAACTTCCCTTCAAGACATGACCTGTGTCGTGTTGGGCTCACTGAGGTAAGAGTGTTTTCCCCCTATCCATTATTTATAACATTCAGTCCCCCTAAAACAGTTCCAAACATTCTGTGGGTCTCCGGACTAGCACGTAGTATCCCAGTGGGGGACATCTGGGCCACAATAAGAGCTAGATGCCGTGCATGCTTCATGCTAGATGACACAGTACAAAAAAACCCAACCCCTAACCCCCAAACTCCAATCTTTTTATATGAATTAATTTTCCATGGATGGCACTTCAAGGATATCTCTCTATTTTTGGAACTTTCTTAACAACAAAGGGGTTTATTGTTCTTACAATTCAGACTCCCTCATTTCTCTGCCTGGAGACCATAACAGAAGCAACAACTGGCACCCTGATACACAAGTGGCATTCAACTCTTGGCCCTACAGAGATTCTTCTCCTTTGCTCCCCTCCCTAAGAGTCTCTCACCTTCTAGTTTAATACTTTGGGGAATCACTTCAAAGCGCACAACCCTGTAGGTGGGCTCCTGGTTCTCTTCTACATCCTCTCTGTGGTAGTAAAGGATGAAGGAGAGGTGGTTGTGCAGGTAGAACTAAAACAGATTGACATTAAATAAAATGTTAGCAACCCAAGGGAGGAACAGGCAAAGTTTAGCAGCAAAAAGCAGCTTCAGTGTAGAAAACTAGAGTCCAACTGTTCCCAGATGCATTGTGCTACACAGCAAGATCAGGCTAACACCTTCCAAAGCTAAAAGAACAAGAGGAGAGAACAGAGATGTGGAAAAGGTAACACCTCAACCACTCCAGGCATCCAGGACAATGTTTCAGTCTATTTCTGGCCTGGAAAATATCATTATATCTCACATCTCAACCACACATTCAGCGGCACCAGAATCACCAAATTTAGACTGGAAAGACCTCAGTAGCTACAGCCCCGAGTTTCCTTCCTTTTTCTACCAGGCAGACATACATTACGCAGACTCTGTGGGGACCTACAGCTGTCCTAAGCTTGCTCTTTCAAAAGGCTCTTACATCACCTATTACATGACCAAAGTACAGTGTCCCCAAGCTGCCGCACCAGGTTCATTCACCCACAAGAACTTGGGCTCAAGCGTTCAGAGCTGCGTGTGCAACTGAACACTGGAGTATGATAAACAGATGCATCTGTTAAGTCAAACAGATAACCTTAGGGCACAGAATCGTTGAAAATATCTGCAGGAATACACGTGCTAAGTTCCCATTTGCAAACTTAAGCAGATTTTCATCCGATAAACACCTGAATTATTTTGGGTTTTTTTGACATAAGATACTCCAAGACTGTCAAAGATTAGCTAGCCTTTGGGGTACGCTGCCTTTGATCTGCTGAGGGGAAACCACTGCACGAGCTTGTCCAACGTTATACAGCGAGTCAAAGCTAGGACTCCTGGCAATTGTACCAGTAGTCCAGCACCCACCTCCTTCTTTCAATAAGGGACAGTTCTCTCATTTCCACTCTTTATAAAACCTTTTGGGGGCATTCCCAATTCTGATACTCTCTGGTTGACTTTTAACACCCTCTGACAGACACCCAGATCTCCTCCAGGCACCCCTCAGCATCTGGATTCTCTACCTTGTTACCGTCCATAAACCCGAGCCTGTATCCGTGCTCGAACTGCACATCCTTCTCCTTCTTCTTCTCCTCTTCCTCACGATTGGAATAAAACTCCAGCCGTGTTGCCACAGGGAGGTTATCAGCAATGCTGAAAACATAGATTTCAGATCAAATTTGTCCACAACACAGAATCCCCACCGACACAAACTCATGCTTGAGATGACTCACAGATGGACATAGTAATCTTCCCTGATGCGCTCGGCGATCAGCTTGCTCTCCTCCACTGTCAGAGTAACTGGCTTATTGGGAAGGTTGCACAGAACTTCACATTTCTTCTCCACGTTCATGGAAACCTGGAAAGGTGTATTTACAATTCGGTCCCCCCGAAGAACCTCACCTGGAAAACAGGAAAATAAGGGCAGGGTTGAAGACTGCCAGGCTTCTTGCCACTCATCCCACCACTGGGTTGGCAGCGTACTGTGCAGCTGGAATGATGTCAGCAAGTCTCCTTTGCCACCACAGATGGAAGGTTAGGACTGAAGGAGAGTTTAGCTATTTTGTGGAAGCATCAAGCACTACTTATGAAGCAGGTTACATGCCCTCCTTCAGGAAAGGCATTTCCTCTTTCCGATATACGGACATCCTAGTTTGCAAACGGCCAGCATATAATAAATTAGAGGAAGCAGGCTCTCCACAAACAGTTTATTAGAGATGACATTTGCAATTGCTTTTACTCCTGTAAACATACCCTCAGGCAGCTCATAAATGGCAGCCCACTTACCGCTGGGGAACATGCTGTTCAACAGATACATACCGAGATTCTCAGCCTTGTACGTTATCTTGGTGGGCTGGCAGAAGGGCAACGAGTAGTACTCATACGGTAGCTGGGTTCGCGAGCTGGTGAGCTTCACAGCCTGGAGGAAAAACGGAAGGATTATCCCCATGAAAGAACTCGGTTTCCTATCGACTCGGCATCAGCCAGATGCTGAAGCTTACTTCAAGACACCTCCCATAAAGCTCACTTTTGGAAGCTGTTAAATAAATAAATTTTAAAAAAATGAAAAAAGGAGACAGATGTTCCTGGGAGAGCTCCAGCTTTCTTTCCTTTTACACAACTCCCAGCTGTACATTCTCAACGCTACGATTTAGTAGCAATTCATACACAAAGAGAAGCACTTGGAGAAAGTCTCCAAGAGAAGCACTTGGAGAAAGAAGCATGGTGGATTGGTTTCACAAATTTATGACTCAGCGGAGTCCTAAGAAACAACAAAGAACTCAAAAGAGATTCAAGAGTCACATTTCATACAAGACTGCAGTTATTTCCTAAAAAAAAAATAAATAAAAAAACCATGTCACACTGGACCTAGAGGTCTGGCCTCTAGTGATACGAAGAGTTCAGCAATTTTTTTTCCCTATAAGGAAAGCCAGAGAGCCATCAGATTGGGAAGACAACGGTGGTGATGTCTTCCCACATCAGATGGTGACAAAACCCAAAGATTTCTGGAGAGTTCCCACAAATCACATGGCACGAGGGAAGTGCAGAGACATACCGCGAGAGTCAAGGCCAGAGCTGCTCCAAAAAACAGAAGTGTTTTGTAACGCAGCCAAGCTCATTTATTGGAAGAGCACTGGCAAACACGCTGACTTGCCTTATCACTTGAGGAAGCATTTGGCTCATAAAATCCCTTTGAGAACAGCCATTCCAATACTCCCTTCTTCTGGGAAGCTTACTGTAGCCACAGGCAAGTCTCATTTGCTTAAAAATAGCCTACGTCTGGCAGCCTGTGGCCAGGGAGCGAGTTGTGTTGTGCTTCGAATGGGAGCAGCAAACCTCAGCATCCCCAAGGGTGATGGGTTTTGCTGAGACAGAGGCCACAGCTTTAGAAAAATAAATGAAATGAGCTATAAATTGCTGATGTCTGGAAACAAAGCCTGGCTTCCTCCTGTACGGGTGAAGCAGTTCCATCATTCACTACCAGCAATACTGCGCAGGAACAGCTCTTCAGCAAGCCTGGGTTGTAAGATCTGCAACACTCAAGGACAAACGCCTGAACCTGGAAAGGGCTTACCATAGATTTCACTTGACTTGAAGACACAACATGAGCAAACTGGGTAGAAAAGAAAATTGAAAAGGTCTGATTCAAACCACTTCTTTATTCTACCATTCAGCTACCACCTTATCTACCTGAAGTCATGGCTAACTGGTGAGGTCCCAATGGACTAGAGGGTAGCAAATGTAGCGCCCATCTACAAAAAAAGGCAGAAAGGAGGATCCGGGAAACTATAGGCCTGTCAGTCTGACCTTGGTAGCAGGGAAGGTCATGGAGCAGATCATCTTGAGTGCCATTACAACTCATATAATGGACAAGCAGGGGATCAGGCCTAGTCAGCATGGGTTTATGAAAGGCAGATCCTGCCTGACGAACCTGATTTCCTTCTATGACAAGATGACCCGATTATTGGATGAGGGAACGGCTGCGGACATTGTCTACCTAGACTTTCAAAAAGCATTTGACGTTGTCCCCCATAGAATTCTCATGGAAAAACTGGCGGCTCATGGCCTGGATGAGCATACGATCTGCTGGATCAAGCACTGGCTGGATGGGCGGTCCCAAAGAGTGGTGCCCAATGGAGTTAAATCCAGCTGGCGGCCGGTCACAAGTGGTGTCCCTCAGGGCTTGGTGTTGGGAGCATTTCTGTTTAACATCTTTATTGATGACCTTGATAAGGACATAGAGTGTATCATCAGCAAGTTTGCAGATGACATGAAGCTAAGTGGGAGTGTTGACCTACATGAGGACAGGGAGGCTCTACAGAGAGACTTGGATAGATTGGACCGATGGGCCAACGCTAACGGTATGAGCTTCAACAAGGCCAAGTGCCGGGTCCTGCATTTGGGCCACAACAACCCCACGCATCGCTACAGGCTTGGGGAAGTGTGGCTGGAGAGCTGCCTGGCAGAAAAGGACCTGGGGGTTCTAATTGACAAGTGGCTGAACATGAGCTAGCAGTGTGCCCAGGTGGCCAAGAAAGCCAATGGCATCCTGGCTTGTATTAGAAACAGTGTGACCAGCAGAAGTAGGGAGGTGATTGTCCCCCTGTACTCAGCACTGGTGAAGCCACACCTTGAGTATTGTGTCCAGTTCTGGGCACCTCAATATGAGAGAGATCTCGAGGTGCAGGAGCGAGTGCAGAGGAGGGCAACGAAGCTGGTGAAGGGCCTAGAGAAGAAATCTTATGAGGAGCAACTGAAGGAGCTGGGACTGTTTAGTTTGAGGAAGAGGAGGCTGAGGGGAGACCTCATCACTCTCTACAACTACTTGAAAGGACATTGTAGAGAGGTTGGTGCTGGTCTCTTCTCACAGGTCATTAGCGATAGAACAAGAAGGAATGGCTTCAAGCTGCAACAGGGTAGGTTTAGGCTGGACATTAGGAAAAAATTCTTCCCAGAAAGAGTGGTCAGACACTGGAATAGGCTGCCCAGGGAGATGGTGGAGTCACCATCCCTGAATGTGTTTCAGAGTCGTTTAGATGTGGTGTTGGGGGATATGGTGTAAGGAAGAACTTTGTAGAGTGGAGTTGATAGTTGGACTCGATGATCCCAAGGGTCTTTTCCAACCTAAATGATTCTATGATTCTGTGATTCTAAAGGCTCACCCTCTATAAGCACTTTGAGAGTCAGTATAATGCTGGAGAAAAATGTCTCATTAAATTCACTTCAATTGAGAAAGAGGGATCTTCTCCCAAACAGAGCAACATCTTGAGGACTTTGGTGCAACTGCAGAAGGAATCTGGTAGAAGATAGCAGAAGCAAGAAAGAGAATCATGCTGGGAACCGCAGGGTAAGGTGACGACAGTGACCACTCGAGGGCTGCTCATCCCCAACACCCTACACGAATGTTGTGAAAAAGAGAAAATATCTGCCCCCAAAATTTTAGCAACAGGATCCCCCAATTTGACTTTCTAGTCCCAATTAGCTGCTATAATATAAAGACAGAAAAAAAACAAACCACAAGAAAACCCAAAACAAACCGACTAACAACTCCATCCAAGTTCATCCTACCTTTATTTCTACAGGATCATTGCGGTGGAAGTTGATAGGAGCCACACCAGGTACATAGAAAGAGTCTGCACCGTGCAGAAACAAGAGCAAGAGCAGCATATATCTTAGCCTTTCCTGCAAAAAGGAGAAGGAACATTAATACAACAGAAACATATCAACAACATCAGAGATGGACAACACCACTGAAAGTGTTCATCCCAGACATTAGAAAGGCTGCACAGCCAGGTGATTAAACACAAATTAAATTCACAAAGCTATTCTTAACTTTGTTTTGTGACTCTCATCAAGTCACTTTCCACTCCACGTGTCTCTGACTCTTCATCTGCAATTAGGAAAACATTGGCTTTGTTCAGCCACAAGAAAAATGCACTTATCTGTAACATGCTTCATCTAGCGGGCTGCCATCTGACTTTTCTACTCCCACCCATCCACACCTATATGTTAGAAAACACCATGGATTATTAGAGAAGAGGGCTGTAGCCTTGGCACTGGATTTCTGTCAACTCTGCCCATCAGGCGTTACCCTGTAGCCACTTATGGACTGATGCTCACACGCCGCTACCTGCGGTGGAGTAATTAGTGTAGGGTAAGGTCTGACACAAAACTAACCACTCGCTGTACCCAAAGGGATGGTCACATCACCGCTCCCTCCTATTCCACTCTTCTTTCCTCACCCCTCCTGGCCACAAAACAGCTCAGTAACATGGCAAAAAAGTGTTCACCCCTTCTTCAGGGAGCAGGGAGACAGGTCGGGCTGGAAGGTTCAATCAATTCCACAGGGACTCCAACACAAACCAGACCCCACACGCCAGCAGCAGCAGCAAACCCTTTAACGGACTTTGCTGCTTCCTCAGTCCCTACCGTTACCTCAGGTAATCCAGCCCAGCTCGAGCACGAGCAGGGGTGAAAGGAAAATTGAGCTTTAAAGAGTTATTAGACAGCAGCAGCTTGGCTGGATTAGAATATCAACTCTGGTGTAATCTCATTGTATTCCTAGCTTCAGCCCATTCTCCTAAACTCCCTGTGCGTACGGCACAGTTGGAAAACCACAGAAAAAAAAATGGAGTCCAGTCTGGGACAACTTGAGCTAATGAAGCAGCAATAATAAACCCAATTGCTGCCTTCTGCATGTCCTCAGCAGGGCAGGCAGAATCGGTCTCTGTGACCTACTGTCCATCCACCTACACGCAGGAGCTCTGCAATCAGGGGCAGGGAGACAAATATAGAAGGGAAAGGAAAGAGGGAACATTCTCACCGAGTGAGATGGGCTTGGACTGGAATGAGCCACCACCCGCCTGGTGCCTGCTCTGGGTCAGCAGGGAGCGGGGTTCTGTACTACCCTCCCTCCCGTTAACATCGTCTGGGAATTAAACACGAGGAGAAAGCACGCCAAGCTTCAGGCTCCCAGCAGCCACCAGTAGAGCCCATCCCAAATGTCCAGCCCCAGCATGGCTGCTCCCTGTCGTCAGCGATCCACAGGGAAGGTGGAGGGGAGCTGGGAGCCACGACCCAGAGAGCGGCTGGCAGGAGCTCTGGGCACAGACACAGACCCCAGGGGACCGGCACTGCCAACAGCACCGCTCCTGGCTGGAAGGGGCAGGCTGCTACGCTGCTACAGCCGCAGCACCTTTCTCAGCACGGCGCTGGATCACAGTCAGCATGCCCACAACGCCAGAGTAAACATTCAACAGCTTCATCTTAACAAGCCAGGTGTGGACAAAAAGCAGCTCCATCACAGGGATCCTGCATCAGGTCAGGAACGGGGAGGAAAAAAAAAAAAAAAAAAAAAAAAAAAAGAGAGAGAGAGAGAGAGAGAGAGAGAATCTGTGTTCATTGCCCTCACACCCCCTTCCTCTTCATCGCCTTCCTTTTGCCTTATTCTGAGGCTAGTAAGGTACATTTGGCCCAGACACCAGTGAGGGCCAATAGAGCATCCAGAATTACTGGCACTGAGCAGGATGAAAAAAAAAAAAAAGTCATAAATATTGGCGTTTTTAAAAAATCTAAAATGTATTTAAGATGCAAGTGCTAGGCACCTACATAAAATGTGTTAATACTAAATTATTAGATACATCTTTTTTGCTTACAAGGGAGATTTTCAGATCTATTCTAAGCACAGCTCAATACAGTTACAACAGGCAAAAAGCCTGGGAAGTACTCTTTTTAAAATCGCTTGGACTTCAATACTGATCTACCTTGAAACAATGTGTGGCTTGTTTTCTGTGCTTCACTAGATTTTGTCTTCTCCGATCCTGTCAGAGTGCTCTGTAACTCTCCAACCAAGTAGGAAAAGGTGTCTCAGGCAGGTGAAGCACTGGAAGGAAAGAGCACTCTTGGCCTACATCACGCTCTACAGCAGCCAGCGACCTGTAGCAATTATCCCGCTTCATTTGTCACTGAAGTGCCAGACATACACAGCACAGTATTGCTTAATAAAAACCAAAACCACACCGCTGCCGTCCTTGCCCTGAAGAGCTTGCAAGATGAAAAGATAAGGACAGAACTTCGGAAGGAGCTCAGGAGACATGCAAGCACGTAGAAGATGAAATTTTTGATGACACCTTTGGCAGAAATCAGGCTCTTTGCATACAGATGACGATGACTCAGGCAGCACCAGGCAACAGAAAAGACAAGGGGGGGACTATGGAAAGCCTTGCCAGGAAAAGACATTTGGTAGCAAAAAATGGGAACACTGCTATGCAACAAGTTGGGGGAGCTTTGGAAGTGAAATTTGAAGGAAATGCCCAGCGCGGGTTTCTATCCCGGCAGCTCACGCCTGGCAGAGCACGTGCAGGCTGAAGCCAACAGCCTTCCTTATCAGGATCTTTGCTTTCGTATTGACAGATGTGCTTCACCTTCTCCAAATGAAGGCAGCAGCTTAGCAATGACAACACAGATACATGCCAAAACATCTGCATAACTCATGACCAAGCAATCATCTCATTTGGGACATGCCTGCAAGCTAAGTTATCTCCTACGCAAGGCCAAAATTTGCAGGACGGAGCTCTGCTTTAGTTCAGTCACAGAGCCCTGGCGAGGCACAGACTTCCAGCAGACAGGAGACACTGCCTTCACGGCCTTTACCAATTATTTACACTTAAAACACATCCACAAAAATAATCTCTCACATGTCAGTCTTGCATCTGAGGTGCCAGGTAATCGTACAATGAAGCAACAAGTAGCACAACAAATATGCACAACTCCAGATCAAGAAAAACCCAGCTGCGTGTAGACAGAAATAATTTGGAATAACTAAGCCTTATTATTTTACTATATGTGTACATGCAGACACAAGCTTGCAAAAGACCCCTTCTTAGGGGGATATGACATAAATGACAGAAGTAATCTCTTTCTCTCTCTCTCTCCCAAATTCAAATGTCACTATATTCCTTCTGCACACAGGACCCTGGCAGAAGTCACACTCAGATTTCTCTCTTGCACCAGCAGAATGCAGCCTGGGGAAATCATGGCACGAGAGCAGGCAGAGAGCGTCACCCCGGGAGCACCTGGCAGGGTGCAGGCAGGACACTGCCAGCACTGCTGCAACCACAGCTACAAAACCACCCCTCGGAGCAGTGGCATCAGCCGCTCCCCCCATTGCCACATAACTTGGCACACCCGTCCCCTAAAGGCACCAGCAACTATCCTGAAGTCTGTGGGATTTCTCTTGAAAGATTTTGAAAATCTATTCCCATAAATAACTTTAGAATGAAGCACTTAGCTGTAAGAATAAACTAACTCAAACCTTCCTTGCAGCGATTCTAATACAGTATTTTTCATCCTGTGCACAGCAAGGAGAACAGGTATTTGCACACAAACCCTCTCCAAGAATGTACTTCTGGATAATTATCACTAGACTTGATATTTGCAAACAATTCCAGGACACAGTTTCTCTGATTTATCTGATTTAAAAAGACTTAAAAACAATATTGCCATTTTCTACGAATTCACAAAAGGTTTACAAAACACGCTGCCAAACAGAGGAATCGCTTAGCTAAATCCCCGCCTGCCCAAGCGTGAAGAGACCCTACAATGTGCCTTTATGCCATTACCACGCACAAGCGTGTGCTCTACTACAGCTCGCGGTCCCCGAAGCTACCACTGCCAGTCTGAACTCCAACATTTATTTAAGGGAAGGGGGAAACGGAAGCTGACAAGAAGCTTTTCCCTGTGGCACTCTGCCAACATGCTCTAACGTAACCCAGAGGGCCCACAGCCGGGCCATTCGCATCCAGGACATCCCTGCCCAGGTTACCGACAAGCGTTTTCTATAGACTGACAACTTGAAGAAACCTTTGAGTAGTAGCAATTTCAAGCATTCTGCAAGCATTTCAATAGGGCTGGTACCGTATCAAGGCTGGTTTAGGCCTTACAATTCCATAATCCACATATGAACTTAAGAACACTAAATTGTACTTGCTCAAAGGGACAAAAAGGAAGTAGGAAGTGACAACGATGGCTATCACATAAATGAGATGATAGACAACATCTCATTTCTTTTCCACAGAGGGACATCAAACAGCCACAATCAAGAGCTTCTCACTTTCACAGACAGTTTTGAAGAAAAACGGGGAAAACACAAACTATGCAGAGCCATTTGTCCATCCAGATTCACAAAGCTCTGATATCCTGTTTAACTTACCGAAACTTTTTAATATGGTGACAGAAAGGAATGAAAAACATGATCCACTACTTTGTGGGAGGAAAAAAATCCACATGTAACAGAACAAACTGAAGCTCTCTCCCACACGTAACTTTATTTGACTCTCAGGCACATTAACAGGACACGCACAGTGCTGACGGCACCTGCTCTTCACCCCCTCCGAGGTGCCAGCCTGACACTTGCCCCCCTTTTTCGAGGGCTGCCTTGTTAGATGTTCTTGACAACTGTTTGGACAAGCTCATCTTTATTGCATGTCTGCCCAGCTCACCCTTGCACTCGGAGGAGCCACTGAAAGCTTTTCGAAAGGAGACAAGTGCTGCATTCACATTGATTTCAGAGAGCTCCTTTGACACCAGGAGAGCTGTTAGCAGTCTTCTCTGCCTTTCATAAAAGAGGAGGCTACAAGGAAATTCCCAGTAGGACCATCTTCAGCTCTCAAAGCCAGCTCAGACACTCCCTCCTCCCTGCCTGGGAGAAAGCCAGCAGAGTATGAAGATGCTTAAAGCAAAATAAATTAAAACCTCCGCTCCTCCAATCTCCTTTCCAGTTTCTGCCAATCTTTATGCTACATGAGTCACCTCACATCCCACACCCTGGCCAACAGCAACCTTTGTATCAGCACACATCATTTATTCATACAGCTATTCTTACGACACATTATCAAGGAAATATCCTTCGATGAAAGCAAGGAGGAAAATCCATTTTTCTACTACAAGACTGCAGGCAGATACTTAACGTCTCAGCAGCTCATCTTCTCCTCTGTGAGGTGGCACCGATGATCATCTACCTTAGCACATTCCCACCAGAAACACCTTCGCTATCCAAGGACTCGGGGAATAACGCAACAATAACAGAGATGCCAGGGGGGTAAATCAGCTGCTCACACCCCAAGTCGATAAATGCTGCCAAACACTTGTGACAACCCCACGCAACGCGAAAAGCCTCTTGACTTGGCGCAAGCACCTGGTTCGGGACTACGCTTCCCTTCGAGAGAACCGCACGGGGGGGAAGAGGATGGACGAGAGCCCCAGCAGCCCCCGCTCACACCACGGCAGAGACCCCCGGCCCGGCCCCGCGTCCCTCCAGCCCACACAACGCCGTGAATCGTGGAAACTGAGCCGGTTTTGCTGCTGAGGGAGCGCGGGGCCCGGCGGTCACCGAGCACCGGCTCTGCCGCGACACCGCTCGCCCCTGCCCTCCTCCGGTGACACCGCCGCCCGCCGCCCGGGCCGCGGGGACACACCCGGGGAGGCTACAAGGCCCCAGGCGGAACCAGGGCCCGGCGCACTCCGCGGGGACGGGGCGAGAGGCAGCGCGGGGCCCGGCGGGGTCTGTGCGTCCCTCCCGGCGCGGTGCAGGCCCGACACGGATCCCCCTCACAGCCCCCCGCGCCGGGGCCGCCCCCGGGCCGCGCCGCCTGCCCGCATTGGCCGGGCCGGGCCGCGGCGGAGGAGGAGGCGGGCGGGACGCGGAGCCGCAGCAGAGCCGGGCCCCGCCGTCCGCTCGGGCCGCCGCACTCACCATCGCCGCCGACGCCGCCATCTTGGATCCACGTGTCGGGGCGGACGTCAGCGGAAGTGGCGCGCGGTTGGCTGCGGGGCTTATCGCCATGGCGACAGCGGCCTCGGCGGGCCCGGGCCGGGCCGGGCGTGGGGCTCCGCGCTACTGCTGCGGGCGGCGCCGGGACCGGGCCCAGCCCAGCCCTGCCGCCGGGCGGAGCGGGACAGAGACCGCTGGGCCAGTCACCAGCGGGTCTCCGGCCCCTCGCAGAGCCGGCCGGGGAAGGGGCAGCCCGCGCCGCCATCTTTGCTGAGGGCAGCGGCCTTCGCGCTGAGGCCCAAGGCGCCACGTTCGGGGCGGGCGCTGGGGCAGAGAGGCCCGGAACGGCCCGGCCCGGTCCCTCCGGTACGACCACCCCGCTCCACGGGCCAGTCGGGGCCGGCTCCGAGGGGCGCTGCGGGCCCCCAGCCTCGTCCCATCCGCGTCGCCCCCCGCCCGGGGTGGGGAATGTGAGGAAAGGCCGAAAGACAGGAGGGTTTATAAATACTTTATCGATTACAAAAAGAAGCTTCCAAAGCTGATACAAAAACATAGAAGCAACGTTTTTTGCCTCTTTGTATGAGGAAAATAGAAAGACAGGCGCAGAAGCTCCCTCCTGTAACATGTGCAGGGCACTCTGAAAAAGATACTCCACCTTTTCCCTATATAACCAATCAGTAAATACTAAAAATAAACAACAACATAAAATGAGTGTGCAAGGAACGCTGGGTTTGTTGCTGGTACTGTCTGTGCCCTAGTAGATGTGAACTCATGCCTGTGAGCGGAGCCATGGGCCTTTGCCATGGAGGGGCAGGGCTCCTTGGGCCAGGGCCAGCTGGAGAGGTTCCTCCCAGGGCAAGCTTGGGGGGAATCCATCCAGGATCTGCCTTGTAAAGCACCATCGATGTCTGTCCATACCCTGCAGCACGAGCTGCCCACCTCCTCAGCACAGCCTCACCCAAACCGGCGCTCTGCAGAGCGGGGTACCACGAAAAATCCTGAGGAAGGAAACCCAGGAGAGTGAGGAGAGAGACATATTTCTGTGACGCATGACATTTAAAAACCAGGGTCACGCGTTGAGGGCAAGCCAATGTGCTACATCGCAGCATGCCCGTGTGAGAATCCACTGGGATTTCCCCGACGCACAGGGACTGGGAGGCGTGGGCGCTGCACAGCATGCCCGGAGCGTAACGGCATTTCGCAGAGGTGAGTGCAGCTCAAACACTTGCAAAACAACACGATAAGATCTCAGGAGTTAAAAACAAAAACAATAATCTGGGGTTTTTTCCTTTGTAGCTGAAACAGGCCTGGCCCCAGCCCTCCTTGCATGGTGCTGCCAGCGCAGGCAACCATCGTCCAGCCAGCGCTTCTCGGAGCAGCTGCCTTGCGGGCACTCAGGCAGGTGTGAAAGGCACAAGGTATGGCCCCGCATCGCTTCTCCCTCTGTCCAGCAGCCCTGGGGGGGCTGGCCTGAGTGTGGCTTCCTCCTGCCCCTCCTTCCAGCCCAGCCACACCAGGAAGGGTCTAGGTCCCGGGCCAGTCTGGCAGAGGAAGGCGCGCGCGGGCAGATCACGAGTGGGACAGGAAAGAGCGAGTGCATGTGCTGGCTGCCGCTAACACAGCGGGCATAGTGCAGGGTGTCTGCCGCCTTCACCAAGCTTCCTGAGTTATGGCTGCTGCTGATACTGGCTCTCTGTTGCAGTAAAGAAATCCTCCAAAACGCTCTGTGTGTACTCGAAGGTGGGACGATCCTCTGGTTTGGTCTTCCAGCATCTCATCATAATATCATACAGCTCCTCGGGGCAGTTCTCTGTGCGGGGCATTCGGTACCCGTGCTCCAGGGCCCTGATCACCTCCACGCTCGACATCCCTGGAGAAACAGGGCAGGTGAACATTTCATGGTTTATCACTTGATTTCTTTAAAAGGCAAAAAAACCGCCCAAACCCAAAACTACTCACCCTTTGGGCAATGTCACTAGGAAGATAAAGGACAGGTTAAAAGGGTTGGGAAGGGGGGAACTCCTACTCCAGGTCGGGGAAATATGTGAACAACTGAGGTGCTGAGTTAGTTGACGCATGCAGTTTTGTACTCCAGGTGAGCAGGTCAGATGGGAATTATAATTGTTTTGTGTAAATCTTCACAAAATAAAGGCTACACTTCTCCATCTGCCGAGTCTTTAATGAGCCATTCTTTCCAGTGTCACTGATAAAAATAAGTTAGTGTGAAGGCAGAATTGGTCCTTCCCCAACAACCCTTTATGCCACCCCACATCCTTCATGGTCGGTTGGTGGCAATGTTTACTTTTCTTATAGAGAATAATTTCCCATGGAAAAAAGGTACAGAGTAAACAATTGGTATAAAATATAGGGCTGTTGCTAATGATGATGATTTACGGATTGTTCAAGCCTTCCCAAAAACACCTGGCACAGCTACCAGTCATGAACTGATGGGCTACTTCCAAACATGCTTAATCTGCAGGAAGCAGAAAACCACGGGGTAGTGCTGTGACACAAACCCATGAGCCAGGAACCTGTGGTGCCTGATACCCGCTCTCCCAGGGACATGCAGCACATCCCCGGGCAAGTCAATTATCCTCTCACATTAAAAACGTGATCTTCTATTTTAGAAAAAGAAAGACCAAATCTTTTCGAGATCCGGGCTACTGTTGGTTTCTCATGGAGCTGGAGGAGCTCAGGACCTCCTTGCAGGATCAGCCCCAAGGCAGTACATAATGTAGCTGCCCTTCTCCCCAGAGCGATGGGCACCCCAAAGTCAGCACTGATTTCGTGGACTGATTTTGTGGGCTCCCCACAGGAGATGTCCCAGCGCTGCTTTGTGGAAACTGAGAAGAGGGGACCCATGTCACATCAGCATGGATTTCAGGTCAGTGAAAACAGCTGGTGTCCACTCAGGACTCCCAGGGACAAAATCTTGATGATCTTCCTAATTGTCCATCCTGGGTGAGCTCTCGTCCATAAATGAGTGGTACAGAATGCTCGGTGACTGTCTCATGCTCTGGGCTACTCTCCATGGCTCACAGACAGAATTGCCATCTTGAGACCTTGTGCTACCATCTTAGAGCTCTGCTCCCAGCGTGAGATTCAGATTTCTCACTATTCCCTCTGTTTTCAGCGATCTAACTTCATGGAGAAGCAGATCGCACGGATGGGCCCAGAAGGTGGAGCGTGTCTTTTGGAACCAGATCAGAGGAGGCATTTCACCACCTTACCTGGGTATGGGATGCGCCCGTAGGTGATGATCTCAGTCAGGAGGATCCCAAAGGACCAGATGTCTGATTTTATAGTGAAAGATCCGTAGTTGATGGCTTCTGGTGCAGTCCATTTAATGGGAAACTTGGCACCTGGACAAAGAGATCCAAGGGGAAACATGGCCTCAAAAAACCCAAATGCTGAGAAACTGGTGGCGAAATACAGGGAACAAGAAACAAACAAACAGAAGAGGAAGGTGTGAAGCGATGCAAATGAGAGGAGCTTCCTTCATCTGCCCGTTTACACAGCGTGTCTTTCCTGGGGTCCTTGCCACCAAGGTTACGCGTTGATAAGTGGCTCTAAGGGAATCCCACAACCCTTCACCGTCTCAGAAAGTGGCCACACGCCCCCCGCATCTCCCGCACCTTCCCGGGCCGTGTACTCATTGTCTTCAATGACTCTGGCCAGGCCAAAGTCTGCAATCTTGCACACCAGAATCGCCGACACCAGAATATTGGCAGCTCTCAGGTCTCTGTGGATGTAGTTCCTCTTCTCAATAAAAGCCATCCCTTCTGCAATCTGTAAAAAGGGGAAAGACAAAAATGCAAAAGAGGCTGTTTGAAATAACACAACCTCCCCAACGCAACTGCTACCAGGAATAGAAAGAGGTTAACTGCTTCTGGTCAGCGCTTGGAAAAGGGGTGAAAGGAGGCTGAGTCACAGCAGGAGATGTGACCAACTCTCCTCTTCTGCGTGGGAGCCACTCTCCGCGGAGGGAATCCCTTGCAGAAGAGGTTGGGGTTTGGGTGACCAGCCCGACGTGACCCATTTGAGTCCACGTGCAAGAAAAGCAGCGAAAACTGCCATCCGAGGAGCTGGTGTGGTCACAAGCAAGTGCTTGTGAATGTCCACAGGGCAAGGTACAACTGCTTCATCCGAAGCCATGCAGATGTGAAGAGGAGTAAATCATTCTCTGTTCAGAGAAGATGTGAGACCAACCTCCAAATACCTCAACAGCTGCTTGAGGGAAGCGGGGAGCAAACTGTCCTCTCTTTCTACTAAGGCGACAACGAATGGACTTTAATTGCTGCAGTGAGGGTTGGCCAGTGTTGCAGAGCTTCCTCGGTGAGGACAGAGAAGCACTGTGGTGGGTTCTCCCAAGGGGGGTGGGAAGATGCCTGGGATCTTCAAGAATAGCTTGTGAAGTGTCAGTCCTGCCTGGGGGCTGTGATGACCCCTGTAAATCCCCCTCGGCTCTGTCTTGTGAAGTCTCTACACTCATCAGGTGCGGCTGTGTGTGCAGCTATTAGCGCCGATCAATGCAGAGATACCTGGCGCGTGCACGACCAAACCCCAAATTTGTGCCAAATTATCCCATGCCTGGATGCTACCAGCATCTGGGAGGGGAAGGGGCTGGAGCAGCCAGAGGGGACACTCCCCCCCCATCCCCGTCACACTCACGCAAGCCAGGCCAGGGTAAAGTACAGTTGCTCACACAAAATACAGAAGTACGCAAGCCCTGCAAGAGCGGAAGGATTATTTCCATGACCACACGCATGGTTTTGCTCGCAGTGACTCAGCCCCAGCACAAGCCTGCCTTGCGAGCTGCCTGCCTGCTTGCCTGCCTGCCTGCTGCCTGCACATGAAAGCGCTTCAGCCTTTGCTCCTCCGTGCTGCAGAGAGCAGCCCCTCCGAGCGACGGGGACAAGCCGGGCGGTTTGCAGGAGCCAGCTTGCTGGGAACAGATGGCGCGCACGAGTGCACAGCTGATCAGCAGACGCTGGCGCAGCCGGCTCGAGTGGCCAGTGACCCGGTCTAAGCCCTTGGGGTCCGGGCTCCCGTCCTGGCTTTCCTGTTGCACGGGTACCTCTATGAATTATTTCGTAGAAACACCAAGCTTGGCTCAAAGGGTCCCTGGATTCAGCCAGCCTCTGGGGACACTGCAGAAGCAGCAGGGACAAGACAGTGGTTGCACAAATGATTGCACACACGAAGCTAGATGTATAACAGCACGTTCAGCTGTCCTCAAAATCAGCTCCTGAAAACATCCCCCAAACGATTTTCACTGAGTCCTCCTGCCTCTCCGGCTGCCTTCCCACAGCCCGTGACAACCCTTTGGCAGGTAGATGATCTTAATGAACCGCAAACCTCCTGTAAGCATTCCTGTGGGGTAACAACACGCTACACTCCCTTCTAGAAACCGTGCCCGGCTCAACCTCCCAGGCACTGCGAATGCAGCAGAACGGTCCTACTGTGGATTTCCTATTAAACCCATGAAGCTTAACACTGCCACAGCTGAAGATGGGTCCTTGCCAGGGGCACAGCCCTGGTGGGTGTAAGACGCTGCCCTGGCGCACCGCAGCTCGTGCCAGGGTGGCACAGGGTGGGCGTGCGGCCACACAGGGTTTTGTGGGGTTTTTGCAAAGTTTGCAGATCGCATAGAACATGTTGTTTGCAGGTAACCATCACATCAGCAGCAACGGATAGGAATCAATAGCTTTGCCATGGTTGCTCCCCGGGGAGCCATGGGCTCAGACAAGCCACTCCAACCAGCACCAGGACATCCTGGAGAAAGGACCGTGCGAATGTCCGCAGTGAAAACAAGCATCAACCCTCACCCCCCACAACTTCCACAAAACACAACGGCACTGCGGGCTGCAGAAACCACAGTGGCCTTAGCAGACACGGATTTCCCGGATCCTCAGAGGGAGCAGCCTGGCCAAAACCCCCCGGGCTCCGTGCAGCTCCGGCGAGGGACTGTGCTGCAGTTAACGGGCTAGCGGGAAGGAAGCCACCACTTCTCCTTTCACACACACCTGCTGCTGTGCGGGCAGCCGGACCCGCGGGGCGAGCAGGCAGCTTGCTGCCCGCAGGGTATGAGGGCAGCACCGCAGGGAAACCTCGCCGTCTCCTTTCCTGCTTCCCCGCCATCCCCAGTGTTTGCCTGTTCAAACAAGGCACTGCCCAAGTCCCGCGTAAGCTCCTGGGCCCCTCGATCCGCCCACTCACCCTTCACAGGGGCAAGGGGGAACAGGAGTGGGGAGCTGGGGAAGGTCTGCTCCCTCCTCACCTGGGCAGAGAAGTCGATCAGCTTCGGGAGCGGCTGCTTTTTCCCCTCATCACTCTTCAGGAAATCCAGCAAACTCCCTGCAGACAGGGAAGGGCTGGGGCTGACAGCTCGGCCAGAGCCTGTGCCCACCCTGGGGGTGGCAGGGGTCCTGTGGGCGGCACAGGGTCCCGGGGAGCCGAGCATGACATGGGGACTCAGTCAGGAAACACACCTGACCACCCACTCTGCTCCCATGGGTTGTGCAGAGGAGCAAACCCTGCTGCAGGCTCCCTCCTGCCTTGTGGAGCGCTTCTCCTCATCTGCTCCCCTGTCCCCATCCCTCCCTCTCCCAGGGCTGTGACCGCAAGCCCCTGCCCCAGCCCCTTGCCCCAGAGTGCTCAGACACACAGCGGCAGGAGCCGGCCCCGCTCCCAGCACCCCGGCAGCCGGTGCAGAGCCCATGGCCAACCCCGGGGATGCAGGAGGGGCCGATCCTGCACCATCCCTGGGACAGCCGGGTACTGCCGCCTGCCCTGGCCCGCAGCGACCACGCAGGGGCACGGGCAGCACCTTTCTCCATGAACTCGGTGATGATGTAGATGGGCTCCTCCTTGGTGACGACCGCGTGCAGCTTCACCAGCTTGTCGTGCTGCAGCGTCTTCATCAGGTTCGCCTCCTCCAGGAAGGCATCCACGGACATGCTGCCTGGCTTCATCGTCTTCACCGCCACCTTGGTGTGCTTGTTGTAAGTAGCTGTGGGGTGGTACAACAGACCATTCCCAGCCTGCCCAGTACCCAGGCACCGGGAGCACTGGATTTTGGACCCAAAGCACCCACTCCTGCAAGACAGAGCTGCTGCACAAGGGCTGGAGACCACACACAGCCCAGGGCTGTCCCCACGCACCCAGCCCTGAGCAGTCCCTGCATTAAGGCCAGGACCACCTCCACTTCCCCGTGCTCCTCTCCCGCAGGTCGCCCCCTCCCTGCCTTTTCCACCTCACCATCCCTCCACCTCCTCTCCCATCCCTCACCCTTCCTTCTCCACCATCACCACCATCTTCCTCCCAGCTGCCTCCCCCTCGCTCTCACCCATCCACACTTCGCCAAACTGCCCGGCTCCCAGCTTCTTCTCCAGCCTCAGTGACTCCCGAGGGATCTCCCAGGCATCTTTCTCCCAGGGCTTCTGCGGTTTGGGCACGCAGCAGGGGTAGGTGAGCTTCTGGCACAGCCCGTCACTCTGCCCTGCCGGGGAGAGCCAAGAGCCATCAGCCAGCCTGTCTCACCGGCCACTTTGTGCTTCAAAGCAGGGCCCACAACAGCCTCCATGGCCACGGGGCATGTCCTGGCACCACGCACCCCACTGCAAACGCTGAGGACACATCAAACACTGGCCATCATAGCCCAGCCCTGCTGGCATTGCTCTGCCCTGCCGGGCATTACTGCATCAGGGCACCAGCTGGCCCAGGGAGGGGGAATCCTGGCCACTGCAGGCATATGGGGACACTGACACCTATGGCTGTGATGGCCAGCAAACCATTCAGTGTGCCAGAGGAAGGTCTGGGATTCGCTCCACGTCACAGCCAGAGCCACAGCAGAAGCCCAGTGGTGATGGGCAGGAGCCCCTCTGGCTCTGCACAGCCCCGGCTGCCCGGCGGCTGCTCAGCTTGGGGACAAAGCCCTGTCTGGGCTGGCGGGGGCAGTCACCCCAGGGCTCACCCTTGTAGTACTGGACCAGCTCCTGCAGCGTATCGAAGGTGCTGCGTGGGGAGATGTAGAAGCCGCCATTATCCAGCGTCCGGATCTTGTAATGCTTCACTGTGCCGCCCTGCAGGTCGTTCCTGTCCCGCACAGACAGCGAGTAGCAACCTGTTTGGGAAGGGGTGAGCTGTCGTCCCCCGTGCAGAGGGCATGTCCCCACTGCGACCAGCCATCCCAGCCTCATGGCACATCTGGTGCCATCACCCAGCAGAGCCACCACTGCAGCCCCTGTCCCCACTGTGCCACCACTGCCCCCTCAGCCCCCAGCCGGAGGCCAGCTACGCCTGCACCCCAAACACTGAAAGCACCCTCAAAGGGGGATGTCCCCCCTGTCCCCACCACGGGCCTTGGATATGTAGCACCATGGGCTTTTGCAGGGACACTCACAGCAGGACCGTGTGACCCCCCAGTCCCTGCCCCACAGCAAAGCAGAGCCCCCGGTCTGGGGAGGTGACTCCCACCATAGGCAGCCCTCCAGACCTTTCGTCGTCTCGCTGTCCCGTATCATAAAGGACCCGACCACATTCGCAGAGCCAAGGAGCTGCCGCTCCGCGTCCTTCCGGCTGATGCCCTTGAAAAACCACCTGCAGCAGAAACAAATGAACCAATGAACGCTGATGGGGCTGGGAGAGCTAAGGCTGGCGTGGGGCAGGGTGGGGGGCAGGACATGGGGCAGGAGTGGGGACAGCTGTGGTGGGGGAGTACAGGACTGTGTGGGGCCAGGGTGAGCCACTGAGGGATGGACTCACTCCTCCGTCTCCAGTGAGTCAGCTCGGGCGACGTAGTTGCTGGGGATGAAGCCTTCACGCCCTGTTGCCAGCGACTGTGCTTGCCACCACTCCCCCGACCTGCGACAAAGACAGCATCGGGTTGGCCCATGGCACCCAGCACTGGGCACTGCTGGCTCCTCCAGGGGCAAATTCCAGAAACAAACCCCAGCAGGGCCATGCAAGCCTCCAGGAGACCCCAGGGCAAGGGGACACCAGCAGCACTTACTCCTCCAGCACCTTGAGCCGCTCTCCTTTCTGGAAGCTCAGGTCCCCAGTGTGCATCGCCTCGTAGTCGTACAATGCCAGCACCACATTGTCCCCCGAGCCTGCAGCGAGGGAGCTCCCTGGTCACCCCTCACCGTGCTGGGATGGGGCACACAGCCACCCCTGCCATGTGCAGCCAGGACCCTGACCAGGAACACTGCAGCAGCCAGCACTTCCATCTTCATCATGTCACAGCCACGTCCGGCCTTCGAGGAAGCCCAGAGCTCCCGTCCCGCCAGGACCAGCAGCGTTTAACCCAGGCAGGATAGGACCTGGTCACCCTCCCCACACACGCTCCTGCCTTGTGCACCCACTTGCAGCTCCCCCTGTACCTACCATCCTCAGGCGGGGACGCGGCCACGCTGGGGACATCATTGTTCTGCAAAGCGGGACAAAACCAGAGAGCGATGTTGCGGGTGGCAGAGACTCGTACCCCATGGAGGTCTTGGTCCCACCACGGCCCCAGCCCCCAGCAGCAGGGGGGCACCCGAGGGGCAGCACTGGCGCTGCCTGACACAACTTGCCCAGCGCCAGCATCTCTGTCCCCTCCCAACACCTTCAATTTTCTCTCCCTTTTTCCATAATTCCTTGATTCCCATCAGATTCGCCCTGTGCTTTGCCCCAGCATGGACTGGGCTCCCATCCCATGGCCAAGCCCCCTGCCCCAGGGCACAGGCACTGCTAGCACCTGCAGCTGGCCCTGCTCTCGGTGGTGGCAGCTCTGGCGAGGAGAGGGGCTGAGCTCCCCATGATGGTTCAGCCCTGCACCCCCAGCTTGCCCAGTAGACCCCACTCACCCTCCTGTTGGTGGCCGTGGGGTCCTTCACATAGTGGCCCTGCTGCAAGCTGGGGCCAGGGTCGGGGTCGGTTTTTATTATCTTATCTTGGATGCCGGCTTCCTTTGACTTCACGCAACCCATCCTGCAGCCAAGGGAGGGGAAGTGAAGCTGTTGCGACAGAGGTGAAAGCCCCGCTCCAGTCCCGTTCCCAGCATCTCCCGCCTGGCACAGCACATGGCAGGGAGAGGTGATGCCCACCCAGCTGCAGTGCCATGGGCAGAGAGGGCTCCGCTCCCCGATCAGAGCTGAGGTGGGTGGCAGCCATGGGGTGCTGGGGCACCCAGCCGTCCCTCGGTGTGGCCGTGGCCCCCGCACTGCTGTGGGTCACCGCTCTCCACTGCGCTGCCCGGCTGCTCTCTGCCAGGTTGCAGCTGCCTCAAACAGCTACCAGTCCAGGGCTAATGCAAATGCTCAACTTTCTCCAGCTCCCTGAGAACCACCAGCAGGAAAATGTGCTGCAAGAAGCAGTGAGTGTGGGGGAAACTCCCCGCAAAGGCACTTCCCTTGTCCGGGGGAGACCTCAGTGCAGAGAAAGGAGAAGGTGTTGTTGGTGACAGCGAAGGAGGAAGCTCAGGGCTAAGTGAGGCCCCACGATGTGCATGGGACCACTGGCCTCGGTGGGGGAGCGGCCAGGCATTATCAGCACCACCTTACTCCCACAGTCCCCTAGGGACGTCACTGTCACTTCCCAGACACCCTGCAGTCACTCCTCATCTTTCCAAGAGTGCCAAAGCCTCGGCTGTCCCTGCTCCCCAGGGCAGAGCAGGAGCTGCAGCAGCAGTCCCAGACAGCACATCCCCCTCACCAGGGATGCCCCGGGCTCAGGCTTGGGACTGGCCACCAGAAAAGCCCAGCACCAGTTCCCCTTGGCAAACCCACGCAGCCCCTGGCTAAAACACAGCCATGGCCTGTGCCGACACTGCGGCAGGTATTTTCTCTGCCCATCCTGCACTGGGTTGAAGCATTCGGCCCTACAAAGCTCAGACACCTCTGGGGGGTCCAAGCGTCCCGCAGGCGCCCAGGCCCACAGCATCCTGTGCACCGCCACACAGTGACCAGGGGGCCATGGCTTTCCCGACGGCTCCTGCTGCAGAGCACTGAGGCCTGCTGGCACAGGGAATGCCGGCGGGAGCAGCTGTTCCTGGGGTGTCCCACCCTGGAGAGCCACGTCCCACAGCCCGTGTGGCTGTCCCCAAGCCATGGGGACCGGGTCGGGGACCAGGTGGGATGGGGTGAGCCCATCGCTCCGAGAGCGTGGCTGCCCGCTGCCCTGTGCCCTTGCTGCCCCGTGCCCTCGCTGGCAGGGCAGGTGGTGGCGAGTCCCCAACAGCCCCTGCAAGGCCACCGATAAGGGACCACCTCCCCGGGAGTGCATCGTGCCCCTCCCGGGACACCCCGGCATTGCCTCCCCCGGGGGCCCCAGGGGCCGCCGCACCGAGCAGGTTCGGGATGGGACCGGCACGGAGCAGGACCGAGCCAGCGGCGGCTGGACAGGGGCAGGGACCGACCGCCCGGGCTGCCCGGGACCGGCCCCGGGGATCCCCTGCCCGGCCCCGCCGCCCTCGGGGCTCCGCGCACGGCTCGGCTCCGCTCCGCTCCGCTCTCACCTCCGCCGCCGTCCCGGGGCACGTCCCGGTGCCGCTCGCCGTCCCGGAGCCGGGGCTGCTGCCGCCGCTGTGCCCTGCCCTCTGCGCGCCCGCCGCCCCGCCCCGGTAAAACCACGCCCCGCCCCGGTAAGGCCCCGCCCCCGGTGCCGTTCCGGGGCCGCGGGACCACCCGACTCCGCCGGTGCCGCCCGACGGGGGGGGCGCGGCCGATACCTCCCTCTACCGGCCCGGGCGGACCCAAACCGGGGTGGGAGCGGGGACTCCCATCACGCACCAAACGGTACCCCCCCGGTCCAAGCGGGATCCCCCCGGTCTGAAGGCAGTGGAAGCATCTTTCCCGGGCGCCAGTGCTGCCCGCAGGGACATCCTGGCCCGGCTGCTGTCAGGGTTGATTTTACATCCTCCCGATGGGTGCCAGAGCCCTTCTCTCCACCCGCGGCCCCCCGGGCTGTTTCCCTGCCCGGCGTGGGGTCATGGGTGGCAGCGAGGGGCATGCGGTGAGCGTGGGGTGGCCACGGTGTGAGCCTGGTTCTCCATCCCCAGGGAGAAGAAAAGAGGAAACCCCTTAGCATGGCCCCATGACGGGGTGCTGGGCATGAGGGGGTGCAGGACACAGCGGGGTGCAGGGCATGGGGGGTGCAGGGCATGGCGCCCGCACTGTGCAGCCCAGCTTGGAGGGGCCAGGGGGGCCATGGGCTTTGCTGTGTCTCTCTTGGCCCTGGTGTTTCCCTGATAAAAGTCTTCCCAGGTCCCCTCCCCAGACCCCCAGGGCTCCAGCCTTTGCTCTGGTTCGCTCAGAGCACCCCTGGATCTGGGATGGGGACAGCAGCAGCAAAGGGACCCGCGTCTCTGCTGCGACAGTGACCATCACGGACAGGCATGGCCGGGCTGAGTCCCTGCCCTTGCTCAGGAGTGGCAGAGAAAGCAGCCAGGGTGGCGAGCACCTCGCCTGCATGAGGATTTGCATATGGAAATTTTCTAAGAGAAAAAATAAGTTGCCGCCGGTAACCCCGACATTTGCCTGCCCACGCACCGACCTCAGGGTGTAGTGCCATCCCACAGCCCCTGAGGGATGGTGGCCGGGGAACATTGGCTGGGGACATCAGCCATGGGACAGTGGCTGCAGACCATTACCTAGGGGCCATGGGCCATGGGACGTTGGCTGGGAGCCATCAGTGGGGGGACAGCTGACCAGCAGGGACCACAGCCCTGTCCCTCGGTGGCAGGGGGGCTGCGGGAACCCGGATCCTGGGGCAGGAACTTCCTTTTGTGAAACGCCAGAGGCCCCGCAGCTGGCCGGGTGACGCAGGGACGTCACTCACAGAAATTGAGGACGGCTGCTCAGGGCATTATCTGCATCTGAGCATCCCCCAGCCCCCAGGTTAGCTGTAGCCACCAGCCCCCCAACCCAGCACACCCTCAATGGCCCCCCATGTTGTTCTGAGCTCCTCGGGATCCTGCACTGCTAAAAGCATCCCCTGGGCACAGCCTGGCATGGCTGGGAGCTCCTCAGCTCTGGGAGTGACCTGCATATGGCACTGGGATGGACAGGGTGCCCAGACCAGCAGTGGCACAGTGCCTGCCAGGGCTGCAATCATCCCCCCACCCCAGCTTGCCCCCCGCCACAGCAGTCCCCCTACCCTGGCATGGCCTTTCCCCAGGGAAGAACCTGCTGCACGCCCAGTGCTGGCATTTAATTGCAATCTGCAGAAATTACAGCACATGGCATTGCCGGCCGGGGGCTCCCCCACTGCCAGGGCTGCCCTGCGATGCCATCAGCCCTTCTGAGAGCTGCCAGGGTGGTGCGAAACCCATGTCGCCTCCCATGGTGACAAACAGGGGGACAACATCCCCTGTCCCAGGCACTGTGGCAGAGCTGGGCACTTGGCACGTCTGGGCTTGGAGGTGCAGCACTGTGTCAGCGAGCAGGGAGCTGGGTTTTGGCACCCCCTCACAGGTAGTTGTCCTCTTCCTCCTCCTCCTCCTCTTCCTCATCCCGTGCCAGCGCCTCGATGTCGTGGGTGATGTCCGTGATCATGCGGTTGAAGGACTCGGACTCCGAGCGCAAGGACCAGCTGTCGTAGCTGCGCACGGCCGAGGCCGATGTGTTGCTCATGCTGCGCTTGATGCGGCCGAAGCTGTCGGTGAGGATCCCACCCTCCCGGATGCCGATGCTCTCCAGGAAGGTCTCAAAGTACCCGATGTCTTGGTCGGGGATGAAGGGCCTCATTCCTGCCATGGGCACCGTCAGCCTCAGGGTGACCCTGCCCAGGTGGGCAGCGCTGGGGTGTGATGCCACCCAGCCCCACTGTCTGCTTGCAGGGGGGCTCATCCCATCCCATCCCATCCCATCCCCTGCAAGCAGTGAGGTCCCAACACCCCCAGGAGCACACCCAGCAGCAGCACCCTGCCCCCAAGGGATGCATGGACAACACTAGGGTGACACTCACCCAGGAGGAGGAATTTCCTGCGATCCCCATAGAGGCGCAGGAGCTCCCCGCAGTACTCCTGCACCGGCGTGCCCAGGCGGTACTCACGGAGCAGGAGGGCAAACTGCTGGATCTCCTGCGGTGACAGCTTGTTGCGCAGCTGCGAGGACACGGGGACAAGTCAGTACTGGGGACACCAGCAGTGCACAGCCCCAGCCCCCCCAACTCCGCACCCCACCAGCTACTCCCTGGTGCCGGGGGCTCAGACCCTTGCAGGGTCCCTCCCCTTTCCCTGTCCCCGCACCGTGACCATGTAGTCCTGCAGCTGCTCCAGCCCTGCGCTGCTCTGGTCGCTGCCGCTGCAGGCGGTGGCCAAGCTGTGGTGGGACTGGTGGAAGGAGGGTGACGAGGCGCCACTGTAATACGCTTCGAAGGTGTCATGGGAGCCGTTGCTGCAAGAGAACGGGAGTCAGTGGGTGCTGCCACCCCTTGTGTGCCCACACTGCACAGCACCCACCATCGGGCAGGGCTGGGGCATCTCTGCAGCTGGGACAGGCACCCAGCTGGGGCTGGGGCACCCACCCCAGTGCAGGGGCACCTTGAGGGGAGCCAGACTCACAAGGAGCTGCAGCAGCTGAAGTCGGCGTCGTAGCCGTACGTCCCGTCCGTACGGCAGCTGTCGCCTGGGGAGGGAGAGATGAGGTCTAAGAGTGGGGCCAACCCTCTACCGTGGCACCTGGCCAACACACCCCTGTCTGTCAGGCCTGTGCCACCCTGCTCGGCATCCCCATGCCCGTCCCCAGCCACTCACTCCTGCTGGAGAGCCAGGGCCGCGTGGGTGTCGAGGTGTAGTGGTACCCGGCGCGATCCACGCACTCGATGCTCTGGTCCCCATAGATGATCTGGAAGACCTGGCAGATGAGCGCGCAGGACTCTTCGCCAGCGTCCTGCAGTGGGAGGGAAGGAGCACGGGTGGGCTGGTGGCCATGTGCCGGTGGGTGGCCATGTGCTGGCAAATGGCTCTGTGCTGGGGCCACTCACCCTGTTGGGCACGGCGAGGATGATGAGGTTGGAGTAGGCGTCGGGGCAGGGGTCCTGAGGGTCCAGGGGGTTGCTGCCGGCGTGCCGCCGCTCCCAGCTGCCGAAGCCGGCACCACGCTCCCAGCTGCCGCCGACGGTACCGGCCCGCCGCCGCTCCCAGCTGCCGCCGCAGGGCTGCCGCCGCTCCCAGCTGCCCGAGGGCCGCCCGCGCTGCCGCCGCTCCCAGCTGCCGCCCCGCCGCCGCTCCAGGCTGCCGCCCTGCCGGCCCTCCTGCCCACCCCGCGCTGCCCGCCAGTCCAGGCTGCAGATGGTGTGCCGCCGCTCCATCGGGCCCCCCAGCCGCCCACCCTCCGGCCATGAACCTCCCGGCCGCTTCTCAGCCGGGAACGACTCCGGCAAACCAATGGGGGCCACCTCGGGGTGCGCTCCAGCAGGGACCGGGTCCACCCCCAGGCCTGGGGCAGCGAAGGAGAGACTGGGCATCAGGGTTGGGGGCTGCGCTGCCTACCCCGCCTGGCCCCCAGGCACTGGCTGCCCCATCCCACCGGCTGGGAGGGATGCAGAGGGATGGGGGGAGGACGGGATGGGGAGCCCCAGTGGGTTGGGAACAGTGGGGCTGCAGTGGGGCTGGGGCAGGGGGATTAGGGGCAGGAGACTGGAGGATTAGGGGCAGCAGGGCAGGGGATTAGGGGACCGCTCTGTGTGCAGGCTGGAGTTCAGCGCAGCGCAGCCCCCTCCCCGGGGACCCTGCCTGCGGCTGGCAGCTGAGCCCAGGTTTGCTGATCAAAGCGCAGGAGTCCCTGTGCCCCCCTGGGGCTCCATGTGCAGGGAGGGGGGTTGACACAGGGACAGGGGTCACTTCCAGCCTCCTCTCCTCCTGACGTTAAAGGCAACGGGGCTGGGAGCACAGCTGGGACCTGCCTGCCGGGGCAGTGGTGACCCAGAGGACGGGGAGCCCTACAGAGCAGAGATGGTGGGGAGCCTGAAGCAGTGCCCCGCTCCAGCCCCAGGAAAGCAGACCCCCACCAAGCCCCTTGCCGAGCCAGTGAGGGCTTTTGAGCTCAGCCCATGCTGCTGCCCTCACAGGACCCAGCACCTCCCCAGCACCGCCCCCCCCGGGCTCCAAACCCTGTGGCCTGGGGACACTGGGCGCTCGGGACCAGCTGTGGCACAGCTGGCCCAGCCAGACACCCGCACCGGTTTTGAGGATGAGGAGATGCAGGGCGTCATCGCGCAGGTAGGACGCCGCGGCGATCTCGTGGGTGGGGATGCGCAGGATCAGCTCCTCGTTGTCGCGCCAGGTGAGCAGGAGGCAGCGTGCGGAGAGGCTGAGGATGCTGTCCTGCTCCGGCGTCGTCTGCAGCGGCAGCTCCTTCAGCTGCTGCGGGGGCAGAACAAACACCAGGGGCGTGGGGGCACCCAGCTGTGTAGGGGGGTCACACGGGGGCGGTGTCGGGACCCCTCTTACCCTGGCTGTGTCCAGCAGCTGCAGCACCTCATCCCGGCTGGAAGGGTTCAGGGAGGCTGTCACCCATGTCAGGTGGCCTAAAAACTATGGGGGGGACAAAACCCAGGGCAGCTGGTGGGGGGGTTGGGGCCAGGGGGCTTGGGGCTATGCATCCTCCCCACCCCATGGCCCAGAGCCTCCCCCAGAGCACCCACATCCACACAGAGTGCAGGGAGACCCTGCAATGGGGGCGTCCTTCCTGCACCCCCAGCCCACCTTCCCCTTCCCTGGGTGTTACCCAGGCAGGGAGGGGACCAGGACCCTCCTGGCCACCGTGGGTGGTGGCCCTCTGTGTGGTGTGGTGGCCTCGTCACCCCCACCGCGCAAAGGCAGGGACCCCGAGCATCCCTGGGGACCTCCCACCCCCTTACCTTCACCTCCTTCTCCACGTAGTCGTGCAGCAAGATCTGGGGGTCGATCAGGTAATCGGGGGGGTAGAGGGGCACTGAGTGCAGCGGCCGCCGGTAGACGCTGCTGCGGAGCGCCGGCCTCCGAGCCGCTTTGGGGAAAACCAGCCGCTTGATGGGCGACACAAAGCCCTGGGAGGGAGAGCGGGCACGGGGACGCGTCAGCGCTGGGCGTCCAACCCCGGCACCCATGCAGGGGGTCCGCGGGCACCCAGCGCCCGAGGAGGGGCTGGTCACCTCTCTTCTCACTGACCCCAAATTTGCAGCATTTGGGCGGTTTGGGGGGCAGCAGGTGGGGACCCCACCTCTCACCACCACACCAGGGGAGGGTTGCGGGGACACTCGTCCAGTGTCCCCATGTGTCTTGCCCGCTCCCACCCTCCCGCCAGCCCCCCAGGACACCAGCCCCAGCCCCACGCACCTTCTTCCCCTTCTTGGCCTCGCAGTCCATGGCAGGGCCGCGGTGCTGCCTCCCAGCACGGCCGCCCCCACCGCCCCGCTCGGCGCCGCTGCCTTTTCCTGTGTCGGAAACTCCACCAGGATGGCTGGGATGTGAGTTCCTGCCCCTCCTGGGGGGGTGCTGGGACTGGGCTGGGCTGGGACTAGGACAGGACTGAGACTTGGACTGGGGCTGGCGCTGGCGCTGGGGCTGGGGCTGGGACTGGGACTGGGACTGGGACTGGGATTGTGATTGGGACTGGGGCTGGGGCTGGCACTGGCGCTGGGGCTGGGGCTGGGACTGGGACTGGGACTGGGACTGGGATTGTGATTGGGACTGGGGCTGGGGCTGGCACTAGGAGTGGGTCTGGGCTGGTACTTGTGCAAAAGCAGGGGCTGAAGTCGGCTGGGACGGAACTGGAGCAGGGGCATGGACTGGGACTGGGGCTGGGCTGGAACTGGTGCTGGGACTGGACTGAGATTTGGGCAGACGCAGGGGCCAAAATAGGCTGGGATGGGACCAGAGCAGGGGCTGGGGCTGGGACTGGGGGTGCCCACAGGACCCTGCTGCAGAGCAGCCCCTGCCCCTCGCTGCCGCAGGGCTCCCCCCTGGGTCTGGGGCCTGTTCCGCTGCCCCACAGCCCCACATCAGCCCCATCACCATGGGGCAGTGCTGGAGGCTCCTGGCCCTCTCTGGCCCATCCTGCCAGGCCCACACGGAGCCCCAGCACAGGGAACGGCACCGGCAGGAGCCCGCGTAGCTGCACCCAGCACCCCATCCCCACGGCTGGCCATGGAGCCTGAGCCCGCCGTGGGTCTGGGGATCAGCCACGGATCGGGGCCTCCGGCAGGGAGGAGATTGTCCCTGCAGCGCTGGCGACAGGGACAGGGCTGTGTCCAGCGGCTTCCTCCCCGGCACGCTGCATCCTGCCCGCACCCCTTCCCTGCCGGCCACCAGCATCGGCCAGGGCCACTGACACCAGATGGGCAGCACCGCCGCAGCCCTCCTGCTCTGTCCCCCAGCGTCCCCAAGCACCCTGGTACGGAGGGGCAGCATCCTGCCCTGGTGCGGAGCCCAGGGCATGAGCCGGAGGTGCTGGCAAGGACAGGTTCCCGCAGGCGGGGCTTATTGAAATGAATTTAATATCTCATGTTGCAGCAAAATTAAAAATATACAAAAAGTTTGTGGTATACAAAAAAGTCTTGGTACGGACCACGGCCTACCGCTCGCCCCCCCGCCCGCGCCGAGGGTCCCAGAGAAGAAGGTGGCACACAGAGTATTTACAGTACGTGACAGTGGCCGCCAGGTCCCGGCACTGGGGAGGGGCCAGAGACGTGGCAGAGACCCCCAGCAGCCCCCGCTGGGAATGAATGGCCCCAGTCCAAACCTCTCCCCGCTCCCTGAAGCCGGGATGGCCCTGCTGCCACCCCTGGGATGACACCCCCCCAAGGACCAGGACCCCCGTCCCCAGTGGGAGCTCAAGCACCCCTGGAGCTTCCCCCATCCCACAGCGCCTGGCTTGGCCCCGGCTCGGTCCCCGTTGCCATGGTCCCATTGCTGCCGCTGGCACTGGGGTGCTGGGTAGGTGGCACCACAGGCCTGGTGGGTGGCAGGAGGGTGGGCTGAACCCCGCGGCTGGGTCCCATGGCTGCCCTGTGCCCCCCGCATGGCTCAGTGCCACCTGCCGCTGCTGAGATCCCTGCCCACAGCAGCTCAGGGCTGAGGGTACCGTGGCTTGAGTGCATAGAAAAGTGTCCCTCTGTCCTGCCAGCGCAACCCCCGTGTCCCCACGCAAACCCTAGGGGTGAAGGGTATGGAGGGGGGGTACAGATTGCCCTGACTGGCAGCTCCTCTCTGCCCTTGGGGGGACGGGGAGAGGGGATGGGGCTGGGGGGAGCCAGGGGAGCTGCCCCACACCGGTCCCTAGTCCCCATGCAACCCAGCCCTGGTGGCTCCCCAGCTCCATGAGTGGGACCTGGCAAGGAGATGCCGCCACCTGGGCACCCATGCGGGGGCTGCGGGTGAGCCCCGGCCTCAGCCCGGCTCCCCCGGCCACTGCCCCTGACCTTCCCTGAGGAAATGAGACCCTTCCGCAGAACCACCCTGCGCCCAGAGCTGTCCCCGGCAGGGTCGGCACCCACCACCGGGGTCTGCCCATCACTGGCGGTGAAGGAGGGATACAGGTCGCGGGGGGCCCGGCCTGCTGCCCATCCCCCGGCATCCTTTGCACCCTCCTCCAAAAGGGTTTCCGAGGCTTCCAGTTAGCACCAGTTAGCACCAGCGACCCCAACGATGGCCCACCCCGGCCTGCTGTCACCCCGGCCTTCCAGCTACAGAGAAATGGGAAACAAAAACAATGTGATGCCACCAACAACTGCCACCCTGTGCCACAGGGATGGGCACCTGCGCCATCCTTCGGGGATCCCACCCCCGTCCCAGTGGGTGGCAGCCAGAGCCGTTCCCAGGGGCAGCTCCCCCACAGCAGCCCTCCCCGTGGCCGGCGCAGATCCTCGTGGGGTTCCTCGTGGGGTGGCACGGTGGGGCCGGTGCGGGGATGCCCACACTCCCCTGCCCAGGGCTTGGCACCGTGGCACAGGGTCAGCCGGGACCGGCGTGGGGGGCACGGGGCGTGCGGGGAAGGCACAGGGACCGTGGGTGCGGGGGGCGAGGGGCCGAGGTGGTGCACAGCCGCGGGGTCCGGCAGCTCCCCTGCCCTGCGAACCCCTGCCACCCCCTGCACACACACACACATGCACACGCACACGCGTGGACACGCCTGGCCCCGGGGGGGCACAGGGTACATTCAGCACAGCCCTTCGGGCGGGCACACGCCAACGGATCCGGGCAGGACCAGGGGACACATTCAATCCCGGAGCCCAGGGCAGCCCCGCTCCCCTGGGCAGGCAGGGGGGCAGGCAGGGGGGCAGGCAGGGGGGAAGGCAGGGGAGAGCAGGATCCCGGCTCACATTTATACTGGGAAGCTGGAGGGGGCTGATGCCAATGCGGGGATGGATGGAAATGCTCCCAGGTGTGAAGCGGTGCTAAACCCAGGAGGGGAGAATGGCTGTGGGGTGAATCCCGCTTTGGGGAGCCCTGGGAATGCTCGCAGCCCCGCACACACCCCCCGGCAGTGCCAGGCAGGCCCTGCCTCCCCCGGCCTCAGCGGAGGTAGAAAATGTCACACAAAATGTCACTATTCAGGTGAAAACAAACCCGATGAGATGAAGCGGTTCCCATGGGGACTGGGGGGTACGATGAGGGGGAGCCATCCCCTGCCACCCCAGCTGGAGCCGGGGGCCCAGCTCAATGCTGGGGGGATCGAGGTTGGTGCCCACTTGTGAGGGGCTCCCCCAGCCAGGGTTTGCGCCCCACAGGACAGCAGGGACCTGTGGAATGGGGGCATGGCTCAAACTCAAGCCAGGGGGACCAAGGATGGAGATGAGGGGACTCCCCCATGGATGGCATCACAAGGCAGGGGGAGACAGGAGACACAGGGGGGCTGGCCGGACCCTGGCAGTCCCCTGCCCCAGCTCCCTGGGGGTGACAGGAGCCTCACACACACCCCAGTGCAGCCACGTTCCAGCCCCACGGCCCCGCCGCGGCACAGACATGGGGCAGCCCCTGCACCTGTGTCCCCACGTGCTGCCCACCTGGGCCATGTCATGCCCCACCATGCCCCAGGCCCCTCGCAGCCCCTACAGCCCCCAGCCCGGGGGTGCCCCCGGTCCTCATCCTGCACCGCCGACCCGGTCGAGCACTGTGGGGCCACAGCACCCACTGCTTTGGGCTGAGGCACCGGTGAGGTATTTTGGCAAGGAGGAACCCCGGGGGGAGCTGGGGTGGCCGCTGCGGGGTAGGACAGGGGTCTCGGCTGCAGGAGGGTGGCATGGGAGGGCATAGCACCAAGAGACCTCCCTGGCCCCCACCCGCGGGGCGCTCAGCGTGGCAGCACGGCAGCACCGGCAAACCCAACAGAAAGGCAAATGGCTGTGAAGACGCGGGGCAGCCAGGATGGCACCGGGAGGGCCCTGCCACGGCCCCACATCCCCTGCCCTACACGGTGGTCTCATACTCCAGCACCTCCTGGGGAGCACCGGGGGTGCGGTACTGCAGGCGCGGGGTGGTGGGCGATGCGTACTCCAGCGCCAGGATGGTCTTTCGCAGGCGCCGGTCAATGAAGTGGGCGTCCCAGGCTGGGTACTTCTTCCTGGGCAGGTCAATGCGGATGACGGGCCCCTCTGTCCGCGGGGCGCGGGCGGCCGGCGCCGGTGGGGCACAGGGTCTCACCTGGAAGACAGGCACGCAGCTGTCCCGCTCCCCCGGCGCCCCTTCCCGCTCCCCCCCTGTAGTCCGCGGCAGCGAGCGAGGAGGGCTGGTGACGGCGTCCGTGGGGGACCCCGGCACCGGGGCCGGCCGCTGCCGGAAAATGCAGCCCCCAGAGTGGGGGCCGAACATGGGGCCATTGGGATGCAAGAGGCAGTAGTAGATGAACATGAAGAAGATGCCGAGGGCAAAGCTGGAGCTGACCACGCAAACGAGGATTAAGGCGTCGAAGTCGGAGGTGGTCTTGCGGTCATAGTAGAGGAACCAGAGGACGGTGAGGGCAGCATTCTCCGACAGCGTGATGACGTAGTAGATGCACATGCGGTAGCGGCTCCGTCCCTCCTTGACGTTGAACCAACAGAAGATGTAGATGATGCCCACCACCATGTTGTAGATGATCTCCTCCCACTTAGACATGCAGAAGTCCGTCTCGCCCTGGATGATCCAGAAGGTCATGATGCACCAGTGGGTGACGATGAAGATGCCGAAGTAGAGCTGGAACACGGAGGCGAAGAGGGCGAAGGCGATGGCACGGGCGGCGATGGTGAAGAGATGCCACAGGATCTGCACCACAGCGCCCTTGTAGGACATGGGCATCTTGTCCTCCCGCGAGTCTCGCAGCACTTTCTGGTAGGAGGCGATCATCCATGCCAGGGAAACCAGCGAGGCCGAGGCTGAGAGCCCTGTGGACACAAAGCAGGGAAGGGCAGTGAGAGCCTGCGGCAGCCCAAGATCCCCCCCTCCAGCCATCCCTGTCCCCTGCCGCGGGGCCGTGTCCCTTACCCTGCAGCGGCTCGATGCTGTTCTGCTGCACCATGATGCTGAGCTGCAGCACGAGCTGGGGCGCGCTCTTCAGGAAGGTCTCCAGCAGCCGCAGCATGCTGATGTCCGCGCTCTCGAACATCATCCGCCAGTAGAAGTGGCGGCGGCGGTGCTCGGCCTGCCACCGGCTCTGCAGCCCCAGGTACAGCGTGCGGAGGTACCTGCATGAGGAGGGGGTGGGAGGGTGAGAGGAGCCCCTGCTGCCTGGGCAGCTGAGCTCACCTCCCCCTGCCCATCCCAGGCATGCCCCGTGACCGCTGCCAACCTGCTCAAGTGAGCAATTCCCCCCTGAGTCGGGGCCACAGAAAGTCCCCCACACCGGGGCTGCAGGGCGATGGTGATGCTGAGCACATCCCTGTCCCACCCCGGGGGCCCCGAGGTGCCGGGAAGGGGCAGTTTTTGCAAAGCCAGCTCAGCACCCTGCTGCCCTGGGACTCACCTGGCCATCACCCCACTGCCCACCCGGCCATCACGGTGCCCACTCAGCCGTCATGGTGCCCCCGGTGCTTCTCAAAGGGGATATCTTTGTTCCAGCTGGCACAGAGCCCACCCTGCCTCCCCCTGCCCCGGCCGGGATGGAGGCACCAGCTGGTCGTGCTGCGGTGCCTGCGGGAAGCTCCTGGGCTCTTGGCAGGGCTGCGGGTGCACGCACACACTGGCCCTGGCCATCTGGTTGTCGGACGGGGGTCAGCGGAGGTGTGCGTGGCACCGACGCATGCACCGGCTGAGTCACCGCCACCGGGGACCCCTCCCCACGGCACGGGGCCAGATCCAGGCACCGCAGGAGGGGACACGGAGCCGGACAGGCAGGGCATTCCCAGGCATCCGGTGTCTCTGCTGCCTCAGGGGAAAGAGGGAGCCGGATGAGGAGGAAAACAGAAGGATGAAGCGGGAGGATGTCGGGCCATACAGCTTCCTCCCAGCCGAGTCAAACCGTCACGCAGAGCGACGGCCTCTCCATCAGCTCCGGGAAGTGCTGCCAGCCGACTCCATTAGCCCGGAGCACAGGAGAAACCCTGATCCCAGCACTTTTGGCTCATCCGTCAGCGGAAGGAGGCAGAAGCCGGCCCTGCTCCCGCTGCAGGGATGACCGGGTGCTCCTGCCCCTGGGCTGCACAGCCCTGAGACCGCAGTGGGAGCCATCAGCTGGGACCACCGAGGCCTCCGTGACACCCCGCTGCCATCTGCTCCCACCCCGGGCAGCCTCGCTGGCTCACTCAGCGTGCAGGAGGGCAGGGTGGTCATGCTGGTCCCACAGGGCTCCCGTGGTCCTCCCCGGCAAAGCCGCTGATGCGTCATCAGCCCCATCACCACCTGCCCATCCCCTCCCACCTGCCCTGCTGGAAGCGCCGAAAAGCCCTCCTGAGAGCTGGCTACGGGGCAAGAAGTTGCTGTCAGCAAATAACACGATTTTAGTAGTTCCGCCGCAGTTTCAGCGGGTGCCGGTGGCTGCAGGGGCCATCCCACAGCCAGTCCAGCTCCAGGCCCCTGCCGGCTTCTTTGTGCCTGTGTCAAAATGATGCTTTAACCCCCTACTTTGGGGGGAGCAGCTAATTTTAGCCTTTTCTGCAGCCCATCCCTTGTTCCTGCCTCCCTTTCCTTAACGGCCCTTGTATGGAGCAGCACGAAGTGAACCAGGGGGAACACAACTGGAGCTCACCCACGGGAAAACACCGGGGGCAATGACGCCGGTGCTCCCAGCCCTGCAAAGGGGCTCCCAGCACAAGTTCGCACCCTGGTGCCACCTGCTTGTGGCCAGCCAGACCAGTGCTGCCACCACCTCACATGCCAGGCCACCGCTGGCATCGCAGCACCATGGTGCTCCGGCCCCTCTCCATGCCAGGCGCTGCTCCTGGACATGCAGAAGGGCCTGGGGATGGACCCCCCCTCACTGGCAGGGTGTGAACCGGGAGACCCCCCTAGGGACAGAGGGCACAGCGTGGGGGGAAGGCAACGGGAGAAGCAATGCAGAGCCGGGGATGCCACAGGGCATCACTGATGGTCCCAGGGCACCCATGCGCGAGTGAGACGTGGATGCTGATGACCTCATCCTCTCCCTGTAATCAGTCTCGCTAATTGGGCTCGTCAGCACCGGCATCCTGCCATCTGCAGCGCACAGCAGCTGCCCGTGCAGAGACCCCAGAGCCGCGCCGTCCCCGGCTCCTCAGCCGCTCAACAAGTGACCCGCGGCCTCCCCCAGCTTTCAGTGGGGGCACAATTATCCTCCCATCTTCCTGTCAGTTCCATAGATCTCATTAAAATGAGATTTCATCTCCCATCAACTTGCCAGAATGAAATGTTGGTTCTTATTTGTTATGCATTTGATCATCCCGTGGTGTTTCAGCCCAGAGAAACATCCCCACGCTGACAGCGCACGGTGAGCGCTTACCAACCCAGCGCCACAGCAGCTGCATGGGAAATACAGAATCAATCACTTGAAAAAAAGATCATTTAATTTTCAAAAAACTGATGATGAGGCAGAAACCGACCGCGAGAGCTCTCAGGGCTAATTGCTCCCTCCTTTGTATTACAAAGAGTAATCCAACGAAACCCCTGCAGTGGGAAGGCGGTGGGCTCGGGTGGGTGCCGGCTTTGCTGGAGCCCCGCCATGGCCAGGTTTGCCAGAGCCCCAGCATGGCTGGGTTTGCTGTCAGTGTCACCGTTTGCCCCCAACTCCCAGCAACTGACTCCAGTTTTCAAGTGCTGGAAAAAAAGAATTGCAAGGAGAAAAGCCTGGCCTGTTTTATAACCAAATCCACTAATCATCATCCTCAGACGGAAAAGGACGAGGGACCCCCCAGTCTAAGAGTGAGCGATACGGAGTGTGATTTTCCTAGAAGGTAATTTGGGATATCATCCCTTAATCCTTTATTTAAAGAAGGAGAAAATTGCTTCCCTGTTGCAGCCATTTTAATCCCTTACACATCCCGCCAAGTCAGGTCATCAGGGAGAGCTGCACGTGCGCCTGGCTGGCACATCATGGCGCTGATGAAAGCCCCTGTGTCCCACTGTCCCCACACCCCAACGTGCCCTGGGTCCCCAGGGTGGATGAGAGCAGCTAAGGCCACTCATGCTCAGGGAAAGGCTCAATCCGGCCCTAAAAACCCTCTTGTCCTGCACACCGGGGCCAGGCGGGGACCTCCAGCAAGTGACTGACCCCAGCACTGGGTCCTGCAGCAGGACAAGCTGACAGCCCAAAGCTGGGTGCTCCCAGGGCTGAGGCAGCTCCTGAGCAGACAGAGCAAAGGAGCTGAGGGCGGAACATGTAGGTCCCAGATCTGACACCCCCCCTGAGCCCACCCCGGGAGCTACTGAGGTTGTCCATGCCCCACTGGACTGACAACAGGACTGAGGGGTGGCACCAGGTCCCCATGCCAGCAGAGGATGGGGGGACACAGGCTCATGGGGGCATTTCAGGGAGGACCTGCAGGTGGAGAGGACACCCTGGGTCTGGCCCTGGTGACCCCCAGGCAGCCAAACTAGGTGTGACCCTGGGTTAAAGAGACACAAGGGCATAAAGGGCACAGGCAGGGCTGTCCCCAGCACAATGCAACCTGCAGAGACACACCAGCCAACTGCCAGCGCACGGAGGTGTCAGGGGAAACCTGGGGAACGCTGCTGGGTGGGAGGCACACATGGCGTGCGCAGCATCCCTTCCCTTCGGCGTTTCTTGGGTGAAAGAGCTGGTGACTTTTTGCGAGCAGAGGGGATAACATTTCCTGAGTGGCAAAACCATCCAAGAAGCAGCCCCCCAGTGTGCCGCTGCTGCTTACACGAGCACATGGTCATGCAACTGTCACCGTCACCGGAGAGCATCCGTGGCGGAGTATTTGTATGTGCATCATGAACGCACTGATGACAACTAGCTTCAGCAGCTTCTTGCAGCAGCTTTAATTTGGGATAATCTCAGAGTTAGTGCTTGGAGCTGCCTTTGCAGCTGGGAAGCAGCTGTATTTTTGTGATTTGGGGGTCTTTGACACACAGCTGGGGCTCGTGGCTGTGCAGTGATGGATTTGGTAGGGCTGAGACCTGCCGAGGTGATCGCAAGGCAGGGAAGAGGCAGATAAATCAGGGAAGGGGGGATATTTGGTGAGGGGCATGTTGCCCTGGCCAGGGAAAAGCCTTCCCTTCACATGCAGCATTTATTCAACACTTCTTTAACTGCCACATCCACCTGCACCGGATCCAACTGCCCTAATGGGTTTAGCAAACTGCATTTAACTGGTCACCCGAGCTAATCCCAAATCCCGAGATTAGAAAGAGCCTCAGCTGCAGCTTGAGACCAACATGTCCTGGAGGGTCAGTGCTAAGAGTTACTGCTTTAATTGGCTTAAGAGCCTCCGTGGTGCAGCAGATCAGGAGAGCATGGCTGACACCACCGGGAGCAAAGCCCACAACCACAGCTCGGCCCCAGCTCAGGCCAGAATCAAGCAATTGCACACAGGATGCCAGGGCCAAGACCGGCTACAGGCAGGCTCAGCCACTGGTGGGCCAGAGAGCTCCAGTCCTCTCCCTCACCAGCTCCTCCAGCACATTAAGGCAGAGTCTGCACCCGTCCTACAGCCAGTGTACACCAAGAGCTGCCATGGAGATAGAATGGGATTGAGGAGGGTCAGGCAGTGGCTGTGTTGGGAAGAAAAGGAGTAGGAGCCTCTATAGCATAGTGCGCGCTGCACTGTGAAACAAAGTTAGACATCCCAGGAGCATCCCAGGAAGAGCAGCAGACGAACAAACGCATGCAGACAACAGGGAGTGGAGGAGCTCTGTACTACAGTAGCTCAGGAGGGGAAACAGCACAGAAACCTGAGCCGGGAGTGCTCTCTGCTCAGAGCATTGTTCCGGGAATTTGCCATTGTCTCCACTCCCCTCCCAGCACCGGCCTCCCTGAGAAGCAGCTCAGTGCCAGAGCCACAGCTCTTCCCCAGCGCCCGAGGATGGAGCTCAGCGGAACTGGGAGGGAGTGGTGCCGGCTCCACAGCACAGGGCAGGAAGGTGCCAATAAATCATCAGCTCAGGCTTTGGAGGGTTTGCAGAGAAGCAGGAAAAGGGCCTCGAGCCTGCCCAAGTCTGCCAAGCTGCCACTCACCCTGCCTGCACAGCCTGCCCTCCCCCAGGCCCAGGAAGGGGCAGGCAGCAGACATGCAGCCCTGGTGGGGAAGCCTGGCCAGGCTGGAGGACAAATGGCACCTCTTCACCCACGACCCCACAGACCGCGGTGAGCTCTGAGCAGGAGCATAGGGAGGTGCCTGGGAGAAGGATCCGAGCCTGAGGTGTTCGGTGCCCGGCAGAAGCACTCCACACACCCCAGCGCCTGGCTGCCATGGACAGGCAGGCCCCCCAGTAGGCCCAGCACTGCCCAGCCACAGGAACGGTGGGCCTGTGCCATACAGCTGGGATGTGGGCTCCTCAAGCCAGCTCCTGCCGGCACCCACAGCTCCTGCCCACACCCACCCGCACCCACAGCTAGGCTCTGCTGGGGGCTCTCCCCCACCATGCATCCTGCTGTGGCTGCGGAGGAATTGATCCCCATGCTCCCCTAGCCACCTGGGCCCCTGCTGCACTTCGCCACCCCCACCCACTTCCCCCGCATGCCCTGCCATCCCCACCTGTGTCCTCTGTGCTGTACCCTGTTATCCCTGCCCGTGTCCTGCTGCACCCTGCCACTCCCTCCAGCCCCAGACCGGCTCCATGACCCTCATGCCTCCAGACCTGCCCCAGCTGCAGCCGGGGGATGAGGCCCCACAACAGCCCCATCCCCGTCCCCTGGCCATACAGTACCCCCATACCCTTATGCCTCCAGACCTGCCCCAGCTGCAGCAGGTGAACAAGGCCCTGCAGCAGCCCCCTCAGCCCCATCCTGGCTCCTTGTCCTCCCCATCCCCACCCTGTCTCTGTGACCCTCGTGCCACTCCCCAGTGCCTCCAGACCTGCCCCAGCTGCAGCAGGGGGATGAGGCCCTGCAGCAGCCCCATGCTGACCGCTCCATACTCCCTGTCCCCCCTGTACCTTCAGACCTGCCCCAGCTGCAGCAGGTAGATGAGGCCCTGCAGCAGCTCCATCCCGACCCCCCGGTATCCCCAGTTCCCCCATACCCTCGTACCTCCAGACCTGCCCCAGCTGCAGCAGGTGCATGAAGCCCTGCAGCAGCCCCATCCCAACCATCCCATACCCCGAGTCCCCCCATAAACCCAGTCCCCCCGTCTCTCCCATACCTCCAGACCTGCCCCAGCTGCAGCAGGTGGATGAGGCCCTTCAGCAGCCCCATCCCGATCCCCCCATATCGCCAGTCCCCCCCATACCCTCGTACCTCCAGACCTGCCCCAGCTGCAGCAGGTGGATGAGGCCCTGCAGCAGCCAGACGCAGAGGCGGCAGCAGCCGCGGGGGCCGCGGGCGCTGTCCTTGGTGCTGCCGGCGCTGTCCTTGGTGCTGGCGGCGAAGTCGTAGACGAACCACCTGAAGCTGAGCAGCTGCACCACCAGCGAGGGCAGCAGCACGAAGAGCAGCGTCAGCCCGAACCACCACCGCTGCCCCCGCACGTAGTAGTGGGCCGCCAGCCACAGGTCCGAGGCACCGTCCGCGAAGCAGACCAGGAGGGCGCAGAGCACCCAACAGCCGTCCCGCAGCCGGTACCGCCGCGTCGGGGGGACCGCGCCGCCCCCCCGCCTCCCGCCGCCGCCCTCCGGGCTCTCCAGCCGCACGGCCGGGCCGCCGCCGCCGCCGTCCGACTTCGCGGCCATGTTGTCGGGGGAGAGGAGGAGAAAGGAGGGAGCGGGAGAGACTTCCGGAGGGAGGACGGCGCCGCCGAGCCCGCCCCGGCAGCGCCCGCCCCCGCCGGCCTCGCCCCGCGCCCGCCGGCCGGCCCGGCCCGGCCCGGCCCCGCCGAACCCCCTCCCCCGGCCGGCCCCGGGAGCCTCCGCCCCGCCCCGCCGCTCCCCCCTCCGAAAAGGGCGGCCGCCTCCCAGGCGCCGCCGCGGGGTCCCGGGGGAGCTCACGGTACCGGTGGGCGCCTCCCCGCGCTCCCGCCGGGAAGGGCAACCGGCCTCTCCACCGGTCAGTCCCGACCCCCCGGACTCCCCGCCGGCAAGGGCCGCCTGGGCCCCACGGAGCCCCCGCCCTGTGCCAGCGGGTGCCTTCCTGCACCCCGGCCCCATCCCGGTGGAGTCCCCCGGGATCCAGATCCAACACTGTCCAACACCCCCACCCAGCTCGTCCCAGGAACTGGAGTTCCCTGGGCAACTGCTGTGTATCCTTGGGCTCCCCCGGCCCCCAGTCTCAGCCCAGGCAAGACCCTGCTCATGGGTCCAGCCCTGGAGTGGGACAGGGTGGTGTGAGCCCCCCACGGGCCTGGGTGGATGGAAATGCTGTGGATGCCTCTCCTCCACCAGGGAAGGGACGCAGGCCACCAGGCTCCTGCCCAAGACAGCCTGAGGGTATCCTAGCAAGGACCCGCTGGGCTGGACTTGAGCCCTGTTTTGAAGGGAGAGTCACAGCCTTGGGGAAGTCCCCGAGGAGCCCCATAACCAGCTGAAGTGCCAGGGTCTCCGAGAGGACATGGGGCACTGGGGTTTGGGTGCACATGTGCCTAGATGCTGCCCTGCTCCTTGGCTCTGCCCCACTATCTCTCTGCCATTTGTTGCCCATCAGAGTTCAAATGCAGCGTGTCCGGCAGAGCCAGGCTGCCCTGAGCTGTCTGGCAGTGCGAGGGGCTGGTACTGCCACGGGACATGTGCTCGCACAAGGAGCAGTACTGTGCCGGCATCCCTGGCAGTGCTGGGAAGGAAAGGGCTTTTTGCTCCTTTGTAGGGTGTCTCCAGGGAGGATGATCGCATGCAGGCAGCTGCCTCATGAAGGCAGCTTCAGCCTCCAGCCCAGAGGGACAGACTTTTGCTTGTTCGCTGCATTTCAGCCCCCAAGGCTCAGCCCTGTGTGTCTGCCTGCGGAGGAGCCACGTGCATGGCTGGAGCCTGGCCCACAGTGAGCACACCGCAGCACTCAGTGAGGGGCAGCATGTTTTAGCCCGGGAAATAAGTCAAACTTCCAAACTCTGCCTTGTAGAGCAGCAAGGTCGATCATCACAAACCTAGTGTGAGTCTGGGTTCCTGGCATACAAAACTGAGGGAAAAAGTAGGGAGGGGGGTAGGCGTTAGTCAGCACAAGGGAGCAGAGTCAGGCCCTCGGCGAGGCTCTCCCACTGCTGCATGTATTAGCATGGGTAATATGACTTAAATACCTAACCTTGAGATGCTCCTGACAGATCCCCTCGACAAATGCCTGCCTGGGGGAGGGGAAGTTCCCAGCATCCCAGAGCCCGAAGAAAGGAGCCTTTCATCCACTGCCAGTCAGCGGAAGGGCTCCACTGGCCAGAGTTCCCGCTGACACCTGCCCAGCCCCAGCCCTGTTTGGGTTCAGTCCCAGGGGAATCTCTGTCCTGGCTGGGCAATGGAGCAGAGCTGGTGCTGCCTCGATGGTGGGCACAACACCAGGGAGCGGGGACCTGGAGACCAGGGAGAGGTGGACCCATCTTCCTTCACAGACACTGAAATGGGCCCTCTGAAAGCAGAGTGAAACATCCACAGCCTGAGAACACAGGGACTGTGGTTTGAAGTCTGATTTATCTTAACGACAGGCCCTAGCAGACACAGGGAAAAAAGAGAGAGAAAAAAAAACTATAAACATCCCTGAAATCTGCCCGTGCAGCTGTCAGCAGGCAGGCAGGCAGGGTTTCTAGCTGCATACATAAAAGTGCTGCAAGGAAGAAAAAGGAACATGCTGAAACCAAACCCTTCTCTTTCCACAACAAAATACACAGCAAAGCAAAGCAGCCTTTGGCGGTGGGCAGGCAGCCGGTCCCTCTGACTCTGACCAGTTCCTGGGAGCGCACATAAACATGCAACTAGTCCAAATGGACCTCTGGTCCCTGGCCTGAGTCCAGCTTACCAGCAAAAGTCCTGTCCCCAGTGCTGGCTCCAGGAGGAGAAATCCATGATGAGTTGCGGCTGGCTCAGAGCTTGGCTGGGGAGAGGCCCACAGAGCGCAGCACCAGCCGCCACTCGCTGCCCTGTGAATGTCTTCCTGGTGTCAGTGGCTTTGCGATCCCACTCAGCTGCAGCTTCTTGCATGCCTGTGCTGAGCTGGGTCCCTTGGTACTGGGGAGAACGGCCCCCTCCCCTCCGTGCAGCCCAGCATCCCTGGCAAAACCCTGCGTTCATTGCGCTGTCACTGGCAACCCCGGACGGACACTGCTTCCCTCCACTGCTGCCAGGACATGGACAGCCCGTCCCCATCCCATCCCTGCCCCCATGTACACCCTCTCCCCATTCCCATCCCATCTCCATCCTCATCCCATCCCTATCCCATCCCCATCCCTCCTGCACAGACTTTAAAAGCGCTCCCTCCTCCTCCCCTTGCTGGGCAGCGCAAAGGCTGCTGGTGGAGGTAGTGGGAGAAGGTTTCCAGTCCACTGAAGGGGACGGTTACCAGTCAGCCAGGCCATGCTTCCCAAGCACCACCCCCAGCTCCAAGCTCTGCAGCCAAACCCCAGTCTCAAGAGGCTGTGTCTGTGCATGTGCGGCAGGACAGATGGACGGGGCTTTCACTGCCCACAGAGCTTTTTGTCACTGGTCTGAAAGATATGTCCCCCTGGGAGGTAAATGTAGCTCCAGCTCTGGTTAGGGTCCCAGCACACATTGTGAGAATCAGACGCTCTTGTCTTCTGATCCCATCAAAGCAACAAGGATCAAATGCTACCTTCATGCCTGGCAGAAAGCTGAGCCAATCACTCCATGATGGATGCTGTGGTGTGAGGCTGCAGGAAAAAAACAGACCTGCATCCCGCATCCCGCATCCCATGTCCTGTCCCATGCCCTGCATCCCACTCTGCATCCGACCCCAATGCCCCTGTCCTGCTGAGACTCTGCAGGAGCCAACACTGAGATGGTGGATGGGAAGCAGCTGCCCCCCAACCCAGTCTGTAGATCTCCAGGCAGCCACCCCCCTAGAAAAAGGAGCATTTTCCATCTTTGGCATCCAGCCCCAATCCTGCTGCCTCTTTTGGTTGATGTCAGGAAAAAATCCAACCTGAGTCTGAATCACTCCCAGCCTGGCCAGGATGCTGCGCATAACTGCTCGTTTCCACCACTCGCCTGGAAGCCACCTTATTTTAGCACACGCTGCCGCAGACGGAGGAGCTCTCCCCAGTTAACTGTAACAAATGACCTTATGGGATTAGGGCCAGTAATCTTCCAATCTGGGTAATCTCCCTTAGGGGATTATTTGCCCACAGAAGTGTGGTGACCACCAGCCAGCCACTGCCTTGCTCCCTCCATCCCTGTCCCCTGTGGTCCCCACGTGGCCACCCCCACCTCCAGCAGACAGGAGGTGCTGCAGTGCTGGGGGTCACTCCACACCCTTTGGAGAACTTCTTGCCAAGATGAGTCCCATGAAGAGGGCAAGCCAAAAGGTCAGGTCCCTCCCTGCCACTGGTGGTGCTTCCCTCCCCCACCCCACGATCAATGCCTCGGGGATGTCACCGGGGGCTTCCACCCATAAAAGCACCAATCCAAAACAGACTGGAGGTCCCTCCACCATCAAAGGGGAAGCAATGGTGTCACTGTCACCACAGGACACTGAGTGGCATTGTCAGGAAGGCAGTAACAGTGTGGAAGGGACTTGGCAGCACGGGCCAGAGTTTATGACCAGGGAGCAGCCCCGTTTGGGTACTGTCATGCTGAAGATCAGTCAGCACTTTCTGGGCAATTTGGGGGTGCAGAACCCCAGGCAACCATGCAGCACATCGTTACCAGTAAGCGACAGGAGCGGGACCAGCACCGACACAGGTTCTGAGCTGGGAACCGGGCAGTTTCACCAGGGAGGAGCAGCAAGGACATAGGACATGAAAACCCGTGTCCCCCGTTACCTGCCAGCCCGGGTGGGCTCCCAGGGTCCCTCTCCCACTGCAGAGCTCACATGGTGCGGGTCTGCCAGTCCTTGCCATCGGTGAACTGGGTCTCCCTGTGTCTCTGACACCCCATTTCTCCGTCTCCTCTACTTCACAGGTTGGGTGGGCTGGAAAGAAGGGGACAAAAGCCATTTTGAGGGGTGATATTTCCCGCTTCCTTGTAGGCAGGGTCATTCAGGGCAGAAGATTGATGAGGTGCCCTTGGCAGAGTCTTGTCGCTGCCCTGACCTGCCAAAAGGGCTGGTCCCTGCCTGGTGCGGGCCGAGGGGCACCGGGGCCGGCTGAGGGCGAGCCGAGCCACCGGGAACACAGCCGGCTCCCCTCCCCGGGGACGGCAGGCCCTCACCCCCTGAGCTCCGGACGAGCCACCCAGCTGCGCGACATGAAATCTGAGCTCGTCACCCCGCGCTTTTAGGGCTCTTTAGTGCGTTCTGGGGAGAAAAAGGGGGCAGAGAGGCAACCTGATGCTCTAAAGAGCCCAGCTGCCTGACAGCGGCACCGAGCTAGCAAGCGGCGAGGGAGGGCAGGCAGGGGGAGGGGGGAGAGGGGACGGCTTGTGACAAGGCATCAATAATTCACACGCCGTGGGGACCCGCGGCGAGGCGGGGGGGTCCCAGCCCAGAGCCCCTCCGGGCTGCGGGGAGCGGGGCTGGGGGCCGGGACCCCCCCCGCCGCCGGGGCTCAGCGCCGCTCGGCCGCTCCGTCCTTCTGCCGGGCGGGGGGTCCCGCGGGGCCGGGGCCGTCCGCATCCCGGGCTTACGGAGCCGGTCCCGGGATCGGTGAGCAGCGCCCAGGGCGGCCGCCAGGGGGCGCGCTGCCACCGGGCCCCTCCCGCCGCGGAACCCGGCCGCGCGGCGGCGGCTGCCGACCGGCGGGGAACGGCGGCGGACCGGGACCGGCACCGGCACCGGCAGCGCCATGGCGAGGGACCCGGCCTTCGTGCTGCGCTACCTGGCCGAGGTGGAGGAGCTGGCCGAGGACGTGCTGGCGGCGCGGCAGCAGGTACGGCCCGGTTCCCCCCCCCCGCCCCCGTTAGCCCCGGCGGGCCAACCCTCCCCCCGGTCGCCTCCTTCCCCCGCCGCCGGTAGCCCCGAGCCCCGGCTGCCTCTCTCCCTTTTGCAGATCGTGGACCTGGACGTGAAGCGGAACCGGAACCGGGAGGCCCTGCGGGCGCTGCAGAAGGACCCGGAGCCCGATGGTGAGGTCCGGGCCCAGCCCGGTGCACCCCGCGGGAGCCCCGCAGCCCGGGGAACGGCTGCGTGACCGGGGAGGAAAGCCCCTCTGACAAAGCCTTCCCCTTTCCCTCTTTTTCTTTCCCTCTTCTCGCCCCCCCCAACCCCCCAGGCAAGGCCATGGTCTGCTTCGGGGACATGTTCATCGAACTCCCAAAAGCCCAGACCAAGGAGATGCTGCGGAAGGGTAAGGCCGGCTGCCCCGGGGACTCTGTGTACAGGTGGTCTTAACCCTAATAAGATTTTAGAAAAAGGGCTGCAAAGGGCCCAAAACCTCCCGCTGGCAGGCGCAGGCAGGTCCTGGCTGTGGCTCGGCTGTCCCGGGCAGTGTCCTGGGAAGCGCCTTTGGGCACGAAGCAACGTGGGGCTCAGCCCCGTGGGCAGCAGAGCACCGGGTGGGACCCCAGCACAGCTGGGGAGGAGCCCTCTCCTGCCCCTCGGGCCTGGGCTTCCACGCCGAGCGTCCCGCAGAAGGTTCAGCCTTCGCCCCAGAGCTGTCACCTCCTCACTCCTGTCCCGCTTGTCTCAGACCAGGAACATCTGGATGAGGAGATAAACAACCTCCGCAAAGAGCTGCGCCTGAAGGTCAACCGCCTCTTCGAAGCTCAAGGTAAACGCTCCTGTTCTGGAACCTTCTCAGTATCTGGGAGCAGACGTTGTGTGTCAGGAGGAGGGTCCAGAAACTCCTGAGCTCTGTGCGTTCCTGTAGCCCCTTTCCCGTTGGCTTTGCAATTCCTGCCCTGCTCCAGCAGTATCGTACGGCTCCTGGTGTGGAGCTGTCACCCCCCAGCACACTAAATGGGCTCCCACATCACTTCCAGGGCTGTCCCTGCCCTCCCCGCAGCCCCTCTATAGAGTTTCACATGGACTGCTTCACTTCTTTTGTAGCCAAATCCTGATTTTTTTTCTGTGTGTTCTCTCAGGTAAAGCTGAGCTGAAGGGATTTAACCTGAACCCCATGACTGCTGAGGAAATGAAACTAATCAATCGCATCCTGGAGGGCTGAGGTGGCCGGGCCATCATCACGTCATTGGGCTGGCACCCCTGGAGCTCACACTGCAATAGCTGCAGCTTTCGGGGTTTGCAGGAGGACATTGGCATGGCCAGAGTCTGCCTCAAGTGAGATCTCTGGCAGGTGCTGGGAAGCATTTGGCTCCTTAGCTATGACACTGCAGTTTTCTTGGATCACAAACCCTTTCCTGCTCCTTGCTGGAGCTCAGGTGGCGGAGCCGTACGGAGGCACGGGCTGGGACACAGCGATGGGCAAACGCCTGTGGCTGGTGGAAATGGGATTATTAAAATCAGAGCAATGGAGCATTCCTAACTCTGTGTGTCTGTTCCTTGTTGGGTTTTTGTGCGAGCGCTTCTGGAGTTTGGCTTCAGAGTTGGTTCTTTGTTGTGCTGGGAACAGGAGTAGGAGGAACTGGGACTCCACAGTGTGCCCGAAGCACAGAAGAGGAGTTGTGCGCGCCTGTGGTATTAAAACAAAGCCAAACTATACATCTGAAGCACGTCAGGAATTTCTTTAAGATTTGTAGGGAGGGATAGGGAGAGGCAGCATCCTTTTAGTCTCGCTTGGAAAACGTGTTCTGCTGTTAAGTTGTAAGGCGAGAGACCACAGAAAAGAGGTTTTCAAAACTAGATGAAGGGATAAAATGTATGTATATTTAAAAAAAGCAGCCTGAAGAGGGCTGAGCAGCAATAGTCACAGAGCCTGTCTTGTAAAAGGACAACTGATTGGTTTCTTCAAAGGTTTTAACATTATGCTACCCTTAGTCTGAAGCACAACTTGTTTAAGACCATAAGAAGATTTTTTTTTAAAAAAATCATAATTAGAAATGGACTACAGTAAGTTTTATTTTTTTTTCTGTGTACAGGAAAGTGTCTGAGACCTGCTAAGCCCTTTCTTTTTTTCAACTTGTGTAAAGATATTTCTGGATAGAATTTAAAAACTTTAAATATGGCAGTTGTCCTTCTGTCTCCAGCTCTTTAGGTAGCTCACCTGTTCTGTCAAACCTCGCACACGTAACACGGAGGCCTGATCCCTTGCTCTCTTCCCTTCTGCACAGCCGTGCAGAACTTTGAACATGGCACCACCGTTTTCCTGGCTCCCTGACCACCCTCCAGCGGTCCCTCCTCCAGACAGCCTGGCACTGCCTTGTCCGGTTCCGCACGTTCTTCAACTTATACATAGTTCCAAAAATACCTTGTTTCAGACTCCTTAAAACCGAGGTGTGGTTTCTTTAAATCTAAAAAGCCAACTACCCTTGCTTGATCTAAGTTTTAAAATTCTGTAGCTAATGCCACGTACCCTAAACGTACAACTGCAAGAAGCAAGGCTGTCCACTTCAAGCTTAAGTTTCAGATACACAGATTAAATATAACATCGACTTATCACCTGAACTATCTTGCCTGTAGCTTTTTCAGAAAATTGCATCTCTTCTGGAAGCAAGCGGCAGTGCACAGTGCCAAGTCCCGATGTTAGAGCCGCACTCTTACACAACCCTGTAGTACAGCCAGCCAGCGTCTCCCTAACATGTGATGGCGAGGTTATTTTTACAGTATCGTGGCAACAGGTTTTCTGCTCTGACATGTTTCCATAGTAGTAGCAGTAGGAGGACCAGGTGGCTGTCCTCCCTAAGAGCTTAGTTTTGCTGTACAGAATGTGTTTATCCCCTTTATTTTCTTACATGGTACAGAAGTAAGCTCTGCAAGTGCAGGTGGACAGCTGAGGAGCCAGTGTCCCTTGTGTCTTATGTCAGCCACTATGAAATACTTCATTCAGGCTTCCAAGCTGGGAAACCTTCAGAAGCAGGCGGCCAGCATCTTGCGCTGAGCCAGCAGTGTCCTGAGAGAAGTGGGAACTGCTGCTGCCCGATACGAGGAAGAGAGAGCAAACTTCATCCAGGCTGATCGCTCCCATCCCAAGCTCGGGATCAGCACTACACTTTCTGCTGTGCAGGAAGACTCCTGAAAAGCTGCTTCAGTTGTTTCTTCCTGTCATCGTAGCAGCCTGCAATGAAAACGTTAACAGGGGAATCACACATCACCTTACTCTACCTTCCTGTAGAGGTGGGGTAATGTCCCACTTTCAGGTGAGGCTGTACTCATGTCTTGTTAGTTAGAAACTACAGCCAGAGAGGACTGTAAGCACACTGAGCTGCGTGCTGCGAAATAAAGTTACAATACGTGTCAGCCTCTCAGAAGTATGACTTCAGAATCTTCCCAACAGTAAGATGCACAGCTAGGTTCAGGAAAGTGCCCAGTAAACAGTCCCCACAGTGACTGTAGAGTGTTTTTTGCAGCAAAACTGGCATGTGAAGAAGTCTGCTGTGACTTAATGCTTGAAAAGCAGGACTATGAACGAAACTGTTCCTACTACATTTACAGGCTTGTTTTCATCAGTGCTTCTGCAGCCTGGTCACTTACATCCACTTTTGGAAGGCATTTGCTCCTTTTGGTCTCTTAACCCCATAAGAGCTCACACACACGTTCTTGTTCTTTTGTTTTTCAGTGAAAGGTGTGTGCTCTCCTCTTGCTGATGGGCAGATGCTATAAGAACTTGAGCAGGGCACCCTGCCAGCCCTGGATGAGTACGCACCTAAACGTGTGCTTGTCATGATGTTCTCATTCACCGGAGTACCCGGGTCTTCCCCTCTGCTGACAGACCCATTGTTCCGTATCAGGTCAAAGCCTCCAACACGCTTCTCCTTCCCCACCAGCCTACAACATCAGATACACACACTGAAGTACCTGAGCAATGACAATTATCTGTCTGCGCACAAGAATAAACTCACAGACAATCAGAGACAAAGCTGGACAGCTGAAAGCAGTGGATGAACATCTTTCTACTATTAATATGTGAGGTTAGCACAGTTGTAAAGTCAGCCACAAAATGCTGCAAGACAAGCTGCTTGGAACAGAGTGCTGCAGAAGCAGTAAGTGTAGGAGGCACAATGGAGAAGGGCCTCTGAAAGACAGCTCTTGTGCAAGTCCCAGCTCTGACACGGACTCCGTTCCCTTTGCAGCCCCGTGCTGCTTTGTTTTCCCACTCTGAAGTGGCAGCACGCTTGCTTACTTTGCTCTGTTTCTGGAAATTCACCATTTAATCGCTATAAAGGTTATAGAGTATTACGACCAGTTGCCAAGACAGACATGGAACCAGACCATCCATTCCAAACAGTTTAATAAAACCCCTTAGAACGTAATAAACATCTTTGCCCGCCTGCTCTCCCTGTCCACACTATGAAGTGTGTCTCTGAGAAGATGACATTTGAGTTCAGTTTTCCTGGCTACTGTCAGTGAGGGAAGGTGAAGCATGCACCTCCAGAAGCCAAGGGGATACAACAACAGTAAATTAGGGAGAAACGGCAGTTTTGCCAATGGTTCATCTAAGAGAAACGCCTGTCTACAAAAATCATTACTCTGCTAGAGGCAGGAGTAAGTGTGAAGCAATAGGAAATCCAACCCCAAATCTCTTTCCCATGCGCCGAGCCAAAGAACATTCTGAGCTTATTGCAAAGTTTCTATTCCTGTTCTTGATGGTACTAAAGAAAAAAAAAAATCCCTCTAGCTTCCAGAAAGACACACAAGTGAAAACCAAAGTCTAGCTGAAGCCGTAAATGCTGAGGAGAACTCACAGAATGAGCATTAACCCTTTTTTAGCAGCGGAATGTGGATGTCTCCTGGAAACAGTTTCCTAGCACAACACAGTGTTCAAATAGCAATTCTACGAGAGCCCAGCAGCGCTATCTGAGCACTGTGATGACATCGAGGACTTTCATTCCGATTCATTTGTTTCCTGACCAACTGAAGTTACTCCAGCTCTTTATGTGCAGGCTGCCTAAGCAGTCATTTGGTTTGAGGCTATGAACTGAGTAGATTGTGCAAATTAGAGCTATCCAGGACCACAGCTGAGCTGCGTTTATTTGCTCGTTTGAAATAAAGCTGTCCCCAATGGCATCACGTGAAATATTGGACTGATGCTGATAGAACACAGAGCTGTCTTGTTAGACAGAAGAGGTAAAAAAAAAGTAAATTAGAGAAGACGTTTGACAGGAGAGCACCGTCAACATAAATCATATCTAAGGGAAATTTCCTTACCTATGGTCCTGCTTGCACTTTACATGATTAAGGCTGAAAGACTAAAAAAAAAAAATCCTATTTGCTTGTAATTTCTGAAGTACTATTTGCTGTTTCTGTTTTTCTCAACTCCTGTAATTACAAGTCGGTTGCGCTCTCGGGTTCCTGCTGTTGCAATACTTGGGTTGCGTATGTAGCAGATAATATTCTGAGAATTTCAGCTGAACTTTAATGATACATAGTTTTCACTTAGCCAGTGAGAAAACTTGTATTTAAGAAAAAAAAAAAAATCTAGAGTCACATTATGTTTTAAAGGGGTTTTTTTTGTTGTTTTGTTTTAAATACCGTCAAGTCCTATGGAGTCCTTTTCTCCACAACTGGCAGGAGGGACATCTTTCAGTTGGGGTCTGCCTTTTAGCCAGTGCACTACAGACACGGGTCATGTTTAGTGCTGGCAGCCAAAGGCACCAACTGGAGGTTTATCAGGGCTGATGGGGCACTGCTGAAAGATACCCAAGCAGGAGAAGAGATGATGGTAACCCTCCATCTCTGGCAAGTGCTGTGGTACTTGTGATATGCTGATACTTGGAAGGGAACATATTCCAGAAATAGCCAAATTGGCAGGGTTTCACAACACAGTGCTAGAGATTCTACAGACAAAGTTACAGGGTGCCGCACCCAGCTAATAAACTCTGATACTTTGAGCAAAACCAGCTGTATTTCTTCTGGACACCATCTTCCTTCATGTAAAACAGTTCAAACCTCTCTACACTTCACTTGCAGTTCCAGACTGGCTCACCCAGAGCCAGCTTGCAAGCACCTACCTACAAGACGCAGAAGCATCACAAGACACCCCTGTCCAGGGAAAGTAGCTGCCCTGATACTCTAACCCCTTGTATGTTTATTAACACCCTTAAGGTTTTAGATCCTGATGGATCAGGATGTCATAGCTGTAGAGCTCAAAGCAGTGTTTGTCACTGCTAATCACCTTCTGAACACTCTGGAGGCTGGGGATGAAAGTGTTGTCTGTATCCACAAAGAGAACTTCCACCAACCCTGCCCCATGTTTGCCCCACTTGCAGCCCTGAGACATCCAAACACAACTATATGAAGCCGTTCCCAACAGATGACCATGGATTTAGTCCACGTGATTCTTTTCAATCCTCACCCTGTAGTCTCCACAGCTCAGCAAGAATTCTTAGTAAAAAAACAGAGACCAGAAGGTAGGTGCCACCAGCCCCACAATGCGGTTAAACTCTTCAAGCATGACAACTGTACAGTTCTAGGGAAAAAAGGTCCCTAGGTCTCCACCAGAAGTTTCCTAACAGCAATCAGCATCTTATCTTCTATCAGGGTATTGCAGAGACTCTCCTTTCCACACAGACAAGAGAGATTTATAGAAGGGAGCAGCCCATAAAATGGGAAGTTCAACACCATCCTCCATCACTCTCAAACGTCAACCCTCATCTCAGATTCACGAGGAATCTGACATCCCATTTAATATTTTTTTTCCTCCCTCTGTCTCTTTCTCTCAGCTGCCACTTCTTGAGAGAGGAAGCTTAACAGTGACAACTGTGTGCAGCAACGTCAACCTTGTTGTACCGCTGAGGTCTTAGAAGTGAAGGGCTAAGCTATGAGATATCCGCATCTCAGAAAAGCGCTAACCAGAAAGTTACTAGGTTTAAAGTCAAAAAATCATCCCTGTAGATGCGCAGACAGCTGCAAAGCAACGGTTAAAGCAGAACACTCACCCAGCCTCTCACCTAGAGCTGCTACCAACAAAACCACATTTATGGGTATCAGGAGACAAGGCAGCACAGTTAAGTGGCTGCAGCACACGTCCACGGCGTGGCAGCTGGCAGGATGAGGTCAACTTGCTCGCATCTGCCAGAAGAGCCCCAACGGCAGGCGGCAGGGGAACAGTCTGCAGACAGTGCGTATCCCTCACCTTCCCGGGATCATAATCACATACAGTCTTTTGCACTGCCACATTTGTGAGATGAACATCTGGAATGAAGTAGAGATAAGGATCAAAGACAAAAAGACACTGAACAAGCAAATATGTAATTCTCACTCTAAACAGTCCTCTTCTGCCCCGGCGCCAATTAATTATCTTCCCTGTCTGTAATCACAGGCTTCAACTACCTGTGCTTAAATCCAATACTGCATGATGATATCTTACTAAAAATTGTAGGAAAAAATTAAAAATCAGAAGTAATCAAGAGTGGTATCTGGAAAATGAAACAGTGACTGGCCTGAGCTAGTACTGTACCTCATGGCTGGCACGAAGCTTTTCATGTCAGCACGTCTCAAACCTCAGCATGCCTTCACCCAGGGCAGCTTGTACCCCCATTCTGGAAAGGCTTTTGATCATTTAGAGAAAGCATGAACTCTGCTGAACTTTCACAGAGAGAAGTGATGGATTTTCCTGTCTCCTAAGCCATCAAATTGAGGTGGGATACCTTTTAGGAAGATGTGTTAATCAAATGAAAGCTATCAAACTCAATACAGTAGCAAGTGTGACACATAGGAAATCAAATAGTTCTCTCTCATGAATCACCCTGTCCTTACATTCTGTGAAGCTAAGGAAGAAGAAAGGCTGCCAGCATTCAACCACTAACAATAAAACCAGGACTGACATTTCAGCTTCGGTCCTAGCTGATTTGTCAAACTGACATTTCCAGTGATCTGGTGACACCAGTTTTCCAGTGAAAAAAGACAGGAGAGAGACAGGGTGACAGGAGCAGCAACAGGACAGCTGAATCCTTTAGGTGTCTGCAGGAGTCCGAAGTGACAAGGTTCATCTGATGCATCCAATACCAAGCAGTAGAATCGTACATTCCTTTTCTTAGCCTTCTTTATGGCACACGCAGACAGGTAGGATACAGCGATCATCTCCGCTATTCAGAGTAAATCCTGTCTTAGGAAAGCGAGCAAATCCACCTCTGGATAACCAGGCCTTCAGTGGGATGTACTGGGAGAAAAGGAAAGGAGCAACTGGGCATGAAGGCAGGGAAATGCCATTCCTGGCATAATAATGGTGGTTTGCCCTTAGAGATGTCACTAGAACATAAACTTTCAACCTGTGAAGTGCAGAGAAATATAACCCATTTGCTGATATTGCTGCCTAGTGTTATACCTACCCAAGATCAGAAGTTTATACATTAACATGCACACAAAGCAAAAGAAGTCAGATCCCAGACGAAGTATCTCACCATTTGGGAAAAGCCACAGTCAGAAACTTTGTTGTTGCCCTGGGGAATGGTGAAAGAGTATTGCACGAGACAGGCACAGGAGAACAAGAACAGAACGCGTCACTAGCAGAAGGAGAGAATGAAATAAGAGCAAAAAAAAAAACCAAATGCCTGTTGGATATTCCCCAAGGCGAAGACGGAGAATCATTCTCACCTTCTTCAATCAATGATATCCTTCAGTTTTTGGAGCAGGGAAATTCCTTCACCTTGTGACCTGCCAACACACAGATGGAAGAGCAAAGTTACCAGCTTTAAGATTAGCATTTCCTGCTCTTTCACAGTATTTCAGTGTAGACGATCTGCATAACCTGATTCATCATCTGTTTGTATGCAGGCACATTTATTTAAGGTTACAGGGGCAGGGGGATCCAACAACAGATTTGTAAGTGTTAGGAGGATTCCTGGAGGAAAGGGCATGGCAGGCAGCCAGCCTATGGGGAACTTCCACAGTATCGAATAAACAAACTCTGTCACGTGCTTGCGGAAATATAAGTAACGCAACATATGTTGTCAGGAATTTTGTTAAGTCACATTTTAAATTTGTGTACACTATAGAAGAACTTAATTAAACAGAAAAGTCATGAAAACTGTCAGAGAGCTATGGCAAGCAAGAGCAGAACAATGCTGAAGACAGCCTCGGCTGCACGATATATTAAAAGCGGGTGACAAGTAGCCCAGATAAGCCACCCGAGAAGCAAGGCTCCCCAGGGCACCTTCCCAAGGAGGTCCAGACTCCCGCAGCCCCAGGATGGGGCACTGGTCACGTCCTGACCTACTACTGCATCTGAGCGTGGGAGCAGACAACCTGAGCTGTCACAACACAGAGCTTCTCAAGAGCACAGACCAACAGAAGGAGTAACATGGAGTTTATTTTCACTTGTTTGTGAGTTTTGAGGTCAGCCACAAACTATTTCATTTAAGTTGTTGGTATAATCTCAGTAATCACAGGCTTTTCATACATCCTTGTTTACTCTGTTTTTGTTATTTACCATGTTAATTGAGGTTGTGGGCACAAAATCATCTTAATATAAGGGGTTTTGTTGCCAATTAACACATTCCCGTTTGTAGAGTTAGATAATCACTAGCTGCTATCCTCCTGGCTGTAATTCACATGTTAGTTTGCATAATTACCTCCCATTCACTTCTCACAAGCGTGCCCTTACTGGTGGGCCTGACTTGCAGGGTGAGGTGAATCCTCCTGTCCCAGCCTCCTCGCCAGACCTGCTGCGCAAAGCAAAGCGACTGCTCGCTCGCAGGTCTCACAGATGGGTGTATTTTTAATTATGCACCACGGCACGATACTCATGATGTTAAATGGCTTGAATCATCTGGCAGAAGCAAGGCGTTTCTCAGCATCATGTATTGTTATAATTTCTAAAGGAAACACATTTTTTCTATTGTTTCCCAGGACACTAGCTGAACTGGAAGTTGCTGTGTTCAGCACAGCCCCAGCCAGCCATAGGCTTGAGGGGACAACTGTGATTCAGAGCATGAGGCTACCCCTGAGGTCTCTAACTGCAGAGCAGAGAGAAGCTAATGCCAACCAAATCCACCCCAACTTGTGCTCCACGTTGCTCATGGAGCCTCCCGTAATCTCTTCACATTCTCAGGATGAAAGTCCGCTCAGTAAGTGGCTGGATTTACACCGGCTGACATCTAACATAGTGGGATTTCCCTAAACCAAACAGATGTTTTCATAGCTCCATCTTTAGGGGCTGCCCTAGAATGCTGCTTAACCAGAAGCCCAATTAGACAGCCGCCCTCCACACACCCACCTTCTTGCACACCTGCAGCCAAACTGAAAGATTTCATAGCATGAACTTGGCCATAACCCCAGCACGAGAACCCCTGGGAGTACAATCCGTTCCTCCACACAAGAACTCTGCACTTTATACCTTCACCACTGAATTAACTTTGGCTCTACAAATAAACTGAGTCGCCTTTCTACTGCTCAAATAAATTGTTACACAAGAAGAAGTGTTTTGGTAGTACGTGTTGACTAAGACACTGGCCAGGAGCACTGCTGCTTCTAGCCACCCTGCTCTGCCCAGTTCTTCCTGTGGATTTCCTGCATATTTTCTTCTTCCTCCGCAGAACGAAGGCATCCATTCATCTGTGTCTCACTTTCCTTGGGAGAGCACATACTTACTGGTTTCAGAATCCAAGTGATGCCAGGATTCTTGCGAAATTCTTCCACAAACAAATGGTACTCTGAAGGCATTTTGAAGGTCTTGGGAATAAAGGCACGTTTTGTTGCCTCAAGCTTTCCTGCTTCTCTTTCTAATTGCTTCCGAAATCTCTTCAGATTCTTCACTAAACAGTTCTTCTGACTCAGCTGCATGGAAAGAGAAATTAAGGTTCAGCACAACAAATTCTCCCATAGTCTGACTCACTTTAATTGCCCTTGAGAAGCTTTTGGGGATCAACTGCACCACACACGCAGAGAAGAAAAAAAATAAATAAATACAGATACCATTGAGAACGGCTTTTCCTTTGTGGAGGAGGAGGCTTGATGGCGATTTTCTCTATCTCTGTGTGACCATGCGGAGCTAGAATAGGGCAGGTCTTACAATCCATGCTCCACTATTTCTACTGTGGCATCCCCGTGCAGTCAGCACACTCCTCTGCAGGACAGGCAGCACAAGGCTGACTTTTAGCCCCCAGGGCGGCAGCAGCACAACCCCACCATTCCCGAACCGCTGCAGGTTACGGCCCAGTGTTACAAACCACCTTCAGCCTCCGCTTATGCCATGGCTGGCGGGTGCGAAGGTCCAGAGAGGGGACACGTCCTGCTCAGCCCCCCCGTGCCATGGTGGGAGCAACACCCTGGAGAGGACAGGGCAAGGAATAGTTTTACCTGTGGCAGCTAAACCTGCCCACGGACACAAACGAGCCTCCGCAGCCCCCTCACAACACACCATCCTCAGGTGGTTTTAAGGCAAAAGCTCCTCGTGCCGGGCAGGTGGGATGCAGCACCTGGTCTATGGGGCAGGAGGCCCCGCTGGCGCTGTGCTCGCCCTCACCCGCGCTGGGAGGGTCCGGGGTTTAACACGCTGCCTCGGGGATGTGCAAGAGCCGGGGGGGGAACCCGCCGGACGCCCCGTTCCAAGCCGTTACTGCCCGCTTGCCTTTGGCTGCGGCCACCGCCGCCCCCGGGGCCTGCGCCGGGGCCTGCGCCCGCCAGGCCGCGCCCGTCCCCATGGCAACCGCGCCGCCGCGCAGCAGGGGGCGCCCGCGGGACCGGAACCCCGACACTGCCCCCCCCCCGCCCCCCCCGGTGTGTCCCCGACCCTCCGGTGTGCCCCTGACCCCCCGGTGTGTCCACTACGTGCTCCACCCGCCCCGGGGCCTGGCCCTCTCTGTGTGTCCCCCCATCCCCTCTCACCCTGCCCTGCGCCCCCAGGTCCCCTGCCGTGTGCCCCCTGCCCCCAAGTCCCACGCTCCATGTCCCCCCCCACCCTGCACCCCCAGGGTCCCCCACCCTATGTGGGGCCGCGGCGTGGCACCCCACAGGGAACAGGGGTAGGGACGACTTCTTCCCTGGCCCGGGCTGTCCCCAACCCCTGTGACACCGAGGAGCCACCTGCTCACACTCCGGGCAGGTGGACACCATGCAGTGGGCGGGGGGGCAAGGATCGGGGCTGCAGGGACCCTGCAGGCAGCCTGGGGTCCCTGCCTGAGCAAGGCTGGGGGCTCCGGCGGTCCCCAGACCCCTGACTCTGTCTGTGCCACCCTCCTGCTGCCAGGCAGGGACGGGGACCAGCACTTCCCCAGTCCCGGTGAGCCCAGTATGGTGCTAACGGCTGCTGGGGCTGGTGGCAGAGGGGGAGAACGAACGGGTCTAGAACCTTCTAAAATCCACTGCCTGCCCCCAGGTGTGGGGCCGGGGTCTCGCACACCCTGCGGCGGACGCAGGGAGGGGAGGTCACGGCACAGTCAGGGGAGGTGATGGCGCAGGCAGGGGCAGGCAGGGATGGGCATGGCGCAGGCAGGGGTGGGCATGCTGCCACAGACCTTCCTTGATGGAGCAGGACAAAGGTTTTGTTCTTCTCCCAACACTGCAGCCTTGTGCGGCGGCGGCGACAGGCAGCAGCCAGCGCGGCCCCCGCGCTCCCTCACCACGGCGCAGAGGGGGAGTTTCTCCTCCTTTGTCTGTTCCCGGCGAGAGCAGCCGCCAGGGAAAGGCCTCGGCAGGAGCCGCAGAGGACGGCGGCCGAAGTCCCCTCTGCCCCGGTACAGCCGCGCTGGGAACGATCCCGCCCCGCCACGGGCAGTGATCCCAAGGGAGCCAAGCTCTTCATGACGGAAACCCGACCAGGGAGCGTCCGGAGCGGGGACGGCAGCTGCGCCTGGGGACGGGGAGGACGGCAGCACTGGGGACAAGGACACCCGCGCCCTGTCCCCCGCTCCTCGCCAGCTGCCGGCCATGGGAAACGGCATGAGCCAGGTAACGGGGAGCGCTGGGGCGGCTGCTCTGCGGGGACGGCCATGCCGGGGCAGCTTGTCCCGCTGCTGGAGGTGGGAGACGCTTGCCTGGCTTGCCCTGCCGTGCCAAGCGGAGTTTCACCCACCAGCACCGGATCCGGCACAGTGCTCGGAGGTCAGGCAGCTTGTTTACCTGCTGGTGGAGTGAAATTGGAGGAGAAGCAGGCAGGGACCCTGTGCCAGCCTGCAGCCGTGGCTGGGGGGTGTGGAGGGCAGGGATAACAGTGATCCTTTCTGAGGGAGGGGGGGAACCTTTCCCAACGCATTTAAAACCAAGGCACCAGCTCCCAAACACACACCAGGGGCCCTGTGCGACCCAGAGCTCCGCAGTCCCACACTCCCTGCTCCGTGGGGCCAGCTGTGCTCAGCGTCACTGCCTGAAGGGGTTAGGTGCTATTTTGTGGTTGTTTGAGCTTCTCTCCGTCACAGGTGAACAGAGACACCTTCCTGCAGGAATATCCAGCTCCTAAGCTTTAAACACCCCTCCCCAGCCCCATAACTGCTCATTATCTGGGGAAGTGCCCAGTGCTGCAGACGGGGCTGTATTGCCCCGTTTTCTCCAGCGAGGAGTGGGTCAGAAGGGTGCTAGGGACGGAACGTGCTGCTATTCATGGCTCAGCGTTCTGCCCTTGGGAGCTGCCCTTGCTAACTGGTGCTCTTCTACCACCTCCTTTCGGTGCCGCAGCTGCAAGTTAAAGGCACCCTGTCAGTAGAAAATTGATCTAAAATCTTAGGAATCGTAAAAAACCCTCTTTAAGCTGTTTGACCAAGAGAAACATTTCCAAACGGGGGAACTGAGATAAGCACGAGTCCAGCTGTGCTGGTAGAAACCACCTCTGCCTGCCTGGGTCCCAGGCACCAAACATCGCAGCAGAGAGAAGCTGGAGGGGAACCATCTGGACAAGGGGCTGAACAGTCTGGGGAGCCTTGCTGGCCAGGCTGGGAGACAGAGAAAATAAAAAATATCTCTGGGTGAGAAGGGCTGCAAGGTATCCCACTTCTGTATCTGCAGTGCAATTAACAGAGGCATTGTCAAGTAATTATCTTTTGAATATGAAAAGTGGAATTTCACAAGGAAAATAAGACGAAGACATGGTGTCCAGAGTGATCTGTTCAAAGAGGGCTCTCTAAGGCACAAAGCGAGGGGAAGCAGAGCTTGGGGCTGAGGGGGGGACCACCGCATCCACCCCAGGCTTCTCCGTGCCTGTTGCTTCCCCGTCCCTCGGGCAGCAGGACTTCCGCAGGCCGTGGGTATAGTCCAAGCTGTACGGAGGCGTATGTATCTTGCTGAGCTCAGATAAAAAAGCCCTAACAAAGAATCTATTGATAATAAGCAAGAGGAGCAATAAAAACGTCGTGGCTGACTCCCAGCGCCCGTGAGGGCGCAGTGCCAGGCAGTTGCGCAGGTTGGGGTGCCAGCACCCCCTGTGCGGGATGCCAGAGCAGCGGCAGCCCCGGTAGCAACCACGGTCACAGCCACCAATCCTGCCCTAGGGCAGGTGACTGTCACGTTAACCGCAGAAATTTGGCCTTTCTGGCCAAAGTCACTGCTTCTCGGGAGGGTTCCTGGTGCGATGGGTACCACAGCCCAAGGTTGCTGCTCATGCTGCCACTTCTCCTTGTGTCCCGCAGATCCTCCCCGGCCTCTACCTTGGGAACTTCATCGGTAAGCAGAGCCCCACCACCACAGAGACGTTCTCCGACGGGGAGCTGGGTTTGCTTGTGTTCGCACCTCCCTGCCTGCCAACGCTGCCCGATGCCCTGCCGCATGCACCCACCACGCGCTCTGCTCTGCCCCTCGGTTTGTGTCGGCAGCGGCAAGAGTGGAGGCACCAGGGGAAACGCAAGGCAGAAACCCTCTGCCTTCACTTTGGTTTCCTTATTTAACGTCTGCCCTGGGCTCTCGGGACACCCGGGGGGAAGGGGCCGAGGGGGGCTGTGGCCTCGCCAGGAAGGGTCCCAGCAAGATGTATCCCTGACATGACACCGCTGGCTGGGACCAGGAAGCCCTTGCGGCCATCCCGCTTCCTCGGTGCAAGGCAGTGAGCTGGGCAGGCTGGGAGGGGATGGGAGCATGCGGGGTGGCCCAGGGAAAGCCAGGCTTTGCTTTCAAACCTCCCCCAAGTCCTGTGGGAGTTCACCCGCCGCGGTGAGCTGTGCCATGTGCTTGAGCTGGCATGGATCCTGTGCCAGGAGCAGAGGAGCTGGTGGTGACACACCAGTGCGAGGGAGCAGGAGCAAAGCCACTCGGAGTGATGCACCCCAGTTTCGCAGCTGTAGGAGCAGGCTGCCCACTCTCTGGATGGACTTTCTCCTGGAGACATTCACCTCTTTTCACATCAGTTCACTATTTTAAGGGGTTTTCAGTGTCAGAGGACAATTCATGACGAAGTACTGGCATCTGCCACGACAAACCAGCACTTAGTAGCGCTCCTGCCTCCCTCGTGGCACGTTTGGTAGTTGATTCCTGCTGTAAGTGCTGAGGAGGTTTATAACTGCTGGTGTGAATTGCTAAGAAAATGCCATCAGAGCCTGAGCAGCAGCATCAGCCCCGGCTGGGACAGCCCTGTGGTCCCTGCACCATGGAGCACCTTGGGGGTGGGCTGGGGGCTGCGGCTTGCTGGGAGCAGAGGGGCAAGGGCACCCAGTTCCCGGGTTCATCATGGGGGTTTCTGCGAGTAACCACTAACGTAGGGGCCTGATGCCACCTGAGCATCACTCTACCAAGCAATGCAGCATGACAACAGAGATTTCAGGCCTGCAACGTTAAGCAGAGCTCACAGAGACATTTTCTCCAACTGAAAGCTTTTCCAGCCACTGTAAGCCTTGATGCCGGTGTCACTAATTGTTGTCATTCTGCCTGCCCAAGGCAGGTGGGAAGGTGGCAGGTTCTGTGGAAGTCCCCATGAGGGTCCCCACTTCCCTCCCCACACACACAAACAACCTGGCTCACCCGCAGATCGTCTCTCTGGAGGCTCACTGCTATTAAAATTCACATCACGCTGTTAGCACATTGCGGTCTGGATTCCTGAGCCAAGGTTTTACACCACGTGGAAGTTTAGAAACCCAAAACGACGAGATGGGAAAAATGTTGCTCCTCCTCTCTGGCAGCTTGTGCAGCATCCACTGGTCATGGTATGAAAGGGAGATGGCTACAAAGCTGCTTGGCCAGCAAGATGAGCACGCTCTCCTCCCAGTGTAACAACCACTGGGCTGGACCAGGGACCAGGATCACAACCAGGGATGCTGAAGCATTAGCGAGAAGCAGGTCATTGCCCCAGAAAGCTGAGAAAACCCAATTTATTTGCGTGCAACTGCAGCGAGGATACATGCAGAGTGCTGCTAATCACCCTTCGGGTGTTTTCCACAGCCCCCTTGGGAGCTTAGACAGACCTGGCCAGACTCAGGGGTGGTGTGAATGGCTGCAGCTCCGCTTCCATAGTTCACAAGATAAAGCAGATCCCTCAGGCCGCAGCAAGTCCCATTGCCACATGCGTGTTTGCACAGGGGAGGTGCAGGCAGAGGACACATCTCCTCCCCGAACTGGGGACAAGTACAGGCAGGCGGGAAGCTGCCTGCTTGCAAAGGAGGGAGTTTTTTCCGTGCCGATGTGAATTCTCACCCCAGCACAAGCAGTGAGGTCAAGTGCCTTTGGAGGGAGGAGGTCTCTGGCTTGGTATCGTGGCGGTCGCATTCCAGATTTTGAGAACATGTTTGGGTATTTGCCTGTGTCTGCGCTGCTGCGTGTGGGGGGTGTGATGCAGCCGATCCTCAAGCAAGGCTTTTGCGTGCTGTCTGTCCGCAGGAGCGCAGCAGATGCACTTGTGGGAAGAAAAGGGCAAGAAACAAATAAGTGCTAATATCTAGTTTTATCCTTTAGATGCCAAAGACCTAGAGCAGCTAAGCCGGAACAAGATCACCCACATCGTTTCAATCCATGAATCTCCCCAGCCGTTGCTGCAGGTAGGGTTCTGTGCCTGACACCACTGTGCATATTTCTGCAGCTCCTTCCATGCTGCAGCACCTTCCTTCCTCTTCTGAGCACCTCATGGCACGTACACCTCTCCCCTCTCCCCACCAGCAGTCCCAGAGGAGCTGGGCAGCCGCCCCAGCTCTGGGAAACGGGCTGTCTTGTGACTATAACCTGGCCTTGAACGGGAAGCTATTTCCAGCTCTCCAGCATCATCTTGTTTTCCACCCCCTCCCACCAGCTGCCTGTCCCCTGCTGCTCTCCCCACGCTCCTGCCAAGGGAGAGAGCGGCCCCATCCCAGCACGGGGGGATGCTGCGTTGGGGGAGCGAAGCGCAGGCAGCACTGGGACGGGGAGCAAAGGCACTGCAGGACCAGCTGCGAGCACCCATGACACCCCAACCACAACACCCGAGTTTCTCTTCTTCCTTTTGTGTCTTCCAGGACATTACCTACCTCCGCATCCCCCTGCCTGACACCCCCGAGGCCAATATGTGAGTACCGCAGGGAGGTCAGGGCCAGCCTGGGGCGTGCGGGAGGGCTGGGCTCTGCCGGGCAATGGGGGGGTGAGGGTTCACAGCACCCTGAGCCCTCAAGGTGCCACCTCCAGCTCCTCAAGTGCAATGACCCGCAGGCCAGAGGCGCAATGCCCCAGTGCTGGGAACTACCTTTGGACCCCAACAGCTTCCCAGCTCAGTAACCGCTGGAGAGCAGGTCCCATTCCCGGGGCGAGGTGAGGGGCAGCCCCTCTGCAGCACTGACAGAGAGGGGCAGCCAGCATCCCCCCGGGAGATGCCTGGAGAGGGGAGTGGGTAAAGGGCGTGGAACCAGCCAAGGGTGCTGGCATGGCATGACCTGCCAAGCTCCCGCTGTCCCATCACGAGTCACAGGAGTCCCAGGGCAGCTGAGCAGCCCCACATGTCCCCAGCACAGCTGCACAAAGGCACCCACTCCTGTCCCCAGCACAGCATGAGCTAGCCCATGCACCTTCCCTTGGGGGGAAGCAGCACCGAGTTGCTCAGGTCTCAGCAGCTGCTCATGGTGCTTGTAAAGCAACAGGCGGTTTATATTAGTGCTTCATCCTCAAACCCTCAGGGCTGCACTGCATGCAGCCTAGGAGTCATGTTCCACCCCTGAAGTCCTTATTCTGTCTGGTTTGTTTTTCCTGCTAGCAAGAGGCACTTCAAGGAATGCATCAGTTTTATCCACCAATGTCGCCTGCATGGAGGGAACTGCCTCGTCCACTGGTAACACTTCTTTCCCCGTGCCCAATGCCGTGTCCCCCCAGTACAGCAGAGAAGAAGTGACCCAGCCTCCCACTTTGGCTGCAGACCCCTAACCAAAGCCAGCCTGTGCCAGAGGGCTCCATGCCCACGGATCAACCCAGGATCCACCCTCAGCTGTGGCTTTTGCCTCAAACCAAGTGGGATCCAGGCAGCCCTGGAGACCGGGCAGCATTTTACTGCAGCTGAGTTGAGCGGGAAGAGTGGGGTTTGGGGCAGGCAGCCAGGCAGCAGCCACTGCTCTTGCTTCCCCAGGGAGGAGCGGGTATTTTTAGGCAGTGATGGAGAAGACCTTGGAAGGGCTCAGGCCTCCCAGAGAGCAAGTTCTTGGAGAATAGGAACTGAAATAGCTGAAGCACAAGGGTGGAGGAAGGGGCGAGCGTGGGGCCAGGGTGTGCTGCTGACAACAGCCCTTCTGCCCTTTCCCTTGCCAGCCTCGCCGGCATCTCCCGAAGTACCACCGTGGTTGTCGCCTACGTCATGGTCGTCACAGAACTGAGCTACCAGGAGGTGCTGGATGCCGTCCGAACCATCCGGCCTGTTGCCAACCCCAACCCTGGCTTCAGGCAGCAGCTGGCTGAGTTCAACGGCGGCGCAGCCCGCAAGGTGGGACCAGCTTCTGCCACCCATGCTCTGCTCCACAGCTGAGCTTGCCCACGGGTCTCAGAGCAAGGATGAGTTCCCAGGGGACTAGGTTGCTTCCCTGCTCCCCTTACTGGCAGGCTTGGGCCTGTCCTTGGAAACAGTCACCTAACTCTGCTTCTCCCTCCTTCCCTAGGTCCGCAGGCACCTGAAGCAGAGATATGGGACATCCCCTTTCAATGACGAAGAAGAAATAAAGGCCCTGTTGCCAGCAGGGAGAGGAGGACCATCCAGGACAGAGGGAGCTCTGCAAGGACTGGTCCCAAGAGCCAGAGACATCAGGAGCACAACTCCCTTCCTGCTGCGGGTAAAGAGGACGTTCTCCTGCATCCCAGCTTGTCTGAAGTGACCCCGGCCAAGGGAGAGCGGCGAGAATCACCCAACAGCCTGGGAGAGACAAAGGAGCCGCAGCGCAGGGGGCCGGGGGAGCACTGCACAGGGGAGCTGCTTCAAGGCCAGCTCCTTCTTCTCTTCTGGGGTGCGAGCGTGCCGTCCTCTGTCCTGTCTCTCAGCTGTCGGGGAGGGATTCATGTGCACTGCCGGGCTCTGCAGTGCTCAGTGGGCTCAGTCTCTTCGTGTCCAGCGTATTGGGGATGCCCGGCAAAAGGGCAGCTGACAGCCCCCAGGTCACCGCAGGCTTTTGCTTGGGACAGTGACAGAGGGGGTCTCTCCTGCCACAGGGCCAGCACCCAGGCGATGCCAGCAGCAGCTTTAGCACTTGGGTACCCACTGCACGGGCCCTGGGGTGCACAGGGTGCGGGAGAGCCGGCGCTCCCCTCGGAGCGGTTTTCCCACCAGCAGCACAAGCTCCCAGAGCCAAGGTGGCTGCGGAGCAGGGGCAGACGGATGGAGCAGCAGGTAATGCCACTGCACTGGCTCCCAGGCAAGGGTCCAGCTCCAGCCCTGCCAAGCACAAGCCCTGAACAAGCACTGTAGCTTTAGGAGTCCATTGCACCCCATTCCCATCCATCCCAGGGCACAATCTTTAAAAGGTGGGAACTAAGCATTTAACCTGGCCAGACCTCACTAAAACAGAGCCTTAAGCCATTTTGCTTAAAGACTTTCTATGTCCCCCCAGTAATAAACACCTCTTCTCCAAGGTCTGCCTGGGGCACAGCCTGACTCCCCTGCGATGGCCAGATCAGAAGGGGGACACGGAGGAGGAAGGTCCCAGCATGGGGCAGGTCTGGAGGCTGCTGCTGGTGGCTCTCTGCAGCCCGGGGAGGGGTGGGGAAGGAGTGCAGTGGGCTGGGGACACTGGCATGCCCACACAGGGGACCACCCTCCTGCCCTATGGGAAGGTTACAAGAGAGGCCAGAAACCCAGGTGCCACAGCAAGGCTCTCTGTGGGGACAGGGTCCACTCCAGGAGAGCTCAGGCACTCACGTGGAGCCTGTTTCACTGCAGCCTCTTCACTCACCTGAGATGGAGCCTCCCAAGAGCACTGTGTCCAAGAGCTGGCTGGCTTGGAGTACTGGGAGCCTGGCACCAGCTGGATATCACAAGTCCCAGCTCCTCCCCAGACTTGTCCTATTTACACCTTTCCCTGAGGCAGAGTCACAGGTGAGGAAGATGGTGGGGATGCCCAGCTGGGTCATCAGCAACTCCCCTGCTGGGAGCCAAAGCATGATTCTGGGTCCTCCCAATCCCTGCCATCCCTCTCCCACAGGGGACAGTGTCCCCCAGGGGCCAGAAAGGGACAGGGACAGGCACCTGCAGGGAGTTTTCCAGCTCTGCATTGGACAGGGTGCCAGGCACAGGGTCCCAGAGTGAAAGAGCTTCCTGGGGAGTGGGGACTGCCTCTGCCCTGGCTGCTTCCAGGAGACATCAGCATGGGACACGCCATGTCCATCAGTAATTAATAATTGCTCGTTCGCTTCTGCGTGGCAGCTGTGGCTGAAGATGAGCATCCCAGGGGCCCCTTGGCACCCGCTGTGCCCGTGCTCAGGCGGTGCGGGCCCCCTGCACCAAGAGTGCTGCATGGGGTGCGCGGAGCAGCAGAGGCAGGAGGCTGGTGGCTGAGGTGGCGTTGTAGCCACCACCCCAGGCTGGTGTGCCATGCCATGCTCCACCTTTCGGTGCCCTAAACCTCCCCTTTCATTTACATTAGGGTAATTTAGGAGGGTGCTGCAGCAGCTGCTCCTCCTGGAACCCAGAGGTTCCTGTGTAAACAGCCCCTTGGCAGGACCCACACACCCACTCCTTTTCCACCTCCACAGAGCTTCGGGGCCGTGGTTCCTCCTGCTGCCAGCACCTGGGTGCTGCCTTGGGGTGACCCAGGTGGGCTGGGAGCCTGACTCCCACCTTGCTGAGCCCACAGAGTAACCGGGGGTTCATCATCCTCTGCGGCTCCTGCACCCTCTGCAGTGGGGTCCCCCTCTCCTCCCAGCTCCTGCCAGGCTGCTCCCCCAACTCCCTCGCCCCCAGACCACAGCTCTCCAGTGCCCTTTGCCCCCCCAGCACCCAGCAGGGTGATGGCCCTGCACCCCAGGACCACACACGTGGGATGGACATGCACCTCGTGCATGGCTGCACTCGCCCTTCAGCCCCACACCAGGGTATGCTGTGTGGAGGCATTTACACCCAGGATTTCCCTGTTCACACTGTAAACCCATGGCAAGGCTGAACACTGGGCAATGGCACCTTCCAGCCCAGCTCCATCGCACCACAAAATGTATTTATTTTGGTAGATCTGGTTTGCACAACTGGAAAAACCCATGCAAGGTCAGGGTTAGCTGTGAGTTAATGTTTGACTCCTTTCGAAGTTAATTTCAGCATGAAAAGTTTAAGGGTTAAGCAGCTTCGCCTTCCCTGCACAGGGAGCAGCATGGTGGGGAAACCGGCTCTTGAGCATCTTCGCTGATGCTGGGGTAATTAGATCCCATGGGTCCTGCGCGTCACTGCGCGGCTGTCACACAAGATGAAATCCCTGGTTGATAAAGGCTTATCCTGTTGGGCTGGGGCTGGCTAACAAGCCGGCGGCTACGATTATCTCCCAGCCTTGGATGTAATCTGTTCCAGCCGTTGCCCTTTGCCATCACCCCACTTCCCAAAGCAGAAAAGGGAGATGCAGATCCTCCATTAGTCAGTTGCAGGCCCTTTTCCTGCAACATGGCCCCTGGACAAGGAGCACGGCGGGGGCCAGGGCGCTGCCCCAGCAGAGGTGCAGCGGGCTGGAAATCCCCTCCTCACTGGTGTACGGAGAGCGGAGCGGCTTCCTGCGCTGCCTCGAGTTGCAGGCGTTGCCAGCCCAGATGCAGCAGCACCGGCGAGCACGACCCTACGCTGGCTGGGCCTGGGGGTCCTACCTGCCCCCTCTCTCCCCCTCCCCAAACCGGGACTCCCGCAGCTCCCTGCACTCAGAGCTGCAGCGCTGGCATCGCCACCTCCTCCTCCTCGCAGGCAGGGAGAGCCACGCAGCAGGCAGACCCCAGGTCAGCTGCAGCCCCGCACCCCGAGCAGGCGGAGGAAGGGCTGGCAGGCTTTGCTCTGCAGCAAAGGGGCCACGGACAGGCTCATACACCCCTGTGTGGTCCCGTGTGCCGTCCTCCTGTCCCTGTGCCCTGCGGGAAAGCCCGGGGCTGGGTGCTGTGCTGCTGCTTATTCATTTTGAGGCTTTGCAGCCCACCAGCTCTCGGGACTCTCGTCTCTCCTCCCCATGAAAGGTGACTTTCTCTGACTCAGAGCTGGAAAGGAAATCCAGCGGGCTGCGAAAGGAGACCCGGTGAGCTGCGGGCCGGGCGGAGGAGCTGGGTTTCCCCACACAACGACATGTGGCTCTGCAGTGGTGACGGAGGAGCAGTGTCACCTCAGGGTGTCCCAGTGAGCCCAGAAGGCAAAGCCCACCCAGCCCATGCCCTGCTGCTGGGGTGGGTGGGGGTCACGCTGCCAGTCCTGCTGCAACACAGCCCTTTGCAAGGGCAACCGGGTGATGCTTGGTACCAGCCAGCTCCATCCCTGCCCTCTGCAGGGTGAAATCCCGGTTCCTGCTGAAAGGACAGCTGAATGGGGCTCCCCACTGGAAGGAGAGAGGGACAAACCCTCCTGGTAGCCACAGCCAGGAGCCAGGAGTGAAGGGGCTGTCTGGGACTCCGCGCTGGGCTCAACCCTCTCCTCATCTCACCCACAGGGTCACCCACCTCCCTACAGAGCAGCGCAGGCGCGGGAAGCCATTTCCCAATGTGTGGGAAGGCCAGTGCCCAGAAGTGCCATGACCACAGTCACCGCGTCCCCTCTGCAGGGACGGCTTCTGCCAGGAACCCTGAGGCCAGTGGGGAGCCAGCATGGGCACGGGATGAGTCAGGCTCCTTCGCTGGCCCCCAGCAGCCCTTGGCACAGCTCATCTCTGCCCTTCCCACCCAGTTCCCTTTCGACTCAGCACCCAGAGCCCCGCAAGGCAGATGTGAGTGTTAGAGCCGAGGAGAGATTCGAGAGATGGGGCAATGTCACTGCTCACACCAGCCTGGAAACCCCATGCCTGTTCCCGCAGCTCCCCACACCCGTGGGCTGAAATGCTGATTCCACTGGAGGACACAGCCCCTGGTGCGGGGAGGTGTCCTAGTCCCTGAAGCAGGAGGATCGAGGAACGGGGTCCCTTGGTCCCTTGTCCCCTGCGGGGAGCATGTGGGAGTCCTGAAAGTCTGAAGAAAGCACCTGGGAGGGGTGCACGGGTGCAGGGGAGTCCCCTGTGCTTTCCGGTGGCCTCTCCTGTGGGTGCGAGGTGCCCACCCCCGTCCCCCCCGCCTCTGTCCTCTCTCCCGTGGGTGGCCCTGTCCCCTCGTCTGTGGGTTGTCCTGTTCCCGCTGCCGTGGGTTGCCCTGCGTCTTCTCCCGTGGGTGCAAGGTGCCTGTGCCCTCTCCCGTGGGCTGCCCCGTGTGTCGTCCTCCCCCCCTCGCCGGGCTGGCAGCGCAGCCAGAGCCGTCGGCGTCGGGCGGGAAAGGGAAAGTGAAAGCGGGAGCGGCGCTTTCGCTTTCGCCGCCCCAGCACGTTCCCTCGGGGCGGCGGGGCCGGGCCGGGCCGGGCCGGGCACGGGGTCGCGATGGCGGAGCCGGGGGGCCCCATGCGGTTGAAGGAATGGCTGATCGCGCAGATCGACAGCGGCCGGTACCCGGGGCTGCGCTGGGAGAACCGGCACCGGACGCTCTTCCGCATCCCCTGGAAGCACGCGGCCAAGCAGGATTACCGGCAGCAGCAGGACGCCGCGCTCTTCAAGGTACCCCGGGCTCCCCGGGACCCCCGCCCGCCTCCGGCAGCATCCCCGGGACCCCCCCACCCAGCTCCGTGCGCACCCCCGGGGTTCCCCATTGCCCGGCCCTGTGCATACACCCGGGACCCCCTGCCCGGTTCCACGCGCACCCCCAGGGTTCCCCATTGGCCGGCTCTGGGAATTCCCCCGGGACCCCCCTTCTGGCTCCATGCACGCCCCTGGCACCCCCTGCCCGGCTCTATGCATACCCCCGGGGCTGTCCAGCTCCATGCGCACCCCTAGGACCCCCCACTTGGCACCATGCACACCCTCGGGACCCCCCACCCAGCTCCATGCACATCCCCGGGGACCCCCTGCCCGGCTCCACGGGCACCCTTGGGACACCCCACCCGGCTCCGTGTGCACCCCCGGTGCTCCCTATTGCCCAGCTTCATGCATTCCCCTAGGACCCACCACCACCCAGCTCCCTGCAGGCCCTCAGGGCACACAGGCCCCACTCCCCACTGCCCGCCGCCCAGCCCCTCGTACCCCAGTGGGCCCCCTTGGCCAGTGGAGCAGGGTTCTGGGGCGTGGGCAGCCCCCACAGTACAGGGCACCCTCTGCCTGGCAGGCTTGGGCCATCTACAAGGGGAAGTACCACGAAGGGACGGACAAGGCTGATCCCTCCACCTGGAAGACGCGTCTCCGCTGCGCCCTCAACAAGAGCACCGACTTTCAGGAGGTGCCCGAGCGGAGCCAGCTGGACATTTCCGAGCCCTACAAGGTGTACCAGATCGTGTCCGATGGCACCCGGGACACAGGTATGTCCCTGCTGTCCCTCCTCTTGCGCCAGGCTTGGGGCTGATGCCTGTGCTATGCCTGTACGAGCCCCATGTCCCACAGACATCACCCTTTGTCATGGTTTAACCCCAGCTGGCAACTAGGACCATCCAGCCATTCACTCACTTCACCCTCAGTAGGGTAGGGAGAAGAGGGGAAAAAACCCTCGTGGGTTGAGATAAAGATAGTTTAGTAGAACAGTAATGGAGGAGAAAATAGTAATAATAATGGTAAAAGAATATGCAAAATAAGCGATGGAATACAGTTGCATACCACCCAGTGATTGATTGCCCAGCCCATCTGGAGCAGCAATCGCGGATTCCTGCCCCCCAGCCAACCCAGCATAATGTCTGTGGTATGGAATATTCCTTTGGCCAGCTTGTGCTGCCTGTGCTCCCTCTCAGCTGAAAAAGCCCTCGACTTAATATAAGCATTACTTAGCAACAGCTAAAACAGTATGAGTTACCAACATTTATTCTCATATTAAATCCAAAACACAGCAGCTACTAGGAAGAAAATTAACTCTATCCCACCTGAAGCCAGGACACCCTTCCTCCCTAGCTGACTTCCTCTCTGGGTGTCCCGGGCAGCCAGGTGCCTTCCCAGGGTCTGTTCCTGCCATTTGCCGGGGGCTTAGTGGGTTTTTCTTGCTCTCTGCAGAGAAGGATGGTGACATGCAGTCCCCAGTCGGTGAGGATCAGCAGGTGAGCCAGCTCCCCGCCCCATGCCATCCGCCGCAGGAGCTGCCTGCGGGCTGGAGAAGGTGGGAGCCCCAAATCCTGCCTCGTCCACCGGCTGCTCCCCTGCCTGCGTCCGTCGCACCAGGCAGCTGGTTCGCTTGAGCATCACCGAGAACCTCCTGTGCCGCGCACCTACCAGACTTAGGCAGGGGATCTGCCGGCATGTGGGGTCCGTGGTGGAGGCAGGAGCCGGCTCAGGGCCCCCCGCTGCCAGCTCAGTCCTCACTACAGCCACTCTCCTCCCCAGGGCAACGCCACGAGGAGCCCGGAGGAGAAAAGCCAGAAGGGCACGACGGAGACATGCCACGTGTCTCCACTGCCCTTGCTCTCTGCCCACCCGGCCGAGCGAGGTGAGGAGGGTCCCTGGCAGCGGGATGGGGCTGGGAGCACACATCGCCTGGCAGGAGCGACCCCGCTCTCCGCAGCCTCACACCCTGTCCCTTGTGCAGGCAATGCCTGTGGGGATGGAGATCGGGGCTGGGGGCTCCCTCCATGCCCCAGAGCGAAGCCCCAGATCGTGTACTTATGGGATTTAATGAGGCCCAGTAACGAGCAGCAGTGGTGAGAAGCACCCTGCTGCCCATCTGTCCCAGGGGTTGGGGCTAGGACAGCACCTGAGGTCCCTCAGTGCAGCTGCCCGTGTCCCTTTGCCACCTCCTCTCTGCTCTGGCCCAGGGTACCACGTGAGGGGAGTCTTCTATGGCTGGAACCCGACCCACCACCACCTTCTCCCTGGACCCCCATCCTACCTCCCTGTGGAGGATGTCAACCACTCAGGTAGGAGCCGTACTGGCCGGGCAGTGCCCTGGGTGGCCCCCCAGGACCAGGCTGCCCATGAGTTGACCCTCCCCTCACCCCAGACTGCTGGCTCCACGTCCGACTCTACTACTGCGACGTGCTGGTGAAGGAGGTCACCACCCGCACGGCCGAGGGCTGCCGCATCACCTCCCGCGCTGTGCCGGCCGACAACGAGCACCTCTACGGCCCCTCCTGCATGGAGCAAATCGAGTTCCCCCCGCCGCGGGCGCTCGGCGGCAGTGGCCGGGTGGCCAGCATGACCGATGTGCTGGAGAGGCTCCTGCCCCACTTGGAGCGCGGCGTGCTGCTGTGGGTAGCGCCCGAGGGGGTCTTCATGAAGCGCCAGTGCCAGGGCAGGGTGTACTGGAACGGGCCACTGGCCCCACACAGGGACTGGCCCAACAAGCTGGAGAGGGAAAAGACCTACAAGCTGCTAGACACACAGCAGTTCCTGCAGCGTAAGTGCCCGCCCGCCACTCCAGGCGCGTGGCTCCACTGGCCCCTGCCCTGGGAGACCCCGATTCCCTCAGGAATGGGGCCAGGTCCTGCCCTGGCACGGCTGCTCTGGGCTGTGGGGCCTTGGGGACCCCATGTCCCCTGACAGCGCCAGTGTCTTGCAGAGCTGCGGGGGTACCTGAGCCATGGACAGCCCACGCCGCAGTACCAGATCCACCTGTGCTTCGGGGAGGAGTTCCCCACCAGCGCCGGGCACCACTTCCAGAAGCTCATCATGGCCCACGTGAGTACGCACTGGGGCTGGTGCTCATGGTGGCACCGAGCTGGGCACCGGGGCAATTGCGGTCGAAGGGGGAAGATATCCTGCACCCGTCCTCCGTCGGCTCTGTGCCTCCGCAGGTGGAGCCTGTGTTCGCGCGGGAGCTCTTCCATCACGCCCAGCGCATGGGGCCGACGCTGCTCCGTGACTCCCCCCAGCCCTGCGCCCCCGGTGCCTCAAGCCACATCATCCGCGTCCTCAAACAGCTCTGCCAGCCCTGAGCCCGGGCGGGCGGGAGAGGAGAGCCCAGTCGCGATGAAGCCTGGGAGTGGGATGCTCTGCTGCCCCACAGCCCCGCTCCGGCCACGTTCCCCAAACCGGTGTGCATGGGGCGCTCAGCGCTGCGGGTCCGGACGCGGGCAGGCATTGGCCGGGGGGGGGCAGACGGCTGCCACCCCCACACAGATCACTATATTTATTCCCCGGGTGGGATTTGCTGTGTGCTTGTTTGGTGAGCCGGGGCAGAGCCAGCTCCATCCTTGTGCCTTGCACCGCCTGGACTCGCTGTTCGCGAACCTTAGAAATAAAGGTTGTGTTTCAGTACCGCTGGCTCCGGTGGGGGGAGCTGGCTCCGGTCTGAGGGGGGCACGGGTGGCCAGGGAAGCTGAGCCCAGGCAAAGCCTCATGCTGTGGGCAAAGCTAGCTCAGCCCCAGCTGTGGGGGACAGCACGAGTGACCCCCCTGCCCCTGTGCTCTCCCAGGTCCCATCCTGCCCCTGGTCCCCAGCCCCTTGGCAGGGGGTGCAGGCAGTGGTGAGGTGCCCAGTAACTGCTCTGCTGACCTGGCAGCGCTTGAGCCTGTCCCAAAGGCACTCGCTGCCTGTGCCTCAGTTTCCCCTGGTGAGCAGGGTGAGGGGGCTCCTGGGAGGCGGGGGCTGTGCTGCACCCTGGAGGCCATGTCTCCGGCTGGATGACCACAGTGTGGGTACCCGGCATGGTGCAGGGAGCTGGCATAGAGCAGGGATCTGGCACGGTGCACAGGACCCGGCACGGTGCACGGGATCCGACACAACCCCAGGCTGAAGGAGGGGGCTGAGACACTGGGGTGGGCAGGGGGTGACTGGGAAGCCAAGGGCTGCCAGCAGCCCCCAGCCCTGCCAGCAGCCCCCTGCTCAGCGCCCCCACCACCCCTGGCGAGGTCCCGGCTGTGCTCCGTGGGCAGGGCAGGATGAGACCCAGGTCGTGGGAACCTCCCGTGGGAAGAGGGGACGGGACCGTGCCCAGGGCTCGGCTGAGGCCAGCACTGCCCGCCTCTGCCCCGGGGAGGATGCAACCGTGCCAGCCCCGGAGCCGCTGGCTGCTGGCCGCGGGCCTTGGCGGCGCGTCCGTCCATCTGTCCGCAGGGACCAGCGCTGGACAAGCGTGGCCCCGCTCCGCCCTGGGCGGCCCCGGAGAGGAGGGGCTCGCCGCCCCCTCGCCGGCCGGCCATGGGAGGCTGGGCCGTCGGCGGGTTTTAACGGGCTGTGCCGGGGCTGTGCGGCAGAGCGGGAGGACTGCGGCTGGCCGGGAGGATGCAGCCGGACCTCCCCGTCGGCGACACGGCGCTGCGCAGCCCGCCGGCCCCCGAGCCAGACGGTGGCCCCTTCCCCAACTCCGAGGCCACCAAGCCACCCTACAGCTACATCGCCCTCATCACCATGGCCATCCAGAGCGCGCCTGAGAAGCGCATCACGCTCAGCGGCATCTACCGCTACATCATGGGCCGCTTCACCTTCTACCGCGAGAACAAGCAGGGCTGGCAGAACAGCATCCGCCACAACCTCTCCCTTAACGAGTGCTTCGTCAAGGTGCCCCGCGACGACAAGAAGCCGGGCAAGGGCAACTACTGGACACTCGACCCCGATTGCTACAACATGTTCGAGAACGGCAGCTTCTTGCGGCGACGCCGACGTTTCACCAGGAAGAGGGGCCTCCGGGATGCACCGGGCACCGAGGGGGACGAGGGGCGCGGGAAGACACCCAGGCAACGGGCGCGGGGGCTGCCCGCTGCCCCACTGCCCGAGGAGGGGAAGGCAGAGGGGGGCTATGCCTCACCGGTGGCCACGGGGCGCCTGCCAAGCCCCGCCACGCTGCCCGAGGGTGCCGGGGTGCCGGGGTGCATTGAGCCCTGCACTCGCCGGCAGCCGCCCAAGGCCAGGCAGCCCTGCCTGTACCTGCCGGACACGCCGCAGCCTAAAGGGCCATTCTTCACCCCGCCGGAGAGCCGCCCGCCCAAGGAGACTGTCTTCGGGGGGCTCCCGGCGGCGCTGCAGCTGCCCCGGCCAGGTCAGTACCCGCTGCCCGCTGAGCGCCCGGCGCCGCACCCTGCCCTGCTGCCCACCCTGCTGCCCGCCCAGCCCAGGGAACCCCCGCAGGACTCCCCGGCGCCCCCAGGAACCCCCCCGGGGCAGCTGGAGGGTGAGGAGCCGACAGCCTCCGGGCTGGGACCAGGCCAGCCCTTTGGGCAGGTGCCTCCCGCATTCCCGGGCACCCTCCTGGGCACAGGCAGGACAGGGGGGTCCTGCTTCCTGGAGGGGGAGGGCTATGCACAGACCCCCCTGCCCGTTTTCGGTTCCTTTGGCCGGTCAGGGCCCGAGGCGCTGGGCAGCAGCTACCAATGCCGGGTGCAGGCGCTGAGCTTCTGCATGAAGGAGCGGCCATGCGGTGCAGCACTGGAGCATCTCCTGGCTGCGGCCCCCCCAGCCCCTGCTGCCCACCGCCAGCCGACCTTCGGGGCCACGGGTCTGCGGGCAGGTGAGCAGAAGGAGCCATGGGGGCCGGGGGGCACCATCCCACTGCAGGGTGGGAACGGCTACCCCCTGGGTCTGCCCCCCTGCCTCTACCGGACACCCGGCATGTTCTTCTTCGAGTGAGGGACTGGCTCACCCCGGAACACCCCCAGCCCCGGCACCAAATAAAGCACGTTCCCCAACGCTGCCTCTGTGGTCTCTGCACCCTGTTCGGGGTGGACAGTGGGCAGGGGTGAGCTGGGGACCCTTTGACCCAGCTCAGGCGCTGGCTGGGGGACACGCGTCCCCAGGGCCACCCGGTGCAACTCTCATCCCCGCTGACCCCTCCACCAGCGATCACCGGCTGGACGGCAAGGCCACAGTGGGACGGGGCATGGCCTGGGTCCTGTGTCCTTGGGAGATGCTGGGGACAAGGTCCTGCCGCAACATGGGGCCAGGAGCCCCTGAAGCCCCTTCCCAGGATGGCAGGAGGGAACTTCATCCCTGAGGGGCAGGGGGATGCGCTGTGGCAGGAGCGAGCCCCCATGGAGTCCCGCTGTTACCTCCCCGCGCCTGGGACTGCTCAAAGTGCCTGGCTTCACCCCAGGTGCCACACATGGCACAACTGGCCCCAGCCCCAGCGCCTGGCCCCACTCACACAACAGCATGGCCCCAGAGAGATGCCGGGTAGGAGTGTGGGGGCTCTGCTCTGGAGGGAAAAGCGCTCCCTCCCCTCTCTGTCCCTGCTCAGGGCCATGCTGGTGCCCGGGTAGGGTCCCACCAGGTCCCTCCAGACACCCCGAGGCCAGGGCACCCCCCCAGAGCCGGGCTGTGCCAGGGGCTGTGGCTGCGATGGGAAAGGCTGGGAAAAGAGGATTCCTCCGACCTGAATCACGCTGGGCGGCTGCTGGTGAGGAGGCACTGGCTGAGTCACCGCTGCCGGCACCGGGCTGGGCACGAGGGCCTGCCCCATCCAGCAGCCTGGGGAGCACCGGGGTGGGCAGACTTCCCCACACAACTCTGGGCTGGGACCTGGCTGCTATCCCCTTCCTGTGCACTGCTGGGACACCTGGCCCAGTATCTCCACAGCATTCCCAGAGTGATGCTGGAAAGTGGGGGCCGGTGCCCGTGCCCCCATCCGCCCCACACCAGCCTGGGAGAGGGGGGACCCCAGAAGCAGCAATGCCCAGACCCTACGGCACAGCCACAGGTGGAGGATGCTGGGTTAGCGGGGGCTCTCCACGCTCCATGGGCAGTGGGTGTGTGGCAGAGCCTCCCCCCGGCCCCCCAAGGCCAGCAGGACCCCAGCTTGGCCGATCCTGGGGGTCTCTGCGGGGGCTGCACAGGCACTGAGGGACAGCACTGGCGTCACTGGGGGACCGGGAGCACTGCGGCCGCGTCAGCCCCGTTATCAGCCCCCAGACGGCTGCTGCCGGGCCATGGCCACGTCCCAGCCCCGGGTAGGGCAAGGGGGGGGCCGCCCTTCGTCATCGGGGACAGACACTCAGCCCTGGGCCTCTCTTTTCTCTCTCTTTTTTTTTTCCTCCCCAGTGAAAAACAATATTTAAGCGCCTACATCATGCTGGCGTCTCTGGAGCGGCCGGCGGCGAGCGCGGCTGACCTCAGCCCCCTCCTTCGCCGGTCCCCGGGGGCGCGGGAGGAAGCGAACGCCGCAGCCGTGCCCAGGGGCCGTCTGGTTCCCACGCAGCACGGCCGGGCCCATCTCTCCCGCCACAGCCTGGGAACGGGTGACCCCAGCCACACGCGGGGTCCCTGCGCTGGGAGCAGCGTGGCATGGCGTGGCGCGTCCCGTTGCCCACCCTGAGCTGCAGCACTCAGGGATGGGGACCCCCCCCATCCCGCAGAGCCGGCTGCCTGCACCGCCCCGGGCATCCGCTCTCCCGGTGCTCCCCTTCTCCGCGCCCGCCCCGGCTCCTGGCTCCCAGCCACAGGCCCGCTGCTTTCCCTGCTCTGCCTCCGCCCCGGCTCGTTCCCGGTTCGTGGTGGGTGGCCTGGCCCCCCGCCCACTCGCCCGCTCCCAGTATGGGCTGTGCCGTGACCGGGGACCGGGCTGCACCCGCTCACGGGGCGAAGCAGCCACCGGTGCAGGGGGTCTGCCCGCTCCCCGTCCCTCCCTTGGCTGCCTGCGGGGCCCCTGGCTTGTGTAGGCAGGGTGGGTGCCACAAGTGCGGGGTGCAGATGGGGATGGGGAAAGGGTCCTGCTCTGTGTGAGTGCTCAAGACTCCAGGGACAGATGCTGTGGGCTCCAGGCCGTGGGATGGGACCACGGCTGTTCCCACAGGTGCCAGCCCCATGGCCCCACTCCTCCGTCCCCCGTGGGTACCTCGGTGGGGTCCTGGGACGGGAAAGGAGGGGCCTGGGAATGCCAAACTGGGCTGTGGGGTGGTGGGTCCCCCAGCCTGGGCTTGGGGCACCGGAATGTGCCGGTGTCACACAGAATAATCACACAGAATGGTAGGGGTTGGAAGGGACCTCTGGAGATCATCTAGTCCAACCCCCCAGTGCACGGAAGTCCGTGCATCCCCGTGCCACAGCCATGCACACGCAGGGCTGTGTCCAGGAACCGATCCCCCGGCGCGGCTCGGGGCCCCAGGAGTGTCTGGGGACAACGGCCCAGGCGGGAGCCCTGTAGCCCCTGTGGCCTGTTGGGGCCAGGGCAATGCTCAGCTCCCGGGGCCAGGCAGGAAGGAGACGTCACCGCCACGGAGTGTAACTCAAACCAGATGGGGCTGCGCTGGCGTCCAGGCCCGCAGGGTGGTCACCGACAGGAACCGGTCAAAGGCTGCCGGCAGGAAGCGGCTGGGAGGGACGCCCGCGGCGGGAGCCGGCGTCCGGGCCCGGGCAACCTTAACCACTTCGGGGCCGGCTGCAGCCCCACTGGGCAGAGTGGCACCGACCCCCCCCCTCAGCCCTTGCCTGAGCATCCCACCTGACTTGGGCAGATGCTGAAGCCATGACGATACCTCTGACCATCCACCCACCCACGCATCCATCCATCCCCCTCCCTTTCCCCAAGCACCCTGGGGTCCTCAGAGCCCATTGCAGCTGCACAGCCACGGGGTGCAGAGACTGGACCCCCCCCTGCACCGTGGGCTGCACAGCCCTGCCTGGGGCTCACCAGGCGGTCCCTGTCCCCAGCACAGATGGGACCCCTCTCTGTCCCGGGGATGAGACATCGCTTCCCATCCCTCCTCGCTTATCTGCAGCCCTCAGACGGCGGCTGCACGGCCCACGCAGGCGGGGGCAGTGGTTCAGGGAGGGGGCTGCAAGCAGCCCCTCCGGAGAAGCAGGGCAGGCGTGGGCTGCGGGCAGACCTGTACATTTATTTACAAGAAGGCGAGAGCCAGGCAGGACTCTGGCATTGGGCAGGACCCTGCAAGATGTGTCCCCTACCCGGTGGGGATGAGCCCAAAGTCCCTTCACCTGTTGCAGCCAGTGGGACTGGGCGGGGGGCAGTGCCTCCCCCTGTCTCTCCCCCGTGTGTTTCCAGCAGGCACAGAGGGCACAGGCAGCCCCGAAGCAAACACACAGCCCTGGATTGGGGGTGCTCGGTCATGGCAAAAGCCAAAGCTGGAGGGCAAGGGGAATCTGGGACACCTTGCCAGCCCCCCCATCCCCTCCTGCAGCAGGCAAGGCTGGAAGCTGCAAGGCCTCATCCTCTTTGAGCACTGGGGAGCCCCGAGGGGTGCAGGCAGAGGGGGGACGGGGTGAGGTGGAGGAGTGGGGGCAGCACCCAACTCCCCCAGGCCAGCCGGTCCCGGGGAGCCCCCACGCATGGTGGGGGGAGCTGGCGGCCGCAGCCGCCGACCGGTAGTTCCTGTGTGTTGGTGGTCGGGGCTGGAGCGATGCTCGCAGGAGCGGGGGAGCGCGGTCCAGCTGCTCTGCATTAGGACGCCTCGCTCATCTTGATCTGGCTGGGACGGGTGAAGCAGAGGTTGTGTTTTTCCCCCGCTGGCAGAGCCGAAGGGCAGGGAGGGCAGGAGGAACACAAAGACTCCTTCTTCCCTCGCTGGCTCCCAGCTGGGGATGCTGCTGGAAGCGTGCTCGCCGCTTCCTCCCTTCCTGTGCGAGCAGCAGCTTGGGGCCAGCTCCACTCCCGCACACCCGGCTGGCCAGGGAGGAGGCGCTTCAACCCCAGCTCCAGTGCCATAAACGCCAGGGAGAGGGTCCACGCCTACCCTCTGGCATCCCCGTGCCAAGCCATGGTGCCGGGAAGGGAGGTCGGGCAGCTCGGGGTCCAGGGAGAGCAAGGGCAGGGCAGGGCTGCAGCATTTACAGGCAGTGAGCCCAAGTCTTGGGTCCAAGGTAGCGGCAAGCGCGCAGGGCGGCCCAGGCAGCGGGGCTCAGGCTGGGCCAACCTTTCTCCTCCGAGGCCACAGGAAGGAAACATGAGCAGAGCAGAGGTGCTGCCGGTCGGGCATTGCACAGCCGGGCCAGGGATGAGATCAGAAACCACCACTAAGGAGCAGCTTCGCAGTCCAAGGAAATCCAGACAGGAGCATTGGCTGGATGGGAACGGGGAAGGCTGGAGCCCCAGGAGCCCAGGAGGGTGCTGCTGGTGTCCTCAGCAGGGGGTCCCTGGTACAGCAATGCTGCCCGAGGTGGGAAGAGCTTGGCATAGCTGCTCCGCAGCAGCGGGTGCAGGCAAGGAGCCCAGTAGGGTCCTGGTCCCTGAGCAGTCCCGCAGCCACTGGGCGGTAGCCCCAGGGGACATGTCAGAGCAGGATCCATGGTGGCGGTGGTGGCGTGGAGCAGGGTTGCAGCACATGCCGCAGGGCCCAGAGCAGCCATCTGGCAGCAGCACGGGCAGGGAAGGGGCTGCACAGCTCCTGGCCCCTGTGTTGGGAAGCGGGCAGGGACCAAACCCAGCCAGGTCCTCCTGCCGTCCAGAAGCAAGACTGAGGAGGACTCGGGCACGGCCCCAGGGGCTGCCGAGCACCCTCTCAAGCAGTTCCTCTCTGGCCTCAACTCACACACGGCTCAGGCTCCCCCAGGAGCCCCCGCTCAGACGCCCAGCGCTGTCAGCGACCCCGAGCTGGTGATCTTCTTGAAGCGGTTGGCGGCACATACCCCGATGAAGTTTTTCTGTAAAAGGGGAAGAAGAGAGATGCTCATCCTACCATGAGGGCTGCAGCTCTGGAGGCTGAGCCTCCGGAGACTCCACTCTCAGGGCTGCTGAGGAGCTGGGCTTGGAGCGAGCAGCTGCCCGGGAACCCATTCAGCCGGGCTGCATGGGAGGGCAGCACAGGGCATGGGGAGGCGCAGGGCTGATGCTGGGGATCATCCATTATACTCTGTCCTGACACCTGCCTCTAAAAGGTGTTTTTTGGATCAGCTCGGGGGGGAGACCACCACAAAAGCACCTATATTTGCGGGGGGATCCCACCATGAGGACACTCACACAAGGACCCTAGTGCTGGGGAGCCCTTCCTCCAGGCTCAGAGGTCCTCAGTCCTTGTGCCCCGACTACCAGCAGCACAGCGAGACAGAGCCAGCCCAGATACCATCCACCAGGACGGGCAGAGGCTGACAGCCCCCCTCCCCCCAGATCAGCTCCCCCAGATGGCATTGACACTCCTCCCCGTGCCAGCCCCGCACCCCACACACCTTCCAGCGCCGTCGCATGACGTATTTCTTAAGCAGCACCTGGGACTTGAGCCGGCGGTTGCAGCGTTTGGCTTTTTCTGCCAGGTTGTTGAGCCAGGGATGCTGCAGGCACTGGCCAGCACTCATCCGGGCACTGGCAGTGAGAAGACCCTGGGTCACTCCTGCTCGATCCCCTCTCCCTCAGCCACCCCCTTCTCCAGCCACCCAAGAGCCCCAAAACTCCAGAAATCCACAGGGGAGGAACCAGCTGGAGGGATGTGCCCAGGGACTGGTGGAGCTGGACAGGAGCCCGAGTGGTTGAGCACATCCTGCTCGGGGCAGATGACCCTGGAGGGATGTGGGGCTCTGCCGGGGACAGCCAGCAGCCAGGGCAGGGCCCCACAAGGCTCATTTGGCACAGGACATCGGCAGCACATGGTACCCAAAGGCCTGGGCATACGGCTCTGGGGATGCCCGCCCCAGGACCCCCAATGGCTGCTGCCAGCTTCGCACCTTTTCTCCTTGATGATGAGGTTTGAGACGAAGTCCTTGGCCTCATCAGAGACACTCTCAAAGGTCTCCTCGTCGAAGTACCAGTTGGCAGCCAGGACATTGTTGAGTGTCTCCGTGTCGTTGTCACCCAAGAACGGGGAGAGGCCACTGAGCCTGGGGGTGCAGGGGGGTGAGGAGCTGGGTGCCCTTAGGCTGCGGCATCTCCAGACCCCCTCGGAACGGAGCAAACCTGGCTGGGGTGGCCCCAGGGAGCAAAACAGGGTGGCCCCAAGAAGGGAGGTGGTGTGAGGCTGCTGGCACCATGCTGCGCTCCTGCCTGCAGCTGGGCTGAACTGTTCCCTGCCTGCACACATGGGCACAGACACTCCCTGGCCCCACTCGCTGCCCCCCAGCCCCACCTGCCCATCTCCCCATCCAGCACCCTCCACCAGCCCACCAAGCAGCTGGGTGCCTAGGGCACATGTACAGCCTAGGGACGGCTCCGTGCCTGGGGGAGCTCTGCCCTGACCCCCCCGGCACGGCACTGGCAGCCCCCCCACGCAGCCCTGACATACAGCATGTAGGTGATGACGCCCATGCTCCACATGTCCGTGGAGTAGGAGACCTGCTCGTAGTTGACCACCTCGGGAGACAGGAATTCGGGGGTGCCAAAGTTGACCTTCAGCTTCTCCTGGGGGTTGTACCTGTGGCCGGGGTGGGTGAGTCAGCAGGAGGGGGACAGGCTGCTCCCCCAAATGGCTGCCCCCCTCCCAGCAGGCACTGCCCTACCCAGCTCTCCTGTGCCAGGCAGGGAGAGCTGGAGCTGGCAGCCATGGCCAAAGCCACAGCCCAGAGCAGGTCCCGGGGCTCCCGGCACATGGAGGCCATGCGGGGCTGAAGGATGGGAGGGGGACAGGGAGGAGCAGCAGAGCCAAGGGGGAAAGACTGCACCTTCGAGCCAGCCCAAAATCGATGATCTTCACCATGTGCCCAGTCGCAGCAACACAGAGGATGTTCTCGGGCTGTGGGGACAAGGATTCCATTGCCCCGCTGCCAAGAGGGGATGTCCCCAGTGTGTGAGTCTGGCAGCCCATGGGTCCTACGGCTGCCCCGTGCCAGAGTGACACTGACTTGCAGGCATCCCTCCCACGGCTGGCCAGTGCTGGGGACACGCTGCCCTCACAGGCACAGCAGGGCTTGGGCCAGCACACAGTGGTGTCCCCTTCAGTAGCTGCAAACACCCACTACCCCCCTGTGCCCCAGCCTCCCCCATCGCTGTGAGCCCCTGCTGTCACCCCCGGCCCTGCACCTTGAGGTCGAGGTGGAGGACGCGCATGTGGTGCATGAAGCGGATGCCCTCGCAGATCTGCCGGACGAACACCATGCAGTCCACCTCCGTCAGGTGGTAGTCATCGTCGATGATCCGCTCAAAGAGCTCGCCGCCCTCCACACTGCATAGGGATGGACCGCGGGGTCACCCAGGGCTCCCTGTCCCATGCCACCCTCCTGCAGAGCCCCCTGCCCACCCCAGGGACCTCCAGCCCAGCCCCTTCATGGAGATGCTGGTGTAGAGGCTGAGCAGAGCCACGGGAGGACATGTGTGTGCTGGGATTAGAGAACCCCTCAAAGGCAGGCACATGGGGAGGTTAGCCCAGGCCATCCCAGCTTCACTGGGATTTGTAGAGCAGAAGAACCCCAGCACAGCCCCAGCCTCCCTACGGCAAGTGGGCAGGAGGAAAAGGAGCTGTTTGGGAAGGACTTGGGTCATCTCCAACCTCAATACAGCCATAAGGGAGGGAGACGCTGTCCTGGCCAGGCAGAGCCTGAGGTGATCCCAGCATGAGACGAGGACATGCTTGAGAGGGAATGGGTGAGGTGAGGGACGTTCCCTGGGGCCAGCCCCTTCTGTTTGGTCAGGGACTGGCACATCTGCTCCGTCTCTGGGGCATCGCTTGCAATTGTATCCCTCACCCAGGCATCAGGCCCCACACAGCGCTGCCCCAGGACTCACAACTCCATAAAGAGGATGATCTCCCGGGGCGTCTCGATGGCATCGTACAGCTGGATGAGGTTGCGGTGGTTCAGCTGGTTCATCACATCAATCTCCAGCAGCACCATCTCCTGCAGAAGGAGCCCCATGGTGGTGCGGGGTGTCAGCCCTGGCTGAGCCACCAACACTGGGACAGGTTGTGCCACAGCACTGGGGACGCACCGGGCACAACACTGCCACGCATCACCTTGGCCATGCCACTTGCTGGTGGCACCGTGGCCAGGAGGAGCCCCCCACCCCCGCATAAGTCAGACCTTGTCCTTGGCTCCCTGCTTCCGGATCACTTTGGCCGCCAGCTTGAGCCCCGTCTGCTTTTCCGTGCACGTGTGAACTTCCCCAAACTTGCCCCTGGGGAGGGACAGAGGGAGAGATGCCAATGCCATAAGCCACCCAGGCTGCTAGGGACCTCCACACTGCTCCGGGGTGCTGCCCCATGCTTCCCTCTGCACCCATCCTGCCCGAGGCACCAAACCATCATGGCCAGAGAAGTCCCATCAACCCACAACCATTGTTGAAGGCTGGACAACAGCCCAGGGCAGTGCTGGGGGAAAGCTGGCCATCCCACTCCCTCCCAGGACCCTTCCTTACCCTCCCAGGATCTCCTTGGAGCTGAGGTTGTACTGGGAGCTGACGCTGGCGGACCGTAGAGTGACGATGCGGTGAGCAAAGGGCGCAGGCGGTGGAGGGACATCATCTGCCCAGAGAGGAGGTCTGGGGTGAGAAGGGGAGCTGCCCGGCTGGGGGACCCCACTCCTGGGCACCCCGGGGTGCCCCAGGCTGGAAATACACCCCGGTGCAGAGTGAAGGCACCCAATGGCACATCCCAGCCAAAGCCCGCGGGTGCAGGATTGCGGCCGGGTACCAAGCGCCTGGCTGCAAATCAGGGTCACCCGGCTGCCCGCAGCAGCGGGGATGCAGCATCCCCCAACGGGTCCCTCACCACTGTCCGCAGCGTCGCCCCGCTGCATGGCACCCCCCCCGCTGCATGGCACCCCCCCCGCTGCATGGCACCCCTCAAGTTGCCCCCCTGCTGCACGCCCGCTCCCCACCATCCCGCGTGCCACGCTCGCCCTCTCCAGGCCACGCTGTTGCCTGTCACCCTCTCTGGGCCACCAAGCCCTGCTCCCCCTCCCAGGAGGGACCCCACGCACGGTGCACCCCACGCTCCCCGTCCTGGGCCACCCTTCCCGGAGCCGGCCTCGCAGGGACCCCCGCCAGCACCCGCCGCCCCCCGGGCTGGGTGAAGCCCACCCCCAGCCCTGCAAGGACAGAGGTGCAGGACACGGGGACACGCTGTCCCCTGCCACCAGCCAGGCGGTGGCTGTCACTCCCCGGGCTCCTCTTCCTCCCGGGCAGCCCCGGACGGAGCAACCCGGGGAGGGGACGGGACACATTTAGCCCTGTTTACAGTGAAACAGGAGCTCGAAGGCCACCAGGAGGGCGACCAGCCAAGAGCATGAGCCAGCAGCATGGGAGCCAGCAGGCAGGGCCATGGGAGACCCCAGGCTGCCACCCCGCAGAGGGTCCCGGGGTGCAGGGACGAGGCAGGCACCTCACAGCCTTACCCAATATCTCGAAAGGGTCCTCCTTCCCAAAATCGGGGGTGAGGTAGGGGCTGGGGGGTGGTTCTGCCTCTGTCGAGGACGGTTGCCACCCAGTGCCAGGCTGTTCTGCAGCCCCGGCGGGATCAGGGGGCTGCCCCACAGCGCTGGGCAATGTCCTCTCCTGCGGGGTGCCAGGGCTCCCAGCGGGGACGGGTGGCTCCGAGGGCTGCAGGTTCCCGAGGGCTAGCAGGGCAGGGCCAGGCTCTGTTGAACCCTCTCTCTGCTCTACCGCCGTGGTCTCCTCCGGTATCATCTCCATCACTGCCGCCTCCGCCCAGGGCTGCTCCTCCCTGGAAGCAGGAGCAGGAGGTGAGCAGAGCCCAGCCAGCAGCCCCCCCGAGCCCAGCGCCCACCTCTGCCCAGAGGGATGCGGGGCTCCCCAGGGAGCAGCGAGGGGAGGGGACCCCATCCCAGGAGGGCGCGGGTACCTTTGGCAGGTGGCAGGGCAGCTCAGGCTCTGCAGCAGAGCCGGGCGCGGGGGCTCGGGACCCTTCGGCTGCTGCTGCTGCTCCGTCTCCTCCACCTTTGCCGCTTTCTCCCCTTCACCCTGAACCTTCGCAGCAGCCATGGCCGCTGCCTCTGCGGGTTCCTCGCCTCCATCCCCAGCCTCTGCTGCAGCTGGGGGGACTTCCACCTGTGCAGCTTTCCTCCCTCCATCCTGAGCCTTTACAGCAGCCGTGGCCTTCTCCTTTGCAGCCGCTGAGGCCTTCTCCTTCACGGGTTCTTCTTTTCCTCCATCCTTAGTCTTTGAAGCAACTGTGGTTTTTTCCACCTTTGCAGTGTTCTTCTCTCCATCCTGCGCCTCTGCAGCGGCCAGGCCTTTCTCTTTTGCAGGCTCTCCTTTGCTTCCATCTTGAGGCTTCTTCACAGCTGGAGTTTTCTCTGCCTTTGCTGCTGTCTTCTTTCCATCCTGAGCCTTGGCAGCATCTGAGGCCTTCTCCTTTGCAGGAGCTGCGGCTTTCTCCTTTTCAGGCTCCTCTTTGCCTCCATCTTGAGGCTTTTTTGCAGCTGGGGCTTTTTCTGCCTTTGTTGCTGTTTTCTGTCCATCCTGAGCCTTGGCAGCATCTGAGGCCTTCTCCTTTGCAGGAGCTGCGGCTTTCTCCTTTGCAGGCTCCTCTTTACCTCCATCTTGAGGCTTTTTTACAGCTGGGGCTTTTTCTGCCTTTACCACTTTATCCTCTCCATTCTTAGCCTTTACAGTAGCTGGAGCCTTCTCCTTTGCAGCAGATGGAGCCTTCTCCTTTGCAGACTTTTTATCAGCTGGGGTTTTCTCTGCCTTTACAGCTTTCTTCCCTTCATCCTGAGCCTTTGCAGCAGCCGGGACCTTTTCCTTTGGAGACTCTTCTTTGCCTCCATCCTGAGCCTGTGCTGCAGCCAAAGCTGTTTCCTCCGTAGGCTTTGCCTTCCCTCCTTCAGCCTCCGCTGGAGCTGGAGTCTTCTCCTCTGTGGGCTCTGCTTTCCCACCACCCTCAGCTTCTAACCCACCAGGAGTTTGGTCCTTCCTGGACTCATCCTTCCCTCCATCCTGAGCCTCTGCTGCAGCTGGGTCCTTCCCCTCTGCGGGCGCTGCCTGCCCTCCTTTGGGCTCTCCCGCAGCTGGACCCTTCTCCTCCGTGGGCTCATCCTTCCCTCCATCCTGAGCCGCAGCAGCAGCTGGAGCCTCCCCTTCCACGGGCACTGCCTTCCCTCCTTCAGGCTCTTGTACAGCTGGAGTCTTCTCCTTCCCAGGCTCATCCTTCTCATCCTTCCCTCCAGCCTGGGCCTCGGCAGCAGCCAACACCTTCTCCATAGAAGATGCTGCCTGCCCTCCATCGTGCTGTGCAGCTGAAGCCTCCTTCTCTGATGGCGCTGCCTTTCCTCCATCTTGGGACTCTGGAACAGTCGGGGCCGCCTCCGCCTTCCCATCGCCGGCCTCTCCTGCAGTCTTCTCCTTCCCAGGCTCTGCCTGTCCGCCATCCTGAGCCGTGGCAGCAGACGGAGCCTTCTCCTGCCTGGGCTCGTCCTTCCCTCTGTCCTGTGTCTCGGTGGCAGCCGGCACTGTCCCCTCTTGGGGCTGGCCAGCCTGCGGAGCTGCCAGGACCGGCTGAGTTGTGCTGCCCTCTGCTTCAGGGGGTGCTGTGCCACCAGCCCCCTCAGTGCCGGGCACACTGCCCGCCCCACCGCCCGGCTCCATGGGGACTCTCTGGGCAGGAGGCGGCTGCCCTGCGGTGCTCCCTGTTCGGCGAGACTCCTGCAGGAGAGAAGACAGAAGCTGAGGGCTCCCCAGACCCGACGCCCCACAGAGGGGCACAGGGAGATGTGGGCAGTGACTCCGCTCCTGCAGGAGAGGAGCGAGCTGCTGCCACCCAGCCGACAGCCGTGCCCCTGCTGTCCGGCCGGTGGCACTGAGCCGGGGGCCCCACGTGGCCAGTGGTCCCTTGCACCATCCCATTGTACCCCGGTATCTGCTCAGCCATGACTGATCGATGGCCTGACGCCGGCACCTGTCGCTGCCATGGGGCCTCCAGCGTGCAAACAGCCAGTGCGGCGCAGCCAGCGTGCCAAGTCAAGGCCACGTCCCCCCATGGCAGGGCAGGAAACAGCTTCTCTATGCCCAGGCTGGTGGGGTAGGGATCAGGCGAGGTGAGCATCCCTGGCACAGCCCCACTGCTGCCCACCCCAAACCGTGCAGGCAGGTCCAGCCGCGCAGGCAGAGCCCCGTCTGCTCGGGGGCCACACGGACCCCCGGCCCCAGCAGCCCGCCCGCGCTGCCCATCCCCCTGCCCCGATGGGCACCACAGCTCCTGCCTGAGCGGTCCCCACCAAGGGGACCTGTTGGTGCCTGCGTGGGCTGCCAGCACAAGCTGCCACCCTATTCCCTCCAGCTCAGCACCCGATCCCCAAATCATCGCTCTGACCTGGGCTCTGCTGCCTGTCACTGCCCGGCCACCTCCCCTCACACTGTCCCAAAACACCCCCCTGCACAGCCTGCACAACCATCCAGAGGCCGGGACAGCCCAGAATAAACACACCAGAGGCCATCCCAGCAACAGGGGAGTCACTTGCTGGTCTTATTGGGACAGGAGCTATAAGCAGTTGGTTCCCAGCCGAGCACTCCCACATCCCTCAGCTCAGCACAGGGAGCCTGGGGGATCCGAAGCGTTCCTCCCGCTGCTGGGGGCTCCACTCTCCCCAGTACCCCGCACTGCTATGCCCCAAGCAGGGGGCCACAGGGGACCCCCCCGTCCCCTTTACCTGGGTCCCGGTGCAGGGGGCGGTCAGGAGGGCAGCATCCACACTGTGGCAGCGCCCGGAGGGAGCAGCCTCTTCTATCTCGGGTGTAACGGAGCTGGATTAGTGCAGGCAGAGGAGGATCCTTTACAGCAGCGGGAGCCGTCCCGCTTCGCCTTTCCCAGCACCTGTCACTGCTGGAGCCCGTTCAAAGGACACGCCACTCTTCCCTGTGCCCCGCGGGCCGGGGACGCACAGACACAGCGCCGGGGACGGAGACACAGGGAGGGCTGGCGCCGGTCACCGCAGCACCCCAGAAACATCCCAGGGGGGTGGCCTGGCTGAGCTGGACACAGTCCAGGCAACCAAGTGCTTCTCAGGTGCCCAGAGATGACACAAGGCAGCCACTGGCCACCCCACAGGGATGGTGGCTGGGAGCAGCCTGTGATGGTGCTGGCCAACCCCCCCCCGCCATGCCACTGAGCTGCGGCCAGCTCTGCCCACTGGCAACAGCTCTTGGGGGGAGCAGCGCCGAAGGACCCTGCACTCCTCCAGCGCAACGTGACACCCGAGGGCACTGCTGGCTCTGGGCACCGCTGATGGTCCCCGAAGGAAAAGCACCAGCAAGTTGTGAACCTGACCAGTGGCTGCAGCCTCCTCTGGGAACCAGTTAAAAGACTCCGATTTCCTGCAACGTGAAGTGTTTTGGGAATCAGGGAAAGAAACAAAGGAGCTGGGGGCTTGTGCTGGAGAGGTCGGGCAGTGGATGGGTGCTGCACAGGCATCGCCAGCCCCTGCTGAAGGTGCAACGTGTGCTGCTGCGGTGCTGCACCCCAGGGCACGGCATCAGGGATTGTGCAGGGCTGAACCCGGGCACGGAAAACCCCTGCGGAGGGGGACACCAGGGGCTGCGCCATGCCAGGGGCTGCAGAGACCTCCAGCAGAGCTAGGTAAGGGCACGGCCACACAGGGTCCTGAAGATGATCAACTCTCAAGGGCTACGCTAGGTTTCCCCGCCCAGCAGAGCCCCGTTTACTTTAAATCTTTGAACTTTAAGAGGAGGAAAGCCTCGCTGACCAAGGGCACACTGCTCGGGTTGCTGCTGAGCCGGGGTGGGGCTTGCAGGAGGAACCCCCGGTAACTGGACCCAGCCCTCCCCAGCCAGCGCTGCCAGGCGAAAGCACTCCAATAATACCAACTATTAAAAACCTAGAACATCCATTTATCATGTCAGGGCAGCAGGAATGCCAGCGCAGAGGAGAAAGGGCTTGGTCCCTTGCCCACAGCTTGTGCTCCTTTGGAGGGAACAGAGGAGGCTGCGTCTCGATGACAGGAGATAAAGCAGTGAGAGCAGCTCGCAGCAAAAGAAAAAGAGATGGCAGAGGCTGCCGGGGGTCAGGCGACTGCCCACACCAGGCATGCTCCTGGCCCCCCATCCCGATCACTCTGTGCTACGCCAGCCGGGTGCAGGCTCCTCCATAAGGCTCTGCCGGCAGCCGGGGCAGCGAAGGGCTGAGTGCTAGCACTTTCCAGGAAGGGGGGACGCTCCCCGGGGCCGAGCAGGGCTGGCTGGGTGCCCTCAGGGAGGCTGAGATTACCAGGGGCTCCCCCAGCCTCGGCCCCTGCCAGCTGACAGCCGGGTTTCTCCTCTCGAGCTCTCCATCCCACGGCCACGCGGAGCTTGAGTCCTGCCAGACACGGAGCCCGGCTGCTCCCACATGGGACTCACGCACGGCCAGAGCTGAGCCCAGACCACCAACACAGGCCGCAGCAGCCCAGGAAGGGTGTTCACTTTACCTACAGCACCTCCCAGGGGGATGTGACATGGTCCAGGCAGGGGAAGGGACTCTTCTCCTTGCCAAATCCCAGCTCCCAGCAAGCCACCAGCTTCTGCGCACCATGGGCTGGCCGTGCTGGAGGAGCTGTGGTTCACACATGGCATTGAGAGGGAGATAAGCCAGGATGGGGACAGGGCCATCGCCCCTGTCATGGAGGTACTGCTGTCCTGCCTCCCCCCGGGCAGCTGCTGGGGGAAGCACAAAGGCCCAGGGCATCACCCAGGAGTAGGCTACCAGCGGGGCAGGACTGCAGCCCTCCTTGCTGCTGCCGAGGAGACCACCCGCGAGCAGTGCAAGGGGAGAAAGAAAAGGTCTCCCTGCACCATTCCCCTGCCACAGGCAGCTGCCCAAGGTGGGTACATGCCTCACCCATGGGAGAAGTGCTGCTCTGGCCTCAGGTGGCAGCTGGAGAGCAGGGGAGCAAGCCAGGGCTGCCGTGGCTCACCCTGACCCCAGCACTGGCCCAGGAAACCTTCCCACCTCCCTCCCTGCTGCAGCCTCCAGCCGTGACACGCAGCCCAGCCGTACAGGCTACCCGCAGGCACGGTTTAGGCTAAGGAGAAAGCGAAACTCACGGCTAGAGCTTCCTCCTCTGGAGCCCAGCTAGTCCTGACAGCAAAACCAGCAGCCCCTCAGCAGTGGTAGAACCACCTCAGGCATCTGCCACCACCTCAATGCAAGAGTAACAGTTGCTCAGCTGGACGCAGCCGAGGGGTCCTGAGCAGACACCGGGCTCTCCCATTCCAGCTTCGGCAAGCCCAGCTCCACGGTGGAGAACCTCCCTCTTCCCAAGATCAGGGGCAGGACCTGGAATGTGATGAGAACCAACAGGGATCACTCAGGAGCCCACACACAGCTCCTACCAACAGTGCCGATGGTGGTGTGTATGTGTAGAGGCCGGAGAATCACCAGCATCCCCGCCATCCCTTCCCAGCACAGCCACCGCTCCCATGTCAAGCGGGAGTCCCCCAACTCAGCCTCTGCAGGGCACACTGGCAGGAATAACTGGTAAGATGTCGTGCCTCGGGTAGCAGGGACTCTGCCCACCGACTGTCATCACTAACGTACAGTTTGGAATTGTCTCTTCCCTCCTCTGTCCAAGGGCTGCCAGGCACCTGGAGGCCACCAATGCCTCCCGAGGCACGCACTGCCACCGCTCCGCCAGCTTTTGGCTCTGCACCCTCCCGGCAAGCCCCAAGTGGAAGGAGCACATCAACTCAGGGGAGCAGGGGCCCACGGGCCGCATCCCTGCCCCACAGCCCCCACGGAAGGTTTGGTGCAGTGGAAGCTGGGATAAAATTCTCCAAGGAGAGCAGGAGCTCCTGCCTGGAAGCTGGCCAGCCTTCCCGGGGCACTTGCAATCTTACACGCTCACTGAGAGTCAGGGTTGGCGTCCAGGCGTGAAGCCTTGGGACAAGGTGAGGAAGCAAAGTTGAGAGCGGGCATGGCGGTGCTGGGGAGCCATGGAAATGGTTCTCCGAAGGCGACATGGGTGAAGGATGGCTGCCCCATCGTTTGGCACTGCTACAAGACAAAATGTATTTGTGGGCAATGGGAAATAAGCTGAAGACAGTCGCCTCACAAGAAAGATTTGTAGTACTGCATGAAGGGCAGGATTTCAGGTGCCTTGGTCCAAAACCCCACACCCCGATGGTGCTCCAGGTCTCTGTGGGACACAGAAGCAAACCAAGCATCACCAGGGTTTCTCAGGCTGAGGTGGTTGTTTTTTTTTTTTTTTTTCCCTCCCCATTCAGGAACTTAAGCCAGTCTACATTGGCTGCAGCTGGAAAACAGCCTGTCCTGAGGATATCTGGCAGAGCATCAAGCACGCCAGTTCCCTAGCTACGCCGTTGTCACAACTCCGGCAGCACACTTTAACCTTTATGCTTTTCACGGGTAAGGGAGGTTTCTCTGCGCAGCCAAGCCCTGCCTGTTCTCCAGGAAACCCTATACCCTGTCTAAATCGAGCGGCAGGGCAGGCGAGAACAACATCCCCACCTGAATCCTGGCCATGCCACTGTAACACAAGCCAGCCGGCCTCCCTCTCCCAGTGGGGACCAACCTGGGCACACAAATCGGCAGCTTAAGTGCTTCCATCAGCACCCAGGACTTCCCCACATGAGCTGTGCTTAGGTCCCATCAAAGGGATGGGAAAAGACAGGGAAAAATCCCAATGTCATCAAAAGATCTTCCAGAGCCATGCAGCAGCTCAAGGACAGTAACGTGGCTGCCAGCAGCGACACCAGGGAGCACCGAGCATGGATCCGAAGCACCGGGATCTGCCCACGCACGGGCTGCCCTTACCAGCTTCACGGCAGCCAACAAGGCATCCCAGCAGAGAGACCAGTGAGAAACAAAGCTGTGGTTTTGAGAACATCACCAACCCTTTTCATAAGAAACTCACTCACCAGCTAATAAGATCTTGCAATTCCCAGCTACCTCTCAACACAAGAGTCCAGAAAAAGCTTTGGCTGCCTTTTAGTTCCATCTCTCAGCAACTTACTTTGGTTACAACTGATCTAGAAACGCGTCAGAGAAAGATTTTCTACCCAGCTCCAGCTCTCCTTGGTCACCCCTCCTTCCAGCCCCACTCGCTCTGAAGGCATGCTCATAAAGATGATGAGTTTTGAGTTCTTGACTGCAAGAATGCTTTTGCAAAATCCACACAGCAAGAATATAGGTTTTACCCTGACTCTAAAGGCACGTACTGAGACGGCACTTGGTTAAATCCCAACCTGCTCCAGTCCTGTCACTTTATTCTCTCACTTCAAGTCTACTGGGACTGGGAAAAATCACCTGCCCTGTCTCCCTGTTGGAGCCTTCGCTGAACCCCACCCTCACTAACATTCAGCTCCTCCAGAACACCCATCATTTACGCATTTTCTACACTAGACCAGTTTTTCCAGCACGCCAACACTTTCCCCCTCCCGGTTAAGAGGGCAGGTTACACCAACCACCCCACCCCCCCCACCAGCCTGCGACAGTCCGCTGGATGACTCCGCGATCTCCACCAAACGCCCCATACCCTGGCAGGGCACGGCAGCCCGAGGCTCCCTTTCACTAAGTCCGCAGTGTATGAGGAATATAAGAGGCTGTGTTTGCGGGAAGAGGTAATGTCTTTTATTAGACCCAATGATACCCTTGGGAAAAAAACTGACAAGCTGTCAGGCATACAAAACCCTACCTCGGGTCTGAAGCAGAGGCCATGTAGGGCTGCCACAGATATGCAGTTGCTCCATCCTTCAGGGATCGATATCTGCTCCAGCTCAGCAGCCTTGTTATCTTGCTTGCTTTTACATTCTTCCCCAGCTCATCATCATTCCGGCTTTCCTCTGACTCGCCGCAAATATTTGCTGCTGCCCCCACGCTGCCTGCTCCAGAGGAGCTGGCACTCCAAGCCTGCAGCAGAAGTTTTCTTGACCGCCCATCCGAGGGTCCTGCCGCGGCCCCGTCCAGCAAATGACATGGAACAGCCCCACTGCGACAGAAAGAAGGCTGAAGGCAAGCTGAGGGGAAAATCTGCGTGCTTTTGGTCAGATCCACGCAGATCTTTTTCGAGAGGATGCTCACAAGTTCCTCTTGCTCCAGTCATTCCTGTAAATTGTACATAAGCCGGGCTGTCACGTTACCTGTGACAAACAGCCAACTGCTGCCAACAGTCCCCCGTTACCCTCAGCTCAGTGACATGGGGCTATCGGCAAAGTCAGCAAAACGCAGCTGACGGCATCCTGTATGACTGGGTCAACCTTTCAGGCCCAGTTCTGACACCACCACTTGAAGAACCTTTCAAGAGAAAGGAAGGAAAAGCTGAAATTTGGCCAAAAAGGAGCCTTGTCCCTTACCTCACTGTTTTGAAAGGGGCCACGCCGTCACAGGCTCATTCACCCTTTAGTACCACATGCTTCCTCAAAATACATTGCCCTCCAGTTCCTCAGTTATTAAGTGCACAATACCTTTATTTTTATTTTTTTTAAAGAATCCTTATGTTCCAGCAGAGGTGCCTTTTCTCTCTTTTGATCCGAGCAGAGTAGAAGTTTGAAGCTCTTTGAAGCGCCAAAGTTCGGTACATCCACACAAAACGCTTGCTCGCTGCCGGCCGCAGACCCTGTTCTGCAACAACAGCCCTTGAGCATTGCACTTTTCCAGAGAATCCCTGCAGAAACATCATCCTCGGGTACAATAAGTGTTGGCCTTTGAATTCAGTGCTCTCAGGACTTTCTGCCTCTGTCATCGCTCTCAGATTAGGGGTGAAACAGTAGCAATTGCCTGATACGCCTTGGCAAGGCTAACGAGACAGTACCATACCCCTCAGCCGCATGCCAACACCTAACAAGCTTAAACTCCGTCTCTTTCTCCACCCAAATGAAAATCTGAATAAAAGGCCACACACGCTAACAATACCTGTCCAATGGTATCCAAATTCAGAGGAAATGAAAGCAAATGTTTGCCATAATCCCCAAACAAGTAACATTTTGTCCTGGACGTATTAATTCTAAGTTTCCCGTGTTTTCCTCTGCTTGAAACAGCATCACAACAGCAGCGAGCAGCCCAGCTCACACGGGTTCCAGCAAATGATAAAGGTGAAAGACCCATAAAAAAGCCAAGCCACCCTGAAGAGCTCTATGCATTTCCAAGCCTGAACTAGAGGGTTTGCTGTCGTTCTTCCTGCCAACAGCTTCAAGCTCAGTTCCAGCCACCGGCCATACCAGGCTTTCTTTGCAAGTCCCTTTCCAGCTCAGGAAACGGCACCACGACCACCTGCGTTAGAACAGGTAACAGCATGGCAGACAGCTGAGCAGGCAGCGCTGGCGTCCAAGAGCAAGATTTGGAGTAGTTGTATCCCTAACCCCAATTCTTGCCCTCACACAACCTTTTGGAGTTCCCTTTCTTGTTAAGACAAGGCCAAGGAAAGGGCTAAACACAGTCTTACAAGGTCAAAAAAAAATAAAAAAAAAAAATCACAACACAATGCTAAGGTAAGAAGCCACGCTTAGTAAATTTTAATCTAAGTTTGATCACGTCTTTACAATGACGGAAGCTTTGCCCTCCAGCACATTAGAGCACTTGGTCTATATTCCGTTCTGCTAGCCGCACTAGACCGGCTAGGAGATGATGTGTCTTTAGCCAAGAGAACTGTGCTGGCAGGAGCCAGGGAGGCAGCTTGCAGCAAGTCATTTGCCAGTTAAGTGGTTCCCCAAACAGAATGACTTCAGCTATAAAACAGCAGAAGGTTTAGTGCTCTAATGTACAGAGAACTACTTTAAAGTGCGGGCAAGATTCATATTAGCACTCATCTGAACACCAACAAGGGGTCAGGCCTGCAACATGTTGGCTTGCAGAAGCCCCATTACTTAACACAATTCAAGCGTAATACAGACTGAAAGTCTAAGAAACAGACACTTGAAACCAACACTTAGATGTCCAAAGACAAGCCCGCTCTTCCAGATGTGCGCATCCTCATGTGTTCACTGACTGCCCTTTACTGAAAGCTCTTCTGCAGGAGAAGGACCGGGCCCACTAGCAAGAGACAGTGATCAGGTCAGGAATTTTTATTTAGTTCAGGTACACAATATTTGTATACAATATAAAACCTGGTTTAGTCTTTAGTGAACAAGATGTCTAGATGCGAAGCAAGGCCGTAAGGCACTGCCTGTATGCCGTGCCTCAGCCACCTGCCTCAGGTGGAGTTAAACTACTCAATGTAACAATAAACGGAACCAAGTATAGGAGTTGAGACTGAGCAGTCACGCAAAAACAACGGTTCCCTCTCTGCCTGTCGAGAGAGTGGAGAGGGACGAGATCTCCCTCCTACTATCACATGGATGTGTTGTCAGCACCGGAATCTATCCGAGAAGTTGGGAGACTTCGGCATAGTCAGTGGCTGATCACTGGGCTTCACTTCTACGCTGCGGTATTTGCGTATTGGGTTTGCCTTGTGAACCTGTAGGAAAAATAAAAATCAAGGACAAAAATGAAGCAAATGGTTGCAGTTGTTATGAAGCTGAAGGCTGCAGGCGAGCCATCCGTGGGATGAAGGCAGGTGTCTATCTACAAGACTACATACTGCCTAGGACACCGGAGGGAGCCACCAGGAACATGCAAGGCACACTTTGGGGTTGTGGATTTTATAGAGATCATTCTGCTACAATGACTACATGCATACAGCTCCAAAAAAATCAGTTATCTCAGTAGAGCTGCCTTATTTTTTTTTTTTAAGACCTGCTTTAAAGTTAATGAGGAGTCAGTTTGCAACAAGGAAACTTGAAAAGGCAGTCTTAATGCAGCTCAACGTTGACATTAGCTCATTTAGTACATACACACATCCCTTTGGGTTACTTTACAGCCCCTGTTCAGAAATAGCTCACTTACCAGTTCTTGTCTTAGCTTAGCAACTTCTTCCTTTTCACGCTCCTCTTGTTGCTGTCTGAACTGCTCCTGATGCCTCTCCTTCATGGCTTCTATATATGCCAATCGCTTTTCAAATTCTTGCCGCTCTTTAGCTCTTTTTTCTGTTGCCAGCTCAAAGCTTTCAGGAACTATGGAACCAGAAAGGCTCTCTAAGTTTAGAAATAGAGGAGATAATATTGACGCAAAGACAGGTAAAGCAGAGCAGCACTAGCATCAAATGAAGGCTCCCTCTGGAGCGCTTCACCTCGCGAGGGTCGTTAGTAGATACCTCCAGGCTTCAGGAAAAGAGAAAGCCTTACACCCAAACACGAGCAGTGTTAATGCAGACGTTACCCTGTCGCGGGTGTTCTCATAGGAGAGAGCAAGCACACAACTGTTAGTACAAACAAGTTTTTGGCCGATTCTATACGCTACGAAGCTTAGCTCACCCTAAGCTGTATAGATGCCTTCGTCTCATTAGAAATGGAAGGAAAAGACTGACAGCTGCTGCAGAAATGCCAGCTGTCTCTACAGGGAGCTCCTTGCATACTATTTACCCTTATCCCAAGCTAGCACACATCAATCATCTGCCAATTGTAGCATAGCTGTTAAATACAGCTGCCATGTTAGTGCAGGACAGGGGGGCAGTGGAGAGGAAACTCCTCTGCTCCCTGGGGACACAAGCTGTTAGGGAATTAGTTGATTAAGTACAAGGCACTATTGGCTCTACTGATAAAGAAGAGGCAACAGCCAGCCTAAACATCATTTAATTGCATCAGTTCTGAGTTACCAGCCAAGCCTGTGTAGCAAGTACTTGTAACTCCACCTGATAACAGCGTATTTTCCTTCTTAGGCACAAAAGGCTCCTGGTACACCACCGTGTTGGGACGAGCTTTGAAACATGCTGCCTCTTTCTGCCTTTTCAGGTCGTCTTTAAGCTGCAAGAGAAGAGAGCCCATCAAGTGCCAGGCGTAACAAAAAAACCAACTCCCCCCACCCAGACTTCATCACTGTAAAAGCTAGGCTGACTTAGATCAAATCATTTGCACAGAAAATTACATTAAAGCCAAGAAGTTGTGTCACCCATAGCACACATCTCATGCCAAGGACAGGATAATTCATTGCTCAAACTTGGATCCTGATTCAACTCAAGCAGGACGCTTTCTGAAGTCGATCACAACTCCACGAGCTGCCTTAAGTCTAGTCAGACCCATTACGCTTTTCATCCTACCTGCTGTTTCCAGCTCTGCAGCTTGGCAGCTCCCCGTTCATCAACCTGCAGATTGAACGGCTCAGGCTGAGTTGGGTTTTTGACCTTCTTTTCTGGCAGCTTAACGTGGTCAAAGTAAGGTAGAGGTAGCGCTTTGAACTTTGGCACCTGAAAGAAACAATTTGAAATATTTCTTACCCTTTCCTTAAGGGCATAAAGATTTGGAAGTTTAACAACCAACAGCAAGAGGCCAGTCCTGCCACATCCTTTTTACTTAAGGAGTGGAAGCCAGGGTAGCTTTTAGTTCTTACCTCTTCCTTCTGCATTTCTTCTATTTTTTTCTCTTTTTGTATTTGCCGCTCTCTGTCACGAGCATCGAAAGAGAAGGGGCAAACTTCCACATGCCTCTGCTCTGGCATTTTAGGTTTGAAGGGCACTCCATAATGTGGCATCGGGTTAGCTTTGATCACAGGGACCACCTCTTTTTCCTAAAGGGATATTAGCGTTAGCATCTGACACAACACCAGATTTTTTATTTTTGTAGTAAGACTGTAACTCCTGCCAAACTAAGCCATGAATACTAGAGTTCCTCTAACAAGGGTCACAAACAACATCAAGCAAACGCTCTGGACACTGCAAAAATTCGTAACACAAAAAAGTATCAATTTACAGGCACCAACTTGCAGGTGGCAAGTTCTTCCTCTTTCCAAACGACTATCAGTTCTAGTACCCGTCCAAATTAGACTGTAATTCTTTAACATCCTCTTCACAAGAGGGAAAAGAGGACAGACTTGGTGCATTCTGAATCCTGCTCCCCACCACCAGGAATCTAGAGTGACTGCGAGGAGAAGAAAGTTCATGTGCAACATCTACCCTTCTCAATAACAGAATAGGGAAGGACAATGTCCTTCAGAAATTTAAGGAGTTACTTTCCTCATTCATAGCAGCAGCACCTCGGAAACCCTAGTCAGTGCCCTTGTGTTTAAATTGAGTTATTTCATTTTGTACGAGAATTTCTGTAAGATGAGTAGCAGCAACTAGAAGGGAATGGCACAGAGAAAGACGACCACTGGAGGAACTGCCTAACAGAAGGGAAGGGACTAACCAAACCACACCACCACACCCAACTTGTGTGGGCGGTGGGACCAGAATGCTTGACTACAGCCCATTCACAACAGTCACCTTTTCTTCATCTCTGCCAGACGCTCGGGTTCTGCTTTTCAAGGTGAAGACTGGGGACTTGGGGACTGTAACAGGCAGCGCTTTCTTCTCTGGAACACCCTGTTCAGAAGAGCCGGTAAGGAGTTACACAAGCCTAAGTACCAAGAAAAAGCACTACAGAGAAACAACCCAGCACAGTACATACTCATTGCAGTTTTTACCTAATGACAGACAGTGTTTACCAAAGATTATTAAATACATAATGCAACATTTTGGACATTTGCTACAGACATTTTGAAGCTAATTGCCACCTCAGTCCTAATTCCCAGGTTTGGGTATTACTAAGCTTCTTACCACAATGTCCTCCAAGATTTTTGTTGGACATGGTCTGGAATGGAATTCAAAGTGCTCTTCCTCCTGCTGCTTCTTACTCTCACGCTCCTGAATCCTTTTTTCTATTTCCAACTCAAAGCCAATAGGTTGCGTGAGTTCCTTCACAGGGGGCTTCTTGGGCAGGAGTGGTCCACCCTCAAAGATCTTGTGATCGAGTTCTCGTGCTTTGAATTTGTACCTACACAGGAAAGACGGAGAGAGTCACCACACGTTGTACATGGCAAGATGCAGCTTCTAGCAAATGGCTTCTCACACAGCATGAGAGAGCAATACTCAGGTACAGAAGCAGTTGTGCCACACACACACATTACATAGTGCGCAGCTCTAGTTAGCAACTCCTCCTTTGCTTTTGAAACAGCCAACATGTTAAGGAAAACCTTATGGATTGCTTTCTTGGAAATCCGAAACATTGTCTACCAGAGAGTTCTGAAGCATACAGTCTGTACTGCTATATTGTGTTTGCTTTACCAATCATAAGCTGTACTCAATCCAAGATTGGCTCTCCTAAGAGCACTTTCTTCAAAATGAATTGGCTACTTGCACATCCCTATGATCAGAGCCATAGGCTTGTGCGCAAGCTAGACGAATCTCAATATTTTTACGCTACTCGTTCTTTTATGCAAAAAGTATTCCTGAGAAGTGATGTTTTGGTATCTGAAAGATATTTTCAGTGTGGTACAGTTCTCTCTTGGAGGACTAGAGTAAACCTTTACTTACTGTTGAATTTTCTCCAATTCCTCTGCTTCTAACTCTGCTGTAGTTTTGCAGGTGGCAGGTCTGAAGCGCTGCTTTGTTAGAAGCACTGGCGTTTTAGGGTTTGTAATCCGAGCCTTCACAACCTTTCCTGGAACTGGGCCTATAAATTCAAGTCAGAGAGACTAGCAGTTAATGGCAAGGACACAGATTGTTTGCTCAGTAGAGTAGTCAAAGCGTTGTTCTTGCTCTACCACCATCTCTGTGGACAGCCTCCTGGCTGGACATAGCCAGGGCTCCTCACCTTCATCAGACTTCCTGCTCCTCAAATGGTAACGAGAGGGTGTGCGCTTTTGGAATGCTTCTACCTGCTCAGCAAGGGACACATATTCTGATGTGGTTTCTTCGAGTTTTCTTTTGTTTCCCTGGGACAGGTTGAAAGGTTTGGGGACAGTGGGTCCCTTCGGCATTCGCCCCTGGAGACAAAAAGCTATGGTCATTATGGCCGTTTAACACAGGCTGCTTTGATGACATTTCCTTTCCCCAACGATTCACAGTATCTGTCCCTTCCCCTTACTGAAAAAAAGATAACACTTTAATATTAGACACAAGTCTTAACTGTCTGCACATGCACATGCTAGTCATATTGGGAAACTGTATGAAGTGGAAGATTAAAGCATGAAGTGTAATGACTGGAAGATATGACGTTAAAATTTTCACAAGGGTCCTTTAGAGTCTTGTGGCAATGCAGATATGCAGTGAGCTAACAGTTATGTTTGCACAACGCTTGCCTCTCCTATGGTAACCCTCTTTGCAGGTGCGTTGCAAAAGCAGAAAGAAGGTGATGTCAAGAATTAGTCAGGTGACGGCAGGCAATATTCCAGTTCTCACCGGAGAGGGAGGATGCTTTCTCAGTACCGCTGCAAAATCCAATTCCTTGTACTCATTCCCAGGCTGACTTTCCACATGTTGTTTAATTCTACTCTCTGTGCAGAAGTGGAAGTCAACTGGCTTTGTTACTTGACCGACAGCTCTCTTCACGGGTTGTCCTAAAGAAAAAAAAGCAGGTAAGGTCTGGAAGGCTGCTTTTTTTTTTTTTTGAGGCAGGGGGAGTGGCATTTACTTCCTAATAACTTGAACCATTTTTGGAGACATCATCTATAACCTTTCAAAACGTGACAAAACCCAAACAAACATGTTTCCAGACAGTTTAGATCAAAAAGCCACCTAATCCTAATACTTGTTACAAGATCTGGACTGTTTTTAGAGGTACTTGTACAGCTCTATGCTGCACTCTCCAGCTGAGCCCAGTACCGCTTCAATTTGCAATTCAGCTAGAGCCCACCTGCTCCAGCAATAGCTGCTTTCAGAGACTCCTCGTTCCTCTTCCGCAGCTCCATAACCTCCCGCTGCAACTGCTGCATCTTCTCCAGCTCCTGCTCCTCTGTACTCTTCAGCTTGCCAGAAACATTGGTCCTCCTGCAGAAGCATGTTAAAGACTGAGATATGCCTTCCTGCTTCAATGGTTCACAGCATGATGTTAGTGCAACGGAACACGCTTATCTCTGACTTCGTTGCTGAAGCGTCATGCATTATAAAAGTATACTCTTTAGAAAAGATCTGTTTGGATTTTGTTTGCTTGAGAAAGCTTGCAGCTAACTGCTATCCTGCACGCACATTTACTGTATGGATGCTTCATCATCCATTAGCAAGAACAACTTTTCCCTCAAATTAAAAGCAGAAGCTTTCCTTTGCAGAGGATCAGTTGGTGAAGTACATTTCACCCTAATATCATTGCCTTGATCTGATGTTTACTAAATGTGATACCATCACATGCTAAGTTGAAGCTGAAAACAGTCTAGCCAGGGCTGTCACCTAAATCAACTGTGATTAGCAAAGACAAGTCACAAGAAAGCTACGTACTTTAACATTGTTGGCTTGGAGGGCACGGTCAGTTTGTTTTTCCCTCTCCCCGGGGAGAGGTCAGGATTCTCCAGGGGCTCTCTCTTCGTGGATACTTCTGTCAGCTTCTCTCTGCTGCTAGAACTAAGGTAACAAGTTGTCATGGCAAACCACTCCAATTAACTGTGCTCTAAGTGAAAGATCACCTGCAGTTCTCACCACCGTGCATAACATCCCAACACCTGGCAAATTCTAAGGTATGCCAGACTGGCCTTACCTCACCACAGGCCCAGGTATAGCTCCTCTAGTTTTCCCTGGTACTCTAAGGCTGTAGAAGGGAAGATGAATTACTGAGTTTTTGGAACTTAAGATTTTCTTGAGGAGGTAGGTGTACTGGAGTTCATCTAGGTACAGCAGCGTTTGAAAGATCACACTTCAATTTCCTGACCTCAAGCTTATCACCATATGATATCTTAGTGGTTAACTAATTTGAGAAATATTTTAGCTGCGACTCTCACAGCTTATGACTGCCTGATGACTTCCTGATGGACAAGTTAAGCCAAATTTAAAGCTAGCTGACAGACACTGAGTATGGAATAAGAAGCTTAAGAAACCCAAGCTTATTTCATTCACATCTCCACCTCCAAATAGAACGTTTCCCTCAGGTCTTACAGCCATTTCTTCTTGTTTATGAAACCAGTATCAGGAATCAGGTTTCAGTCACCTCCTCCTACCCTTCCTTTGAGAACCCTCTCAGACAAGTGGAAATCCTTTCCAAAGAAACAGTTGTATCCCCCTTTCCAACCCCAAACAGAAGGGCTTTGATGACTTACATTCTCATTTTTTTCAGGGGTGGAACCTCTTCTGTATTAACCAAGGCATTAGCATTTCTCTCCGCTTTGATTCTAATTGGCTGTTTGCGTTGCTGTGTTTTTCTCTGCTTTGTAGCCTGTCTTCTGCCCCCTCTAGAGTAGAAGGGAAAATGGAGGTTAGCTTTCCCACAGGTCTGAGAAAGCACACAATCTGTATAACACTTTTTACGTCAGTGCATCACCTAACACCAACACGCCCCTTAGGCAAATTGTGTGTTTAACACAACAATCCAAATGCAGCATGAATTATTTAAGTTTAACAATACATAAACTTAATATTCCTTGATACACATGAGCATAGAGCCTCTTGCATTCATATCAAGAATGAGTTCTGCCCAACTCAGGCAGATATAAACAAAGAAACTTTATAAGCCACTTCAGTTTCAGATATCCTCACATTCCAGAAGCTCCTAGTTGCTACCAAGTCTCATTTGACAAGTATGTGAGACAGTGCATTACATTTCCACCCCTAGAAATTGTCCCTCCAGCTTAGCAAGCAGATCGGCTGTCCCAGTACACAATCTCTGCACTGGAGAACTCCAGACGCACAGGATGGCCCAAGAACAGCTACAACTACAGATCCTGAGAGCAACCTGCTTAGTTACACCGTCATCAATCTTCATGCAAACTGAATACAAGTATTTCACCTTTGAGAGGCTTCTGCAGGAGCAGCAGCTCTCCAGGTCTCCAGGGATCCAACAATATTCTGAGGAACCACATCGGTCTGCATGCCTTCTGCTTCTCCATCCACTTCATCATGGCTTTCACCTGAGAACAGTGACAAATGTCAGCTCCTATATATACACACACACACAAAGAAACACTAAAGTGAAACCACATGAGGCCTCGCTAGACAACAATATATGAAGATGGTCCCACAAAAGCCAGATTGAGGCCTTATTCTTTTGCCAGTGAAAAGCAGGTAAATTTCTTTCTCTCCCCACCCCAAACCACAGCAGCTTACTCATTGTTACTCCTTGTGATGTGACAGAAGACAGAACAATATCAGACTTTGAAAAAGCAGGGCTGTTCTGCAAGACCTTTGCCAGATTTTCTGCAGGAGGGACATTCTCCAGATTGGCTTTTTGGTCTGTGAGGAAAGAGAGAATTTCACTACACATAGTACTTTAGTAATTTTTAACAATACCTCAGAATCTCACTAGGATGTTAACAAAGTCATCTGTCAAATTAAAGATGACAATCAAAGTTTAAACACAAAAACAAAACCAAAAAAATGAATGGCATGATGAATGGTGCCATTAACAACATGACTAATCCACTAGCACAGAAGCCAAACCCAAAACAAGGATCACGCCGAGCCCTCATCCAAAGAGAAAACAAATCAAGGGGTTGGAAGCAACTTACCAAACCACGAGTCTGGATTGTGTATGTCATCATCGCTCAGAGTCGCAAAGTTGATGCAAGGGTTTGGGACATCAAAGGAATAGCGAGATTCTGGGTGAGACATCTTCACCTTCACGCTGTCCCTGCGAGTCCTCCGCTTGCACTGCTACAGTCCTTTAGACAACAAGCATTGGTGACCCGTTACACCAAACCTCAATGCAGGGGTCGGCTAAATCATTCTCCACCTCTCTTACTCTGCAGTTTCTAGAGATAGATGCTGGGACAGGCTGTGGTACCTTTTCCTGTCTTGCAGTTCACAGCCTTCAGACAGAATGCCTCCTAATGGTTTCTTATTCTCCTACTGACTGGCAAAGGTAAGGGGATTTTACCACTGTTGACATTTGCAGGTTCAAAACTATTCAAAAAGATTAAGTTTTGAAGGTTTTCTTTGTACCTGTAGGTGCTAGAATTGTGGGTTTTTTTAAAGGAAGTAAAGTACAAAGCTTTTCCACAGAGCAACTGACTTGCCCTTCCCTCCCTCACCACGCACAGCAAATAAAAGTTCTTATCCTTATCAGAGCACAGACTTATGAAGCAAGAGCCTCACGATGAGGTTGACCCCAGAGCACTGCAAAGTGCAGCCTTTCTCCCTCTGAAGGTCTACAAACAAGAACTAATGACGCAAAGATGCTCTTCTACAGCGTAAATTGATTTCCTAAGCAGGAAGAGAGTTCTGTATTGTTACTGGGCAAAAAGTAGGAAGAAGAACAGTGTAGGATCCTTGCTACATTCCACAGCACTACCCCGATGCTGGCCAGGCTGTAAACAAACCAAGCACTGTGACCATGTCAAGAACAGCCCCTGCAGTTAATTAGTGGAGCACTGACAGCAGGAGGAGTCCCTGTGTCAACAGGCAATATAAAACTCAATGGAACAGGAATAAAGCCAGCGACAAAGTTATAAACCCTTAAATGCTAGCAAAATCTTTTTGCAAAGGTGTTTTCATGATGCCTCGCACAGCTGCAAGGCAAAGCCCATGAGGATATGTTATAAAACACTCCCTAAGGAAATCACCTGAACTTTGCTTTTATGACTCCAACCACCTCTAAAGCAGCATATTCTTAATCCACAAAGCCTCAGACCTAAGCCATCTGTCTAGGCAGACCACACATAGTTCAACCCAGACAGTATGCTCCATAAACAAGAAAATGTTCAAGCCTAAACCATCAGCCCTCCCTCATGAGGACGGCTGTACCAAGAAGCCTTCAGTTCCCCCCCACAGAATTGTAATAGTTAAGGGGAAAAACGTCAGTAGAGAAGCATTAGCTACATGACTGTGAAGACGTCAGGGTAGGACCCAAAGAAGGCAAACAGAAGAATTGGAGCCAAAACCAACTGTAACTGATCTCGAGACATGGCTGGAATCAAATGCTTTCCTACCGCCCTTAATCAATATAGAGTTTCTGTCAACACTATCCACTTTTTTAAAAATCAAATGCGTCATCCGCATTCTCCCCTCACCCTCCCCAGTCAGTCCACCAAGTCGGAGCTCCGGGAATCATGTTTCACAGCTACTTGTGTCCATCGTTACGCTGCTGCAGTTTCCAGCTTTTTACCGTGTAAAGTCCATATTCTTTCATAGTGTCAGCGCCCTCATCACCAACCCCTTCTCTCTCCCCCTCCCTCCATCCCAGACAGAAGCAAATAGTCGTGAAAGAAGAGGAGTGCATCAATGCCACAGTTTCAGACTCCAAGTTTCTTGAAAGAGCCAGTGGCGAGGTAAAAGTTATCATGACTGAACTCCAGAGGGTCTGTTTCAGTCAGATGAACTGAGTCTGCTTTTCAAATCCCTATGTATCCTCCCAGTCCTGCGCAGAACAGGATTTACTGTGAAGCAGGAGTTGACTGAAAAGCACCTCACTCCTCCACCCATCGACTCAGCTTGGGACGGAGCTCTCGTCAGTTAGGAGTGTTTCCGTGATGCATCACTCCAATGTGCCCACTGCGATGCTTCCGCAATGGAAACAGGCTCAGCCAAGCACAGCCCGAAGCCTGCTGCCCACTCCCTTCAGGCATTTTTAAAAAACCCAATTGTGATTTTGATGGCAGAACCACTGTTATCTCAATCTTTGCTTTAAAGACAGGAGGCAAAATTCTTTCTCTCCACCGTGGCACTCTTCCACCAGAAGTGAGGTGCAGAAGTTCCTTCTCATGAACAGGGACGTTACCTAATTAGCAGGCACCATGTGCCTTTACCAGACGGTGGTTACAGGCACACTGTAATCCTACATATCTACAGCATGGATTTAAAGCATAACCCTGCTCTCCCCCACATCCATCACCTTCTGTGTCGACACTAGTGTGTGCAGGGCTTCGCAGCGAGCCAGCCGGGGAACCCTCACCCCTGTTCTGCAGGATCAGCTTTCACCTGGTTTGCAAAGAGCTGCTCACTCCACAACCTTGTAGAAAGAAGGAGGATCCAGTCTCTCAATTTCAAAAATAGGCCAAATTCCTTTGATAAAAGTGACCGCCTAACTAAAACCTTAATTCTCTTTCTAAGTCTTTCCAGGACTTCTCCCCTCACTGACCTAAACGTGCTACACAGCTGTGGCCCTGTACGGTTTCTGTACGGAACAGCACAGCCGTATCCACAAAGAGAAATAGATGACGAGTTTCTTTGCACATCAGGTTTCTTTTGAGTAACTACACTTTGGCACGTTCCAGAAGAGTGCCTTGGCCTGGTTTAGATTAGTTAGCTTTGAAAAAGGATTAAGCTAAATTGGAACGAGCATTCCTATCCCAGAATAAGACTGATCCAACAGCAAGCGCAATAGGTATTTCAGAATAACTTCACACCTCACTCTAATCCAAATTAGCTTTAAAATGCTGACACGATTCCATCACAGATGTGCTCAGCGTCTTTTTCTCAATGTAGTTGTTAATTTCTTGCCAAAAGCATTTAGGCCAGACGAGGCTAGAGGGAATAACTCCAACAAGTATTGGCCTAGTTGCAGTATATGTGAAACAGCACCAAGCACCATATAAGGGAGCACTTCGCGATTACGACCTAACAAAAAGAGCTTCTTAATTTTAGATCAGCAGCCCAGTACGGATTGATGATCATCAGGCAATACAACATCAGCACCCACTGCCTAGGACAAAGGACCCTCCCAGCTGTACGAGCCTTTGAGAGAGGAAGCAGAGTTCCAAGATGAGAAATTAGAGGTCAGAAGGAAAGAGAATAGAGGAGCTGGGGTTTGGGGGAGCAGCAAGGCACGAAGGAAAGGAGGGTGCAGAGAGGATCTGCTCTTTCTTGCTGTCTTGCAACGTAATTAGATAAGCTGCTGATCAATTTGAGACAACACTTAACACAATACACCACTGAAGCTTCGTAAGCTACAGGTGTTACTTACTCTAAATCCTACCAGGATGGGAAAGGGGGAAAAACAGTACAGATACACAAAAGGGATATTCCAAGTTACATCAGCAGATAAATCTGAAGCCAGTTGATCCACATGCCTCAAAATCCAAGATGGACAATCAGGAACAAGCAAGAGAAGCTTCTCCAAGGCTGAGGAAGCTGCATGGCAATGGGCAGCAGTAATTCCAGTACCTTCTGCTGGGCATTCGATACCGACTGCCGTTTAAACACAGGATGCTGCACTAAACCGGCAACTTGCTTAATTCAGTCTGGCAGCTTCTTTATTCTCTTACAACCCAAAGCTTTCTGTGCCTTTTCTAGGGACGATAATCCAGAGTTCCCAGATGCTTTTCACAGGCTAGTATGTAAACTGGACAATTACAAGGGGCTGAAAACTGCCTCTAGAGATACAGTCCTGTCACCACAGCCTCTAGGAAGCTATCCCACCACAAGGGATAGCCTTCAGCACAATGCCAACAACCACTAACAGAAATCATCCTCGCTTTTCCCTGAGCAGGGTTAAGTGAGCACTTTTAACAAATTCTGGATCTACAGCTTCTCTTTCCTCTCTGGTGCTCCTCACTCAATGCCCAAGAGTGCTTTTCCACAGCGTGGAATCAACACCGAGCTCATCATCTCAGGTACAGAACAGAGGCAACGCTGCTGCTCTACCACATAATACTCAAATTGGGAGATAAGGCCTTGAACTCTATGCAGGCGAGAAACGAGAACACAGGGAGCTCCGCGGGCCACCCTGACCTGCCAACATTAGCCAAAGGAGGAGCGAGGTGCTGGAGCAACAGCTTTTCTTCCAGGCAGCTAATGGCAGCCCAGAGCCACCTCCCTCCCAACAGCCCAAAATAAACAGCCCTGACATCTCATGCTCTGTAAATATCCCATAAGTTTTAGAAGACAGGAAGATGGGACATTCTAAGAATAGCTCTTCAAGGAAAAGTAAATTATTTTTAGCCTGTATAACCTCAACTTATTGCTAGATATGTTGAAGCCCCTCTAGTTTAAAAAAAGCACTGTATAAAAATAAGTAGCTTGATACCTTTTCTGTTACTTAAGCCAGGTTTTGCCAGGGTATATTCCCTCCTTTTCCTAGGAAGCAGGATTTGGTTTGAGAAGAAGTAATGTAGTTTTTCTTAGCTCCAAGATGAAGCTGGTTTTGAGCAGCGGGTGCAAACGTACGGCTAACAACACAGCACAGCAGGCAGCCCGCTCCGGGCAGCCATTAGCACAGCACAGCACTCTAGGTTTGCAATTAGAACTCGGGATTTAGGCCCACTCCCCGGGGGCCCCGGGTGCGATCCTGCCCTCCGGTCACCGCTCCAGGCCACGGCAAAACCAGTCCTGGGCTAAGAGCCTGGACCCGCTTTCCGCCTCCCTTTCCCAGCGGTGCTGCGAGGGGCCGGGGCCGCGTTACCGATACCCGGGCTCGGAGCAGGCCCAGGGAGCAGCCATAGCCCCCCTACAGCCAGAGAGACCCAACCGGATCCCCGGGGAGTGCCACGGCCTAGGCCACCGTTACCAGACGGCGTCTGCCGGGGAAGGTGAGGAGAAGCCGAGAGCGCCCCTAAGACCAGGGGACTACCCTGTACCCGGTAACCCTCGCCCGCTCCCACTCACCTCAGCGCCGCGGCCGCCCCGCGCGCTGCCTCCGCCGCCGCCGTTAACGGATTTCAAACAGAGCTCGTCGGTCCGAATCGACCAATCAACGCCCAGGGCACGCCCTCGGTGCGTGCCGATTGGGCAGGCCGCCAGGACAGCAGGGGACCCGGATGAGCGCTGCCCGCAAAGGCTGACGGTAGGCGTAGTTCCCGCACGCAGAGCGCCAGAGCCGCGAACCAGGCGCGAACCACAACTCCCACAAGGCACTGAGAGGGGACAGCCGAGCCAATCAGGTGAGGCAGCGCTTTAAGTGTTGTTCGCAGACGGCCTATCAGCTGCCGGTAGGCAGGTCCCTCGGGCAGGCCCGGGCGGGGCGGCTCGTGGCCGTGACCCGCAGCACACCAGGGCCGGCAGCGCTGACAGTAAGGCAGGCTGCGCCGCCCGGGCGGGAGCCCACCGGAGACGGGTATCGCAGCAGTACCTTACGTGGTCGATGGACTGTCTGGCTTGTAGCTTTGAGTAAGCACGTAGCGGGCCTCTGTCTCCCTCCCGCCTTGATCAAGCACAGGCAGCATCCCTCCACACGGGGCGGCGGAGGCCAGAGCTCTGGGAGCACCGGGGCCACCGTGGCGTGGGCTGCCCGCGGGCCTGTCGGCGCCGACAGGGGGCGCTAGAGCCCCGCCCTCGGCCCGCCACCCCCGCGCCTGCGCAGTAGCACCAACCGCTCCGCGCAGGCGCTCTGCCCCCCTCCCCGCGCTGCCTAACGGACGCTCCCGCCCCGCCCTCCCCGCGCATGCGCGCTGCTCCCCGCCCAGCCTGGCAGCGCCGTGGGCATGCGCACCGCCCCCTCCTGCCCCCTCCCACCCTACCGCACCCCCCCGGCGCGGCCCAGGAGCTCGGCGGCCGCTCGGCGGGCGATGCGGAAGGAGCCCGAGGACTGCTGAGCGGGCCGAGGCCCGGCGGGGCTCCCGGCGACCCCTGGCGTCGCTGCCGGCCGGGCCCGCGGGGCAGGGGCGGGGAAGGACGCGGACCCTCCACCGGCCGCTGAGGTGAGGGGCGGAGTGGGGCAGGCCGTGAGCGACGCGCGGCTCAGCCAATGGGAGAGTTCGCTTACGGGCCCCGCCCCTCGGGGCTCTCCCCGGCGGGTGATTGGCTGGCGAGTGAGGGGCGGGCGGCGTGGGCGGGTGCCGTCCTCGCGGGCGCCCCGTCGGCCCTCGTGCGCGGGCCCCGTGCTCGCCGCCCCGCCCCGGTACGGCGGCCGAGAGGGGCGGTACGGTGGCCGGGGGAGGGGGGGGGCCAGGCCGCCCCCTGCGGCCCTCCCGCCTGCCGCGGCCCAGTGAGTCACCGGCCCGGCCCCGGTGGCAGCGCCTTGCTAGCCGCAGCGAGCGACCGGGATAGCTCCCGTAAGAACACAGGGCCGAGTGGCGGTATGGGGGGGGCTGCGCCGCGGTTACCGTCAAACTGGGCCCTGCACGGGGCTGCCGTAACCCTTGGGCAACGCTGCCTGTCCGCTTCCGCCGGCCGCCGTTGGGCAACGCCGGTGGAGGGGGGTGGGGGGAGCCGGGCCCTTTAACGGGCGGAGCCGGAGCGGGCGGGGGCGGTGCTGCGTCCGCCTCCGCGGCACTCCGGGACTGGCGGAGCGCGGCCGGGCCGGCCCGCAGCTCCAGCAGAGTGAGAGCCGCCTCCGCTCCGGCCCGGCCCGCAGCCGGTCTGCCAGGCGGTGTCTGCACCCGGTGAGGGCCTGGGGTTGGGAACCGGGGGCTGCTCGGAGCGAACCGGCGGGGTCCCCTGGGGCTCAAGATTGGTTTCCCGGGAGGTGGAGGGTGGGTGTTGCGGTCGATTCTCCGCGCGGCTTCAATCCGGTGGCCCTGAGTCTCGGCATAAGGCTGTGGGATGATCTCAGTCTGATGATAAGCTATCGGTGTTCGTGGCACGGGTGCATCTAAAAGCTGTAGCATTAACCGTTTCTTTGCCTTTCTCCTTTTCTGGTGTTTGTCTGTGCAAAGGTCAAATGTTTCCATCCGTCGTGAAGAAGAAGAGTGGAGTCGGGACCTGCTAAGTGCTGATCTGCTTGTGCTCTGGACCATGGACTCATTGAGGGCATCCCAGGTGTGAAAATGTCCAGCAGTAACCGGGAGTTAGTGATTGACTTTGTTTCCTACAAGCTCTCACAGAAGGGATACAGCTGGAGTCAGCTGGAGGAGGAGGATGAGAACAGGACTGACTTTGCAGCGGAGGAGGCCGAGATGGACGGCGTCCTCAACGGGAGCCCCTCCTGGCACCCGCCCGCCAGCCACGTAGTGAATGGAGCCACCGTGCACCGGAGCAGCCTCGAAGTCCATGAAATCGTTCAAGCAGCCGATGTGAGGCAGGCGCTGAGAGACGCGGGGGATGAGTTTGAGTTGAGGTACCGGCGGGCTTTCAGCGACCTCACTTCCCAGCTCCACATCACCCCTGGCACGGCATATCAGAGCTTTGAGCAGGTAGTGAATGAACTCTTCCGCGATGGAGTGAACTGGGGTCGCATTGTGGCTTTCTTCTCCTTCGGAGGAGCCTTGTGTGTGGAGAGCGTTGACAAGGAGATGCGGGTATTGGTGGGACGCATTGTATCTTGGATGACCACGTACTTGACCGACCACCTAGATCCCTGGATCCAGGAGAATGGCGGATGGGTAAGAACTCCTCTTCTCGGTGGGAGTGGCAGCCCCTGTCCTCCCTTGCTCCAGGCCAGCAGCAGTACTGGCCAAACCAGAGCGTAGCTCCCTGCATTGTTTTTGGTAGTGCATGTCCTAGACCTTGCAGGGAGATAGAGGGGTGTGTGGCCTTTCCCTCTGTGCTCATAATACTCTGCCTCAAGAGTGTCAGTCCATCACAGTGACACAGTTTGTGCTCAGTCGTGTCCTTCTCCATCCCTATTTTTTCTCCTTCTCCTTGGATGTTATGTAAAAGACCTGTTTTCCAAGAGCCTTTGGAAATCTAATGTCATCCAAGCTTGTTCTTCAAGCAGGACCCCTTGCTCTTGGGCATGGTCCTGGTGTCATTTAACAGCAGGGAGTGGAGCTTCCTCCTCTCGGAGCTTGAAGTGCTCTGGCGGGCTGGCCTGCGGTCTGCTGGGGTAACAGCTACTTCTTCATTCTGGAGACAGGACTTTGCCTTCTGCCGTGCTCACGGTGAAGTGAATCCCATGGCAGATCCTTGTGGGTGGGTGGGCTGCTGGGCCAGTGGGAGCTGATGTGGTGGGAGCAACCTCTGCGCTGGCGAGCTGCTAAACCTGCAGCTGCTTCTTGCTTGGCAGGGAGCAATACTCCCAGCTGCCCCAGCAGCAAACCCTGTAAGCTTTCAATGGTGAGGTATTAACATGAATAAGCATTTCTTCAGGAAGCGTTCTTGAAATGCCGGGTCCGGCTGCGCGGTGCTGCCTGGGACTGCCAGCGGGAGGTATATGACCTACAGATGTCTGAGTTTTCTTTTTGCTTCTGCATCTTAGTGATTCCCCGCTGGTGTAACCTTTACTGGTGCCCCACTGGAAAGAGCTCATGCTGTCAGGCGTTAGCATCTAAACGGTGGGGAGTTGCCTTGCTGGTGAGCTAAGGGCTTTCAGCCCTGGTCATCTCATAGTCCATCAGCAGGCCCCTGCATCTTGAGGAGAGGGCAGGAAGCTTTGAGCCCGGCGTTGTGCTCTGCACCCTCCTGATAGAGAAGAGGCACAGGAGCCCCACAGAGCTCCCCAGCTCCTCGCGCTTGGCCGGTGGTGTCGGGGTCTCTGGAGAAGAGGGAAAGTGGGTGCACCTAGGGAGAGGGAGCAGGTTCACACAGGGTGCAGGAATTCCAGGAATGCGGGCTGCCCTGGGGCACTACCCGGGTGGGGCTGCTCGGGCTTGGTTTCGATTAATAACTGGGGATCTGCTGGCCATTTCATCAGGCTGTATCTGGCCCATTAGCTCTCTCATCCTGCAGATAACCCTGGCCAAATGCTGAGTTCCTTCCCCCTCCCTCTGGCTTTGGCTTTTAAAGCCACAGATTAGTCTTGGAATTGAGTGATCAAATTGAGGTTTCCAAGCTAGTGTGGCTGTTGCTGTTAGTGACGGATTGGGCTGTATCCTGGAGACCTAGGCGATAATGCAATCTGATTTTTTGTAAATGAACTCTCTGGGGGATTTAGATTAAATCACTGGTGGAAAATCACTGGTCCCTGCTTGTGGGGAATGAAATACCTCCTCCCTCTGTTCCCCACCCCCAACCATCATGGTTAAGACTCTTCAATTTTTTTTGTGTCTGTCTGTAAATTCATTGTTTGGAGCAAATATTTGTTCAACAGATTGCGGAAGGGTCAGGACTCCTCTTTATCTGACCCGCCCACCAGCTCTTGCTTTGAAGATCACCGTTAGCCGTGTTTCCCACCCAGGGGAACAACCTTGCTCTCTTCTTCTAACCTTGAACGGGGCTTCTAACTTCACCGCTCAGGCTGGGCTGCTGCCCAGGCTGTGCCGGTAGCTGAAGGGGAACCAGGCAGGGTGGTAAAGGCCATAGTTGGGGGGGATCCGCCCCACCAGCCACCAAAAAAAAAGGGCTGGGCAGTGTTGCTGCTGCCAGCCTGTTGCAAATCCCAACCCAGTTCTTGTTTGACGTCTCAGCATTAGCTTTCCTCCGCACTCAGGTTTCACCGTGTCCCTTCTCAGGGGACAGCCATGCAGCTCCAAGCGTAGGGATGGCGCGGTGCGGCGGCAGCACAGGAGCCATAAGAGCTCCCGAGTGCCTCACGCATGGGGTGTGCGTGGAGATGCTCTGCGACTTCAGCTGCAGGGGGGGAGAACTGCTGGCCTGCTGCCAGCAAGGAAAGGCAGTGCCACCTTGCACTTACTGTGACGGAGCGGTCCCTCTCCTGACACCCTGTTTGCACAGGGAGCCTGTTTGGTGCATCTGAGCTGTTAGAGCCCGTCCCATACAAACAAAGCTCTCCTGAGAGGTGCAGCAGGCGGGTCCTGGTGGGAGAGATGCAAGTTCTGGCAGGCCTGCTTGGCAGGGACCAGGTGGTTTGTGTTTTAGAGCGCTGCAGCACTTCTCTTCCTGGAAAGCCCCTCTGAAAGAGGGAAGGAGCGCGGCTCTATCACAGGTATCGCGCAGCCTGGTTGTGTAGGAAGCTCTATTTCATTCCTCACCAGTGGAACAAAGGCAAGCGTAGGATGGCTGTGGGGTGCAGGTTGCCTTTGAAGGGCCCTGTAGGCTGCTCTGTGCTGGGCTGTAGCAGTTTTCTTGAGAAATCATTTTTTGAGGCGAAGGGGAAATGGCAAATCTATCTCCATAGTGTAGTGAGTGTATTTTGTCACGTTTACTGTCCCTGCCTTGGTTTGCCCTCCTCTCCACAATCTGGCACTGAGAAAACAAACAAGAACAACCCAAGGGGGCCATTTAATAACCAGCCAGAAGAGACCTGCTGCCTTGGTGAGCCGTCAAAACCAAAGAGGAGGCTTTCCTGAGGCAGTTGTTTTGGCCAGGACCAGATTCCACTAGCTGTGAAGTTCAAACAGTGATCCCAGTGGGGATCGGGAGTCATGGGGGGAGAAATCTGATGAGTGGGAATGTAGGAGGGGGAAGCGCAGGGCGAGCGGGAGAGAGCCTGGCAGGCAGAGATGTACTGACCGTGTTTAATCTGTTTGAGAAAGGAAAGTGAGCAGTAGTTCCTGCCTGGTTGTGACTCTCCAATGGATGACAGTTTTTCTTTCAAGGTTGAATCTATGTTCAGAGTGAGGTTTAAAGAGGGTGTTCCTTGGGGGCTTGGAGGTAGATCGATGGACATAGAGGCAAGAGGTTTCCTGTTTGCAGGGGGTGTGGGGGGAACCAGCGGGAAGGGTCTGTGCCAGGCCAGGACTGAAAGCAAAGCGCATCTTTGCCACCAGTCTGTGACATCTGAATCCCAACAAGCTGGGCTAGGCTGAAAGAGGACTAACTGCTTCCCACCTTGGCTCTGTGCATCCCAGGCTCTCGGCTGGCCCTGACCACGCAGGGCTCGATATGCTGGGGTGTATTTCTTGTGTCGCTCTGTGGTGGACTGAAAGCTTGTGGTTCTGTTTGGGGAAAACCCTTAGAAGATGTCAATATAGCAAACTCATTTTCTACCTTTTAAATTTTTTTCTTGAATAATAGGAAATGACTCAGCCTGTGTCATATGACAAGAGTGCAGCTGGGATTTCGTCCTGTGCTCTTGCTGCAAGCTTCTCAATGGTTTCAGGTTGAGGGCAAGCCTTTGGTTTTCAGCTCTTCAGAAATGCTTTTTGGCCCTATGCCATCACCCAGGTAAGGCACACAAGCCTTCCCTGCAGCCACCACAGTATCTAGCTGATCCCGGGTGCCCCAGGATCCTCATGTTTTGTTGGTCTGAGCTTTTGGGGCAGTGTAAGATAAGTGCAAGTTTGAATTCTGCTGCTGTTGTGCCCTGAGACTCAGAGAGGAGTGGCCTGCTAGGTGTGGAAGGGACACACCTGCGCATCGCACTGAATGGGGAACGCAGCTCCCTCCGGGGTGAGCGCTGTTTCCCAAAGCTCTGCTGTTCTGAGTGTTAACACGTTGGGTTTCGGGGATGACACAGCACTGCTAATCCAGTTTGAGATCGCAGCCATCGGTTTAACTTGCTGGCCAGTAGGCAGCAGAGCTGGCTGTAGGAAGTGACTGTGGATAGCCAAGGCCACGCTTTGCTTAGAGATGAATCCCAACCAGTGGTCTGCGAAGCTTAGCTGGGTTATCGCTTTCCACTTTGTCCTCTGTAATTATTTTACAGTCTGGATCCCTTGCAGATGAGATGATGCCTCCATTGTCATCACCTGCTTGGGATGACAAAAATACTCTTCCCCTGCCAGCTGGGTCCCTCGTGTCCCTTCGCAGTACGGGCTGTTCCTCTCTGGCTGTGGGAACTGCCTGCCTGCCGGTCACTGCCTGCAGGGTCTTGGCTCGGTCTGTCCTGCCTGGCGTAGCCATCCCAGGTAGCTGTATCCTTGCTGGCGGCTGGAGATCTGGGCTCAGCATGCAGATCCCTGGCAGCTTCTCATCCTGCCTTCGACCTGGGAGGCTTTTCTGCAGTGCTCTCCAGGAAATGCCATTGGAATGACTTCCACTGCAGCTTCCTGCCCGGCCCGCAGCAGCATTCCTACCGCTAGACCAAGAACGACGCAGAGGCGAGTTTTGAGAGCTTTGCTCTTCGCCCCATTTACTGTTCTCCTTCTTTGGGGCCCTGCCTGTTTTCCTTGCTGCCTCTCGGTGTGCGGTGCAGTTTGATTAAGTTCCTTAGATCTGTGATTAGAGCAGGCGCCTGAAAGGCAAAGCTCCTGCCCGTCACTGGCTGTGGCTCAGAGCAGCCCACTTAACCCCGTGGTCTTTCAGGCAAAGGGATAGCGTTTCCTTCCCTCCCAGGGGAGCCACTGGGAACTCGGATTCATAAAGCACTCTGAGGTTCTTTAATCCGAAGAATGGAGTGTCGTTTCAAAAAAAAGACCTGTGAAATAACTAACAAACTGTTTCTTGCTCCTCTGTGTTCACAGCTGCTCTGGGTAATGTCAGTCTTCCTGATCATCCTGCTCCTGTCTGAAACTGGAGCTGGGTTCCCCCCAGCGCTGCCTGAGGTCTCTCCCCATTTCAGCAGCAATGGGGTGTCCCACCACAGCAGACGGGGTGGGAGGGAGCAGCGTGCTCTTTTTGCCCCATGTGGAAGCTACAGCTTTCTGTACGTATTTGGGGTGCTGCACCTGATTTCCTCCCAGCTTCCGTATGGTTTGTGTACGTGGTTTACCCCAGGGAGCTGCGATACGCCTGCGGCCCACAGCGGCTACAGGCTGAATGGGTGTGCAATGCTTCAAGGCCTTTGCTTAAGCTTCTCTCCTTTTGATTTTTACCAAGCTGCTGACGGCTGTAAGCACAGTCCCATCTTGATGTTACAAGGAGTATTTCTCCAGCAGCTCTTTCCCCACTAGCTGTAAAGCCGGAGTGCTCCCAGGAGGAGCTGGGGGAAGGGAAGGGATGGCTATCAGTTGTAGAAGTGTTGCAGACCTGCTGAACCGAGAGGAGAGGGATTAATGGTGGCTTCTGCTGTGGGAGCAGAAAGGGGCTGGGGGTGGCTGCTGTCTCCCCTCTGGTGACCCCGATGGCAGTCGGGATGTTGACCTACCTGCTGGCTGATTCAGTGCAAAGGTATGCTCTGCGGGGTGGCTCTGCCTTTGCATGGCAGGAAAGCAGCAAACCTCTCCTCCTCCTCCTCCACCCTCCCGAGAGGGATGTTACCCTTAAATGCTATTGTTCTGAGCAACTAAAGATTAACGCGGATAATGGAGGCATGAAAGGGAAGCCATGTCCCTCGGTGCCAGGGCACTCCTTGATTTGCCGCCCTGGCCTTGGACAGAGAAACCGTTCTCTGTACTCCCCGTGTGGAAGGACAGGCAGAGGGGTGGTTGGTGCAAGATCTCTCTGAAGTCCGGCTCCTAAGCGTCCTTGGGATGCCAAGGGCTTAAGTTAAGGGGACGTGCTTTCTAGAGGCGTGCGAGAGCGTTCCCCACAGTGTGCCCGTGGAGGGGGGATGCGATGGCTTTGCTGGGTGCACAGGGCCAGCTCCAGGCTGTGGGCTGGCCCTCACCGCGTTCAGGTGGGGAGAAGGGTTACTCTTTGCCACAGAAGCAGAACAGCCCAGCGGAGCAAGGGGGCAGAGGGCTGTGGGAGGCAGAGCCGTTAGCAGATGGCTCCAGCTGGGCTTACCGGGGGAGCAGGTGTGGGTTTCGGGAGGCAGCCTTTTAAGAGAGATGTCAGTTTTGAACCCGGGAGGCTTGAGGGGCTGAACCGTGGCTGCCACGACTCGCGTGCTGGGGAGCTGTGACCTAGTTGTGCTGTAGAAATGCTCGCTTTATTTTTTATTTTTAGGTATTTTGCTTATTTTATCCTCATGTTTAATTTAGTTAACAAAAAAAAAAAAAAAAAAAAGAATCCGAGGGCTGAGCAGTGCTGGGAAGGACTGCCTGCAGGCGGGAACGCCCGCTGCAGCTCCTCCGTGCAGCCAGCATCTCTCCAGCCGCCCGTGTCTTCTCTCGGACACGTGCTCACGTGTACCAGCCCAGTGCTGTCTCTCAGGATCTCTTTAATGGGAAACCCAGTGCACTCGGCGCTGCTGCCTGCCTCCGGGGTAGCGAGAGAGGGAGGAGCGGGATTCGGAGCATTAACCAGAGAGGCTCCCATGGCCACGGGGGGACTGTTTGAATGTCGTGCTGTAACTGGTCTGCCTTCCCTCTGCTACTGGGAGCAGGGAGCTGGGTGAGCATGGCGTTTCAGCAGGTTTGGGGCTGGTTACTCTCTCAACCACTGCTTGCCCCTGCGTTTGCACAGCATGCCCGGGGAAGGGTAATAGGCTGTATCTGTGAAGAGGGAAGTTTCAGGGGTCTGTGCAATTCCCTTGGGGAGAGCTGCTTGAATTTATTGCATTATCCTCCTTCCTGCTCAAGCTTGTGTTTCAGCTGTGTCTGCAGACGTAGCTTCTGATTTAAGTAGATCCAATTAGTAGCTAGCTTCTGGCATCAGTATCCTGCCTGGGGAGATGAGCCCTGGAGATGGGGAGCCTCCGGTGGGAGGGAGGCCGGGCTCAGCCTTTCTGCCCCGCTCCTGATCTAGGATGGAGCTGGAGCTCCCTGTCTCGCAGCCCTGGCCCTGAGCTCAGGAGGAAACCAAGGCAGGTGTCGTCTGCTCCACGCTCCACCTGGCCAAGAACAAAGAGCAGGCAGGTTCTCCCTGCCTGTACCGCTGCTAGCCAGGTGCTCTTAAGAGTGAAATCAAATACTCCAAAACGTGACATCTTGGCAGCAGGCAGGGCTTGGAGCAGGAACCGCTCATGCTGGGCGGTGTGCGAGGGGTCAATGGGCAGAGCCCTGCAGGGACCTGTCTGTTGAGGGCAGGACTGTGTGCCTGAGGGGAGAGAGCTGCTGAGCTGGCTGCTTCCCGAAGGAGCATGGAAGGGTTTTCTTCTCTACTGGAGGGTGAAGGGCTCTTTGGGAAGCTCAAAGAAGAGACCTAGGCTGACACAAAGCTGGTTTGGTTTGAATGCAGCTAATGCCACGCTCAGGTGGAGCGGGACAGCTGTCTGCATCACTTCATTAGTTCTCCAAATGATGCTAGTCCCATTTGCACATCTCTCTTTTGCCGTCATTGAGGTTGAGGAAGGTGCATGAGCATTGTGCAAGGAGCACGGCTGGCAGCAGTACGTGACATTACTCTGTGTGTGTAGCTTGTGGCTCAGGGTTTGGGCTGGGATGTGGGAGCTGGGCGTGTATGTGGCCCTGGGTAGTGTCTGGGTGACATATGACTTATGTATGGAGAAAATGAGGTGTTGCTACCTGTATATCAGCCATCACAGCAGTGTTGCAAGTGCTTCCATCCTGTAATGGTATGGCTCACCAGCGTATTAAACTTGCCGGAGAGCTAATATCTTTTATTAGAGCAACTGACCTCATTTAGAAGCTTCCAGTGCACCAGCCAGTGATTATTTCATGCAACAACACGTATGGAGGAGCCCAGGGCAGAGCACAAAGTCTCCTCGTGCTGCTCCGCTCTCTCACACATTTGCTGCATCAGCTGCCTACTCTGCTTCCTGCCCTCAAGTCAGCAAGGATTTTGCTAAAAGGGACTTCGTGGCCTGAATCATTTGAGATTTCATGTGGACTAACAGGAAGTGAAAACAGAATGAGCACATCTTCCTCCTCTTCCTGCACCTCCACCCTTTCCCCTTTTTCATTCAAGTGGCATGTAAGAATTACAGCAGCCTCATGAGGTGCTGGGACTGAAGTGGGAAGTGGCGAGGCTTGGCCAGCACTCCTCCAGGATGCTGGAGGACAAGTGGCTCGAGGCAATCGTGTGGCCCTTCCCCAGGACCTGTCTCCCACGGGGACTGTTCCTGCATCCAGCCTTGCTCCCGTGGGCTCTGGTAATGCTGCCGTTCCCTGCAGTGGGGGCTTGGGGTAAGGCTCGTGGTGCGGTTGAGAGCTGGAGAGGTCCATCAGCATCGCATGACTTGGCCTCTGGATAGGAGGGAACGTGGCACTGCAGCCGGGCACACGTGAGCATGGCACGTCTCCTCGGTGCAGGTTTCCCCATAGTTACACAAGGGCACGATTGCACAGGAGCTGTGACATCTGGGAAGAGCAATGACAAGGTGAAAATTGAGCTTTGTTCCTCGGGTGCGGGGGACCCTGCCGAGGTGTTTGTCCAGCGCCGTGAGCCGGCCACAGCGCTCGGGCTCCCCAGCACCGCAGGCAGCAGATAACCGTGAAATTAAAGCAGGAGCCTTCCCCTGCCCCCCGAGCGCGCCCCTCGCACAAAGGCGGGCAGGCAGGCAGGCTGCTCTGCCTGCCGGGGCTCAGACACCATCTGTCCGGTGGGGAGAAGCATCAGAGAGACCGTCTTTCCTCGGACTATTCCACTTAATGCCCTTTGGAAAACAATCCCATTCCCAGCAGGTGCTAATCTCTTGAGTGGATCCGGCTCAGCCAATGTGTTCTTTGCTGTGCCTTTGTACTGGAGCCTTGTCGCCTGCCAGCCGTTCTGCTGCCGAGCTCGCCCAACGCCGGCCGGGGCTTCAGCACCTTCGGGAGCCTTCAGCCTGGTTAGTTCTGGGAGAAACACTGATGAAAGATGGATGCAAGTAGATTAGTCATTCGCACCATCTCCCGCTTTAATACACATGAATGTTTCAGCAGATTTCTGGAACGGAGAGCGCAATTCCCTGCTCTCCATCTCGTGCTGTGCGCAGCAGTCTCCCGGGGCAGGGATGGGGGTTACAGCTGTCACCGGAGCCCCTTTCATGTATTTGGAAAATGCTGAAATTGTACTGAATGGTGTGGGGTTATTGCAGGTTTCCTGGAGCTGGTGATGAAACCAGTTTGACAGGAGGCTGCCACAGCGAGGATTAGGGATGGAATGTGCTAGTGAGGGTTTGTTTCTGGTTAGAAAGGAGCTGGCTCTGGCCCTCGCTAGGCTGAAGCCCCCGCAGGTTTGTTGGGCTTTGGGCTGTGTGCCCCATGGGCAGCCTCCCCGCGTGGTGCAGCCCAACGTGTGTGGGGAGGTGGGGATGTGCTTATTTAATGAACCTTTTTGAATTTATGGCTGCATCCCTCAGGGTTGCGGGTTTCTCTGCACGAAGAGCCCTGGAGCTTGGGCAGGGGCAGCACCCCAGCGCCTGCAGCACCCTGGTGCCCGCTCCCAGGGCAGGAGAGACAGGAGAGGCAGCTGGGCTGGTGGCATTCCCTGCCATTGTCATGGAGATCAGCAGCTGCTTCCCTGGAGGTCATCATTTGCATAACAGTTAGAGCTGGGTCTCTGGAGCATTTGCACCTGCGAGTGTGCTGTCCCCAGAGCCCCTTCCCCACCCCATACCAGGCTTGCCCAGGGTGCAGGTGGGGACCAGAGGGGTGAAGCTGAGGATGTGGAAAAGCTCGGAGACCCCTCTGCCTAGGATGGCATGTTTCCTTGGCATGCTGCCAGGTCCGGGGGGTCACATTGACCTCCAGTCCCGATACCGCAGGCAGTACTGTGTGACTGGCGCAGGCACGCTCGGTGTCCCTGCTGCCCTCATTTCAGGCCTGGGCTTCAGACAGGGCTGGGGATGGTCAGGGCCACACATGGATGCAGTGTCTGGGGGACAAGGGCAAGGGGAGGGCCTCCAGGATGTCTCTTCCACTTTCATAGTGTGTAGGGACCGGCTGAGCTGTGTTTACAGGATCCTAGTGGCAGCCTTTGGGAATATTTACGTTTTCTTTTTTTCTGAAAGATCTCAGCTGCCTTTTCCCCTCTGTGCTTCACCTCCAGGTTCACATATGCCAGTCCCATGTGGTGAGCTGGCAGCCCGAAGGGGCTCTGGGAGCAGGTTGCTGTCGATGCAGGGCTTTGTTGAGGTCGGCGCTGAGCTGCTGCCTTTCTTTTTTTCCATGCTTGTCTCACTGCTCAGCACAAAACTGTTCCCAGCATCTCATTAACAAATGTCTGGTCATCCAGATGACTCCACTCCTGGCCGGCGATTGGTGTTAGACCTCTTAGCAGTAACACAGCTGTAGTTACGGCGAAGGTATAACAGAAACAGCCTTGTTTTCAAGTGAAACATTGCCTCGTGACAAGCATGCATGGATTGGGAGTCAGACGCTGTGGCTCATGCTGCTGGCTCGTATGCAACTCTAGGCAAAGCATTTAACTGCTCTGCACCTCTGTTGATCTGTCTGGGAATGATGTTGACTTATTCCACGGGGGGGGGTGGAAAACCAACTAATGTTTGATAAAACACATTAAGATCCTTGTGTGAGAAAGGCTTTTGTACATGCAGAGCTGGTTGCTGTGGGTGTCTGTCTCGGAGACAGGCTGGCTGGGTGTCAGGGGTGTAGCTCCTGCTGGAGGCAGATTCTCCCTGTCGAAGTTGGACCGAGTGACGCTGGTTCACTATGAATAGTCTGGGTAAAGCCTGTCTCTTCTCTGCTGGTTATCAGAGCTTTGTACCGGTGTCTCAGTGACCTCCATACCCTTCACCTCCCTGTGCAAGGGAAGCTTTGAGCACCCAAACTCTGCCCTTCCCAGCGGCCAGCACCCTCCCCTTCCCACTCTACCCCTGGCTTAAGAGAGACCAGATGGGGATTCATTGCCCACATCTGCTTCCTTCACCTGCCCTCAAGGTTCAGTGTCGTTTACTGAATCCTCTTTCCTCCAGAGTTGGGGCTTATCTTGAAAGAGGAACCCGCTCTACTCTGCTCTGCATGCCCTGAATGGCAACTGTTCTCCCTCCCGCTTGGCCGGGGGGAGCTGCTTGGGCAGCGCTGGTGAATGAAACCAGCTGAACCTCTGGGGGTGGCTACCAGCAAGAGGCTGAAACTCTGCGTCTTCCCCTTCTCATTTCCAGGCTAGGATGTCAACACTGTGTCAGCCAGACCTTGTGCTTAATTAGTTTGCTCTGCCATCCAACATAGAGCACTTTGGGTCAGACCTACTCCTCTTTTCTCTCTGCCGCAGTGTTGTGTATGGCTGGGCAGTTTTTAAATGGCTGCTGCGTCTTCCCCGGTGGTGGGTTGCGGTTTGGGGCACTGTAGGTGCCTCCAGAGCCTTTGGCACTGCAGAACCTCCCTGCCCTGTGAGGTGGTGGGCACCGGTGGAGTCTGGATCTCCAGGTCCTCTGTCTCCTGCAAGCAGCCCGTGCAGCTGGAGGGAAGTCGTCGCCCCCAGCAAGTGCTGGTTTAGACTCCAGCAAGAAAACGTTGTGTCCTTCCCCAGCGCTGGGGGAGGAGAGGCAGAGCCGGGCGATTGCCTTTTGCATATGCATAACCTCTCGCTGCTTCCTCCTCCCCTGCCCCAGAGCATCCTCCTCTCGGATGTGTCTTACCCGGGGTGGGGAAGGGGATGTGACGGGTGTTCGGTGGTGGAACAGCCTGTCCTCTCTGGGGTGGAAGAGGCCCACGGGCACACGGAGAGGGCGGTTGAGACACTGACGTGCTGTTGCTACCATAGTCCTTGGGAGCTACTCAGGAATTCCAAATATTTCCTCTCAGATAAAGGTGACTGGGGGAGGCCAGAAATATCTGGACGTGTCTGGGCAAGCCTGAGATCCCAAACACCAGGCCAGAGAGGTCAGAATCGGTACTGGGAGTGCTGGGCTTCAGGTGCAGAGCAGCCGGGGCCCGGGGCGGTGTGGGAACTGAGCAAGCTGCCTTTCCCTAACCTTCAACCCACCCCAAGGATGGGGCGGGAGGACACTTCTGCCTGTTTTCCCACTCCCTCTGGTCTGGGATTGCCATTCCCAGGGGACACATCTGGGATCACAGTTGGGTAGGGGCTGAGCTATTGCAGCCTCCTGGGGATGGTTTCCCTGAGGAAGGGCAAGGGACTGTCCTCCTGAGTCTCCCACAGCCCCCAGCTTCATCTCCAGCAGCTGCTGCTCCGTCCCCAGGGGAACGAGAGGGGCTCGTGTCCCCTCCCTGCCCGTGCGGGGCTCTTGTCGTGCTCTTCTCCATCTGTAGCACCCGATAGCTCTCGGTTCACCGTATGCCATTTATCTCTTGTTCAGCAAACACTTCCTTTTCTTAGAAGTAAGGGCTTCAAAACATGCTTCTTGGAACTGCCTTTCCCCAAGCTCGGCGGGACATACCGTGGAGAAGGCAGCACCAGGGCTCGGCTGCCAGCCCTCCCCAGCTCCCTGCCCTGGCTGTGGGGGCCCTCTCGTGGTGCCTGCCCCACTGCCAGCCCTGCGGGGAGGCCGGGTGACTCTGCAGCCCCTTCCACCTCGGCAGCCTTCCTGGGGACGGTGGGGACGTCCCCTCCCATGGGTCAGGAGGAGCCTGCAGAGATGTGTGGGGCTCCATGGGGCAGGCCTTACTGAATCCCCGAGCAAAGTGGCTTTTTCTGAGGAATGCATCATGATGGGCGTCACCTCCCTCCTCCCACTGGGCGCTCCCGCAGCATCGGGTGCTGTGGGTGCACGGCTGGGACATACTTCCAAGGGAAGGACCTTCCCCAGGGATGAGGGCCCTGGTACAGAGGGATGTTGTAGGGGTGGTGGAGGCACTCCACAGCGGGTGTTTTTGGACAAGTTCGTGTATTCTGCCCCAGTTCCCTTCTGCCCTCTATCTGTGCCAGCCTGCGCACTGCATGCTGAGCTCTGTCACCACTCCGCTGCTTGTCACCACCTATCAGCAGAGGGATTTCCTGTGCCATAATTAAAAATATCCCTTCCCTGGCTTTGGGCTCTCATCCCTCTCCTGCAGCATGTCACTGCAGGATGTTTCCACTATTTCCATGGCCATCACCTGGGCAGGCGGCCGGGCAGAGGGGCTGGGAGTGGGCGGCAGCCCTCACCTTTCTCCCTGGATGGCAACCCGCATGTGAGCCGCCGTCCTGCCCGTTCCTGTAGGGCTGGGGTGCAACACACCACCTCCGCGGAGCCTGTGCCAGCTGGCAGGGCCGGTGGGAAGCGAGCTGCCTTCTGCCACTCTGTGTGGGTGGTGGGAGTCACGGGGAAGGTTGTCACATCCCCGGAGAGCGCTCTGAGTGAGGCAGCAGCAGTGACGTGCCCCAGGGTGAGTTAGCAAAGTCCCTGTTGTCCCAGTGCCCTGCCCCCTGGTCTGCTGATACCTCCTCATGGTCGAGGGGGTGTGAAAGGCAGCCGGGGGAGTTGGGAGATGCTGGAGACGGTGTTTGGTGTAAGGCAGAGAAGAGCTTTGGTGGGGCAGAGGTGGGTGCTGAGCTGCCACCTCACCTGGGTGGTTGTTCAAGTACCTGATCCCCTGTGGCGGGGATACCTGTGGCCGAGGAAAGGGACACAGCCCAGCTCCCTGGAAGCGAGTGTGCCTATCTGTTGCACACTTTGCTGTGAAAAGTTGTGTGTGAGCTTGATCTTGTGTGTCAAGACGAGGAGATACCTTGCAAGCTGTGACCATGATGGGGCTGTTTTGGGGGAGCCAGGGGAATGGCACCGTGTATCCACAAGTCATGGAGAGGCACCTGCCTAAAGACCCTCTCTATCCCAGCCGTGATCCGGGCACCAAACCCCCCGCAGGTCCTGTGGGCCAGGCATGGGAGGCATCTTAGGGGCAGAGCTGCCAGACCCAGGCAGGCAGGGATGCTGCCTCTGCCCCCAGGGAGGCCATGGTGAGGCATGACACAAGCACAGCGTCAGCTGGGCTTATCTCTGCTTTCCCAGAGCAGCCGGGTTACTGGAACTGCATTCACTTATCAGGGAACAGGGGACCTTGCCGGGAAGATGGGCTCAAGATGCGACAACGTCAAACCCCTTCTGACGCCGAGGTGTCCAGCGCTCTGAGCTGCTGGCGATCCCTGAGCTCGCAGCTCCAGCTCCCTCTAGCCCCAGTGCTCCTGCTCAGCCCTGATAAACCTGGGAGCTGCTGGGGCGTAAAGTTCTCAGTTTCATGTTGCCTGCCCATGGATCCCTCCTTCCCTCTGGTGTGTGTGGCCTGTGGACATGAGCTATTCTCATGGTGGTCTGAGGTCCCTGGGTGCCCAAGGGAGCAGGAGGGGTGACATCGTGCCGTGGGGGTGCTGCATGGGCGCAGGGGGCAGATGTGCTCTCTGAGAGCCTCTTCTCAGGAGCAGTTCAGCTCTGGTGGTCTTCTCTCTCTCTGCTCTCCGTCTCCCCTCATCCTAGGCCATGACAATCTGTCCCCAGCCCCATCACATGCCTCCCTGTGGCCGTTTGCTGCGCAGTGGCTCTGCTGAATCTGACCAGCTCTGGCTGCTGCAGGTGAAGGACTGGAGGTGGCCGGCTCGGACAAGCTGGGCCGGAGTGACTGCATTCCTGGCTGGGCCTCGTGCTTGGCCCGCTCTCCCGAAGCCAGGGGGTAGGCAGGAGTTTCGCGAACCCAAAGTGGTCTGCCTTCGCCGCAGGGATTCGCAAAATCCACATCATGCTGTGGAGTAACCTGTGATAGCCAGGACATGAGAGCGCTTGTCTTGCTGGGATGCGGCTCTGGGGAGAGAGAGGTGGGAGGCTCTGCTTTGGACCCAAAAACGGCGAGGAGGATGTGAGGTGTGGGCTCCTGCCGCAGCCGTGGGCACCAGCCCTGCTTCCGCTCCCCCAGGCCTTGGCCATGGAATAAAGCCCAGCGTTTTCCTGCTGCAATGATTTCTATCACACTTCGATGCTAATTTTAGAGAGCCTAGAGCACGTGATGCATCTCCTGCCCTGCCCGCGTTGTATTCTCCGTGCAAATCCTTTCTGGCATCCACTTTTCTCATGACTGGTCCTGTGCTTCCCCCATCGCCCTCTGTGCGTGATTCAGAGCGAGGAAGCACAAGGCGTCTGTCATCCGCCTGGTCCCCACCACCGCTTTCCTGCCAGCAGGAGCCCAGCAGCCTTCCTGCCCCTTCCCGTGGAAGAGGAAGGAGCCCCAGAAAGCGTCAGAGATGGTCTCTGTGCTGCACTCCCACCCCTCTACTCACTGCTTCTCTCTTCCCACAGGAGCGGTTTGTGGACCTCTATGGGAACGATGCTGCTGCCGAGGTGAGGAAGGGCCAGGAGACCTTCAACAAATGGCTCCTGACCGGGGCGACAGTGGCAGGAGTGCTTCTGCTGGGATCCCTGCTGAGCCGCAAGTGACCCACCGCCGAGTCCCCCCCGTCGCCAGGACGACCACGCCTTCACCACCACATCCACTACACTCCGCTCCCGAGCACCGTCACCGGCGCGGGGGGCAGCTCCTCCAACTCCCGGGCGAGCGCCCCGCTCCACGGAGCTTTCTCCCTCGTGCCGCCAGCTCCTTTTATCGTAGCCTCCTCTTATTTACCGTTCCGTTGTGTTTTAAAAGGCGCTGAGACCAATGCAGCACTTCAGGCAACAGCTCCCAGCGCTGGGAAGATCCAGGCAGCCGGGGAGAGTACTGGATAGAAAGTGTCCCCAGCCTGCAGGGTCCTCTAGATCACTTTCAAGAAAATAAACAGACTTATTTTTGCATGTGTGAGTGCGTGCGTGTGTGTAGATGTGTCACTAATATAAGGTTCCCCAGCCAGAGCAAGGGTATAGGCTCCGTGCCCCCGTCTCCGGCATGCTCAGGCCCTGGGAAGAGGCAGGCTGCAGAATGGGATGGAGCTTCCCTGCAGCATCACTGTCCCGTCCCCGCTTCCTCCGGGCAGAGTTCATCCCTGTGGTGGGTGGGAGCCAGGAGGAAGAGGCAGAGGTTGGGGGCAAGGAGCTCTGTGCTCCTGTCATCCTCTGAGCCCCTTTCACCCCAGACATCAGCTGCTGGGAGTCTCGGGCGAGGATGATGTGTGAGGCCGAGGGTTGTGCCCGGCTGGAAGAGATCCTCCTCCTCTTCCTCCTCCTCCCTCTGAATGTAGATTGCTGTGGGGCTGTGCACAGCCCTCCCCACACCTGCTCCTCCGGGCTGGCAAAGGAAGAAGGCAGACGAGGGAGGAGAGAGCTTTCCTTGGGCCCTGCCCTGGCAGAAGGGGCTCTGCAGAGGGCTGGAGCCGTGGCATCCAGCAAGTGCAGGAACAGAGACTTTGCGGGGGTGGAAGGGGCCGGGGGAGCGATGCTCCTGCCCTTCACTGGAGTGGCAGCAGCCCCACCACGGCCAGTCCATGGGGGTAGTGGGTGAGCGAGCCCGGGGAGGCTGAGAGCCGTCCCTACCACCGGGAAGCCTCTTTGGGGACAGCAGGAGCCGCTGGCTTCTCCTGCACTGCCCTGGTTGCTGCCGGTCCCCAGAGCACAGGCAGATCCCTGTCCCCGTGGCATGGCTGTGACGGGTGTGTGCAGTGGCAGAGGTGCCTGGCTTCCCCCCCGCTCCCCGCGCTGCTCCTGCTGCCACTGGGGCATGGGACCTCCAGGCTTTGAGCTGAAATTAGCTTCAAAAATAACCCCTCGTCCTTCGGAGACCACCACCGGCAGACCCAGCTGTCCAGGCGGGCTTGTCTGTGTACATACCGCCCACGCTCTGCTGTACATATCCGAGTAGTTTTTAATTCATTTGTGAATACTCTTAATGCTATTTTTGTTATCTTGTCTGTCCGTATTTATGTGTGGGGCCGTGCTCCCTGCAAAGGCCAAGGTGGGATGGAGGTTGGGGGGGGGGGGGGACGGGGACCGGAGGCTCCTGGGGGGTCCCGTCTGGCCACCGAGCACGGACTCGCGCTCCCCATATAGGATCCTACGTGGGGAGTGCGAGGATTAGCATTAGCCCGTTGAACGCTTCAGTTTGCAGGTGGAGGTGTCCACTAATAAACTTGTCATTGAAGCTGCTGATGGTGCTGTGGTCTTTGTGGGCACAGTGGCGGGGGGTGATATGGGCATGAGCTGTCTTCAGATGGATGGATGGATGGATGGATGGATGGATGGATGGATGGATGGAGGGGGACAGATCATCTCCCTGCCTGGGAGAAGGGTTGGGGTGCTCTGGGTGCGTTGCTGTTGTCCCCAAGGGGATGGTGCTGGGTAGGGTTGGCGTGATGAGGTGCTGCCTGTTTGGGCATGGAGGAGGACATGGCTGCCTGTCTCCGTCACAGGCAGCATCGGGGCAGATCCCCTGCCTGTTCCGTCCACTTCTCACCAGGTGCAGGCTCCTGTGTCACAGAATCATTGAATCAGAATGGTTTGGGTTGGAAGGGACCTTAAAGATCATCCAGTGCCACCCCCTGCCCTGGGCAGGGACACCTCCCACCAGCCCAGGTTGCTCCAAGCCCCGTCCAACCTGGCCTTGAACCCCTCCAGGGATGGGGCAGCCACAGCTTCTCTGGGCAACCTGGGCCAGGGGCAAAGAATTTCACCTTAGTATCTCATCTAAATCTCCCCTCTTTCAGTTTAAAACCATTAACCCTCGTTCTATCGCTCCACTCCCTCATAAAGAATCCCTCCTGTAGACCCCCCCCCCAAGTCCTCGTCGATCGGGCTGGAGAGCCCAGTCCGGGCTTTTAGCTGGGCTGGGGGGGGCTGGTTTTGGGTCTGTGGGCTCAGCACCGGCAGGGAGCCGGGCAGAAGGAGCATCCACAGCCACGTCGGAGTGAGGCGAGCAGGGGCCCGCAGCCCCCGGCGTCCCAGTGGGTGCCTCGCTGGCTGTCACAGCCCCCGCCCCAGCGTTCCCAGGGCTGCCCCTCGCCCCCACTGAGCTGGGAAAAGGGGAAAGCTCCCCCCAACCCCACCTTCTCTTTTGCGGGGGGGGGGAGGCTCATGTCGGCATGGTTTGAACCCCACACCCCGGCAGGATGGGGCACCACTGCTTTTGCGGCTCAGCCTTCCCCACGACCCCCCCCCGCCCGCATCATCCCCTCCGGGGTGCGCAGGGGCCGGGCGGGGCGGTGTCGGGATGGGAAGGGGCGGGCAGCGGCGGGGACAGAGCGGGGCCTGGCCCCGGGCCGGCGGGAGGCGGTGGGAGCCCACGGACACGAGCACCATCCCGTGGGCGACGGGGGAAGCTGCCGCCCAGCCGCCGCCGCAGCGGCCACTGCTGGGGCCGTTGGAGGGCAACCGCGTGGCCAGCACAGGCACGAGGATTTGGGGTGTCGCCCCCGGTCCCCGAAAGCCACCAGCCCCCCCCCCCCCCCCGAGCCCCCCACACCCCTGTGATCCCGACGGGACCCCACGCTGCCGGGGACTCGGCCATGCCCCAGCAAGGAGCCGGGAATGGGACCCTGCCTGGGGGACCCGGCCGCGGCGGGGGGGTGTCCCCAAGCATCACACGCCACACCAGGCTGAGCCACACTCCCGGCTTTAATGTTCGCTGAGAAGCCCCCAGCAAGTGGTGGGGTCGGTGGGTCCCACGGCTGGGTGGCTCTGCCGGCCATGGGATCCCGATGGCACTGGCTCATCCCTGGCTGCCAGCAGGATGATGATGGGGACACGGTTCATGGGGGGCTGGTAAGTTCCCACGCAGCTGCTGGTCTCAGGACTCGACCTCAAAGGTCCTTTCCAACCATGAAAATTCTATGATTCTATGAGTCTGTGATTCTTTGACTTCTACTGCAGGTCTGTGGCGATGAGCATGAAGCCCTGTGGGGAGATGGGGTGAGAGGGGGGGACATGGGGGATGTGGGGGGCACCGGGGTGAGGGGACAGTGGCAGCACCCACCTCCTGCAGCGAGATCCGGGGGTTGAGCAGACTGAGGCCGTGCGGGGTGGGCAGGGGGATGCCGGCCTGGAGACGCTCTGCAGGGAGAGCAGAGCGTGAGGGGGGCAGATGGGCTGGGGGGGGGGGCGGATTGGGGACAGGATGGGGACAGCACTCACTGTTTGCCCAGGGCACCCCGAAAAGCCACAGCGCGAACTTCAGCAGGTTCTCCAGCCTCTTCACCTGCGGGATGGACAGACCCCTGAGCCCAGTGCGGGGCAGGCAGAGGGGGCCGCGGCGCAGGCAGGGCTCAGGTCCCCTGCCAGGGCTGCACCCATGCGGGCCTTGCACAGGGTCCACAGCACCCCCAAAACCCATCCCCCCAGGCAATCCCCGACCCCGCTGCCAGGCTGGTGTGGAGCGTGAGGGTCCCCTTGGCTGCCCCATCGTGCCCCCAGCATGGCCGCTTACCTCCACTGGGCCCACATGCGACGTCACCTGCTCCACGCTGAGCCTGGAGGGCAAGAGCAGGGTGAGAGACAGGTATGGGGACGGGGACTGTCCCCTCCTGGGGCAGGGATGGGCTGAGCTCCATGGCAGGGCTGGGAGCCCGGCAGAGCAAGTCCAGCTGAGGACCTCGCCAGGGTACAAGTGCCCGGGCAGTGGTCATGGCCAAGAGCTCGGGGGAGGGTGCGGGGGCTCTGAGCAGGCAATACAGGACCTGAGGGGGCAAAAGGTTGGAGGTGGGGAATGGGGGGAGCTCTCTGGGGACATCCATGGGGAGGCCAGACTTAGCATGGGGCTGGGGACTCACCCCTTCAGGCTCACGGTGCCCCCGAGCCTGTTCCTGGTGATGATCGGCTTCCCCGTCACGTTGGCATCCTGCAGCCACAAGAGACGTCAGAAAGATCAGGGCAGTCCCTGCAATTCTGCATCGCCCAGTATCACCTACCATCACCCACCATCACCCAGCATTGCCCAACATCACCCAGCATCACCCGGTGTCACCAGCTTTGCCCCAACATCGCTCCGCACTGCAGAGCATTGCCCAGCACGGCCCCAGCCTGGAGCGCAGGCAGCGGACCCTGATCCACGACACCACCAGACACTCACAATGTTCAGCAGAAAAGCAGGGACACGGGTGGCGTTGGGCAGCACCACGAAGGCCTCAGCAGAGCTGAAGAGGGCCCCGTGCAGGGCATCGGGGCGGCAGGAGAGCCGGGGCTGCCGGCGGGCTGAGAGGCGCAGCTCCATGGGGTGGTCCGGGTAGCGCTCCTGCAGCTGGGGGGACGAGGACTGGGCTGGTACGGAGCCACGCTGGCACTGCCAGCACCACGGGCACCAGCCTGGGCTCCCAGCCGTCCCCCACCACTGCCCAGGGCCCGTGTGCCCCATCACCGTCCTGCCCTGCGCTGGGTCAGGCAGGGTGGGCAATGAGTCCTGTCTTGCCCACATCCTGTCCTGCCCATGTCCCATCCCGACTGCATCTCATCCTGCCCATCCTACCTGCGTCCCATCCCGTGTCCCATCTCCCCTGCATCCCAGTCCCCCTGTTTCCCAACCTGCCTGCATGCCATCCTGTGTCCCACCCCTCCTGCGTCCCATCCCCTGTCCTGTCCCTCATACATCACATCCCACCCCTCCTGCATCCCATCCCCTGTCCTATCCCTCACACATACCACCTGCATCCCATCCCACGTAACATCCCTCCTGCATCTCACCCCTCCTGCATCTTATCCTGTGTCCCATTCTCCCTGTGTCCCACCCCACCCATACCCACCTGTGGGGAGAAGAGCCCCATGCTCTTGGTCTTCAGCTGGAGTGGGAACCGCCGTGGGAGCTGGAAGACAGAAAGAGATTGCGACGCCGATGCCACAAGGCACAGATAGACACAGGGACACCATGTCGGGACCCTGGGAGAACAGCCCTGCCCCACAGCCACGGCTGGAGCCGTCCCTACCATGTCACTGGAGATGTTCCTCTCCAGAGCTCCAGCCGTGAAGTATGTGAAGGCGGCCGAGTTGGCAACGAACTCGGTGATGGCCAGCAGCAGCATGGGCTCGTGCACCGTGGCCAGTGCCATGGGCAGAGCTGCAGGCAACGCCACGGGCAGGGGCACGGGCTTCGCCGAGGAAGGCCTCTGCTGGTACTTGCCCACCCTAAAGAACTCCCCCTGTGCAGACAGACAGACAGACAGATGCAAGGCTCAGCCCAGCTCCCCCAACTCCCCATTACCAGAGCCAGCCCAGGGACACCCCGGATGGTGTTACCTTGAGGGCGATGTCCCCATGCTCCGCTGTGATGGCCGGCCGCCCCAGCAGGGAGTAGTCGATGGCGGCGAAGGAGTCCAGCTGGGTGGACACTGCAGGGACACAGGGGCAGTTGGGGGGAGCCAGACCGCCCACCCCCTCCTGCAGCCCTCAGTCCCACAGACCCCACTGGGCACCAGCCCCACACAGAGTGTCACCTGGGCCACCCTGCCCCGTCCCCTCCAGCCCCAGCCCTGGTCCCTGGGGTCCCCTCACCCACCTTTCATATGCTTCAGAGCATCCTCCAGCCTGCTGATGCTCCTGCGGAGCTCGCGGCAGAGCTGGAAGCAAATCAGGGTGTCAGCAAGCCCACGGATGGGTGTCCCCCACCCTGCTCACTTGGGGGGACAGGTTGGGGGGACACCAGTTCCCCATGGCACAGGGGCTGAGTACCCACCTCCTTGTTCAGTTCCTGACGCAGGGCTGTCTGGAGCAGCGGTGCCAGCAGGTTGTAGAGCCAGCTGTGGGGCAGAATGGGGTCCTCAGGTCACCCCAGGGTGCCCCAGCCTCCCCCAGCCCAACACCCCAGCTGGGGGCACCAGGGAGTCCCCATGGAGGGGGATGGGGGTCCCGGCATCACCTGTGTCCACGGTGAAACTCCAAGTGCAGGTCAGTGCCGTGGGCGTCGCAGCCGACGCTCCACACCATGGGGCGGTCGCTGCCATCCACGCTCACTCCCATCACCGCCGCCACGGCCAGGTCACGCATGCGGAGTTCGACGGAGCCCCTGTCCTGGCTGAGGACAGAGCGGGTAAGCACGGGGACAGCGGTGGCCCCGAGCCACCCTGAGCCACCCAGGTCCCCGTCCCTCTGCCCCATGAGGGTGAGGACTCACATGGCACCCAGCTGGGCTCCCCAGTCGGCACTGAGCCGGATGCGGGCGCTCTGCACCGTCAGCCTCACCCCCACGTCCTCGGCGAAGTCCACGGTGGAGTCATTTATCTGCAGCTCATGGATGTGGATCCTGCACGACACGGGCAGCCTGGGCTCGCAGCTGCTCCTGGGGCACGGCCGGTATGGGGATGGGGATGGGGACAGGGATGGGCATGGGGACAGGGACCCCACGGGCAGCTCTTACCGGGGCACAGTGTAGGTGAGTGTCCCAAGGAACGGGCTGTGGTAGGAGCCCGTCAGGTTCAGCTCATGCTCCTTCTGCAGCAGTGACTGGAGCTGCTCCAGCCCAAACCGCCGTCCTGGGGCAGAGCAGGGATTTAGGGGAGGGCGCCGGGGAAGGGGCTGGGGTGCTGGTGGGGCGAGCAGCCAGGTCCAGGACACCCCTCCATCCCCCATCACAAGCGGTCTGAGCATTGTCCCCCTCCACCCCCTACCCAGTTCCCCCACGGGTGGTCAGGAATGTGAAACCCACCGAATTCCAGCGCCCTCCGGGTCAGCCGGGCCTTGATGCCGGGGTTGGTGCCAGCTGCGGGCATGCAGGCAGTCAGCAGGAGCAGGAGGCAGAGCCATGCCGGCCCAGATGTGCCTTGGGGATGGTGCCGGGACCTGGAGGCTGGAGCAGAGGACATGGCTGTGGGACACCCGGCCGCTGCGGAGACCCCGTCCCCGTGCACCAGCCCAGCCAGGACTTATACTGGGGACAGAGAGCACTGGGTGACATCAGCCTCCTGCGCACATGCGGGGCTCACCGCAGCGCTCCGGCCACCAAAAGCCCGGCCTTGCCTAACACATGACTCAAAGGGGAAGCCAGTTCCCCCGTTGTTTCCCACTCACGCCAGTCGTGTGAGCGGAGAAAAGCAGGGTCCCCCACCATGCCACTGCCAGCCCCCCACCCTGGGGGTGTGTGGGAGCTGGGGGCACTGGCCAGGGCTCCTGATGGGGGCACATGGCTGGCATGTGGGGACACACAGAGACAACAGCTGGGCCAGGGTCTCAAGGGGGCTTCAGCTGTTCCCAGCCTGGGGGTGATGGAGGACCAGGGGAATGTGGCAAGTCCGTCTATTGGCACGGGGGGGGGCTACACCAGGGGACAGGGCTCGATTCGCTTGCACAGGGGAGTGGTGTTCCCACTTTTGTAAAGCTTCTGGGGACCCTGCCTGGGAGCACCCAAACCTCAGTGGGTGTCAGGTTGTCTGGGGCATGGCAGCAGCCCCCAGGGAAGAGTGACGGCAAGGTCAGGACAGTCAGAGCGAGAGCAGAACTGTGCAATCCCCTCCAAAAAACCCCCGCCGCAGGGGAAGAGCTGCTGGTGCTCCCAAACCCGCTGCCGGCAGGACCGTCCTGAGCCCCTCTGGCCAGTGCTGCGGACGGCACCAGCCACGTGTCCGGCTGCCTGCCTGGACCTGCCCTGGGAACAGCACCAGGGACCCTAAGATCCCTCCGTGGGGGCAGGGCTCCAACCCAGCACCATGGGGGGACATAGTGCCTATGGCCATCCGCATCAGAGGGACCACAGTCCGGCATAATGCACCTTACGGACCCCTTGAGGGCAGGTGCCCACTTGCCCGGGACCCCCAGCTCCACCAGGCACAGCCACAGCGATGGCCACGGCCCCAGCAGTGTCCCAAAGGCCAGCATTGTCCCCCAGCCCCACACCCACCATGACCCCTCTACCCCTGGGTGCCCCTGCCCTGTACCAAGCCTCACCACGGCAGATGGTCACGGTGCCCCACGCCGCAGGGGCCATGGGTCCCACTACAGGTCCCAGCTCCACCATGTCCTCGGGGCTGTATGTGGCAGTGAGCAGCAAGGACCGGCTCTGACGCCAATGTCTATCCCAGGGCAGCCAGGCTGGTTGGACTAGAACGTCACTGGGTTCCCCAGTCCCTAATCCCTTCCGGGATGAATCAGGTCCCATCAAAACAACATGGGACTGATCGGGGCGCAGGTGCCCACGGGGCTGGGCCCTCCCTGGGGCTCTCCAGTGCATCCTGGTGCGGACACATCCAGCATCCCGGCACGTGGCAGGCGGCTCAGCCCTGCCAAGCCCTGCTCTGAGCCCGGGCTGGCTCCGCACAGCTCCTTCCCCTGCTCTCTGTCTGTCCCCGTGGTGCCAAGCCCCAGTCATGGCAGCCCAGTGGTACCACCCGGCGTCCCCATGCCCTGAGGCAGGGATGATGATGTGTGGGGCTGCATTGCGAGGGCTCAGCCATGGAGCACACAGGGCTTGGGCAGGGGTTCAGGGTGGAGACGTGGGGACACGCATCGGCACGCACAGAGCCCCTCTCCCCACAGCTCCAGCCGGAGCTTCCACATCTGCCGGCAGCGAACGGGCAAGGACGGCCCCGGGGAGCACGGCAGGGATGCGGCAGGGATGCGGCCGCCGCGCCGTGGCGTGGGGAAGAGCCCCAGCATCCCCCGCACAGAGCAGAGCCCCCAGGGCCCGGTTTTCCCTGCTCCGGGCTCCTCCGTGAGGGCGACTCGGGCCGGGCCGTGCAGTGCGAATGGGCACCGGGAGAGGGACCCACTGCCCCGGCAGCGCTGCGTCCCGGGAGCGGGCGGGAGCTGGTGCCTGCCGCGGTGCGGGGGCCATGGAGGGGACACCGGTGGGGACGCTAGAGGGAACCCGAGGGGGTGTGATGGAGGGGACCCCCGTGAGGATGATAGAGGGTACCCATCCGATGACAGAAGGGACACTGGGGCTGATGGATGAGTTCATCCACAAGGACTCAGAGCCCACGGTGCGCGCCTCCCCCCCAGCGTGTCCTCTGCTGCTGTGTCACAGCCAAAACAAGGTTGGTCCGACCAAGGGGTGTCCTGGTTCCCCACATCTGGTACCTGCCCCTGCTCAGCCCTACTGCCAGGGCATCTGGGGAATCCTCAGTGGGCAGATACGGACGCAGACACACGCATGGGCATACAGAGCTGTGACTGTGCAAACCCACATGAATGCTTGTGCAGACGCACACACATGCAGCCAGGGCTGGTCAACCACTTCCAGCCCCGAAGACCCACAGCTACAGGACCCTGAGGGGTAGGAAGGGCCCTACCAGAGCAGCCACGAGCAGACCTCCTGCCCCAGGGGCAGCTGGGCAAAGCAGAATCCCCCTGGGCACCGCAATTTGCCCAAACCAGGCCCATGGGAAGGTCCATACACGTCTGTTGCAGGAGGCAGTGTGTCCCCCACGGCGCTCATGAGTCACGGGGCAGCTCAGGTCAGCGCTGCTGTCCGGGGCACCCCCAGCCTCAGGGGTTGCACAACCCCTGATGCAATTTCCTTGTCCCTAAAGGCTTGTCCAGCCCCGGCCCCACACACAGGGGTTGCACCAGAGTAAGCTGGAACCACAGGGACAGCACCAGCAGGGCTCACACTCACTCTCTCTCGGAGCAGCCGAGCGTGACCATCCCCAGCAGCATCACGCTCGCACCCCACAGCCACCTGCGCCCCAGCCCCGACACAGCGGTGACTGTGAGTCACAGGGACGCTGCTGGGAAACAGGGCAAGTGCAGACCCACACTGCAAACTCACTGCTGCCCAGGGAGATGGGGGAACCCTGGACTTCCCAGCTGGGCCGAGAAGTCCCACACCTGGTTCCCAGCACTGTGCGCTGTGTCACCAAGGAACCTTCCCAGAGGAGCCGTGTCCCAGCGCTGCTACGTCTCCCCATCACAGAAAACAGGGTGCAAACCAGCTTTCCTTGTGTGCCTGCCTTGACACCCCATGCCCGAGCCCAGGGAGCGAGACAGGGGGAGCAGGATGTGGACCCCACGGAGCCACTGGGCCCCAGGAGAGGCTCTGTGGGGGCACACTGCTGGGACAGGGACAAACCACCTGCAGACCCCACCACAGCAGCATACTGGGGGGAACTGGGAGCAGCCCATGGGAGACCCCCTTCCCAGCACTACCACAAGCACCCAGACCCAGTACCCCACAGCACACCCACCCAGCCCATACTGGTCCAGACGGGCTCCCCCCAGGTTTTGTATTCCCAGGGGGTGGGAGGGAGCAGGAAGCAGAGGCATGCCTGGTCATCAGGGCTTGTTTAATAACAAAACTCCAGCTATTGTAGAACAATATTCTCCAGCATCATTGTAATATACAATACGGGGAATGCTCTCAGCAATCTGAGAAGGATACGTCCCGCGGCCGCCGGGCAGCACCCCCTGCCCAGGCTGCGGGGGGACACCCCGGGGCAGCCCCGTCAGGGCAGAGGTTCGAGACTGCTGGCCCCAGCCGTGCCACGGGGGTCCCGGGATGCAGGCGAGCCCCGGCGCTCGGGACCGGGATCCCGGGGATGTCCGTGTCGGGTCCGGAGCAGTCTCAGCGGCACAGGATCCTGTCGGCAGCGGGCATGCACGGAGCCTGCGGGAGAGGGAGGCGAAGCAGCCGGTCAGTGCTGGTCCGTGGGGGTCCCGGGGATGGAAGGGGGGCAGGAGGAAGGCGCACCCCCAGGAAGGGGACAGCGCGCTGCAGCCCGGCGTGAAAGCGGGACCGTCCCGGTGCCGCCGGGCCCGGCGGGGGGGGGTGTCCACACTCACCTCGGGGGGTTCCCCGGCGGCGGCGGGGCGGGGAGGTCCGCGCTGCAGCGCCAGCTGCAGGTCCCAGATGTAGTCAATGACGTGCTGCAGCAGCTCCACCTTGGAGACCCGCCGGTGCCGCGGCAGCGTCGGCACCAGCGCCCGCAGCCGCGAGTAGCAGCCCTTCATATCGTACAGCAGCGCGGCGGCCGCCTGCTCCGCCGCCCCCGGCGACACCCCCGGGCCCGGCCCGCAGCGAGCGGCTTCCCCGGGCCGCACCGCCTTCAGCGCGCCGCCGACGCCCGCGGGCAACGGCGATGGAGCTACGGTGGCGACCTTCATGGCGAGGAGCGCTGAGAGGCGACGGGCGACGATGGGACCCTGCGGGCGGACAACCCAGCGCGCGCCCCGCCGCGCCAATTATAGAGCGCCCACCGGGGAGGGCGGGGCTTCGAGGGGAAGCCGCGGCCAATGGCAGCGCCGCGGGGGCGGGGACAGCCCCGCCCGCTCCATTCATGCGCCCTCGAAGGGCAGCGTCTTAAAGCGACAGTGGCGGGGAAGAGGGCGGTGGGGGGGTGCTGCCGGGGCTGCGGAGCTCCGGGGAGGGCCGCCCGCCCCGCTACCTTCCCCGCCGTTAACGCGGGTAATTGCCCCGCCGGCTCCCGGTGCCGGGCTCCCCGCAGTCCCCGCTTCCCCTCCATCCCCCCGGGCTCCCCGCAGCCCCCCTCGCCCCTTCCCGGTGCCCCTCCAGGCTCCCAGCCCCCCTGCGCTTCCCGGCCCCCCCTCCTCCCCGCCGGCTCAGACCGTTAGACGCCAGGGCCGTGACGTCACCCATTCATAAAACCCCGCGCGCTGTCAGCGCGGCGCCTGGCGGGCGGTGCCCATGGCGACAGGGGCGGGGCGGGGCGGCGAGGCGGAGGGGGGGGACGACACCTGCAGCCCGGCCCGGGCCCCGGGGCACCGGCACCTCCACGGCGACACCGGGACCCTACGGGGCAGGGGCGGGGGGCGCAGGGTGCAGGTCGCAGGGGGCGCCGCGGGGCCGTGGGCTGCGAGCGCGGGGGGGCGACGCGAGGGGGAAGGGGACGGGAGGGGGGGTCCCGCCGGTGCGGCTGCGTCCCGAGCCGCGGCCGGTCCCTGCCCTGAAGGGCTTCCGATCTGGGCGGTAATTAGCGTTACTGTTCGTTACCCTCGCACCTGCAGGGAGGCGCAGCCAGCGCCCTGCCAGCAGTGGGGCCGGGAGCCCTGGAGGGGGGGGGGACACCCCGAGAGGGACACCCGAGAGGGACCCCGGCCCGCAGGACTCGCAGCTTCGCGGGGCGGCGCTGACAATGTCCCCCCCCGCCCGGCCCACCCTCGACAGCACGAAACGGTGCAGCAGCGAGCGGAGAGGGCGCAGGCAGAGCTGCGGGGTGTTCTGTCACCGCACACGCTCACGGTGTGCGTGCGGGTGTGCGCACGCATGGATGTGAGCGCCTGCGGGCACGCATGGAGGCCGTGCGCATATAGGTGCGTGTACACACAGATGCAGGGACACACACAGACGCACACACGGGAATATTCACCCAGGTACACGGACCCGTGGATGCACACGCGCACAAACACGTCCGCAAGTACACGCACGCACACAGACACGCATGTGCACACAGACACACACACACATCCATGCACACCTGTGCGCTCTCATGCACACGCACACCGATCCGCGTGCCCGTGTGCTGGATCAGCCCCTGCTGCCCCCCACGTACCCCATGGGGCCAGGCTGCGCCACCGCATTGTTGGCAGCAGCAGGCAGCTGCGCCGTGCTCCGCTGCAAACAAAACCGTCTGGGGTACCCCAACAGCGCAGCTCCAGCACACCCCAACCTCGCCCCATGCTTTGCCAGTCCCCCCCCTGCCCCGCTCGCCAGGGGATGGGGCTGCCAGGGTGGGCTGCACTGCTGTGGTGGCACTGCTGTGATGGCACCACTGTGATGGCACCTTCATGGTGGCATGGCCACGGGGACAGCCCGGACACGTTGTGTCCTTCCTGGCCAGAAAGTGTGTCATGCGGGCTGGCCCCGGTGTGGGTGCAGAGGGCCATGGTGCCCTCCCTTTTGTGGGAGGTGGTCTGAGGGCAGAACCCCCCATGTTCAGCCTCCCCAGGTGTGCAGGGAGCTGAAGGCCTCCCCTCTTCTTCCTCCTCTGGGAGTGGGGGCAGCAATCCTGGAGAGCATGGACGGGCTGTAACCCTGCCAGCATGGCCGGGGTGAGCTTCAGCCCTCTGTCCCTCCCTCTGTCCCTCCTCCCTGTGTCCCCCAGCCCGGTGTGGTGGCGGTTCCCAGGGTGGGCACAGCGCTGGGGTCGCCCCCTCCATTCAGGGCTCGGTGGAGGGCCTGGTGCTGCCCGGTTCCCACCGCGGCTCTCAAAGCTGCTAATTAGCCCCCATCTGGCGGCAGTGGCCGGGCCGCGGCGGGGAGGCCGGGGACATTGTCCGCAGGAATGCCTTTCAGTGCCGCCGGCCGGCCAGGCCCCGCCAGCTGCACCGCCAACAATGCGCCACGGCCAGGACGAGCCACCCTCCATGGCCCCAAGCATCGGCCACCCCCAGCGGCATGGGGACCAGGATGGGCTTTGCTGCTGTGGTGGGTGTCGTGGCACACGTGGCATGGTGACCCTGGCTGCCGGTGGCCCTCACCCACGCGATGTCCCTGGCTGCAGGACACCTCACCCCGGCCCTCTGCGTGCTGGAGCGCTGGGGTCAGGGATGGGGCGCTGGGGTCGGGGCTGCCAGCGCGGCTCCAGGACGCTGCCCTGGCCACAGCTGGGCGCAGGGTCCCAGCACAGCGTGCCGGACAGCATGGCTGGGGTTGTCTGGCAAGACAGATAGCTTCATTTCCATGTCAATTCTGGGAACGGGGCGCACGGCGCGGTAACAGCGGCCTCGGCCATATGGCGCTGACTGGGCTCAGCCCGGCTGTGGGGGGGGGGCGGCTGCTTTGCGCAGAGCAGGGGTTGCCCGGCAGCCGAGCACATCAAAGCCCCCAGCCGCCCCCTGCCCCGCCAGGACCACACAGGGCATGGCCATGCTGGGCTGGCGAGGGGCCACCAGGGGCTGCATGTGCCCTGGTGACAACGGGGATGGGGGCCAGCCAGCTCCCCAGCCCCAGCAGCAGCCAGTCCTGCAGCACGGACACCACGGGTCAGGCTGGGGGCCCCCCTAGTGAACAGGACCCCCAAACCCAGGCTGCTCCTGCCCTGGCTCCATCCACGTCTCCTCACCCCATGCCATCCCTGGATCGGCTCTGGGGACACGCGCACCTCCGCCCTGGGGCTGTGCAGAGCCTCCAGCCCCCTGTGCCTGCAGGATGGTGCTGAGCCAGGGCTGCAGATGTGAACCGGGGCCAGCTGCACAGCTGGAGCAGGGCCGAAGCCTGAGAAAGCCCCTGCGCGTTCCCCTCCCGCCTTCTCCCTTCCCGTCCCCGGCTCCATCCGTTGCAGCCCAGACCAGCTGGAGCCAGGCGGCCCTTCCTGGGATTTATTCCAGCTTCCTGCCCCTCCTCGCTGGCCGGCCAGGGCCGGGGCCGCTCTCGGCTGCTTCCTCTCCCTGCTTGTGGCCGCCGGCCGGGCGCCACCACCGGCACCCGCCACCCCACAGGACCCCAGCTCTCACCGCCGGTACCCCCACCGCAACCGGGCATCCCTGGCCCTGCACGGTGGGGGACGAGGTGCTGCACCGGGGACTGCAGCACCCGGCACCCGGCACCCATCCCACCAGCTGCACTCCCGGCTGCGGTGGGGAGGCTCTGTAGGGCTCTGGGGGTGAGCAGCCCCAGCGTCCCTCCCTCTGCCCCAGGCACCAGCACCCCCCAGCCACGAAAACAGCACCCCACTGCCTGGCATTTGCACACAGGGATGCCCCACATGCACCCCCAGCTCAGTCCTCCTGCAATCCCTGGCAGGAGCTTGGCATGAGGGGAGGGTGCCCAGGCGCTCCCCCCACCAGCGGACACCTACATTGCTGCCCCAGGGGACCATGGGTGGGGGAAGATCACCCCAAATTCCACAGCTGCCAGCAGCAGGGCAGGCTGTCTCCGTCCCCAGCCCCTGCCAGACTGAGCTCCATGGATGGAGGTTTCCTGCCGAAGCCAGAGCATTCATGTTTCCATAGCCCCCCCCCGCCCCGCCCCGAGACAGAGGGACCCTGCAGCGAGGGGAAGGTGGCCCAGTGGCGGCCAGACAGAGTGGAGCCATGTGGTCACATCAGTGCTGGGAGCGGAGGTGCCGCAGGGCCCAGGTGCAGCAGGCGAGTGAGCCCGGGGCCACTGAGGCGCCGGCTCCGCTGGCGGCTCCTTGCAGGGCCCAGCATGCTTCCTTCCTCCAGCCCGGCCCTGGCTTATCGGCCGGGCAGGGTGAGGGGTGACCCCGCTCTCCCCTCCCCAGGCCTTCCGCTGCCCTGGGAATGCTCCTGGCTCCCTGCCACGCTCCCACCGCACGTACAGCTGGCACAAGCATCCCCGAGCTCTGCAGGGCAGCAGGAGGGAGACGCTGGGGCTGGAGGTACCATGTGCTACCCCCAGCCTATTCCTGCATGCTTGGGGGCTCCGAAGGCTGAATAGGGACGGGTGTAAGGCCACCACGGTATCAGGCTCCCACCACCCGAAGGTGGGAAGGATGCAGAGCCTCGCAGGATGCGGTGGCAGACCCGTACTGGGGGGTACACACCATCCCAGTGAGCCCCGGCTCGGGGCAGGGTGCTGCACCCCGCGGCAGAGCCAGAATCATTTTCCACGGGATACTGGAGGCTGGTGAAATCACATCTGGAGTCTAGACTCAGCGACTCCGTGGGCCGGGCCTGGCGGCTGCACCATGCCCAGGCCCTGCTGCACACTGTTTGTTTAGCTGGAGGTATTTAATTGGAATTAAAGTGGCCCCTCTTGTTTTTGCGGACAGGGCTGTTGGAAAAGGAGCTGTAAGTCATAGAAAACATCTGTAGGAGACTGCGAAGGGTCATTAGATGGCAGAACACGAGGCGCCACTTTTAGTGCTTGCAGCCGACGCGGGGAATAATGGTTCAATACGGCTTTTGTGGAGGGGCTGCCAAGCCGGCAAACACTTTCTATTTATTCTGGCAGTGGGCATGGCCAGGGGGATGCAGGATCCTCTGCACGCCTGCCCCAGGGGCGGCAGGGAGGACATCGCTGGTGCTGCGGGACACGCAGCAGCCGGCCCCAGCAGGAGCCAAGGCGGCTGCTGGAGCTGCCGCTGCCTGTGGTGACTCCAGCTGCGCTGCCTGCAGCGTCCCCCCCTGCCTGTCCCTGTCCCAGTCCCAGGGGGTGCAGGCTGGTGCCTGGCTCTCTGCAAGGAGCGGGGACAGCCCGCACTGCCTTCCCTCCACTCTGGGGTTGGGTTTGGGGTCACACAGCTCTTTCCCTCCCGTGTCGACCTCCCCAGGCTGTGAGGGCTCAGACCAGCTCACTGAGCCCCCTCAGCAGCCGAGGCAGAGCACGTCCCCATCCTGCTAGGTTCCTGTGCCCCTATCCCTGCTCAGCCACCCTGCTCCATGGCCAGATCCCAGCTCAAACCTGCACGGGCACAGGCTGGGGGATCAGTGACTGTGGCCCTAAACCTGGATGTGGCAAAGGAGGGGGGGGGCAGGCTGAGCACCAGAGGAGTGGGAGGGGGAAGGGGACAGTCACTTGGAAACAGCCAGACAATGGCCCCACAGGGAGAACAAGGCTGCTGGAGAGCCAGGATGCCAATCCCAGTGCTGGCCAGGGAGCTAAGCAGGGGCTACACGCTGGAGCAGTGGCCATGGCAAGGGCTGCCGGCGTGGCTGAGCAGTGCCAGACCAGCACTCCTTCCTTCGACATGGTTTAATATGAGAGAAAGCAAATGCACAATACAAAATTTAAAAACCGGCCTGTGGTTTGCCCCCCACCCGCCATGTATCCCCCGCAGGAGATAAACAGGCAGGGGGGTGGCAGCGCGGCCCCAGGGGGGCCGGCGGGGGTTGGCTATGCGGCATACATCGATACCCCACCTGGGTGGCTGCTCCGACACACACAACACGATGCTCTTGCACAATTGTTTCTTCATCTGTCACTTGCGGAGGGTCTGGAAGGGCCCCAGCCCAGCGGCGCCAGGCACAGCCCGCGGGCAAGGTCACTTCTCCTTCTTGGTGGCTTCTGTCGTCTCTTCTTTGGAGGCCCCTGGCACCTCCTTGGGGGTAGAGCTCTCCTCGTAGCTGGGGACAAGAGGGAGGAGTGAGTGGGGCCGGACCTTCTCTGGGGACAGAGACCTGTGCCAGGAGGGGACAGCCCAGCCTGGGGCCACAGGCTTGGGGTCTGTCCTGCTGCAGTGGCCATGCTGTGCTGAGGAGGGGGTGGGCTCCAGCCATCACTCCCCCCAGTATAGGAAACCCGATGGGGTAGAGCTCAGGCAGGGAGACAAGTGTTGTGGCACCCCCCCAGACACCTCCAGAGATGGGATGCACACCTGGGGCTTCCCCCGGCCAAGCCATCAGGCCAGCCCTGTGCTTGGGGGTCTGTCCTCATTCCCAAGAGTGCCATCGGATATCCTGGCTAACGCCACGCTTCTCCCCACGCTGCCATGCTGAGCCCTGGTACCTGCAGGGAGGGTTAGTGGGGGGAGCTGCAGCAAGACCAACAGCGGCGACCCCCGCACAGGGTCTCGCTCCTCTGGCTGCAAACACCCCCAGCACCGTCCCTGAGGCCCCGGCAAAGGAAACCCGGGAGCGCTGCCATCCAGCAGGAAGCACAGCAAGGGCAGAGATGTCAAATCCTCTCCCCCTTCACAGTCTCCTCAAAGACAGGGAGTGAAGCCGCCCCGCAGCAGCGAGGCGACAGCTACTGCCTCTGCCCAGGGAAAGGGGAGAGCTGGGACCAGTCCCCACCTGGCCAGAGCGACAGACAGAGAAAGGGCACCGTGTGCGATTGCTACATGGCACTAGGGCTTTGCTGCCGGCGTCGGCGGGGACAGGACAGTTTCTGCTGCATGGAATCAGCAAGGCTGGCTGGCGAGCCGGACACGGTGGGGAAGTGGGTAAGTCTTGGTGTGTGTGGCAAGATTTCAGCAGAGGATTCATAGCTGCAGGAGAGAAAGGAAGCAGGAAGGGAAAGGGCGAAGATGAGGACAGAAAGAGAACAGAGGGAGAGAGAGAAAAAGCAGAAGAGTTTTGGAGTGAGACTGCTGCAAACCCACCACCCTGCTGTCCCCTCCGGCTCTGGCATGCACTAGCTTGGGCTGGGGTGGCCCCAAGGCCATGCTGGCAGGCTCCTGCCTGCAGACCCCAGGGTAGGGCTGCAGCATGGAAGAGTGAGGGCTGAGAACTGGGGAGAAGGCAGCTCCCACTGGCACGGGTAGAGCCAGGCAGCTGGAGCAAGCCTGGGCACTGGGAAGGCAGCAGCAGAGTGGCCCAGGCACTGTGCAGGCAGCAGACCGATGTGGCAGACCCTTTCTTGCCACTCGAGGACAGCGTGTCTGCAGCAGGTAAGAGTGACAGGATGGGTTCCCCACCGCTGAGTGCCAACAGAAATAGAGCGAAGGTTACTGCCTGCCTAGGGAAGCTCGGCAAGGCTGCGGGCCACAAAACTCATCCCGATGACGCCCACCTCAGCACCCGTTTCCCAGGCCTGTAGCACAGATCTGCTGGCTCCCACCTTCCCTGCAGCACTGCCTGTACCGGCCACTGCACCAGACCCTCGCTGCTCTCTCCCAGGGCAGCTGACGGCGGCTGCAAGGCACCATGCACAGGCAGCTTGCTGTGTGCAGGCAGCCGGCTGGCAGAGACCACAGCTCCAGGCTGCCATCAGCGTGAGGAGGATCAGGGCGCAACTGAAGCTGCACAGGGGGAGCTACACCTGGTGGGATTCCTGTGGTGGGAGCTGCTGCCCTCCAGGCACGAGGTCCCATCGCATCCCACTTCCTCTGCCTGCAACTGGAGCGACTTCAGGGGGGCTGGAGCCCAGAGCCCATCAAGGTTCCAAGCCCCCAGCCTCCTGCACTTGCCCTGGCAGCACTCAGCGAACAACAGCAGGCAGCGCTTTGCTGCTGGAGCAGCTTGTGCTAATGCTCTGTGGGGACACTAGCACCCGGTGACCGGCTGCCAGGCTCCCCAGGTGCCTTGCTACCAGGCGGGCCGGACTCGCAGCTCGTTTCTCCTGAGTTTCCTGGCACGGGAGGTGGTGCTGCTGTCAGCTGGTGAGTCACGGCACTGGGGAGAGCGGCTGCAGGAACCCAGGTGCACAGGAAGGACGATCCCAGGACACTCAGCGCCTGCAGCAGCGATCGTCAGAAGCAAACATCAAAGGAGGGGCAGGTGCGGCAGGGCTGGGGAGTCAGCCCAGCTGACAGCCTGGTGGGAACACGCATACCTGCATCTCCCAGGGGAGGGGAAGGAGGCGAGGGCAGTCAGCTCCCCACTGCGCCCCAGTCAGGGGCTGGTTTCCCTCTGAGCAGGCTGGGGGCTCAGGCAGGCCCCCGTGGGCAGGGGCACCCCCGGAGTGGGGAGGCTTGGGGGTGCACAGCCCTGCTTTGGGACAGATATTCCCTTCCCTCCTCTGCTTCAGCCATCCTCAAACAAGCAGCTGCAGTGGGCGACCACGGAGCCTTGAGTACAACTGGCCGGGCACAGCAGAGAAACAGCTCCCAGGTGGGCCAGGCCATGCTCTGCACGGCTCAGAGGGGACAGTCCAGGCCGGAGACCAAAGCCGCCCACTGTCAGCAAACAGGCAAATGCCTGGAGCGTGGCAGGCTGAGAGAAGGGCTGGAGCGCAACAGCACAGACCCCTTTCTTTCCACCTACAGTCCCTGGGGCAGGGAGACTGCTGCAAACCAGGATACTTCATCTGGGATGTGCTCAAACCAGCCCTGGCTGCTCTCGCAGCTGGATCCGGCTCCATTCTCCCCCACCCACGGGCCCTGGGACACAATGACCAAGTATCTCAGCACCAGGTGTGCGGTCCCACCCTCCCCTCCCTGCCAGTGTACGGGAAGAGTTTGTCACCGGGGCGTAAAGCAATACCAGATGCTGCCTGCCTGTTGGTACCGCACCAAAGCTCCCACCCGGCTACGAGGAGGTGGCTGGAGCCAGGGCCGGCGTGTACAAACACAGACCTGCTCCCTCCACCCACGCACGTGCACACGCACACCCAGAGCGTGCCCAGATGAACCAGTCCCTCCAGCTGTGCCCAGGCGTGGGAACATCTGCACGCTTCATGCGCTCCAGCGCCGCAGGCAAAACAGCTCCGTCCCCAGCTGACGCTCACCTGAACATTTCAGTTACTTCTCCCTTTGCCAAGGCCACAAGAAGCGGGAATCCGATGCATGCGGGGACCAGGTACAGAAGAGCAGGCTGTCAGGAAGAAAAACAACTGTTAAAGCAAACCACAAATAACCCCTCAGGAAAAGCACAAGGCGAGCTGGCCCTGTCCCTTCTGCACCCATGGCATCTGCCACAGGGCTGGGCTGCACAGAGGGTTAAAAACCCAGAAAGCAGCTTTGAGAGCCAAGTTACAGCTGCAGCAGCACAAAACCCTCGCCATGAGGTCCCAGTGGGCCACAAACACACTGAGGGCCCCTGTGCAGACCAGCGACAGCACCCATAGCATAGCACGTGGGCTCCCAAGGCCCCTCCGCAGCACAGAGGGTGGTGCTTCAGGGGCAGCTTGGTTGCAAAGAGCCACAAAAACACAGGGCAGCCCGGCTGAGGTGCTGTTGTTGGAAACGCAGCTGCCTGAACCGGCCTTGCCCCAAGCAGGACTCTGCTCCAGCCAGGCACACAAGCTTTGGGCAGGGAAAGGTACAGGCAAGCACTGGAAAAGCAAACCTAAGAGAAGGAACACGTCTACTTTTTCCTGGCATGACGCAGGAACCTTGTGGCCAAGCTGGCGTGTCCCGCTTGGGACGTGCATCTGCGGCAGGCAGCACGGCGGAGCTCACCTGGGCGTGCTTGAAGATGTGCATGATGAATATGGTCAGGCCCAGCCCGAAGATGTAGGCCACAAAGCTGGTGTAGAAATACGTGTGTGTGTTCTTCTTCAAGCTGTAGGGAAAGGGAGCAGAGTCCAGTGACCTCAGGTCTGGGACAGCAGTGGCCAAAGCAGAGCTGACCCAGTGTTCTCAGCCATCTCCCACCACGCTGGGGTGCAGGGAGCTGTGCTCTGCCCATGATCTCAGGACAGCACAGAGAGTGCCACCAGTATAGCCCCTGGACCCGTGGGAGTGGTGTGGGACTGGATGGGGTGACACCCAGGTGAGGGGCTGGTGAAGGGAAGGGGGAATGTGATCCTGCTGCTGGATGGCTACTTGCGGGGAGGAATTGGTGCTGGGACCCAGGAAGAGGGTCCCACCTTCTCAGGGGAGGCATGGCCAGTCCCTGGCACCCTGCTCTCAACATGTGCTGTTTTATTGCAGGGCAGGCTGCAGGAACTGGGATTCCCAGCAGGTGCAGGCAGGATGTGGGTGGAAACACCTGGAAGAGCTGGCACAGACCGAAAGGTCTGTGCAACAGCAGCGGGAGTGGGACCACACCACCGCAGTCACACAAAGCGTCCCATTCCCAGCAGCTCCCCAGCCGGAGACTTTTGGTGTGGGGCAACTGCTGAAAGCAACACCCCAGCGGTAGGTGCAGCTTCCCCGCATAGGAAGGAGCTGCTTCCCTCAACGTCAACGGCAATCCGGAGGTAGCCAGCACTGCCAGGTACTGATTTGCATCCACGCGAGCACTTCGCAGGTGCCAGCACCCCCGGCTCTTTCCCACGCTGTCGCTGTTTCCCCTTGCTGCCATCACATGGCAGCGCTGCCCTCTCCTCCTCACTGCCAGGGAGCCAGTGAGGCTCTGTGGGGCTGTTACGTGCTGCCTGCCCTGCCGTGCATACAGCAACACTCATGAGCCCAAACAACTCACCCTCAGTGCTCAGGACTTACCCAAAAAGCCAGCCCTGCTCACGTCTGCTCTTCCAAAAGCTTCCCCTTGCACTGCACCCCCATCCCTGCTGCACTCCCAGGTCCCCACGCCAAGCCCCGGAGGGGAGCATACGACCACACTCCTAGCTCCCTCTTCCCCTTTTCCTCTACAAAAGCAGCTCAAATATGCTGCAAGATCCAACCTGCCAGAGCCCCTTCCCTGCCGCCCACTCACCTGATGTCAAACCGCAGCAGCAAGGCAATGAAGATCCCTGCGGGGAGAAAGGGACAATGAGGGGACGGAGGTCTTCGGCAAGGCTGACGGAGGCAGGGCAGGACCCGCAGCAGCTCCGGGTGCTGTGCCTGGGCTGACAGTGCCCTCTTGCGGCACAAAGCACCGGGACAGCACCCGGACCGGCTGGGAGAACCCCAGCCCACGCAGCCCCCAGACCCGGCAGGGCTCTGGCATGGCCAAAGGCAGAGGGAGGCACCGGCGCAGCTCCCCACAGCCTGTTCAGACAGGCAATCCCCGTCACGCCCCCACTCTTCTGTCCTTACCTGGAATGACAATGTCTCCCAGACCCAGCATGGCAAAGTTGTCGGCCTCCAGACCCTTCTCCAGCAGGTCCTGAGGGAAAACCACTACAAGGAGCAGAGACGCACAGTGAGGGGAATGACTGTGCTGAGCAGAACTCAGTGTCCTGCCAAAATGGACCGCAGCAGGGCAAGAGCCCTGTCCCTGACCTCAGTCCCCTCCTCTCCTGCAGCTCCCCCGCTTCTCCTCCCTGGGACAGCTCTGGGGTGGAAACGGGTTTGGGGCCAGCTCCACGCACAGGTTCCAACCCAGCTCCCAGGACCCAAAACACTGCATACTCCACAGCAGCAGAAATTCACCCCTTCTGCTGTTTTTTTTTGAGGTTTTGATTTTTATTTTTTTTTTTGAGCAGGTGAAATTGCCTGCTCTGGGAGTGCAGATTACCCCAGTCAGCTCAGGCGTCTGCAAACCATCCCTCTCCAGAGACCTGGCCTGACTCCCTCCAGGTCCGTGGCACCACACGCAGCAGTCTAAGGGGTCACTAGCAGGAAACCTTCCTGCACCCATCCCACCTTCTGAGCCACCTCCAGAAGGCAGAGGGTGCGGTGTGGGACAGCAACCGCAGCAGAACAGACAGCCCCTCCTCCAGCACACAGGGAAGATCTACTCACATTTTATCGGGGCCTCGAACGATTTGGCAACTGTCACCATCACATTGGTGCCAAAGACCTAGGGACAAACAGAGGAGTCTGAGGTGACCACAGCTGCACGAGGACATGTGTATGCTCAGCTACAGCCTCACCTCAGGCCCCAGAGTGGACTTAGTGGCAGAAAATTGCCAAAGAGCCGCCAAACTGTGGGCAGAGGAGTCCTGCAAGTGAGCCCACCGCCCAGGGGAGAAGGCACAAGACAGCCCTCGAGGAGGTGAACATGTCACAGCTGTTCTGCTTTCAGAGCAGTGCCAGGGAGACCGCTCATACCGCAGAGCCATGGTGCTGCCCACCACCCGGCCTCTCCCCAGCATCTACCCCTGTCAGGTCGGTTCAGCTCTGATTAGTCAACTCGGTGGAAAGCCTGACCAATGTGCAGGATGTGATCCGGCAGCAGGAGGTCCCAGCAGAGTCCCAGCCGGCATCAGGCTGCTGCCCATGAACTTCCAATGGGGGACAGAGCAATTGTCAGATCAGCTACATTTTGCTCTGAGGTCATTTATTTGTACTGCATTGGTTGGGGGAGGGACTGTAAACACATAGGTCAACCACCCTTATTTCTGTTCCTTTTCATCTCTAAGCCTCCAGCCTTGGCTATACCAGCAGCAGGCACATAAACCAGATGCTGGTTAGCACTGAGTGAGCAAGATCCCAGAGCCAGGGATTAAACAAAAACCTTAAAGCATTGGGCATCAGATTAACTCCCGTAATGTGTAGCAAGGTCTGGGCATCGCCACAGAGTGACAAGACTCCACACTGGGACCAGGGAAAAGTGTTACATGCAAATTCACCCCAAGACTATGCAGGGGGCAATATCATCAATCCAGCGAGCAGTTCTCCTTCCACCTTGAAACCCTTGTTGGATCTCACCAGGATTAAATCCGCGCTAAGATCCAAGTGACTGCTCCCTGCAACGGGCACAGTAAGAGGGCCTCTGCTTCAGGATGACCTTTTTGTGAGGCTCCAGTGATACAGTGACCCGCCAGGGAAGCCAAGGTGGAAGACAGCTGGCAAGCGGAGATCAGCGAGGGCTGTCCTCTCGCAGGCTCCGAAGCCCCATGAAGACACTTAACGCCTCAAGCAGGGCATGAGGCACTGGATGTGCTAAGCCAGAAGGCTGAACCCTCTCCAGCTGAGAGCAGAGGAGGAAGTGGCACACAGACTAACGAACCACAGAGACGAGACTGTTAACGAGCTATGAAACAGGGGCAGCACCGGCTAAATACCAAATAACACACAGTAGCCAGGCTTAAATAGGGAAGGATTACTCAGGCAGCTGCAGAGCTGCTGGACAGACCTCAAGGTATACAAGGCTCTCAGACATTTGGAAACACAGTAATTCAGAAGGTGGAGGCAGCAGGAAGGACTGAGAAATACAGACATTAGAAGGAGAAACACATATCCAGGCCCTCAAAATGAAGATGTCGGAGCACTGCACCGGCTGAGGGGGAGAGACTGGAGGCATTCCAGTGTTTGATCCTCTGTGCAAGCGAACAGAAGGATGCTAACAAAGGTGGCAGACGACAGGGCCGAGGCACAGCCCATACAAGCAGGATCAGTGTACTCCAGAGCAGCCTTGTCCCCCAGCCCACCCAGCAGCTCTGTCAGGCATTGGGGAGACCTTACTGGGGAATACAGGTCACCAGAACTGGTTAAGCTGCACACACCAGTACCCACAATTTCCTGAGTCACATTCTGCCACTGTTTGATTCTGTCATCATCCCCACCACACCCCTTTGGGCTAAGAAAGTGGAAATCCTGACTGCAAACGTGTGTCCAGCCAGCGTGCTGCCTCCAAAGAGGCATAACGCCACGCACATGCCTTTCACCAATGGCTGCAACTCGCGTCCGCCCCGGGGAATGCTCCCGTTTACCCAGAAGACGTCGTAGATGAAGAGGCCCCCAAGCAAGATGCAGCCAGTGCTGACGTTGTTCAAGTGCAGCAGCTCCACCCCATTGAGGGAGAACGCCAGCCCGAAGAGATTGTTGGCAATCCAGTGCTGAGAATGACAGGAAAAGGAGGTCTGGGTCCCACTGAGCCACAGCCTGCAGATACCTCGTGTGGAAAGGGGCCCAGGTCTGATCCAGCCTGGTCCCTGGCCTCCCCCTAACAGGACTGCGTCTCTCTTACCTTTCTCAGCAGGTACCAGACTCCCACAACACTGCTCAGGGCCAGGCATACAAGATCCTTGGTGTCAAACTCGTAATTCACTATTTCTGCAATAAAACAGAGAAGTCACATTCTGGGCAACCCCGGCAGCTCCTCTTCCCGCGCAGGGCAGAGATGAGTGACTTGATAGCAGGGAAACAACACAGACTGCAGTGCTCACATCCCAGATAAGGGGACTGTAACCACAGAAATAGCCGGGTCCACAGTAAACACGTGCAAACTGCATGCGAGTGAGCAGTCGGCCCTGGCAAGCCCGGACCTTCCCCTTCAGCCAGACTCTGCCACATGGACAGCATCTGCGATCCTTCTGTCAATAAGGAAATTGGATTCAGGCACTGTCTAAAGCAGGGAGAAGCAGATCTCCCTCTTCCTGCACCAGTTAACTCCTGGTGGTATTACTAGAAGTACTCCCTTACCAGTAACGCTACTGGGCATGAAACTTACCAAAGCATCTTCTACCAGTGCAAAGGTTTGAACCAGATCAGTTAAGGCAGCACAAAAAAGTCAGCACTACGCTATCCAAGAAGCTGAAATAAAGGCAGTGCATTTCACAGCAGCCACGGCACCATTCCTATAGCACTCTGGGATCCGTTTCTGGGGTTTTGCTGCCAGCCAGAGGCAGCAAAGAGGGAGAACGCCAGCCAGTGCAAGAAGATGTACAAGGCAGCCCCAGCTCTGCACGGGCACTCGGCGCTCACACTGGCTACAGAAGCACAGCACAGAGCAAAAGGTAAGTCTTTGAGAAAGTTGTTTCAATGTTCCGAATGTCAAAACACCAAGTGAGCAAGAAACAGAACAGTGAAGGCAGATAACATACAGGCCTCCAGAGAGACCAGTGAGCCAACATACCTTCCTTGCTCTCCCCGGAGCCCTGGGTGAAGAGGAGCTGGTACTGTTTGTTGGGGAAATTTGCAGGGAAGAATCTGTTCATCATGGGGCTGAAACGAGAGATGCAGAAAAGGGCAGTTTGACAGAAACTCTGCAGGATGCGCTGCCCAGCTCCTCTGCGTGACGGTGTCAAAGCACAGATGCTGGCCCACACCCCCTCCTGAGAGGGGGAAATGCCAAGTTTTGCCACATCAGGAACTGGCAGGAGCCCCAGCTTCAGTCACCCAGCCACAGACACGGGACCTACTCCTCCCCAGAGGTCTGATCTACCATATGTGACAGTCCCCAAAAATGCTCTAGCACAACAGGCACAGAGCATCACCCGCAAGAAGTTAGGACCCATCACAGACCCCAGCATGTTCCCTGTGCGACCCCCAGCAGCCCCCTTGCACTGTATGGGTCTGGCCACCCAGAATTGGCTTTGTCAACAACGAACGGCCCTCCTGCAGAGCTGGGAGTGGGGGGTGAAACCCTTGCCACAGTTCCAGTCTAGGGAAAGCATTAGGTCCCCAACACCCTAGAGCTCAGGAAACAGGAAACCAGTTTTATTTTTTCAGTTACTGAAACAGCCTGAGTTTTCAACACCTCGTGCCAAGCATCAGCACAAGAAGCCAGGGACGTTATTGTGAGCTCCAGCTGCCTCTTTCAGCTGTCGCAATAAGAAGACGACGGGTGCTGAGGAGCTCTCCCTTCCCCAGGGCAGCGAGGACTGTGCCAGCCCATAGCAGCTACAACAGTGGCCACCCACACCTCCACAAGCTCTCCCAGTGATGCTGCGTGGGGTATCAGACTGCTGGGACCCCCAAGACTCTGGTTCTGCCCTTGGCTGCCCCTTGAGGGGCCTGCCTCCCCAGAGAGCCCTCCACACCGCTGAGGAAAAACATCCTACGAGCTGGGACTTGGCTCTGCTGCAAGGCAATGGTGCTCTAGAAACCCCCCAATAAATTCGAAAGGCCACTGCCTCGCAGAGCAGGCACCCTTGGACACTCTTGCCCCAGCTGCACCCTTCCCTCCACTGTACCTGATGGTGTGGGACAGGGCCAGGATCCCCAGCACAAAGAAATACATGGAAAGCAGAAGATTGATGTACTCTTGAGAGAATATCTGCAAGACAAATACAAAGAGGGGTTGGTTACTGCAGCGTCCTCCCCATCTACAGCACTTCACGTTGCGATCGGCAGCTGCTGTGCCAGTGCTCCAGGGAGACAAGAAGAATAGCTGGAATAACCCAAATTCTTGCACCACTGATGTGAAATATGTTGGAAATCGCCGTGTGCTCGCAGAACAAGTACAACGGCCCTGCAAGTTGTCACACATCTACAAGATGCTTGGGTCGAAAAATAACTCCTGTGCTGCAGAAAGGAGGACAGAGCTTCCCCTGCGTGTCTCCTGCAGAGTGAGCCGGAGCAGGGAACAAGTCACCGTGCTGCTCCTGGGGGCTGCCCTGGCAGAGGGGAACAGCAGCACCCCCGCTTCACTACTGCAGCGGGCCGAGCATGTCCTGCCCTAATTAAACGGTATTATTAGAAATCCTGCCTTCCAACACACACGCTGCCTTGCTGCCAAATCACAGCCCTACCGACCAGGGTGGGGGGGACCCAGTGCCATCCATGCTCTCCTGGAGAGGGGATGCTGGAATATGAGAGCTCATGGCAGGTTGCAGATATTAGAAGCAAGAACCGCTGGTCATGTAGTGACATCAGCAGGGCCATACTGCACATTCAGTACTTCTTTTCCTGGCATCTCCATCCCAGTCAGGAGCAAGAGGCAAAAAATGCACCCGAGGAGGTGCAGTACCACCCCGAGACATGGGCAAGGGGTCCTTTCAGCGGCCAGAGGGGACCCAGCAACAGGGTCTGGTGGCTGCTCCATACCCCACCATCAGGAAAGGCTCAGCAGATGCTCAGCTTTACTACTGGTGACCTACAAGAGGAGCTGCAGCCCCGGTGAGCACGCAGGCTAAACTTCATAGCTGGAAAAGTGGGGATTATTACTAGGGAGGCCCGATCTTGTCTACTGCTGCAGAGATGACCTTTGTGGCCACACAGGCTGCAGCACACACTTGCCTTCCCAGTGCAGCCACAGCCCGGGCTGGCGCCCAGGCCCATGCTGGGGTAAGGACGCGCATGGTGCAGCCATCAATCCAGGGCAGGAGCCCACAGCGTCAGTCAGCTGCTGTGTGGTAACTGCAATGGGCAGAGAAGGGACTTTAAACTACAATATTCCCAATTTTGCACCTTAAACCTCACCTGGCCAGCCAGGAGCACCCTGCCACCTTGCAGGCAGTCCAGGACAAGGCAGCTGGAAGCTGCTGCGCCAAGAGGATGGCTCTGCACTGGTGTCCCCACAGCTTGTCAGGCCCCTCCGGAAGCTCAGCTGCATGCAGGCAGCCAAAGGTGCTTTAAGAAAAGACACCTTCTCCACACAGCCAAAAGCACCTGCTTCTGGGATCTCCTATCTGTGACTCAGGAATGGTCATCTAACTTTGCTTGTTGACTCCAGACATCTAAAAGCCTTCACCTGAACACACATGGGCTCACCCACGAGCTAGCAATCCCCCAGGCCTGCAGTCGGGACAGCTTGGGAAGCACAGCATGGAACACAACACAAAGACAGCAGCATTTGCAACTCAGCAGGCCCTGGCATCCTCTGGTTTCAGTCCGTGCATCATTACATCAGCCCACAGAGACAGGCAGAGCTCACGGGTGAACTTGCCCCACAGTAGCTCTCCAGAATCACCCCGTGCACAAACAAGCTCTGAATTACCCCAAACGGTTACAATTCAGGCAAGAACTGATGTTCTCCTGCGTGGTGATACTGAAGAGCTCGAGTCATGTAGCCTTACACGCTTTCCATCCCAACACCAAGGGCCCCCAACTAGGGTAAGCCAAAAAGCAAGTCAGCGCCCACCAGCATCGCTCACTTACTTTAAAGAAGAGGTAGAGCCCCAGAAGGGTGCAACTGGCAACAATGGGAAAACGAGCAGCATCTCGGCTGGTAATGGTCTCTGGCATCTCCGAGGAGTTCTGGAGAGAGAAGGAGAGGACAGGAGTGGATCAGCCCCTGCTCTGGTTTCCTACCTCAGCAGGAGGTGAGCAGACGCAACGAGCGGGGCTCCATGGTGGCTTCGAGAGGGGCAGAGCACCCACTGGCACCCCCATCATTCCCAGAGGTGGGGCTGTGGTCACAGGCAGAGTGTGAGATGGAAAAAGCAAACCCCGCACTTGTCTTTCCAAAGGCTGCCACAGTTTACTGCTTTTTTCCCCTTGGAGATGGGGAAAAAAAAACCCAAACAATTCTGTCTGCTGTGCTGACGTTGTTCCTTTCTCCCCGTGCCCAGAGGGGAGCTGGGCTCCCTTGCCACTCACGCCCGGCCATCCCCGACAGCCTCCCCATCTGTGCGCACCATATGTCGATCACCCTGTGAATGACGTTTCCCTCCAATCACCTTTTTATCCCTCACCTCGCTCTTGGGACGCTCCTTGTGCTCAAAAGCCCCAGATTTATAAACGCCTTTCGCCTTCTGAGACATCTTTGCACCAACTAAACCAGCCCCTTTTCAAGGCATTTCCCATGAGAGGCCTTCAGCTTTCAGAGGAGAGGCAGAGCGCTGCCTGCCTGCTCCCCTGCCCAGCTGGCTGCTGCTCGGAGACCTAATCTCCCAGGCAAACACCTGCGGCCAGCGCTGGACAGAGTGCACGTTAGCAGAAGCTCTTATGCAAAGCAAGCCTGCAAAAGAACAACAGCTTATCCCAGGCACAGCTGCTGCCACACAGCACTCAGCGGCACAGAAGCAAGTGCCCAAAGCGCCACTGGCTCCCCGTGGCGTGAGTGATGAGAATTTCCCCCCAGAACCATGGCCAGGCCCTGCTCACAGACTTGGTTGCCTGGGCTGCCAGGAACCCCACTAAAATCAGCTGAAACACCTGAAGTAAGACACAAGGGGCTTTGAAAAACAGTAATAAATCAGATTGTGTAAAACAGTCCCTTCTCCTGAGCTGCAGGATACGAAGCATTGGGATTTAAGTCACAGCTGCTGCCCGAGGCCAGCTGTGAGATGCGGAGAGCAGCACGACGGGCTGCAGGGACAGCAGAGGGTGTGCAGGCAGGAGAGCGCGGCAGCATCCCGGGGACCAGCCCCAGTACTGCGGGGCGGGGGGAACAAAGCAACACACGAGTCCCCCCAACACAGTCTCTCTGGCGGGGGTGCAGGGGGCGGTCACGAGTTCTGCAGCGCTTGAATTTAGCGGGACAGCGGGGACGGGGCTGGAGAAGCCAGATCTCCCCCCAGGGTCCCCTGCCTCCGCCAAGGCGCGGGTCTCTGCCTTTCCAGGGACAGGGAGCGGAGCGGGGGGCCGGGCCGGCTGCGGGACAGGGCACCCGGGGGGGTCCTGGCGGTGGGATGAGGTCTGGAGGCCCCGGAGGGTCTCCCGGGAGCGGCGAGGGGCAGCCCCCGCTGCCGGGGAGGGTTGGGGAGGAGGGAGGCCTGAACGCCCCGTCGCCCCCGGTGGCAGCGGGGGTGGCTGCCCCGGCGGTGGGAGGCCGGGCCGCCCCGGGGCCCGCGGGGGTACCTTGCTCTTGGCGCAGCTGACGGAGCGCAGCGCCCCGAAGAAGATGGGCAGCAGCGCCATGAGGACCAGGCTGCCGTAGGCCAGCGCCATGCCCTCGGGGGTGGCGGGGGGACGGGCGGCCGCAGGTGTCCCGGCCCCGGCGCCGGCCCCGGCGGCGCTGCCGTTGTGCGCCGCGGCCTCCTCCATGGCGGCTGCTCCCACCGCAGTCCGCTTCCGGCCGGCGCGCGCCAGGGACACGTCCCCTTACTGGCCGGAAGTGCGTCAACGCGTTCGACCACGCTCAACCACGCCCCCCCCGGCCGCGTTGCTAGGAGACCGACAGCGGGCCGGGCCGGGCCCGGTCCTCCCCGCCCACACCCCACGGTGCGAGGAGCGGGTGAGAGCCCCGGGAGGATCACTGCGGGCAAGGGGGGACCCCCGGCTCCTCGCAGCCCCCCGGCCACGAGTGGGAAGGTGGCGGCTTCAGCCATCACCAGCCCGAGCAAGTCGGGCCGGGGGCTCCCGGGCCTCTCCTCCATCCAGCCCTGGGTTTTCCTGCCCTTCGCTGTCTCCCCAGGACCCCTCCTGCGCTCTCAGCCCACGCGTGGCCGCACTCAGCGGACACCCCCTCTGTAAAAATGCCTCCTCAACGGCAGTAAACTCTCCCTGCCACTGGAGCGGGGCCAGGGCTCTGCTGGAAAATTGGCTGAAACCTGTGTTTTCCTCACAAATATTCCCTCCCCTCCCGAGCCACTGTCAGCCCAACTGTGCCACCGAGCTGCCTCCTCCTCCTGCGTGTCCCCCTCATCCTCGCTGGGGCGAGAGTCTGCTCAAAGGCAAAGGCACCATCGGAGACTAAAGATTGAGCAAAAGCTCTATGGTGCTGCCCCAGGTTTAGATCTGAGCCATGGGCAGGGGAAGGGAGCGCAGCAGAGATTAAAAAGCAAGTTTTTATTTTTTTTTTAAATGTTTTCCTCTTTTTTTTTTTTTTTTTTTTTTAAAAAAAGGAATCTATTTCAGGACCGGGGGTGATTCATAGTTTCGCGTTTCAGGCAGAGGGCAGATGGAAAGGCCCCCCGGGAGCCCCTCTCTGCAGGGCTGGCCTCCTGCTCGGGGTGCTGTCCTCTCACTGCCACCAATTCTCCCACAAAGGAGAAGGACGGTCACCGAGGGCAGCAGCGGGCAGCCACACAGGCAGCGTGCCCACACACACCCCACTGCTTCCCACCCTGCTGCCTGCCACGGCGTGGCACGGCACAGCACAGTGCAGCTACTGACCCCCTTACTGACCCCCCCATCCAGCCCCTTATGGACCCTTTTGGGTACCCACCTGCCCCCTAAACCCCAGCTTGGCTTGGGAACCCTTGACGAAGGGTGACGGTTCCCCTCCCCGCCTCCCCCCCGCTGCTCAGCACCAAACCCGGGTTAACCAGGGCAGGAGTGTCATCCCGAGCTGGGGGGAGCCCGAAGCGAAGGCTGGCAGGGGCTGAGCTGCTCCTTGCATTGTTAAACCAGAACCAAAAACAGCCCCCGGCTGCTGTCATCCTGCGGGGACCAAGGGCTTGAGCTACCCATGGCAGGGCAGTGGCCGCCTTCCACCCCTCTGCTTTTCTTAGCCACTCTCCATAAGATGAACCCCCACATGTCAGGGTGGCTGCTGCGGCGCTGCAGGCTGCAGGGATTGTCCTCTCGGGGCTGGCAGCAGACTGGGAGGAATGGGAGATCATGAGAGACGGGCGAGGGGGCTGGAGGAGGAGGGGGCAGTGGTCACCATCCATCTCTGCACGTCCTGGGGTCCAGCCGTGGCACCCATCAGCGTTGCCCTGGGGCCGGGAGCTGGCTCGGCACCGATGCTCCGGGCTCTCCTCCTTCCTTCCTCCCTCCCTTCGTTTCCCAGCGCCTCGCCGTGGCCCCCCTTGGCCTCTCCTCCCACCCTCCAGCACGGCCGCATTTTTCTGGGTTTGAGCTCATTCTTTCCACTCCCCTCTCTGCCGGCTGCCAACTTTCCATCCCGTGGCTGCCCCCGCCTCCCCCCCCCCGCCTCCTGCCGCAGGAAAATGCCGGCTGCAGCTGCGGGAGAGACCAGCAGCAGCAAGGAGCTCCTGACCTCGGTGTGCAGCCCCCGTCCCTGGTGTGGCTGATGCTGCGTGAACCGCAGCATTGCATCCGGCTGCACCAGAACCAGGATGCGGGGAGATCCAGGGCCCTGGATCAGCAGCCGGAGCCGGAGCAGCAGCAAGGAGAGAGCAGCAATGCCACAGTTACCGTTTTGGGGAGGCACAAAGCAGCACAGAGAAAAGCCTGAGCAGGCTTCCCTTGTCCTGGGGATGGAGCCCACAGGGAGAAGCCCTCGATGGGATTTGCACCTGTGGAGAGAGTGTTCTCTCACAGGGGCAGGGCGCTGCCCCATCGCAGTGTCCCCTTTACGCTGGTGACCCCCTCTCCAGCTGCACTGCGCCGGCCACGGCCAGCGGCTCCCCACGCTCAAGCCGCAGAGCGAGCGGAAACTCCCGACCTGACCCAGGGAGGGAGGGAGGGCACCGCTGATCCTCCCTGGCGCTGGGCCCGGGGCCACTGAGCAGGCTACCCCCCAGTGTCCCGGCTGCTCGCCGGCAGCGCAGCCTAAAAACAACCGGCTGAACCCACGCAGCTCCAGCATCACCTCCCCGGGTGCCCAGGGTCACTTGCTGCTTGCTGCAGCCAAGCACGTCCCTTCCCGGCTGTGCCACACTGCAGGCAGTGCCGTGCTGCCTGGATCCTGCCTCCCTGCCCCTTCCCAGGGCACCAGGAGCCACCGAGCATCCAGCTCCTTGCCCAGGCTGCAGCTCCCATGGTGCCTGGGCATTTGAGACCAGCAACTCGGCAGAGCTCAGCCCTTCCCAGAGGCTTTTCCAGAGCCAGACGGGACCTGGGAGGTGCAGGGGGGTCGGGGGCTTCTGCCAACACAGGGGACAATGCTGTGACCGCTGGGTGAGGAACAGAGACTTCTGTTGAGCGTGGATGGAGGCTTTTCCTGCCTTGAGTTGTTTTGTCTGGTGAAGCAGGAGCAGGAGGCATGTCCCCTGCCACAGCTGTGAGCGATGAATTGAGCTTGAATCTGACCGTGCAGCCCCAGTGCACAGCTCCCCGTGACAGGGACTCAGCGGAGACCAGCACCTCCCTGATGAGGTTTATTCTGCAGATCGAGGGTTTTCCCCATTGTGCCAGTACAGGAAAACCTCAGTCCCAGAAGCGCTGGTGCCAGGGAGATGTGGCATAAAGCCCTGGCATGGGGAGGCTGGGGGTGCCAGGCGATGCTGTCCATGCTCCCCCAGCCCCACTCCCCAGCCAGGACTGTCCTCAAGGTGGACACTGCTATAGTGCCCTCACCGGTCCCTGCCACCTTGCGAAGGACGGGCACCATGAGTGGGACCAGCCACGCTCCCAGCAGCCTCCAGAGCTGCTCCAGCTCTGCACCGGGGCATGGCCACCCCTCACCTCTGGCTCTCCAGGAACATCTGTAATCCAGGAGCCCACCACCGCAGGCACAGATGCCCATCCCACCCTCTGCTCCATGGGTGCAGCCCAGGGGACCCAGCCCCACTTGTCCCCTCTCCTGGAGGGGAAGTGGCCGGATTCAGAGCACCCCAGCCATCCCTCAGCACCAGTTAAAACAGCTCCACGTCCTCAGCATCGCTCTGGCCCCGTCTCGGCTCTCCTTGCACCCACAGAGCTGCCAGCCACGCTGCTGGCAGAGAGGAGTCCCCAGCCCGGGTGTGCGGAGGGACGGGAAGGCGGCGGCTCTCAGAGCACGGACAGGTCGTGGCAGGACTTGGAGCGGACTTTGAGGGCCACCTTGCTGTTGTTCCTGGCCACCAGCCTGTCGAGGAAGCGCCGGGCTCTCTTGGTGAGGCTCTCCTTGCGCTTCTGGCCAGGCGCGGGGCGTGCGCGGGCCTCCTTGCCCCCACGGCGCAGGCGGATCTGCCGTACCACCCCCTCGAAGAGCTCCGCCACGTTGTGCTGCAGAGCCGCCGACGTCTCGATGAACTTGCAGTCAAACACCACGGCGCAGGCACGGCCCTCTGCAAGGGAAGGGCAGGGAGGGGGGGCACGGCCCCGCTGGCACCCCAGGGGACAGGCACAGCCACAAGCGGGGCAGTGGCTGCACCTCCAGGGACAAGGGGAGAGATGTGGGGGAAGCAGCTGGGCAGGGAGGCCGGGCACAGGGTCCCCCCTGGGCGTCTCCGCCGGCCAGACCACCCCACCACCACCACTCACCTTCGACGGAGACCTCGCGACACCGCACCAGGTCGGTTTTGTTCCCCACCAGGATGATGGGGATGTCCTCGGCCTGCCGCGTGCGGCGCAGCTGGATGCGCAGCTCCGAGGCGCTCTCAAAGCTGCCCCGGTCAGTGATGGAGTAGACGATGACGTAGGCGTTCCCCACCTGCAGGCACTGGCTGCGGCGCCAGTTCTCCTCACCCTGCCACCACACAGGGAACAAAATGTCACTGCCCTGCAGGGGCTGCTGGCAGCCCCATCCGCTGCTGGGTGACAGCAGGGCACCCCAACACCGATGGGATCTGCCAGCGCACGCCACCACCCCCAACATCGTGGGCAGCAGACACGTGGGTCCCATTAATAAAGTGCAGATTAAAAGTGCCTGATTTTGGGGGGTGTTTGAGAGTTTCCTCTTCTATTGGCAACAAAGTGGACCTGTGGGCTCAGCTCAGCTTGGGGGGCTGAGGCTGCGCCTTCTGGAATCACCCTTGGCCACACAACGCCCATGTTGTGGGTGCAGCACCCTGCGTGAACCAGCTGTCCCTGTCGGGCAGGGTGGGATTCAGCAATAATGGGAATAAAAGGCCGTTGTCAGGGTGTTACGGTACTGGGGTATCTCCTTAGAGTGCAGCCACACACAGGAAGTGCAGCCCCAGCCCACGCGGGTGCTGTGCCCACGTTCACAGCTCTGGCACTGGCTCCATCCCCACTCCCAGGGACTGGTTGCTGCCCGGTGGTACCCACAGGAACGCCGAGTCCCGGCATCGAGGGAGGCAAAGGGGTGTTTTGAGGGAGGTGATGACAGCAGTGCTGGCATTTCTTCCCAGGAGATGCCTCTGAGCGCTGGGCAGAAGGAATGCCCCATGACAGGCTCTCGGGGCCACCGCTCTGCCTGTTGAAGCACGTGCCCTGGCTGGCAGCATTGTCTCACATGGATTTGCTCAGTTGGCTCCGTCAGCCCCATTTCCAAACCATTCCCGTGCATTTCTCAGCAGGCTGGCACCATGCTTCTTCCCCACAGCCCCTTCTTTCCCACCCCCCCCCAGCTCCCATCTCGTGCAAGGGGCACCCTGCACCCACACCACTGCTCCTGTGCTTGTGATGCCCCATCACGAGAGCCCCCACTGGCCAGAAGACAGCAGGCAGCCTCTCACGCCAGTGAAAGGTGGGCAAAGAGCCATCAGAGACGTGACCCCAGCCCCTGCCTTGCCCAGTGTCTCTGTCCTGCTCTGTGGTGAGGGCAGCGGCGAGCCCTGGACATGGCTGGGAAAGCCCCAGGGAGCTTCATGGAGCTCGGAGGACTTGAAGCAGTGGCTGTGCCCGTACAATGTCCCCTGGGCACATGCCAGCTCACTTGGCCCCACCAGCAACACAGGCTTCCCACAGCACCCAGCCCTGGCACTGCCATACCCGCTGCTCTGGCTCCCAGGTGTCCATCACCAGCAGTGTGGTCTCCTCGCCATCCACAGACAGTGTGCGCTCGTACGCAGCCCCTACGAGACACCGGGAGAGCCCGGTTGGCACGGCACTGCCCAGGCACCGAGACCTGATCCTGGCCCCAACACTGAGCTCCCCTCCATCTCGCACACGGGTTTTTCCCATCACGGGGCCATGCACGCAGCTCAGACACACGTTACCTCCATGCCACCTCCTCTGGGCCCCGCAGTAGGCGACCCTGCTGCAAAAGGGCCCCAACCACCTCTGTACCAGGCACCCACCTCCGTGCTGTTCCAGCAGGTCCCGCTCCTGGACGCCGGCGAAGACGTTGACCAGGCTGGTCTTGCCCACACCAGGGTCACCCAGCAGCACCACGCGGTACAGGGGCTCCCAAGAGCTGGAAGAGCCTGAGGACTCGGAGGACCAGCTGCCCCGGGGGGCCGCGGCCCTGCCACCCGGCTCGGATGCGGAGTGACCGAGCTGGGGATGGCAGGGCTCGGCCCGGGAGGTGGCACCCGGTACCCCGGGCCGCGGGAGAGGGGTGCTGGCCCTTCTCCGCAGCGGGCTCTTGCTCCCGCGCTGCGTGTTCAGGGTCATCTGCGGCACCGAGGGCAGCGGGGCTGGGAGAGGCTGCCCCGAGGGGCCCCGGCTCCCTGCAGCCCCCCCCCAACCGCGCCAATCCCGGTGCCGGTGCCCCTTCGAGCCGCCGGTAGCTCGGGCGCAACTTTCCCCGGGACAGGCTGGCCGCCGCCCGGCCCGGGCTTTAAACCCCGGGAGGCGGAGCCCCTCGCCGCGCCCGGTCCCTCCCCCGCCGGACACACCCCCGCCCGCAGCACCGGTCCCGGCCCCGGCCCCGTCCGGTCCCCGAGGTCCCCGCGGGGCTCCCGGTGCCGGGTGAACGGCGACTTCCCCCGGGGCGCGTCCGATCGGTGCCGGGGAGCAGCGCGGGGGACGGTGGTCGCACCGGGAGGCTGCGGGATGCGCTGCCGCGGGCGGGGGCTCCGCTACGCTCCCGCGTGGGGCAGGGTCCCCCCGGTCCCCCGAATCCCCCGGCCCCGCTCCCCGCGGCATCGGCCCCGCTCCATCTCAGGCGGTGCGGGGCAGGGCACGGCTCCACCGCTTCCCCGAGTAAGGAGCGAGGCGAGCCCGGGCCGGTCCTGCCCGATGCCCGGAGGGGCTGTGCTGTGCTGGGACCTCGGAGCCCTGCTCGGCCCCTGCCCCAGTGCCATCGCCGAGAGCCGGTGATGGGAAGCGCAGCTGGAGGCTCGCTTGGCACGGGCGAGAACGGGAGATGGTTTTATTTGAACCCCTCGGTTGGCCCTGAGCCACGCAGGTGCTGTGGCACCAAACTGCCCCAGCACCGGCACCCCGCGCTGGGACACCAGTCCAGCCCACACTGGGATGCGCTGGTAGGGAATCACGGCACCAGACCCAGTCCCAGGACACTTCTCACAGTCACGGTCACAGTGACCTTTTGGCTTCAATCCATCCGGCGTTACCGCGATGGTATGAAGGGGACGGGTCAGCCTGTAAGTGCAGGAGGGCTGGCGATGGCTCCCCAGGAGCTGTGGTCGCGGGGCTCACCCCGCGCTCCTTCCAAGGGACTGCAGCCTCGTGGCTGTGAGAACAGCACAGGCCACACGGACCAGGAATGACGGTAACACCTTTACTGCACCATAGAACCACATCAGTGAGTCCCCAGGGCAGCTGAGCAGGGCTGGGATGGAGAAGTGCTGATGGGGAAAAGAGGGGCTTTGCAGCTTGGCACCTCATCTGCACCATGCGATCCCTCGGGCCTGCGAGTGGAGCCTGGCCGAGCGTCAGATGAGCGGCGTCTCCTCAGCGGGGATGCTGAGGACCACCTCGGTATCTGGTGTGCACCTGAGAGAGAAATGAGAGTTAGGATGGACAAACCAAAGAGCAGGAATAAGCTGCCGTGCTTCGGACGATTCGGTGTGAGGAAGAGGAGGAGGAGAAGCTCCTGTGTGGCCAGGGTGGGAGGTGAGCGGCTGCTTGGATGCTCTGTGCAGCCCACCCAGAGCCAGGAGGTGTCCTGTCCCCTGCATGGAAGCTCCATCATCAGAGGGCACAGGACAGGTGGAGGGAAGCCTCCTTGTGTCTGCTGTGCAACCTTCTCTGTGTCCCTGGGGTCCAGGACTGGTTTTTAGTGGTGAGGGCCCAGACACTTGTTCTGGGACTCAGGACAAAGCAAGCAGCTGAGACAGGAGCAGGAAAAACCCTTTAAAAACAGATGAGCGTTGTTTTGCACAGCCCCTGCTCAGCACGAACCAGAGCCCGGCCCATCTTCCCTCTCACCCCAGCACTAATTCACTTTTCAGTTCACCCTTCACGATCCACCCCGGCCACTGACCACTCTGCCTATGACAGAAATCAGCTCCAAGCCTGAGCCCTGCTCTGCAGCCCTGCCTTACACCGTGCTTGCAACCGAGCCCTCTGCGAGGCAGGCTCCATGCTCGCTGGCCTTCCCAGAGAGGCACAGCCAGATGTAGCCCCTGGGGCTCTGAGAGGGAGAAGGAATGAAATTAGCCACTCCTCGCTGTCAATCCTGAAAGACAAACAAAAGCGGAGAAAGCCCGCCGGAGCAGCCAGGTACATCTGCTTTCTCGCAGAGAGAGGACAAGCACAGTGAGCTGGGCTTGCTCAGAGCTGCGCTCATCCATCTCCGTCTCAGTCCAGGACAAACTGTGCATCCAGAGTGTCCCCAGCACAGGGCTTGAAGCTGCTGGTGAAATCCAGCTGGAGTTCCTTGAAGCAAAAGGGTTTTTAAAGAGGGGAAACTGATGGGAACGGATACGCAGAGGGTTACAGCTCCTCCGGGCTCCGCGTGCAGGGACGCAAGGAGGGCCCGCAAGGGTCTTGTGTTCCTACACACCCTTACACTTCTAGGCTGAGCGCAGCTCAGGTCTGATTTTGCTCTTTCAGGAAGCAAATCCAGTGTCTGGAACCAAAGGGTTAATCAGAAAAACCGACGGGCTGGTGAAGTCGTGTGAAAAGTTGCAGGGAGGTCAGTGGGAAAGGGCTGAGGGATGGCGGAGAGGGCTCTGGCACAGGCTCCCGCCTGTCAGGGCGGGTAAGCACCAAATGCCTGACTTGTGATGTTACAGAAACTTTCCACTTGGGCCTTCCTGCTATTTTTAACTCTTCTCCCAGCCACCCTCAGTAACTCCAGCCCCACCAGCTGTCGAGGCTAATTAATTCCTTCTTTTTATCATTTTTCTATCGGAAAAAAATTAAGTTGCACTAATCCATCACTCAGCCGCTCGCTTTCCCCCGCAGTCTCCTGACACGTTCCAGGCTTTCCTCCCGCTTCGGCTCGTGCCTCTGCAGTGCTGCAGCCATACCTGGCTTCCAGCTAAAACCCAAGCCCTGGAACGGGAGATCTAGCCCCTCTTGTCATCTGCACCACCATCGGTTTGCTGGGTGAGCATCTGCTCATCCCAAGGGATGATATTTTCATGCAAAATAACCCCTGTGTGTACACGAGGTGCGGAGGAGCCAAGGGCCTGCACCTGCAGCGCCAGGACCTGCTGGAAAGGAATGACGCCGATAACAGACACGTCTGTGCCAAGAACAACTTGTATAGGCAGTTGCGTAAATAAACGTGCATACGCACGCTGTTCTGCACACAACTTACGGGTTTTGGGCTACAACATACTTGAGATTTAAGCACATTTGACCCATTTTTCTCTCAGGTTTGTACCCCTGGTCAGCAGACAGCACAGAAAGCCGAGGCACCTCAGCAGCTCTAAATCATTGCTGATTTTTGTGATTTTTTCTGCCCTGGGCAGGACCCTGCTGTCACGGGACAAGGGGCAGCGTTACACCTTCAGCCTGCTGTAGGTATGGTGGACAATAGCTTGTCACAGCCGGCTGTTGTTATGTTTAAGCCCACAGACTTGGCCCGTCTGGGTCTGTCCCTGGAGAGGAGAGCCCAGTATTCCTGTGATCGAGCTGGCAGGGCCTTTTCCCCATCAATGCTAAGTGAGGATTCACCTTACGCTTTGTAATTCTTAAATCCAGTATCAGCACAGCACACGCTGGCAAGCAGGAGTGGGGACTACCCACAACCTCCACTCAGGATGTAATTAGCTACCAGAGAACCGGGACAGGGAAAGAGCAGTGAGAAAGATAACAGTTTTGCTTTTTTGTTGCCAGCCAATGCCACCAACACAATTTTTTACATATTAGGGAAATGGCTGCCCATCTTTGTTCTCACAGAGCACAGGTGCCATTTGACACAACCAGCAAGGTGGTTCTAGATGGGCAAGACCTGCCCCAACAGGGATGCTCCTTGTGAGCCTGATGCCTTCCCTCAGTTTTGTTTCCCAACCACAAAGCGAAAACAACAATAAAGTAAGAGTCAGTGCAGGCACAAGGGCCTTGAAAAGCTCTGCTGGTCCTGACTGTCCCTGGCTGCAGCCACTAATAATCTCCACGTGCAGGCTGCGCAAAGGGAAGCCCAGAAGAGAGATGTGATGTGACCAAAGATCAGTATTAGAGCTGTGGCTAGTCCCTAGCTGCTCTTAGGCAAGACCACGAGACCTTGCTGCTGTTTTCCCCAGCAGAACCCAATGTAACTGTGGGTTTATACCCCGGGCTGGGCATAGCTTTAACAGTGACATCTGCAGAAATGATGGGATAAGGTTATTAGCACTCAGTGACAAAGAATCTGCAGCCCAAGGGCACAGAGAAAGGGCTGTGCACACCCACTGACCAGCCTTACTTGGGTCTGTGGAGAAGGACATCGGCAAAGATCAGCTCTCTTGGGTCTCTTGCACTCTGACGGAGTGTCTGGATGCTTCTCTTCAGTTCACGAATCTCTTCCTCCAGGTCCTTAACAATCTGGATGAATGACATTTCTAAGAGTTCTTTAGTTTGCAATAGGAGCAGGAATTAAAGTTTTAGAGATTTTGCAAACAGCAGAGCTAGAAAATATCCCTTGTGCAAGTAAGCCCCTACCAGGCTTCCTGAAACACCTGATGGACTGCTTCACCCTCAGGATGTCCTAACAGCCCCCTGACTCCACTGGAAATGGAAGGCAACGTACCCCACTGAGGCAGACAAAAGCCTCACGAAGGGCAAGGGCTGAGGGTGGCTGGCTCTGCTGCACTGCGCTGGTTCTTCCCCAGCTCGCTCACCTCCCTTTGCCTCAGTATTCCACATCGCAGAATGTGATTGTTTATCACCATCTGTTTCAGGCCATCCTGGTGCAGCAACTTCTCCTGTGTGGGTGGAGAGAAGAAAACCAGCTGCAGAAACTCCCCAGTAACCACCAGCATGAAACCCTGCCACTGCTGGGTGCCAGTGCTGGCCGTGTCCGGATGTGTCACTCTTCAGGAAAATTATTTCTGCCCAAACAAGATTTGGGTTCCAGCTCTAGAAAGAGACTGTTGTTGAGATCACATTGTGCTGATAATGGAAAAAGACTAAGGAACTCAAGAGATCCAGTTCAATTTCCCAGGGAAAGCTTATTAATATTGCTTGGGTAACTTTTATCACCTGTGCTTACAAATTCACCTGTAAAAGAGTACAGCAGTTCTGCATCAGAGCAGGCTGTAAACAGAGTCAGTAATTAATATTTTCTTAGTGCTCTCAAGCTGCTAACCCAGGAAAAGTGCTAAGAACATCACGCGAGCAGGAACTGTGCAAGAGGAGTTCCTCCTATTTTGGGAAGAACGACAGAAGCCCCTGCTCTCTAGTGCTGCATATAGTTTAATTTCCTCATGAATTTATTACAAACATATGTGCGTTGCCACAGCGGTGCCACAGCCAATTAGCACAGCAGCTACCTAAATAATGTAATAAAACAGGGACCGTAAAAGCAGGGTGAATGCTGGGTCACAGTGCACTCACCTCCACACAGCAAACTGTCAGGAGTGAGAATATTTCAACACATCAGACTACAGCAGCAACTCAGAGGTGCTTCTCCTGTACCCTCCCAGCCTGACAAACAGCTCCTCTATGGCATCAGGAAGGGAGCAGCAATGCTGTTACTCTTTGGGTGCTGGCTGCACTGTGCTATTGCTAATGGGCAACGTGTGGAAGCCCCTGCCTTGTCTGCCATCTCCCAGAAACTGATGCCCCTTGCTGGGACGTCACATGAACTCCACAAACCTCCACGACTTTCTGTAACATCGCCTCTTGTTCTGCTTGTGCCTTCTCTTCTAGTTTCTCCAAGATGGCCTTCCCCATTTTTTCTGTCTTGTCTTTCTCCTCCTGAGAACAGCAGGAAGCAGTGCACAAAAACAACAGGAGCCTTAGGCAAGATCACCATTGCGTTCCTTCCTCCCCTGCCCTCTCTTTCCTCCCTGGCAACGCTGCAGGAAAGGAGAGGTCTCAGCACCTGGTGTTGCTCCTTCAGGCTCTGGATGCTGTGCTGCAGAAGAACTATCTGGACATCTTGTTCCGGATAGTGCCCATTGATGTAGGTCCGCAGGACACTGAGCTCATCCTGGAGAACCTGTACCTTTGATGTGGCTTCCTCCAGCTGCTGCTGTAGCTCTGATTGAAAGTCAAAAGAGAAAATCTCAACCCAGGGGTTCCAGACCTTTGTTTCTTCACGAAGGATTCCATCCTGCGTTTGCCTGAGCCCTTCTCTCTACAGAGATTACACACCCTGTGGGGAGTGGGAACAGACACCTACAGTCAGACCGCCTTGACAATACTCTGCCCCAGGAGGGTGGTGCAAACAGCTGCCAAGGAGGAGATTTTTCCAACCCGCCTGAGCACAGGCTGCCGGGTGTCACAGGGCTCTCCCCCTCCTGACAGGCTGACGGGAAGATCAGACCCACAGAGCCAACGGGATTCATTTTCAGAAATGGAATTGTTTGACATTTATAAGATCAACACAGTGTCTTTAACCTACTAAGATGGAAAGCAAAGGTAACACGGTTGTATAGACTGCGTTTCATAGTAATGGGAGCAACTCACTTCCCAGATTCTTTTCCATTGTTTTTTCCATTTCCTGGAGCTCTGCCCTTGCTGTGTCCAGCTGGTTTTGATTGAAGGTCTGCACCATTGCCTTCACCCTCTGCACAGGGAGAAATCCAGTCACTGCTCATTCCGCAAAGCTCTGAAACATTCCCTTACACCATCCCTGATGTTTCTCTCATGTGCTGTTGCTTGCGTTAGCAGCACAGAGGAATCTGTCGGTGTGGCTGGTGCCAGCTCGTGCACAGGAGCCGCTCTGGGGAGCAGAGTGGTGCTTCAAGAGTCAGATGGAGCCAAGGATGTTATGGAGGGATGTATTTGGGTTGTTACAGGGGTGACTGCTGTTGCTTAGGACAGTTACAGTCAGGGTGCTCTCATGGCTTTAAAACACAGGCACAAAACAAGAGCACCTCACAGGATCTTTGGGCATCAAGGAGCTCCCCCCAGGACTGGGGATGCTCCAGTCACACTCAGTGCAGTTGAAGGGTCTGAGCAGCACCTGGCCCTTCTCTAGTATTAACGAGTAATGGGAAGTTCTGCATTCTGCTTAAATGGCCCTGTTGGTCAATGCTAAAGCCTCACCTGAAATACTTCGTACTGCTGCAGCAATACCCTTGCTTGCTTGGCAGTGCTGTCATCAGTGTGCTGGATGTCCTTAATCAGCCGGTTGTTGGTCTCTGCCAGGTGGGCACTGTGCTGCTTCATCTCCTCGATGGCATTTTTCTTCAGATTGGTCAGATCCTATGAGAATTTGTGAATTAACGTGCTGGGGACTCCAGCAGTACCATCTGCCCCAAGTTTTCTTACCACCTTCTGCCATCTCTGGGACATTCCTGCCCCATGGTAACAGCACCAACACGACCCTGGCCATCCCAACATCAAACAGCAAACCTCAGCCTCAGTTCCGAGGCTCTCTGACTTCCCCCATACAGCATACCCCTGCTCCCACGTTCCTTCCTACCAGCTGGAGGATCACTGTCTCTTCTATAACCATCTTTCATCTACTAAAAAGCTGTGGTCATGTCCTTCACCTCAACCTTCTCTTTGCTAGACTGAGAAAATCTGATACCAACAGTCTTCTCTAACAGGTCACATTTCCTAAATCTCATCCCTCCTACTGCTACAGTCTGGACTCTCTCTGGGTTTCTCTTAATTTTTCTTGATAGACAATATCAAGGTTAGATTACACCAGCATTAAGCAAAGCAGCATAATTACCTCCAGTGTATTAATAAATAAACACATGCCATTTTGCAAGAGTGAGTCAGGCTGCTAGAATTTCCTCCATAAAGGCAGCTGGGGTAACTGTATGGATTTGCTGCCTGCATCCCAGCACTGGATATTTGTGGCACGTACCGTGATAATTTTGATCTCTTCCATGGTTTTAGCTAATTCAGCCTTCTTAAGTGCTAATTTCCTCTGAGCAAAACTTCTGTATTTCTCTGGGGATGATGATGTCTCTGAAGGCAAGGGTGGTTTTTTACTCAGCATAAATGCAACTGGTGAAACAAAAAAGAGGCCTGTGCTTATTTCACAGTCCGATTTCAACGCCTTACATCTACTCTCTCCTGTCATATGTGGCTGAGGAAAATATAAAGAACAACTGAGAGATTGAATTCAAATCTTCTGTGGCCCCAGCGAGAGTGGCTTGCAGTTACAGCCCGGGAGCTGAGCCTACAAAGCACTGCCTGGGCTTTTCTAGTTCTCCCCTTTTATTCTCAGCATTCCCCCTTGGGTAATTTTCTTGTGGCTTTTGCTGAATGTGTCCCAGCAGAAAGCACGGAGTTAATGCAAAAGCAGCACCAGTGGGCAGGGGCAGCAGGGCACTGTATAAGGGAATCTCTCCCAACCTGGCTTGTTCTTCTCCCCTTTCTTCTTCTTGTCTTCATTGGTGAGCGGTGGCAAAGTCATCCTGCGGGGTGGAGACTTCCTCTCCTCTGCTTCTGTCTTCTGCCATTTGCTGTAACCCTAAACTCAGCATGACAGTAGCACAAAAAAGATCGGGAGTCAGAGGCAGTGTGTGAGCAAGGACCGCTCTGATGTGACCCACAGTTCCGACTCCCCTCTGAATCTCCTCTGGGGCTTCCAGGTCTCCCTTCGTGCCCTTTACCAGCAGCAAGTCTCAGGCGTGTTTGAGAGATGCTGCGTTTATAACCACAGTAGTGTAAGTGCCATAAATCCCACTGGAACGAGAGACTTACCAGTCTCTTGAACCCCTCCATGATACTTGGAACCGGGCCCTGTGCATCCACCTCCGTGCAGGCTCTGGAAGGAAAAAGCGTAACCCCAGCGAGGGGCTGAGCCCCGCAGCTCTGCCTGTCCCCACGGACAAGCCTCTGTAGGTCCAAAGTCAGAGCTGAGAGGCAGCGACACCCCCTGGACTACAGTATCCTTAGTGAACCCCACCATCGCCTACCTTCCCTGCCCACGGGGAGCACCCTACCCCTCCTCCCTGCCAAATGGGGAGCCCCCTGCCCACCCCCCATGGGGAGCTCCCCTCCCCACCCCGTGCCCCATGGGGAGTCCTCCTGCCTGTCCCCTATGGGGACACCCCCCGACCTGCTCCTTTGTCCCGTTGGGAGCCCCCCTGCACCCCGAGGATTCCTTGTACCCCATGGCCTTCCGCCATCCTCCTGCCCTCCGGGGATTCTCCATGGCCCTCTGCCACCCTCCTGCCCTCCGGGGACCCCCCGTACCCCGCGTCCCCGTCTCCCGGCTCCGGGCCGGTCCCCATGGCGACGCCAGGCGGGTACGGAGGCCGGGCGGGGCACGGGCTCACGGGAAGGGGCGGGGGAGGGCGCCCCCTGCCGGCTCCGCCCCGGCGCCGCACGGCAGGAGCCCCGGGGGCAGAGGGGCGGGATCCACCGGTCTGGGATCCACCGGGACGGGATCCACCGGGCTGGGCTGCGGGCCGGACCGGAAAGCCCTGCGGCACGGGCCCCGTGGGACGGGGACTCAGCTGCCTGCGGGGCCGCTGTGGACTGGGAGGGAGCAGAGTCCGCGGCGGTAGTGTGGGGTGAGGGCTGGCCGACCGGGAGAGCCCGGAGCAAGGCAGCCCCGGTGCAAGGCAGCCCCGGTGCACGACGCCAACGGGCATGGAGGAGCCGCCTCAGGGCCCCGCTGTGCTAATGGGCACTCACCCGGTCCCGCCCGCGGGAAGGGGTGCGAAGCCTTGTGGGTCGGGGGGAATGGCCAGGCAGGTGCTTGGTGCCAGGGTCATACAGGAACTGTGTGGCAAGTGCCCGGTGCCGGGCACGGCCTCCAGCCACACCGGGCAGGAACAACTCGGGCAGGCCCCATGCTACCAGGCCTAGTGTGAGGCCCAGGTGCGAGGGGGGTTGTGTGGTGTTCTCCGGGTAGTGGGGCTCCGGGGGACAGCGGGCAGGGCCCGGGCGTTCAGTGCAGGGCCCGGGGCAGGCCGCAGTGCGCGGGGTAGGCCGCGGGCGGCGGCCCGGTCCCGGGCCCCACTCGGGCCCCCTGTTACCACAGCAACTGGCGGCGGGCGGCGCAGCCAATGGGGGCGCGCCTTGCGGCGGGCCCGCGCGCCGAGGCGGCAGCCAATGGGCGCGGCCCCTGGCGGGCAGCCGGCGGTCTCCGGGGTAACAGGGGCCGCCGCCGCCGCCCCATTGGTGCCGCCCGCGGAGGGGGCGGGGCCGGGCTGGGAGGGGCGGGGCCTGGCGGGGCCGGGCCGGGCCGGGCCGCGGCGGGGGGACAAGACCCCACTCGTGTCACCGGGGGCAGCGGCGTGGGTACCCCCCACCGTGGGCAGCGCATCCCCCGCCCGGCGACCCGCGCTCCCCGTCGGGCAACCGAGCCCCGGGGGGACGCCGCCGGGGCGGGGACGCGTCCACGAAGGCACCGGCCTTCCCACGCCGCGGGTGGGGCGAGAGCTGCAAGCCCCAGCGGGACGGCCTGGGGGCTGTCCCGGGCCATGGCTCTGCCCGGGGCACCGGAGAGCCGTGTCCAGTCCGGAGTGCAGCTCCCAGGGGTCTATGAGGGGTGTAGGGGCTCCCGGGGGTACCCACGTGCGGGTAGGGGGGGGGCACCGGGGACACCGAGGTGCGCAGACCCGGGGAGCAGCGGGTACTGGCAGTAGTTGGAGCATCCCCGGGTGGGTACCGGAGGTCACGGGGTGCCCAAACCGCGGTACCGCGGCGCTCGTGTGAAGGTACCGGGGGTGCTGTGCTGCTCAGGTGGGGGCACCGGGGTGCCGTGACGGGGGTACCGGGGGGTACTGGGGCGTGCCGCCCTGCCATTCTCTCCAGCAACCCCTCACCGGAGGGCTCCCATTGGCGGAGCGGGATATTCCCCCCCGCCCCGCGGCCAATGGGCCGGGGGGGGCGGTGCCTCCCATTGACAGAACCGGCGCGGCGGTGTTTACCGGGGGCGGGGCGGCGGCGGCTATAAGAGCGGCACCGGGGGGCGTGCGGCTCCCGGGCTGCCCGCACCGCCCCCGCGCACCCCCGACCCGCACCCGCCGCAGCGTCCCCGCACCGCACCCGAACGGAGTATCCGCCGATTCATTCGGGGAAGAAACCCCGGAGCATCCCGGAGCATCCTCGGGGCGGCGCGGAGCATCCCCGGGCCGGTACGGAGCATCCCGGAGCATCCTCGGGGCGGCGCGGAGCATCCCCGGGCCGGTACAGAGCATCCCGGAGCATCACCGAGCCGGTCCGGAGCATCCTCGGGGCGGCGCGGAGCATCCTCGGGGCGACGCGGAGCATCCCGGAGCATCCTCGGGGCGGTGCGGAGCATCCCCGGGTCCGTGCGGAGCATCTCCGAGCATCCCCGGACCGGATCGCTGCGGAGCATCCCCGAGCTCGGAGACGACCGGGCCGATCCCGGGACCCCTCCGGAGCATCTCAGCGGCCGCCGCCCCGGCGGAGCCGCCCCCGCCGTGCGCCCCCGGGCCCCGGCGCGGCCCCCTGCGCCCCGCCCCGCCGCCGCCGCCCGCTCCGCACAATGGGGGCGGCGCGGCGCGGCGCGTAGCGGCGGGCGGGGAGGCGGCGGGCGGGGGGGGGGAAGAGGAGGAGGAGGAGGAGGAGGCGGCGGCGGCGCCGGGGGGGTCCCGGTCCCCGTCATGGTGCAGCGTGGGGCACGGGGCCGGGGCGCGGAGGCTCGTCGGGAGCCCTGCGCCCCGCTGCCCACCCGCGACGCCGAACCCGCCTGGTGCAAGACGCCGAGCGGGCACATCAAGCGCCCCATGAACGCCTTCATGGTGTGGTCGCAACACGAGCGTCGCAAGATCATGGACCAGTGGCCTGACATGCACAACGCCGAGATCTCCAAGCGCCTGGGCCGGCGCTGGCAGCTCCTCCACGACTCCGAGAAGATCCCCTTTGTCAAGGAGGCCGAGCGCCTGCGCCTCAAGCACATGGCCGACTACCCCGACTACAAGTACCGGCCTCGAAAAAAGGGCAAGGTGGGCGCCGGCGCGTCCCGCCCGCGCCTCCCGGTGAAGATCAAGCCCTCCGTGCTGGGCCGCGTCTCCTCCAGCCGCAGGCAGCCCGCCAAGCCACCCGACGCCCCGCAGGAGCCCGCGCCGGAGGTGCCCACCGAGGACTGCCCCGCGGCACCTGGCATGGCCGCCTGGCACATGGCACCCACCGGGGAGAGCAGCCCCCAGGAGCCCCCCGCGCCCCCAAGCCCTGCTGCCGCCTGCCCTGAGCCGGGGAGGTCCCCAGAGAGCGGGTCCCCCTCTCCCATGTCAGCCGGGTCCCCTCCCTCTTCCTTCAGCTCCTCTGATGAGGAGCTGGAGGAAGAGCTGCTGGGGGTCCTGCCCGGGCGGGCCCCCGCCGGTGCCGCCTGCGGTGCCCTGGACTGGTCCGTCTTCGACAAGGACCACGACCTCTTCCCGCGGGGAGGCTCCTCGCACTTCGAGTTCCCGGACTATTGCACGCCCGAGGTGACGGAGATGATAGCAGGGGACTGGCTCATGTCCAGCATCTCGGACTTGGTCTTTACCTACTGAGTCCCACGCTCTGCAGGTAATGCTCTTTCTTTTCCCACAATCAGGTCATATATAAAAAAAAAAAAAAAAAAAAAAAGAAAAAAACCAAACCGAAAAAAAAACAGAAAAAAAAAAAATCAAAACCAGCTGTTTACATGCAGGAATCAGGTATTTTGCCTTGAAGCCGCTGGAAGGCAGAGCTCCCTGCTCACCCCATCCCCCCGGCACACACCCACTCCTCGTCCGTCCGTCTGTCGGGCCCTCGCCTCGCGACTGCAGGACGCGTGGCCGGCCGCCGCGGTTATTTACCCGTGAAATGCGAGTGTCTAATCGGGTTTTCATTGTCAGCGCCCGGCCCCTTCCCCCTGTGGCTCTGGCCACCGCGGCGCTGCCGGCCATGGCTGCTCCTGGCCGCTCCCTTCCCCGCCAGCCACTGCCCCGTGTTCCTTCCTGCTCTCCGGGAGCGCCCATGCCAGCCCCGGCTCCCGGTGCCCATCCTGCCCTCCCCATTCCTTGGGGAATGGCCAATTCCTTTTGCTTTTTGACTGCATTTAAAGCACGTCTTCAGTTTTCTCCTTTTCCTTGTGGCAGCCCTTGGGGAGGGATCCCTGGCTGTGCCACGTGCGGGGGTGACAGAGCCGTGTGGAGCCCTCCCTGCTCGACACCCCGTTTCATGGGGATCCCCGGCTTTGGGGGTTCAGTGTCCCACGGGACAGGCTCTTTCCCTGCGGCGTGCGCTCGCCGCCGCTGACTTTGGGAAGAGCGAAGTTGCGCGCACGTGATCCGCACGTGGCCGCGGGAGGCTGTGTTGTTCCTCTCGCCGGGCAGCTGTGCACCCCGAAACCCGGCGGGAACGAGCCCTTCCCGGAGCAGCCAGCCCCCATTTCAGCCTTGGACCCCGTGCCCACGTGGGACTCGGTCCCATCCGGCTCATCTTGGCCGCTGGAGCCGGGTCCCACCGTGCCCGGCCGCGGTGGGCGATTCTGCCGGGGTGGTGGGGAGCGTGCTGGGTGGCTGGGAAGGGATGCTGAGGGAAATCTGCCTTAAGCAACCACCCAAACGGAGCTGAGAGCAGCGGCAGCTGATGCCGGTGGGCGCACGGCGTGTGGGCGATGCTCTGGCGCGGTGCTCCTCCACGCCGTGCCCCGCTGCCGGCTCCGCCAAGAGCAGGGGCTTCCCAGCGGAGCGCTGCCAAGGAGCTTCCCGGCAAGGAAGGTCCTGCCGCAGCGTCTCCTCCAGCCAGGTTTTTCTTTGCTTTTCTTAATGGCTCCTTCCTGCAACGAGCTGTCTCCTGCTGCCGGGGAGCACGTGGCTGTAGTGTCGGCTCGGTGGCCGCCGCAGGCTGCGTTTTTGGGTTAGGGGCTGCGCTCAGGTACGGCTGTGCTGTGTCGGGTGGTGGCGGGGACCCCGACCACCCCGAGCTGCGGGCCCTGGGGATGTGGCCATGGCAGGGGCTGGCGGCACCCGGAGGAGCTCTACTGGGCTCAGCAGGGACTACAGCTTGAAGCAGCCACTGAGGTCCCCCATGTCCCTGATTCCCCAGGGGCTCTGGGTGTGTGGGAGCCCCTCTGACCCTTCCCAGGCAGTGGGGTGCTGGGGACAGTGGGGGACCTGCTCCCTGGGGCTCTGCCTCCCCGTTTTGGGGCTGCGGGTTCCTCCGGTCTCAGGCTGCCCCGTGCCTGCCCACTGCTGTGGGGCTGGACGGCGTTGCCACCAGGGGAAGGGTATTTCCCCCCCCACCCTGGGCCCTGGCATCCCCCCAGGGTGCCTTGGAGGGGGGGACCTGCCTGGTCCCACTGCCAGAGGTGCCGGTGGCCCTGGCTCAGCCGTGGGGACAGGCACCACGGCGCAGGGAGAGGTGTGTCCCCGTCCCCTTCGCAGGGATGCTCGGTGTCCCCCAGCCCCATCCCGGGTGGCCTCGGGGTCCCCTCAAGGCGCCTCCCTGACGGCCAGCCATCAGCATTGTAGATGTGTCGGTGTGTAGCGGTAGCTGTGCGTGTGTGTGTCGGCATTGCGTTAGCCGCGGTGTTTCAGTAGCCCCGGTGCGGGTGCCAGCCTGCCGAGGCAGGCGGGTGTCACGCATCAGACACGTGTTCCCCGTATAGAGCGCGTCCCCGTCCCTGCTCCCCCCAGGCCGTTCCCCACCAGACCCAAACAAGCCAAATAAGCGCCGGGCCAGCCGCGACGCCGGCAGCCTGCTCCCGCCTCGCCGCCCTCCTGGGGAGGCTCTGCCTTCCCACACCAGGAGCACCCCAAGCCCCCTCCCACGCGTGAGCCGGGTTTGGGGTTCCCGTGGGGTCCTGCGGCCCCGGGGCTCTCCAACGCGCACAGATCTCACCCAGCACCTCGGTGCCTTCTCGGGCTGCGCGGCCGCCTCGCGCCGTGGCCAGAAGCGCTTGGCAAAGGTGCCGAGGCTGCCGGCCGCCCGCCCTCCATCCTCGTCCACGGGGAAGCCAAAGCCCCCAGGCACTGGCCTGAGGCCACGGTGAGGGTCTCGCGTCATACATGTGCTTTGCCAGTCCTGCAGCTCGCGGGGCTGCATCTCCTGTTCCCAGTGGGGACACGGGTGGCCCGGGGTCCCCGCGGTCCCCTGCGTGCCGTGCATCACCCGTGGGCCGAGGTGCTCCCTCCACGGACTGTCAGGCGAAACGTTTCCTCAGGAGCAGGTTCTGGGTCAGCGCCAGAACCGGAGCCAGAGCCGGGGCCCCCCCCCTGCCCCCACCTTGCCCCGGCCACAAGCACAACACCATCCGCTTCGTCCCTGTCCCCCTCCCCGCCCCCTCCCCAGTCCCCTGTCCCCCTCCTCGAGACTCGCTGGGTGTGTTTGTTGGGGGAAGAACCGTTGTGGACAGTGGTGGATTTTTCTGTGCCGTGTGGTTGTAGTGCTTAGAGACCCCCCCAGCGTGCGGCCCCCTCCCGCTGCGCCCCCCGCCTCCCCGCTGCCCGGTGCTGGCTGGCATGCGTGTGCGAGCGTGTGTGCGTGCGCGTGCGACATCCCGTCATCACTAGAGACAAAGCGAATAATAATAATAATAATAAATAATAATAATAATAATAATAAATGAATAATAAAAATAAACCAAACCTCTCTCAGGAAGAAGCCGCCCCGGCGGTGGCCGAATGGGCCGGGGGGCCCCGGAGCCGGTGGGGCCCCGGCGCAGCCTGCGGACGGGCGCCAGCGCTCGGGGTCACCTTTGTAGTGTCGTGTTAGTGAAGGGTTCCTGTATCTGTTGTCTTGGAGAAATAGGCTTTTAGCTGAGGGGCAGCCCTGGTCCCCGTCCCATCCCGGGGGGAGGCGGGGGGGTGCGATGTGGCCGGCTCCAGCTCTGCGGGAGCTCGGCTAACGGTTATCCTGACTGTTGTGACTATGGAATAAAGTGTGTTGGTCTGCTGCCCACGGCTCCGGCTCCTCCTGCGCCGCCTCGCTCCTCCCAGGGGGGCGCGGGGCTCCCGGTGGGATGTGGGGTCCCCCAGGGAACATGGGGCTCCCTCCCAAGGGGATGTGGGGTTCCCAGCGGCCAGCACCCACCTCCCAGGCGTGTCTGCTCCCACCCTGATCCACAGGCTCTGACCGTGGTCCGTGGGCTCCCACCCGGACCCTCTGCTCCCACACCAGTCCACAGGATCCCACCCTGAGCCCCGGTTCCCGTGGGGCCCCGCACCTTCGTCAGCCCGAGCGGGCTGGATGTCCCCAGCGTGGGGGGGTCTGTGTGTGCACATGCATGTTCAGCGCACGCGTGTGCTCCCTGCACGCATGTGCTGTGCCTCCTCTGTGCACACGCAGCCCCACAGCACTGTCCCCACCACCCGTGGGGGGAAATCAGGCCCGACAGGACCTGGTGGGGGGGAGGCCAGGGCACTAATCCGGCCCCGCAGGAGGGCTTGGAGGGGGGGAAACCACGGGGGGAACGCACTGCTTGCGTCACTCCCCCCCCTCCCCCCCCGCCCGCAGCTGTTGCCACGGCAACAAGGGGAGCCTGGAGCATCCCTGGGTACCACCGGCCCCTCCCGCTGCACCGGCCCTTGCCCTGAGACCCGGGCAGTGCTGGGGACCGGGCTGTCCCCCGGGGGTGGGGGTGTCCGGGGGGGTGGTGGCCGTGCTGGGTGACACCCTCCCCCAGCCCCATGGGAGCGCAGGGCTTCACCTGCTCTGGGGCAGCACCCAGCACCGAAGTCCTGAAGCGGGGGCAGAACCCAGCACCGGGGCCCTGGCTGCAGTCTGGAAGCCGTGGGGACAGCGATGTCCCAGCAGGGTGGCACAGCAGCCCCCGGCCGTGGGACCAGGCTCCTGCCCAAGGCTGACGCCTGGCTCGGCTGGGAATGGGGAGCCCCGTGGGTCTGCCACGGTCCCAGCTCACCACCCATCGCCGCTGCCCTCCTGACCTCGCCATGGGCCAGGGTCACACAGAGCCAAGTGCCCGGTGCCCGGTGTCCGGCGCTGCCCACGCAGGCACGTGCACACACCACCGGCCCGGCTCTGAGTCACACGCGGCGGCTGCACGCAGCGTCGCGCCAGCTCCGCAGGCAGCAGCGGCTCCCGGCCTCGCAGCAGGGACCTGCTCTGCCCCCTCCCCTCCACCCCAGCACGGCCCCCCCCTGCCCTCCCCACCCCACGTCCCAGGGAGGAGGACGATGCCGGGGCTGCGGTGAAGCTGGGGGGCTGGCTGCCCAGCTGTGGACGGTGCCGTGGGATCCCTCCCGGACACGGGGACAGCAGAGGAACAGCTGCTGGTGACGCCGCTAAGTTGGGGAAGGATGTTCTAAGGCCTCTGCCCCCCCAGAGGTAAGCGGGGAGCAGGCAGGGCTGGGAGGCAGGGGTGTGGGCAGGGGTGAGCCTATGGGGGGACACGGCGGGGGGATGCAGGATGAGGGCAGCCCAGGGGGAGCAGAGTGATGGCCACCAGGGGTGCACCGGGGTGGTCCCCAGTGTGATCCTCCTCTCAAACCCCGGCAGCACCAGGCTGTTCCCCCCCTCCCCCCAGCCCCCGGCATGCAAGACAGGATGGAGGGACAAACATGTCCCCAATCCCACCCGATCCCGTGGGCAGCGCATACCCCGGTGAGGCCTCTCCGGTGCAGGGCTTTGTTCAGTGCCAGGGCCGGCACCGAAAGGGTCCTTGTCCCCCCCCCGCCTCGCCCTGCTCCAGGCTGACATTTCCACACGCATCCCACCCGCCCCCCCTTGCATCCGCCAGGCTGCGGGGCTGCCCTGGCCAGGGCTGAACAGGCAGTTCCCATGGCAATGCCCCATCCCTGGGCAGGCGGCTGGGAGGGGACACGGTGGCCCGCTCCCTGCAATGTGGTGGCTGTGTCCCAGTGTCCCCACAAGCCAGTGGCCCCGCATCCCTCCCCGCCACCGCCCCTCCTTCCCCATCGCCGGCGATTGGGTGGCTGCGAATGGCCTGATGTCGGGCCTGATCCTGCCAGCATGGCGGCGGGGCCGTGCGGGGGCTGTGCCGGGTCTGGATCCAGCCCAGGACGGGCAGGTCCCCGCGATGCAGGGGTGGGGTGGGGGGGTGGGGGAGTGGGGTGTCTTTTCCTCCATCCCATTTGGATGCCCCACCGAGATGAGGGCAGCGACACCCTCGGTCACCCCGAGGATGTGGCCTCAGCCTTGTCACCCTGGCTGGGTTGGGGGGGGGAAGCTCTTGGGGTCCCTCTCGGTGCTCCCCAAAGCAGGCATGGAGGGGCACAGCCAGCACCGGTGCCCCGTCCCCTGCCCTGCACCCTGGAGCAGGGGCAGGAGCTGGCTCAGCCCCACGGACGCTGCAGCTGCGGGAGGGGCTTGCTGTGGGTCTTGTCGCCCTCCCCACAGCCCATCCTGGCCCCCCTGTGCCCCCCAGGCCCGATGCCCGCCCGTCAGCCGTATTGCAGCTGTGGCCGTGGGCCTAGCATGGCGCAGGGGAAGTGGTACGGGGTCCGCTCCTACCTCCACCTCTTCTACGAGGACTGCACTGGGGCGAGCCCTGACGGGGACAGGGATGGGTCCTCGCCGCATGGAGCCTGGGCCCCCCTTATCTGGAAGGTAAGAGACTCCAAAACCCCTGCTTCCCCTGGAGATGCACCCTCCCACCTGTGTCCCACCACGGCATTTGGGGGACACAGAGGGGCTGGTGCTGACCTTGAGCCCTGCACCCCTGTCCCCAGGTGAGCCTCTCCACGGGCACCCTGTTCTTGCTTGTGGGGGCCGCGGCACTGGCCACCGGCTCCCTGGTGCCCCCGAAGCTGGAGGGGATCGGGGAGGAGGAATTCGTGGTGCTGGACGTGCAGGCGGTGCGGTACAACCACGCGCTGGGGACATGCCGCCTGGTGGGCTTGGCACTGTGCGTGGCAGCCGGGGCACTGGGTGCCATCGGGCTCCTCTCCTGTGCACTGGCCCTGCGCCACCCCCCGGAAGAGGAGCAGCAGCTCTCGCCCATCCTGCGTGGCAGCCCCCCACTGCAGCCCCCCGCCGCCTTCACCACGGCGGGGACGGTGGTGCCCTTCGGCATCTCCCACGTTCACAGCATCCAGCCCCGGTGGGACACTTGAGGCCGGGGAGGTGATGGGTGACGCCTGGCACAGGGCCAAGGGGCCAAGCCATGTCGTACCCTGGGAGCCAGACGGATCACCTGGAGCTGGTTTGGGGCGAGCACTGCGGAGCATCCAGCTCAGCCCCGGCGCGGCCACCGTGTCCCACTGTCCCCCACAGCCCCGCTTCCACCACTCAGTAAAGATGCTGAGAGATCCCTTCGCTGGTGGCTCGGTGCCTGTTTCTGTGCCTGTGTCAGAAACCCCGGGAGCGCCAGGTTTTACATCGCCAGCCCCCGCCGCCGGTAGCACCTCATTCAATTCCCTGCCTGGATCCAGCCCAGAGGAAGCGCCTGGAAGAGCCCCAGGACAGCCCTTAGCTGGCGAGGCTGAAGCCCCCATGCCACCAGCCCCATGTGCCATCCCCGTGCGCGGTGACCCCGGCCTGTTGGCCACGGTGGACCGGGCTGTATGTCCTGCTGGAGCCGTGCACGGCCTGGCGCTGAGCTGTGCCAAGCCGTGCCCAGCCTGCACATGCACCGCGTGCCCGGCTGCACCCACACTGCAGCACCTGGGAGGGACCTGGGTATTTGCACACACCACCATTTCCCTGTTTTTCCTCTTTTGGGGTAAATAAAAGACGTGTGACATTTCCCTGGGGGTTGTTCTCTCTGCAGAATCCCAAGCGGGTCTGGCCATGTCTCTGTGCCAGCAGATGAGGGACTCCGATGGGTGGTGTAACCCCTGGGCTGGCGCTGGACTCACTGTCCAGGCTCCGGGCAGGGCACACGTCCCGGCAGCTGCCGGAGCTGGGCATCGTGTCATCACAAAGCACATACTGCAAGGAACGGCGCAGTGCCAGCTCTCTGGGCTTCCTATCACTGTAAGACCCCAGCCCTGCCCACCCTCCGCCCCCTGAGCCCCCAGCAGCCCCATACACCCTGCAGGCCTGTGCCTGCGCGTTCCTCCCAAAGGGCTTTGAGCAAATCGCTCCCAGTGAGGAAGCCACAGGAAACTAAAAATAGCCCTGGCCCAAACTGGTAAACACAGCCGCCAACCCCATGCTGCCGAGCAAAGCCCGTTCCCAGGCCGGGGAAAGCGGCCGCATCAATCCGGCTCAGCGGAGCGTGCCCGGCCACTGGAGGCTGCACGGGGGAAGCGGTGACGGCCAGGCCTCCGCCGACGGGCACCGTGCCCTGGCTGGGCCTGTGATCTCCTGCCATAGCCGAGCACCCGGCCCGGGGTGCAAAAGGGGCCGGGAGGTCAGGCTATTTACAGCCCCGCTCTGCCCACTGTGCTGCTGATGGGGAGGGGGAACCCCATGGAGAACCGACAGCACACGCAAGTCCTGGCGTTTAACCAAAGGCGGGCAGATGGAAGAACAGCAACCGGGGCATGCAAGCGCCGTTTGGCTCCGCTCCTGCTCCTCTTCCCACGGGGCTGCCAGGGATGAGGCCACGCAGGTCAGTGACCACAAAGCCGGCTTGGCTGCTGCAGGGATGTGCCAGTGCCAGGCCATGGCGTGCCACGAGAGCAGATCTGGCATCCCCAGCCCCATGCCACAACCCCTGCCGGCACAGGGGAAGGAAGTGTGTTAAGTAACTGTTTATTTTACAGTTATAGGGTTTGTACAAATCTGCATTTACACGGGTATGTATAAGTCTTTGTACAGAGTAACTGAAGCACCCGCAGCGATCGTCTCCTCCCAGGCCCTTCCTCCCCCTGGGAACACGCAAGAACTAAAGTGCATCATGGCCAGAGAGTTAGGGGGCCACAGGGGCTTCCCCCAGCAGGGGGCTCCAGCCATCCCCTCCTTCGGGGCACTGGGGGAGTGTACAGAGCGTTCCAGGACCTCCGGCAGCAGCCACAGGTGACCACATTCACCACAGACTCTCCTGCACCACACGTTTCTAAAGTGCTAAGTCACCCAGCCTTTCGTCCCACGCTGCTGCTGCCCTGGGGAGGCGCCGAGGGCCGAGAAACCGGTTCTGCCTTTAACCACGCTGGGAGAGGAGACCCCTGAGCAGCCCCCGGTTCTCACCAGCGGCATGGACAGCCCTGGCACACGGCAGCCGCTGGCACCAGTGAGCAGCAGAGGGAAAAGGTCTCACTGCCCTGCCTCTGCGAGAGCAGATTCACACGCTCTGGCTTTCAGCCTGCAGAGGCAAAGGAAACTCCTCTGCTCAGAGCATTACGGAAACATGGGTCAGGCATGACGACTGCCCACATGCCCTCTGGCCTGTCCGGTGGTCAGAAAGGCATGGCTCCTCCAAGATCGAGGGCCCATGGGGCAACCTAAAACCTACCCAGGAGGCGCTTAGGAACTGCCAGGCAGGGGGTTGGGACAGGAGGGGGCTGAACTTTGCAGGGCACGAGTTTTCTTCTCTATCCCAAAATCCATAACTCTTCAACCAACACCTAATTTTCAGGTGTGCAGCCCCTGGGCACGGCACAGATGGCTTTGGGCACAACACAGCAACAGCAGGGGAAGCTGGGTGGGAGCTGTAAGGGACAGGTAAGGGCACTTGCGGGAGGTTTAGCAGCTCAGGGGAGAGGTAGAGGCATATAGTGTCTATTGGCTTTGTCTCAGTGGGACACCGAGTTGTCTAGAAGGATTTGCTGCTTGGCTTGGAGGGCAGGGAGCATTAGGACTGGTAATGGGACTGGATGAGAAAATGGGAGCTATGCAGGGGTCGGGGGTGGCCTTTCCAGAAAAATCCCACACTTGCATTACTCCAAGGAATGACACTGAAGCCTGATCAGCTCATGGGGGAGATTTAAGACAGACTTCCTACCGCAATGACTTCTGTCCTGTGCAAACTGTTTCACAAGGTGGAAAAAGCCCTTCTCCGCTTTAGAGCCTGCTTCTGGAGCTGTAGAAGTCTGCAACGCGTGTTTCTGGTGCCACTAACTCTTGAGGTGATGTGATCTGGCACACAACAGCACATACCTCAGGCAGGGCGAGCCACACTCGTCTCTCACCTCACTGACCCAAGATACGATTGTGCTACTGACAGCGAAGGAGACCCAGCAACCAAGAGCTAAGCTCCCTCTGGCAGTCCCGTGGGTCTGCTCCTGTCCCCTGCCCTTCTCCCATGAACAGATCAGGCTGCAAGGATGAGGAAGCAAAAGGAGCCAGGGAGCGTTACATGCTGAAGACAACCTCACGGCAGGGCGCTGGCGGGGGTTTGTGAAAGATCTGGCTCTACCCAGAGGTTGCCTATAGGAAAGGGAAGGGTTGGACCACCAGCGAAGCTGAAAGCAGACGGCAGGGTGTGCTGGCAGCCTGCAGACAGGAGCAGTGCAGAGCCAGAGGGCTCCCCCGCGCCTCAGGAGTGTAACAGCCCCTCGCCCACACACACACACACGCACCCAGGCCAAAACCTGCCGTGACGCTCTCCTCCAGGTGAGGATTTGCCCTCGCTCACACTAATTATCCCTAACAGAGAACACGAGATCGTTTCAGCATAGCCCATGCATGGCTCTCCACTCGTACAGTCACCTGCGCGCAGCCTGGGGAGCCTGACTCGTCCATACCTCCAGTTCCTCACGAGATAGCGGCCTGTTTGCTCACCCCTGCACGGGGAGGAGAGAACAAGGTGAGCGTTGGTGTGGGGAACAATCCTGCTGGGCTGGTTCCTATTAGTCTCTGTCGCAAAGGCCAAAGGCGTCACAGGACGCAGCAAGAATAAAAAATAATCTTCAGAGAGATTGTTTCCAGACATGTCCTTTCATCAAAAATCACCGTTCCCGCCAGGGAAGGACGTGGTGACAGGGAAGGCCCCTCCTCTGGCTTCAGGGAAAAATCTGCAGTTCAAACTTGGGTGCCCACTCCAGCGCGCTCTTCACCACGGCCAGGGCAGCTGCTCCCAGCGCGACCGTCAGCCCCATCACCGCCAGCTTGACAAAGCGGTTGGTCCTTGGCTTTGTCAAGATGGATTTTGTCCGCTCCTCCCCTCGGAGCCGCTCCCTGAAGCGCTGCCTCAACACAGTGTCTGGTCTCTGCTGCACTGACACCAACTCAAAGTCCTTAAAAGTGGAAGCCGCGGTTCTGCAAGAGAAGAAACTGGTCAAGGAGTGTCCCTGGCTCGCCTTTGGGACCAGTCTCCTGCCAGGGAGGAAGATATTCGCGACAAAACAAGACCTGGCAAGGGGATGTACAGAACATGTGCGCACATGGGCTGCCCTGCACTCACCGTTCAGCCTGCTGCTGTGCTGCCTCCCTGGCAAGTTCGGATGGTGGGAACTGGACAAAAAGGTCCCCAGCTCTGCTGATCAGAGTCTCGTAAGGAAGGTCCTGTGGGATCTGGGACAGGAGGTGGTGGACAGACGCCATGTCGCACTCGCAGTCCAGAACTTCCTGCTCCCGATACAGCACGATCTGCAGAGAGGAGCAAGAGCACTGAGGACAGCTGGGGAAGTGGGGACAACTCCTTGTCACTCACTAGCACTCACTTCAGAGGCAGAAGAGAAAAACATTTCGTTTCTGGCTGAAAGACCTGCCTTTCCTCAAGGGGACACACTGCAGTGGAGCATTCCCTATCTGGGAAGAGAAAAGCCAAACCCTTCCTGAGACTCTGAGGCCACATAAAGCCCCTTCCTGGGTAGTTACGTCTGTCTTCTGAGCAGAGCCTGCCACTGGCAGGTCGGAGACGCGGGCAGAACCTCAGCAGGGCTTGACTCTGCAGCTTGCCCTCAAACAAAAGAGATTTGTTGGACCCCCCCCCATAGAAGAAAGGTCAGATGGACATGCAGATGTCCCCCGCCAGGCTCCAAGCAAGTGCCCAGCAGCAGGGCCAGCACATGAAAGCAAAAAAAACCCACCAGGTCACACTGCTTCCACAGCACTGAACTGGAACAACCTGCAGATCTGGACACCCTTACGCTGCCCCAAGCAATCCTGGATCCCAGGATCGCTGGCCTTGTGTACAGTGGGGTGCAGCCAAGCCCAGCAGCACTGGGCTTGCCAGCTCCCCTCTGCAGCCCCAAACTACTGCCACCTCGCAATGGTTCAGTTAATCCCCCTACCACTCTGGCCAATACCTACCACAGCAGCAAAATAAATGGGCATCAGTGGATGGCAAGCCAGGAAGAAGTCATATAATCGCACAACGTGCCTGAAGTCAGACAAAACATGCCCGAACCAGGTGATCAGCCAGCTGAGAGCAAAGATGGTTCCCACCTCCGCACTGCACAGAGAGAAAGTGCTGTTAGGTCAGCTGCTGCCAGCAGCTTGGAAACAGCGCTGAAATGCTCCTGGGCGATCCCTGAGACACACCGCCACGCCTGGGAGGGGAGATAGAACTGGCTATTGGCAGAGCATTCAGAGCTCAGTCCAGATCCATGAACCGCACCTCTCCTACAACCCCAAGGCAAAGTACTACTCCTCTCCATCCACTAGGATCCACAACAGAGGTCCAAGTGGTCTGCTTTCAGGAGAACCTGAATGCGTGATGTACCACGTCACCGGCACGCTGACCTGAGGACACCTGAAGTCCTGCAGCACATTTAACTTTTCAGATTCCTTTTCAACCGTAAAGGCTTATTAACTTCTGGAAGTTTGCAATCAAGATTGGCATCCGAAGACACCCTGGCCATGAAACCTAACAGACACACTTCCCAGAAAAGGGCTCTGGACTGAACCTTCCCCCTTACCTTCCTGATTCTGCTTTATTCTGCCCGTACTACACTTCTGTGTCCCTATTGCACAACCTGGGAATTATCCCCAGAACTGGCAACAAATTACAGCAAGGCAACAGCAGCCACAAAACTGGGCAGGTGAAGCAGTTGCGGCAGCTTTGCCTGACACCGACTATAATCCCCCAGCCTTTCCAATATGGGCTGCAGACCACTGGGGTGAAGATGACACCATTTAAAACCCCTCAAGACAGGCAACATAGGTTTGGGTCTGCTCGGAAGCAGAGTCCCGCATGGCTTTGGACTGTCACCGTTAGCTGTGGGCTGTGTTGACTCACTCTGAAAAAGCCACTGTGGTGCTAGGGACATGCTGGTGCAAACGGCCCCATGAACAGTAACATGAGACTGGCAGCGGAGAGCTATGAGGCTCCGAGGGAACATCTGCGTACCTCTGCATGAAGTCATGCACCTCAGGGTTCACCTGGTCTATGATGGGCATCAGATAATTTAAAATGTGCTTGGTATTATCCATCGTTGGGTCCATAAAATCCCTGAGGAAAGATTTAAAAGAAGCTCTGTCAAGCAGTCACGTCAGTGAGCAATCCCTTCAGGGAGGCAACCAGAAGGTAAACAAACATACTTGCAATTAACAGCTTTGCTGACAGGGTGGCTCCCAGCCCCAAGGAATTCTCTCTATTTGGGATAGCCCCCTTCCTACTTATTTGGGACACACAGGGCTGATCTGCACAGAAAACCCGGACCCAGACAATCACGCTGCTGTCAGCTGACACTTCTTATTTTGCTGCAGTTCATGAATGAACCGTAAAGCCTTCCCAGCACCCAAAACCTAACTCCCCGCCTGGGAGAGGAGGGGGAATATCTCCAAACCACTCCCCAGCTGAAGGCTTATTCTCACTTCAGTGCACAAACAGGAGAGTCATTTGACTTGGGGCTAAGGACACTGGTGGTACAGACCACGCTGCCCAGGGCTGTGTGAGGCTAAGTGGGAGGCACTGTGCTGAGCCAGCCCCCAGGAGCCACAGAGGCCCTGACAGCAGAGACGGCCAGAGAACCATGAATAATGCACGTGCGTCGGCTTTTTCAACTTCAAGAGATGCTACAAATTAACTGACAGCCTTCAATTATCCCTTCCCCAGAGCACAACTCCCTGCAAAGCCACGTGCTATCGTGTGGTCACGCTGCTCTCTCACAGCAGCCCTCTGGGTATGGACACAACAGGCAGCCGACCTTAACCCAAGGCTCTGCCTTCCAGGCCAGCCCCATCTGCACAGGTGTCCCCACAGCCTGAGGACATGCAGGCAGCTTCTCCCTCCCAGCTGAGCCCACTGAGTACCTGAGATGATGCGTGGAGAGCTTTTCCACCAGAGCCGTGGCCAACCTGTCCCCCACCACCAGCAGGAAGGTGACCACGATGTCATGGTAGCCCTGGTAGTAGTGCAGCTGGGGGTTGCGCTTGAGGACGTGGAGGATAATATCGATGAGCTCCTCCTGCAAGCCTTCCCTCTGGTCATCCGGCATCCCTGTGGGGACAGCACCAGGCAGCGGTGGGACGGGCTGTGTCACCTACTGGTGCCTGCAGCAGGAGCGAGCACGGTATGCAAGGAGAGGACCTGTGCATTTACCAACCCGCCTGATCCCAAGGGATGTGGTGCAAAGGGGAGGGAGATAAAACCAGCAGAAAAAAATATCCTAAACCCTAATCCTGTCCCCCAGAACTCTGATGGCCCAGGGGAAGCCGGCCAGTCGTTAGGTTGTTTAATCTTTGGAGCTGCAGTGCCCCTACCTGTGAGGAAGTCACCGTGGAGGAGGGGAGCAGGGTTTACTGAGGTTTGTACAGTGCCGCGAAGAATGAATTGCACTGCACAACCAGCACTGCTAAGGACATTTTAATCATTTTTAATTTCCCAGGGGTTCTAGAAAAAATTAAACAGGACCCCTTTTCACAGAAACTGCGCCAACTGCATCAGACTGTGAGGCCACCATCGCCAAAACTTTGTATCGGTCCCCTGCTAACAACATGTGTTTAGGGACAGGATGTCACCGGAAAAACATTGTTCCTGCCATGCACAGCTGCAGCCAGTTTCTGGCAGTCCTTGTCAACAGATAAAATGCCCAAAGGCCGAGTAGAAAGTCCCAGCAGAGATCCTGCAATGACAAAGTTCTCTTTTTCCCCTGCTTCACTAATGCATCTAAAAATAGGCAGGAGGCTGCCATTCAAGGGCAAAAAAGTCCGTACTAGCAGACCCTTCAGGAATCAGGCTTGCACACAGTATCCACACTCGAAAGAGAATCAGAGTGAATCAACTGTTTACACAAAATAAAAGCAGCAGAACAGATTCTGGCCAGAAATGACGACTGCTCTGCAGAGTTAGATAGCTGCTGGCTTAAACGTTTTATAAATAGCACAAGGCACCAGCCACCCATCAGAACAAAACAACTGCAAAAACATTTTGCTTCTAAAGGTTCAGAGTTCTCTTAGATTTGGTGCACGAACCCGACTTTGCGACAGTTTTACACCAGAATTTGTTCTAACCACTGACAAACCACGCCCCCGAGCTAGACCACAGTCTAAAATAAACTGAAGCAAACGGTGCATTTCTCAAGCGCTCCATCTATCCTAATCTCACCCTGTTCACAACAGGTGAGGATCCCACAGGATCTGGGCCTCTCTGTGCGCGACTGTTCCAGCAGTACCAGCCTGCTGGCAGAGGGACTCAGCAGCGCAGGGGGAAGAGTAGCCTTGGAAGAACCACATCAAAACCCAGCTGCAGCACGGGCAGCTGAAGGAAACTGACAGCCGCAGAATGGCTCCACTGAATGAAGAAGCAGCTGTTAAGCTCACAAGGAAAAAGCTTTCTAGAAGTCAGGCTCTCAGATCAACGGAGCGTCACCTATTGCAACCCCCCGAGTAAGGTCTGAGCCAGGAGGAGCCCCACGGCACAGACCTTCCCCCCTGCAGAGTGGGAAGAGGAGAATCCCCTCTCACCTGGTGGGAAACGGCGCAGGGATCGCCGCACGTCCAGTAACACTTGCTGGTAATCTTTATTGTCCTCTCGCAGCTCCTTTCCTGCTGGGAAAAAGAGGAATATGATTAACACTGAGTAGCACAAAGGTACCGGGAAGAGCTGGGCGAGGGAGCCAGGAGAAACCCTGCTGAAGGCAGAAGGATGAGGCTGCACACAGACACACGACTCCGTCGTACGTCCCCTTTTTGTATGTCACACACCAACCCTGTCCCCTCACTTGCACTGCTGCGCATTCTGACACTAACAACACTTCTGTGTGAGGAAACAAGACTTATTTCTTTAAACAACATACGTTAAAATGCTTAAACTGACACCACTCCCAGCATTCCCGGAAGCGTCTTTGCTCCACAATTTTGCTGGGCAATTGAAAGCATACTCAGCAGCAGTAAGGCATGATACGCTGTGGAGGCCACAAAGAGTAGTTTATTAACTGGAAATAATTCAGAAGAAAACCCCACCCACAGCTAGCTAAGATAGTTAAAACAGAAGAGAAAAGAATTTGCTGGCACACTGTGCTATCTATGTGATCACGTGAAATTAAGTGTTGTCTTCCAGCAGCTCCGATCACCTCACGTAATCCAGCCCTTGACTGACACTGGGGGATGCACACTTCTGAATGGCCACAGAGTCAGGAACAACAATAAAATCTGTGTGGGGGACAGTGACTGCAAAAGCTACAGGACTTGGAACTTCTGCATTGCTAAGGTTGAAAAACCATGCAGGTATCTCATCAGGAAGGTCATTTTCCCTGCTTCTGCTCTAACTAACCACTGCATATGCTTCATGCAACAAACTGCTTCATCTACACCTGGCAGAGACACCTTGGAAGAATTTCGGCCAAGCCAGGGCTCAGCATAGCCACCTCTCCATGGCAGCAACAAAAATTTCGACTTTCTGCTGCAGATGAACTTACACATGCCAGCATGCCATTACACTGCTCCGGGCCACACCAACCGCATCCAAAGAGAACTACTTTCCACCACTGTCACTAAAGATAACAACACCCTTGCAGCACAACGGAAGTGTTGTTTTTAGGAAGCCGTGTACTTCCAAATCTGCCATTTACGTACAATACAGCACACGAAGCTACAGCGTTCATGTTACAGCGAGAGTCCCCTTTGCACACGAGCTTGGTGGGAAACACACCCACGTACACAGGGAGAAGGTAGGCCAGAAAGCATGTGATTCAACCTCTGGGATCCTTCCTCTAACGTGCACAGAGATCACTGAGCTGTTCTTCCAAAGCACCCAAGCCCAGGCTGTTCCATACCTGGAAGAGGGGGTAGGTCATCTGTATTAACACTTAGCAGCTTCGGCCACACTTTGCAACGAATCTCATCTGTCAGGAGCCCTCCCTCGCTGATGGCCATCCGCCTGAGCGCAGCCACGTCGATGGGGTCGCTGTTCAGAGCCTGATAAATTTCTGCCACTTTTCTTTTCTTCTTAGAATCAAAGTCTGTAAGAAACCACAAAGAGACAAGATGACAGGTAACGCCAGCACGCGGAGGGGCAGCAACTCAGATCAAGAAGGGAAAAATCCACTCAAGCGGTGTCACACACGCAACGAGGGAGATGACATGGGGCAGTCGGCACATGTCCTGCCACGCATCTCTCCCACCCTGGGAGACAACTGCATCTCCTCCTGACACTGGAGCCACCACCGCTGCCCGAGCAGATCCCTCGTCCTCAGCTCTCATACTCCCCAACAGATCACGGCTCCATTCAGGACCGTGACGGTCGTGCAAAGCCATGCTGCAACTGTTTGCTCTCTGACGCAGCTGCCAGCTCAGGTGTCAAGTGTTTCCTAAGACCAGGACTTCATGTTCCTACCAACTCCCAGCTAGGCAGCGGCTCCTGGATGCAGCCGTCCTCAGGAAAAGTGTGAGCATTTCCACCAACAGCAACAGTCACAACAAAGGACATAATTATACCAGAGTTAACAAATCACGAGCATATCGACTTCTCTCCCAACAAACACAAACTTGCCAGCTATTAGTATATGCACAGGTTAGCCAGTATTAAATAAATACCATTGTTTTATGGAGCACATGAACTTGGGGACAGGTAGGGAAGGGAATAACGCACAAAGAGCACTGTGCTCTGGTTTCAGATGGGTTAATTGCACTTACAGGACATGAGAGTGCTTCCTGGGGAGCCTAGAAGGGACACTATGTCACACTGCATCGTGGTATTTGTCACCACTGCCTCATGCGAGGAAGAAGAGAGGAGGCTGAGAGCCATCTGATATCCCACATTGGAGAAGTTTCCACTAAGGAGGCTTTGCTGAGCAGCCACAGGGTTGGAGCGCAGGATGAGGCCACAAACACTGCCTTTACCTAAAGGCGTTTCCAACAGATCCAACTACTTTTGGGATCCGAACGGGATTCACTCGATAAGGATTTGAGGTGCGAGGAATTAAAAGCATCCTGATGGAGAAACAGCTGTTTCTCAACGCCGCACTCTCCCGGCAGCAACTCGGGGAGCGCGTTTCTCTGCCCACGTGGCACTTCCAGCGTCTCGGCACAGCCCCAGCCCTCTCCCCGCTCCCTGCTGCGCGTGAGAGCCTGGCTGGAAGCACCGCTTTCTGCAGCATCTGAATGGAAGACGGCAGGATGGCAGGCTGCTCACACACAGATGGTAAGTAGGTCAAGGGGTGGGTGCTGTCCCTTCTCAAAGTACCCTTTTGAAACACTTTTTGGATGAAAACAAGCTGTAACAGCTTACAACAGATCTCCAACTCCCCTGTAAACACCAAGTTCCCGGTAATGTTAAAGCTTCTAATGCTCACACGGTGACCACAATTTCCTTTTTTTCCTTTCCCACCCCTTGTGCAAGCAAAGTTATTTGCACATGAACAGAAACCAGCTCCGCTCAGCTGGCAGTTCCCTAACCCCTGCGACACACAGACACTGGGCTGTCAAACACCGAAGCCTTGGGAAGGAGGAGACAAAGCCTATGGAAGAAAAAAAACTCCTGTTCACACACAGAGAACTTAAGGAGTAGAATGAAGGAAGCAGCACATATTGCAGGCTTCTCTTCTAAGATTTACTGGCAAATACCCCAATATTTACACTGTTCAAATGTACAGTGGACAATAGCTGCAAGTATTACAAGAAAATTCTATTTTCAAAACCAAAAAACGTTAACTCGCAGCATCAGTTACACTTTGAAGGGCAGAAACACAAGCTCAGAGCACAGGGGCTTACCAAACCATACTTCAAACCGTACTGTCATGGAAGGTCCACCTGCCTGGCCGCGAGTGGATTTTTATTTACTTCCATGGCTAAAAACAGTGCCTGTAACAGCTCTCACTGACAAGCACCCGAGCACAGCACCCACCCGTGTGCGGAGAACGCAGATGATCTCCACGGGCTGAAGGGGGATGACTGCCCGGGCAGGAGTGGGGTCCCACAGAGGGAAGCTGCTCTGCGACCCCAATGGGCAAAACAAGGCGCAGACACCGGGCACCGGCACTTACACAACGCTCGGCAAGGCCGAGCCAGCCCCGGCGCTGCTGCAGAGCGCCCCTCCCCGCCCCCGGTTACTGCCGCGATGGGCGGCCCGGAAAAGCGAAGCCCCGACGGCGCAAGGGCCCGGTCTTGAATCAGGCAGGGGCCAAACGGCAGCCCCGTCTGTGCCCGCGGCCTGGCGGGGCACAGAGGAGGGACGGTGCCACAGCGGCGGGGGGGTGGGCCCGAACCCTCCGCTCGGGCCCCGGGGACCCCCCGAGACCCCCCAGGACGGCCCCCGGCGGGGCGGCTCCGAGCGCAGCGCCGAGCCCCGCCCCGCCGCTAGGGGGCGCCGCCGCGCCCGCAGGGGGCGCTCCAGCTCCCACCCGCCTCACAGGAATCGGTTCCCCCCGCCCTCCAGGCCCGGCCCAGCCCGTACCGTGGCCGCCGACACCGTTGCGCGGCGGGCTCCGCCGGGCCATGTTCCCAAGCGCTGCGGCGCATACCGGGCCGGAGACCGGACCGGACAGGGCCGGGCCGGGCTGGGGCTCCGCGCTCCCCGCGCCCTCCGGTCCCGTCCCGCCCCCGCCCGCTCCCCCCGCCCCTCCGCTGGCGCGCGGGCGGCACGTCACGGCGCCTCAAGGCGCAGGCGCAGCGCCACGGGCGCGGGCCACGTGGGCAGAAGGGGCGGGGCGCCGTTGCGCGTGCGCAGAGGGCAGCGCGCGGCACGTGGCCGCCCCTCCGCCGTGGGAACTTCGGTTTAAGTTTTTTTTTTTACTAAAAAACGTCCCTCCGCGCGCAGGTTTTCGCGTCTCTTTCTGCGAGGGCTGAGGGGCGTTGGCGCCGCCCGCCGTCCCCTCCTTCATAGGGCTCATCCGTGTCTGTGGTCCGGGAGGGAGCAGCCGGCGCAAACCTCCCTCCCCAGAAATAAGGGAAGAGAAAGGGGCGGGAACAGCCCCTACAGCTCACGGCCCAGCGCCAACGACCAAGAGCTGCGTTTTTTGCCGTAACGGGTGCTTTTACATCACAGCACATCGAGGTAAGGCTCAACACAGTCCAACTTTCACATCGTTCTGGGATGTAGTACAATGTGCTCCCACTGGATGAAGTCATGGAGGACAAGGCTCCCCACGTGCACGTGAAAAACCTCCTCTTCTGTGCCAGCAGTCGGCAAAAAGGGGGCTGTTTCATGTTCTCCTGCCCCCTCTCTTCAGTTGGTTTGACCCAGCCCACTCGCTCCACCCTACCTTGCAAAATTAACTGACATGGAAGAACATGGCCTTTGCCCCCAGAGAAGCAGGCACTTGCTGAGTAAGGGGAAGGACACTCAATGCCCAGGACCAGCAATGGCTGCAATAGCTTTAGCCGTCGCTCACCAAGAGAGACAGCTGCCACTGTGCTTATGGCCACTCCAGCCGAGCCCCACAAATGTTACACGACTGAAAACAAGTCATTGAAATCCAATGAATAGCACCACACACAAAAAAACCCTAAGAATTGGTTCAGCATCACAAGTCTTCATCCATCAGAGCTGAGACAGAAGACGAGGCTTTTCTGTTTTTATGGCAACAGGTCCTTCTCCCAGGAGAAGCTTTGGCTTGAGATGTGTGCGTACAGCTTCTCTGCACTGCTCACCATGCAAACTGCATGTGAAGGGGGATGTAGCCTCCCAGGAGAAAGTATATATACACAGCAAGGGGTAGCAGGGCTGTAACAAGGGTGGGGCTGTGGGCCACCCCTGGGAGGCCTCTACACAGGGAACTTCAATCTAACCTCGATAAATAAAACCAAATGTTTATTTACACCAAAGAATTCCAACACTGGATCTTTCACATATGAAGGACAAAGTATATATACACAGCAAGGGGTAGCAGGGCTGTAACAAGGGTGCTTTTCCGTTGTCAATGATAATATTTGTCCACAATTACTGATCTACCATTTCAGTTTAAGTTAACGTCTGCTCACTCCTTCCTCTCAGTGCATATTTACAAGACTGTGAGGTAACTGGTATTCTCACCACATGGCACGTGAGGGAGGGGATGGTGGGTGAAGATGTGATATCCGACTTGGCGCAGTCTGATTTTTTCAGCTTTAAGTAGCCACCAGCTTGAAACCTATATAAACAATTTAAAAACAATATACCCAATAACAAACTATTTCCAGAGATCCAAGCCAAGCAATGGCAGGAAGAACCCTCCATGAGGAAGGGGCCCATTAGAGTACGGCTTACTCTACAGGAGCACCTTTCTCAGGCGGTGGCAAGGACTCCAATTGGATCAGTAACTTCATCTTTTAAGACTAAAATTACATGCAAGGGGGCGAGTTGGCATTCTGGTTGGCTCCTAAGGAGACATGATGCAATCCAATTAGGGTTTCAGACATCATCCGCACTTAACTCCTTTTAAACTTATACCACCTCTCCATACTGGAACTGTCTCCTCAGTGTACCCCGGCTGAATCATATGCAGGATGTGGGGTTAAAGTGAGTGGTACTTTAAGAATCCCCCTCCCCTGCCTCATGAAGACTTGGTTTGTAGCCTCTGGAGACCAGCACAATCCCCCAAGGTGTAGGCTCGTGGAGGAGTAATGGTGGGAACATGAAGAGAAGAGATTTCCAGCAGGATGCAAGAGCTTGGAAATGCTGTTGATTCCTCTTTGTTCTTAAATGAAGAGTACTTTTTTTTTGGGGGGGGTGGGGTGGGGGGGGTGGGGAGGGAACTGTCCGAGAAATATTCCATCTGTAGGTATTTTCAGGGAATCCCCTGAGTTACGAAAAGTTCAAGTAAAAAAAGAAAAATCAGCCTATAATAATTTTGTATATAATGACTGAACTACTATAAATCCACAAGCAACAGTTCAGACACGGTGCCTCCAAAGCGTTCATCCCCTCCCTTCCCCTGCCAGGCACGAGCTGCGTCCTGAGGAGAGGTGGAGGGGGAAACCTCTTCCCCACCTGACTCAGCTCAGGCAGCAGGAGACAGAGCCCATCACTACTGCTGAGCGCCTGCAGCAGCTGGAACGGGCATCCCCAGAGTGGTGGTGGCAGAAATGACGGGTGAGCCTGCTAGAGGTCCAAGGGGTGAAGGTGTTGGCACTGAAGAAATCCCTGGAAGAGAGACAGGTAAGGCAGGAATTAGAGCGAAACCAGTGTATCGCTATCCAGGACAGCTCAGCTTCTTAAATGGTCTCTTTGCAGGTCAGTTTGCGGCTGCTCTGTTACATTTTCAGAGCTGCCAAAATAAAAGTGAGGTTAAAGATCTGTTACTGTTCTCTGCAGAGCGCAGATTTGTGCACATACAAGTGTCACTGAAGAGCAGATGTATGGCAGGATCACTGTCCTTCAAACTGCTGCCAAAAAAGTCAACTGCAAAGCACTTTTTAAAACGAGACCAGAAAAGCAGGTCAGGCTGCAGCGAGGCCTTATTTATCGCACTCTCCCACCCACTTTGTCGTAGCCCTCCTTGCCCTTGTCATTGGTCCCAAGAGATGACCTAATGCCCCACCTGCAGGACTCACCCTCCTGGATCCTCACATCCACACAGCGTGTGGAAATGCTTTCAAAGGCCACGTACCAAGAAGAGTCAAAGACAGAACTGACCTGACATCATACTCGCACTGCTGACAGGAGTGCTGCCACCCGGCATGTTGGACGAGCCCATCCGGGCCTGGTCTTTCACGATGGGATCTAGGAAGAGCACAGTACCTTTAGGTGCCGTGTTGCCAGACGGCAGCTGAAGCACGCTGACTGCCTGCCACCTCTGCGCTCAGCCAGTCCTGGCGAGCTGCCTACGTCAAATAACATCAACCACCGTCTATCGCAACACAGAAGTTTCCACCAACTTCAGCGGGAAGTACCCAAGAAGGTACCAAGGTAATGTGATCAGTGAAAAGTCACCTAAATGATGCATTTTGGAGGTCAGCAGGACTGCTTGACAGCAAAAGGTGAAGGAAATGAAGTTGATCTCTTTTCTATGCTAAGCAATTGCATAAAGCCAAACCCAGAAAATGGGTGTACCAAGCAGAAAGATTATCGCTAATTACAATCATATGTCACGTCTCTACACACATCCCACTGCAGCCTGTGAGTTGTCATGAGTGTCATTGGAGTTTGTCTTCTGTAATACATCCCAATTTACTCACTAACACTTTATTTTCAGCTGCAGGTAAATAACACTCCCATCCCTTCCTGCCTCCCAAGCCTACTGCATCAGAGAAGGGAATTTTAAATTTTGCCTTTCCTCAGGCTGAATTTAATACCACCTGTATCTATACTCGAGCACCAGTTAATTTAGCTGTTCGTCTAACTCTCACATTCAAAGCTTCCACCTTTAGTAATGCTCATACTTGCAGAACATTTCACTTAAACATTTGCCACAGATATAATAGAGATCTACACTGTTAATTATACAAGCCTGTTCAGCAGCAAGAAAAAAAACCCAACTGAGCAAATACTCATATTTCACATTATTGCAGCTGTTTCAAAAATCTAAATATCAAGAGTTGTGAAAATGACCAAGGGTTTAAACACATTTACTAGTGAAAGTTACATTTTTTGCTTGCAAAATCAAGACCTGAATATACCATTTGCAAAGGCAGACATTTAGCAACAAAAGGTGTTAAAAGGGCCTGTTTCTCAACAAAACAGTTACCTGGTTTTATCAAAACACAGGAACTCACGTACCCAGACACCTGCTGAAATTAGCAGTGGTTTAGCACCAAGCCTTTAACACAGTGCTGATTCACTGGCCTGACACAGGCATATAACACTTTGTTTCCTCGGCTGGTGTAGGTGGCAGTGGCCTAATTTATCCACCACACAGACAGCAGCCTCGGCTCCAGCGCAATTATTTGCAAAGACCAGGCTTATTATGTTGCTGTTCTTAGCTCCTATCTGCACAACCTACTAGAATGGAGATTTCCCAGAGGCAGAGGAAGAACTCTTTGGACAGCAGATGACGACGGCGGCTGATACTTACAGAAGTAGGGGTGTTCCATGGCTTCTCTCGCTGTGAGTCGTGACTGGTGATCATACCGCAACAGCTTGTCTAAGAAATCCAGAGCTTCTGGACTCACCAGATGTTGGTTCTCACTGTGAACAAAGCGCTCCCATCGCTTACGGGAGTGTCTGCAGAAAAAGATACACAGATCAGGCTAGGCAGAGGACATCAATGCCAAAACTCACTTTTTTAAAGAGCAAGAACTATGACAGATGTCCATCTCCGAGCGGGGCTGCTGCTTGATGCAGCAACAATGGGGCTGAGCCGTAGCAGAGCACGAAGCAGCAGTACACCGTGTCTCCACGCGGCGGCACAGCCACCACAGCCCCGGGCAGCACAAGGACTCAAGTTCAGAACAGATTTACAGGCGTAAAACCCCAGCTTCTGCTCTTCTCTTATGCCCCCAGCAATAGTCCCTTGTACTTTTGGTACATGCCACACAAAATAATTCTATGAGGGGAAAAAATATGTAAATGCCATCTTAAGCAGCAACTGATTTTCTGCACTGTAATGCTGAGAAACACAGTTTTGTTCCCCCCCGCCCCCGAATACTGGAGAGAGATTTTGCCCTTCATGCTTTATGCTCCAGCAGATCATTTATTGCCTAGATGACATTTAAAAACCTTTCCTCAAGTCCATTTGCAGAGAAAGGACCATGGGAAGCGCTGTCAAAAGGGATCAAAAGCACAAAGTGACAGTTCTCAAGAATCTTGGCTCTGGTTTCTCCCATAAGCATAAGTTTTTGTTTACTTCAAGGTCTGTTGACAAAGCAGTAGCTGTCTGGGTCTACCAAGAGATTATGAGCTATTCCGGATCTTGGCTCACCTGCCCAAGATGTCATTGAAACGTGGATCCAGTTCAATGTTGTATTTGTCAATGTAGTCATACAGGTCTTCTGTTCCCAGCACCTTGGCTATCCTCACCAGCTGGGAACAAACAGAAAAGTCAGTCACTACTGTGAAGGGATGATAATGCCAGAGCCAGCATGAAGATACAGCAGCACATTCCCTTGGGAACTTGGGCTGCGGTCTGAACCAGCAGCCCCAGGGTCATCCCATGACTCTCACTTCCCCGGCCACCTACAATCACAGGCATCATGAACATGTGAACGTGCCTCTGCCCACAGTCGGAATTCAGCAATCCAAGGCAGCCAGGAGGGAGCTACATACACCTGTATCACTAAAAGCTGAGGTCTTGCAACACTAACTCCCTTTGTAGCAAGAAACTATTCAAAACCAACAGGGTGGGAAAGCAAGAATACCCAGTCAAAAAACCAGAAACTCTGTATCTTGCATGTGAAGGGTGAAGCACCACCCTGGAGGGCTCCAGAATGAAGGTCTGAGAACAGAAGGTCACTGTTCTTGAATGCCTGCACATTAGTTCAAATGCAGAGTGCAAGTTAAAGGTTTAAGTATAAAAATTTTGGCCCAAAGGCAAAACATCAAAGACCTCAGAATCTATGTAAAACTGTACCAAATTCACAGATCGTATACAGAGGGGAGGGAGGGTGGACAGTGGCAGGGTCTTTACACAGAACATTAACTCAGGAATAGTCACTCTACGTACCAGAACACACCAGCCTTAATATAACTATTGCTACAGTTTTTCCAGATAGCTACTGAGGAGCTCATATATACAAAGCACTATAAATCTATTTCTATTTAATTTGTTAGAAAATCTTGCACGCTTGAGAAGAGGAAAGTGGCCTCAAACAGAGCAAAGAAGCTATTAGAGAAATGCTTAAATTCTTCTTCAGATCCCTCGATAGAAGTGTGAGCAGGAAACCTTCACTGTGCTAAGAGAACAGAGATTGTACATGACCAGCTCTCACCTGATCATAGTTGTCATGGCCATGGAAAAATGGCTCCTTTCGGAATATCATACTAGCCAACATGCAACCCAAGCTCCACATATCCAGACTGTAATCATACATCTGTACAAAACCAGAAGGACAATTCAATTCTAATGAATTAAGCACAACAGACTCTCAGTACGAACAGGGTCCCCCCCTCCCACCAGTGGCCAAGTTACACTGGGAACAGACTGAAATATCTTCATGGATCTTCCTCACCAGATCACTGTTCTGCTCAGTGTTCCAGTTACTCAAACCAGGATACAGAACAGCAGGTATCCCATTTCCATCCTTGTCCATAAGGATATTAAAGACCAGTGGCTTTTTCACTGCAGACTTCAGTGTTATGAATCATTGAGAAACACGTGTTGAGAAGGGAAGCACCACAAGCAACAAAAGGAGTGGACTCCACAAGGTATACGGGCAGGTGAGGAAGTGCCTTCATTCAGAACCAGCACAATCCAAAAGTCACCAGTAACACTACTACTTCCAGCCAACAGCTTTTCCATAATGCAAACTGCCATCAGATATGTGGATGTTTTTATAGCTTAATTTACAAGGTCATGCAGTCCTAGCAATTCCCATAAGGGCTTTGTTTCATTCCTGTGCCTTACTGCAAAAGCAGCCTTGCTAAAAAAAAAAACCCTAATAAAATTCAACATTTGTATTCCATGATAGTTCTGAGGCTCTTCCTCAGGTCCTGAGACTACTCATTAGTTTCTTTAATTCAGTGGCTTTACAGCCACTGCTTTCTGGAACACAATTTAGAATGGACTGTCTTTAGCTTCAGGTCTCTAGATACCTCAATTTCTCAGTTGATACCTTGAAATGGCCCAGACTTTCCACATAAAAGTCAGTGATAAACCTCCGGAATTCTTACCTGATAATCTACAAGGAGCTCAGGTCCTTTGAAATATCTGGAAGCCACTCTGACATTGTACTCTTGGCCAGGGTGATAGAATTCAGCCAAACCCCAGTCTATTAGTCTAAGCTAGAAATGGTAGAAAACAAAGAAAAAAGGCTCAAGGGATGCTCCAGCTCTCCACTGGCTGAACCACGCTAGTTTGAAGCTTCATTTACAAGTCTTCTATTTTCAATTAATTTGAAGTTGACCAGAGTATCTTTTTAGATGTTCTCCCCACACCCGTATCACCAACCAGTCTAAATAAAGTAACTCTCCTTACCAACCCGGCTTATGGGTTACATATAACCCATAAAAAAATTAAGAAAAGCAGCGTGTAGAATTTCATTTTACATTTCTCCACGTGATGGAAGTGCAGCCCCCCTTAAAGTTGTCTACTAATACCAGTACAGAGGAGTACCCAAAAGGGATCCTCGTTTGCCAAGAGAGAAGTAGGACCTCTCCCGGCCCTCCAGCCTGCCCCACGTTATTACCTTTCTGTGCTCATGGTCAATCATGACGTTGTGAGGTTTGACATCTCTGTGCATGATTCCCATGCTATGGCAGTAATCTAGAGCCTGTAGGTGACATACAAAGAAACAGATGCTGGAGTCACAAGAATCTTCCAAGTTCAACCATATTCACAAGTATTTCCACATATACCAAGTCTAAGTAGACAGCAAGACTTTACTGTCTAGTGTTATATCCTGGACTAGACTCGCAGACCACAGAAAACGCCTCTAGAAGCCCCTTCTCAAAGGGAGGTCCCAGCAACAGAAGTGTTTTGACTACACCTCATATACTTCCTGATAAAAATAGAATTTCAGAGTTCCTAAGAGCAGAGTTACTAGGCACTACTGATCAAACAAGTCTTCCCTTCTCCAGACTCCTGTTTCATAAGAATAGACAAATACATTTCACTCAGATTACATTAGGGTCCAAAACCAGACAGAAACAGTTTACAATTTTCTGTTTTCAGAGGCTACATGCATTTTTGATCTAGGATCTTAAGTTATTCTCACGGTACCCAAAGGCTCCGCTATCCTTAAAAAAAAAAAAAGGGACTAGAATTCGTTGCAAAGCTGAACAATTGATACTGACTTGATATACTACTTCCCAATCCAATTCTTCCATAGGCTTTCTCTTCTCCTCACCCCCATTAGTGACATGATAACCATCTCTATAGGATTAGCTGAGTGCAAATCCTAGAAATAAACTGATAAACCATCAAAACACCAACTTACCTTCAAAATCTCATACATGTAGAATCGAATATCATAATCTGTTAATGTCTGGTATAATTGCTGTGGGACACAAACACATCGTATCAGTGTTCAACACCCGAGAAAAACATCACATCCCTGCCAATCCAGAGCAACCCAGCCCTATTCCCTGCTGCTGTGGTTCTCCAAACCCATTAGAAGGGACAGTAGAAGTTTCCCAAGTTACTCTGATCCCACACTTGACTCTGATCAGCCTGTTCCTCTCCCCTTACATATCACATACATAGTTTACTTCCAGCTCTGCTCAGACAGTACATTTCGGTTGCTGTCACTAACTCCCTCAGGTTGTACTCGCCCACCACCAGCATGATGCATTCTGCCTGCAGATGTGGTCTCAAAAAGACCGCGGGTGCCCTTGCGACATTAAGCAGCTATTCCAGATGGCACTACACAGCCATTCTCCTGAAGCAGGTCAGTAGTGAAGCGGACAAAGAAACATTTAAATCCCTTGTCCCAGAAGTATGGTATGGAAAGCCACAAAAACAGCTGTCCACATTTAAAGTGATTCCGATAAATAGTTATACACTGAACATAAAAGCAGTATGTTTCAAAAAGACAGGCACTGATGGTCCACAAGATAACAGATTAATTTGCTCCAAAGGTTAGAACACCACTTGGAATCTGTATTCTCATCTTGTAATTTATGTAGCAAACTGGTACTAAAGGACTAATTATAAACTTCTGTCCCAAGCAGATTTACCTTTAAAGACAGTTACTATGTTGGAAGGAAATGGTTAAATCACCTGCCTGCCCCCTACATACTTGCCTTTCCCCAGAAAAACATTACAAGTGGCTTTCAAATGGAAAACATTAAAAGTTCACATCCCACACTGTACCTTAAAGTCTGTGTTGTTTACGTGTTCAAAAACCAAAGCGGGTGTCCGAGACTAAAACAGAGAGAAAAGTCTTCAGCCATGTTAAGTTGAGATAATACGTTTTCATTTAGGATAACGAATTAAACCATTTTTACCCCTAAAATTTCTAGAAGCCCCTTTGCCTCAGACATAATTGTGATTCCCCTCAGACAGAGAAAGCGGAGACAAAGCCTGCAGCCCCTGGCAGCACTGTTTGTAGAATGAATTAACTTGTCTCAGTTCCCTGGTATCTCATCCTTACAGAGTGAGGGGCTGAAGGGACCTGTGGGGGAAGGGCCCTCTAAAGGAAGTTAATCAGATTAAGAGCTGATCTGATTAAGCCGTTCAAAAGCAGGATTTAAGAGCAGGGGAAAACAAAAAGCCAGATCAGAGCTGAAGTCAAACACAGTGATTTCACCCATAACCCCAGTGTACCCTTTAAGTTCCTTCCATACTCACCACAGGATCTTTTACTATATCTGCAAGAGTGATTATATTGGGACCGCCTCGCAAGTTCTCTAAGATCTTGATTTCACGCTTGATTTTCTTCTTTTTAACAGGCTGAAGAATAAAAACCCAAAGTGTAAGACAAAGCGGTCCAGATAAGTGAGGCTAATAGACAGCTCAACATCCAGATGACAAAGGTCAGCAAAATACATCGGAGACGTTGCAAGTTAAGTTCAAACAGCTACATCTTGTTACTACCTGACTGCATCATTCCAGTAAGGGCTCAAATATCTCCAGTCTCCTTTCTAACCATAGAACCCTGACAGCTACAAACATTAGGAAGATGGCTTTTTTTTTTTTTAAAGCTGTCTGAACATGACCTGATAGTCCAAAACTTCTTAACTGGCATGTGGTAAATGTATAGCTATGATGAGTCCACGAGCTACCTGAGGTGGGAAAGTGCAGCATTTGGTCTAAAATGTTTGATGTTCTAAAAGTGAAATCCTTAAAGCCTGGCTTTGGAGCATCATTCAGTGAAATGGACCATCAAGACAGATTTTATCTTTTGCCCAATCCCCATCTCACCTTGAGAATTTTAACAACTACTTTTTCATTATTTGTAATGTTGATGGCTTCAAATACTTCACTGTATTTGCCTCGGCCTAGTTTTCGAACTAGCTGGTAGTCATCTTGATTTCTGTGGAGATAAAAAGTTAAAGTTTCAGTTTCTATCAATTCCTAAATTTCTATCACAATTTACAAACCTCTCCTTAACATTAAATCACTGCCTCACCTTTCATACAAGGTGAATTAAGTAGTGTCTTACATCTCCTGAACACGATGATTAAGAATTAGGAGCAAACAGGGAGCTTCTATGTGTCCAAGTTAAATTCGTTCCAGAACTTATTTCTTCTGCAGTAGGTAACATAAGCCCAACTATGCATTTCGGCATCAGCAAACTTGAGCTATCCCTTCCACCCATCTCTCTATATTTGGAAGCTACATTTTTCCTTGTATAATGTTAAAAATCAACAAAGCCAGGAAGACCAAAAATTTAAGTGCTAGCCTGTTTAAAAACAGACTAGCCACTTATGCTCAGAAGACTGTGTATATTTCAGAAACCAGAAACTGCAACAAAGCCGAGGGCAGAACTTAGTCTGGGCCCTGCTATACAAAAGCAGGAACGCAGAGCTACGAAGTTGACATTACTGCTGTCTGATTCTTGGACAGTTTAGTCATGAGCTCAATTTAGACACCTCCTTCCTTCAAAAAGCAGCAGACATGTCTTTTCCAGTCACTTGCAGAGAGCTGAGCAACAAGTCACAAAATAGCATGTACCTATTTAAGTCTGCCGAGTCTCTTCACTCATCCAAGTCAGAAGCAACTTCAAATGTCTTTTCACTTCTGTTCAGCCCTGCAGCCAAGGCTGTTTAGATTTGTTTCAGAAAAAGATTTTCCTCCCTCTGAAAGGGGATGTTTCCTGACTACCTGACAAAAATTCTTCAAACCAAACCCTTAAGGGAGCTGCCAAAAATGTTCTTGCACTGCTGGAAATTTTAAATTTTGATAAGAAACACTTTTCCAAGAAAAAGTTGTGACCCTAACACTTCCCATGCACACTACACATGAGCATGAAAAAGCCTAACGCAGCACAGGTGCCTGAACTCCCCATGCACCAGATGCTACAGGGATTGATCATGGTCCAGCGACATCCATAAGCAGCCCAGAGACTTACCCCCACTCAACAACATGAGACTCATAGTCCCAGTATTCCCGGGGTCTGTGTGTGTTCACATCCGTGTAAACTCTGGCCCTGCTCGGCACGGGTCCCGACATATCAGACAGGTTGGCAGGCGGAAATGATGAGATGTCTGAAATGAGAGGCTACCCGAACTGCAAAGCTGGACAGAAGATAAAGGCCTCAGATTCTTCCAACTGCAGAGAGAAAATAAATGAGAGGTTAAAATCTCAAGATACTATAAAAATATTTAAGTTAATCAGTAAAAGCTGCTGAAAAACAGAGGCTGCAACCCAGCCACAGGCCTGGGATCATTTGTCAGAGCTTGAAAACAATTTGCCTGCTCTCCCTCACATAGGATGGGACCAGGTGGCCCCACTAGCAAAAGTAACGCCCCCCGCCTCACAACTTACAGTACGTAGTTTCCAACTAATGGTTGCAAAGACAATTTTCCAAGAGGGAAGAAATGCAACATCCTCAATATTTGCTGACAGACTCCTTCCTTTCAGCTCCAGAGTGAAAGCAACAGCTACCGGCTGCAATCTCTCCCCCATCCTGGGAGAAATCTCGTGCCATCCCATGCAACCGAAACACTTCATTCACTTGAGGCTGCACAGCTCTCACCTCTTGCAATGCACTAATAAATGATTCTGGAAAGAGCTGACATATCAACAAGGTCACCCGGACAACCTAAATTAAGTACTTTCTGAAGTTTCAACTTCTAGAAACACCAATTTTAATTTACACCAGAACTTCAGGTTTTACTTGCAATTCTTGAAAGGATCTCAGCATATTGATTTTATCACTCTCACAAACGCTACAAACAGCTTCAAAACCACTGATTTTTGATTCCCAGTTGTTCCTATCCTTAATGTTTATTAAGACTCAGCCAACAGCTTCCATTCAGCTTCAACCTAATCCTCAAATTATTTTGTTTTCAGATAATCAAGCCGTTTTATTTAATACGTGCAACAAAATTGCAAAGATTTTGAAGTTTAGTATTGGGCAGAGTGTTTCAATGTGTTTTATACTAGGAATAAATTGAAGCCTTACACGTGCTCACACACCAAGCTTTATGTGACTATGTTAATTCATTCCGTGGAAAGGAAAAAAAAACCAAACAAACCAACAACCCTGAACTGATCCACCACTATTCTGCCTTTTCCAGCCCCTGGAAAATGCAGGTACTAACCGAAGCATTTATGCACAAAGCAAGGCTGGTCAGCTCAGGAGCAGGTTTCTGGAGGAGAGCAGAGAAATCTGGACACTGTATCAGAGCCATACATAACTTTAACAGCTCTAACGACATTTCAACTCATTCACCCATGATGCTTTCCCCACTAAGTAAAAATTCAAATGTATTCACCTGAAAGCAGCATCAGCACCAAAACATTATCCAAAGAGGGTAAAATTGCTGAAGTCTGAACATCACTCTGGGAATTTTCATAATACAATGTTTTCCCCCAATTTCCATATTTCCTGAAGAAGGCCTTTGCTACTCACGCCCTCCTGCACAGACATCCCATCCCATCATCTCACCACAGATACCACCTACATGGTATCTGCTCTATCAGCTGTGTCCTGTCATTTATTGGAGGTATCTGCAGTACTTCATTCTGCTGCAAAGACCACAGCAAGAACCACCAGTTACAACGATGGTGGAGGACCTGAGGGACATAGGTCTGATGTCCTCCACCATGTCACACAACTGGATCAGCAGCTGGTTCTGTAGAAATGGAGGCAGAAATATACGCAAAGCCTCTTGCTGGTGTGGACCAAGCCTCCTCAGGTGGTATGGACCTTGGCAGTGGGGGTTATTTTTTGACCTACTGACACACAAACACTGTTGAAGGCAGCTCCAGGTAGACGGGGTTGCAGTAATCCAGCCTGGAGGTTAAAGAGGGACATGGCACTGTTCCAAAGTCCACAACAGAGGTGTGATGGAGGCCTCAGCCCAATAAAGGAGGGACGAGGCACTTCAGCCAGGTGTTCAGCTAACGGAAGAATATGAAGCATTACTAAAAAAACCCAGTCTATTCCTGGACAAAATGTTAGTCCTCTAACAAAATACACTTTCAGACGATTAGGCAGCAATCATCTAAGACCTCAAACCATTTATGTGGCATGACTCAGACACTTAGAAATTAGACGTATATTCCAAAAACGTACTTGGGCATTAACAGAGCTTGCAAGTTTACTAGAACACTTTTAGTACAGTGAAATTTATTAGATTTCGAAGTTTAATTACTGTGTTTTTGTTTCTCCTCATTCCATGTGCTTCTGGCAGGAGACGCACTGGCTAATTTCCTCTGCCCAATACTCCTTGTGTAGGAATTAACTGAAACTGTGTATGTCTAAGATGACTTAGCAATTTTAATTTTTAAGCACAACTCTGTATGAATAAAGAATACATGACTGCTCCACCTCATCCAGCTTAGCAAGTTCAGTTTCAGCACAGGAAAAAATAATAAAAAAAGAAAAATCAATCACATTATCTAAAGATAGATCAAATTTCACAGTGGATACTTTTTTGTCACGTAGCTCTAGACTAGCAGGAGCTGTATGTTTTAACAGGCTGCTCAGAGAAAGGCTTTTTCAGGAAATCATTGACTGTAGGTTCTAAGAATGGCACACAATGCCTATTTATGAAGGTAGGTATCATTGTCTAGCGTTCTTTATACAGGAAGAGAGTCTGCACAGATAATTTGGTTTTAAAGCGAAGTTCTGCACACATACAAACTTACCCTGCCTGAAAGCTTCTCACTGTCTCTATTCAAAACTGCTAAGGAATTTGTATCTATGTTGCTTTCACTGCCCCTAGAGAGGGATAATTTTGCAGTGGATCCAAGCTCTGAAAGAGGAACCGACACAAATAGGGATAAATAATGGGGATAGGGACGGTCGTGCAAATGGCAGTTTAGCTTGCAATTTTAAGGCAGAAAATCTACAGAAGGAGCCGTGATTACACCTAGACAAGATGAGCATCCTGAGCTTGTTTTAAAGGATGAGTTCTCTTTCTGCAGAATCCCAACAGAACATGTGATTTATTAATTCTTGCATTAATGACAGAATCATGTAATAATTTATATTAGGACTGCTAAAAGTAATCTAGTCAAAGTAGATCTAACTAAATCAGGTTGCCATGTCCAGTGTACTCTTGGGCACCTCCAAAAAACACAACGCATCTCTGAAAATTTTAATTTCTCTGGTAGAGAAGTACTTAACTAGGAAACATAACCACGAGCTTTTAGGCAATATACCAGAGGTCACAGAGAGACAAAGACAAAGCTTCCAGTTACTGTCTGACACACGCTGTTCAACACTAAGGCTTGCCAGAGCAAGGACAGAAAACAGCTCTTCTGTTTTAGCACTTGCGGTGACAGCCCTTGGGAAGACATTACCGACCAGTGCTCACATGGTAGCTATACCAAATGAGCACCAGGCACAAGTTTCAGTGCTTGGTTTTCCCACCTAGGCCTGCCCTTAAAAATGCCATTTAACTATTAGCAAACTGCCAATTAGCTCATCTCTTACACAGAATCCTTACCGAGAGCACCCCACAGGACCTTGTTCATCCTGTGTACAAAAAAAATATCACAAGAACACAGCCAAATACAGCACTGCATGTTCTACTGATAATTACTCTGCAGGAGTGCCCCAGAGCCTGAGTCAAAAAACAGAAAAAACTGTGCTGCCACCATATAGGCATTTTTTTAATTGGAAGGTCTATTAACTAAAAGAGATCAGTTCTTAAAAGTTTGAATTATTCTAACACTAGCCTATTGTCCGAGCAGCTCAGTAAGCTAGATTTTTTGTGCCTAAAGTTGAATAAAATAGTAAAAAGCCTCTCAATGTTTACTTTGAATTTTATTCTTAAAACATTTTAATTTAAACCACTGTTACTAGCCCCCTCCCTTTTAAAAAGAGATTTTATCATCCTTACAATGCAGTCTAATCTCAAAAGGCAACCCCCATCCCCATGGAGGACTTGATTTCTTGTGAAGTATCCATACTTACAGCACCTATACCCAATTAGTATAGGAATTTCCTACACCCTCTGTCCTTCCAGATGTTTCCACTTACAGCAAGCAGCAACAAAACATAGCTAAGAAATGTATGCAAATTAGTTTCTGAGAAACACACCTACTTAGCCTTTAGTAAAACTGACCTATGTTTTTTTTTTTTTTTTAGTCAAGGATAACTGAGATACTGGAATTTCCTCCCCCCCCCCCCCCTTTTAAATGGAAATGTTTTTGGCATGGAGCTTCTCTCAAGCACAGTTACTCAGAACTTTAAACCTAAGAAGTTGCACCAGTACGACACAGTGCACATACAGACTACCAAGGAGCTGGAAGCCAAGAGATTCCCAGAAGCCTGGTGTCCCAAGGAACCCGCAAGTGCCATCCAAGCGATGACCTTTATGGATAAGGTCTGAGTATAAATAATGCACCCAAGAACACAGGCACTGCTTGACACCGGCCTCCCCACGGATTGCTGCCCGCAGCGTGAACCGTATATTACCGCATAGTTCCAAGTTCATCCAGACAGAGCAGAGTGAACCCAGTGAACTATGTTCAACACCATAAACACGATTATTACCCAGGACCCACCTCAACTCAGACTCAGTTAGTAGAGAGCAGTCCCAAAGGGGTAAGACAGGCTCCAAATTGCACCAAGCCAAACTCAAAGAGCCAAGAAAATATTTCCGACACTTTATCAGTTCTAGATAAACCATCCCAGACAACCTCATCGTCCTCCCAAGGAGAAAGCGAGACATACAGATTGGTCGAACAGGTCTAGGGAGTTTCCTCTCACTTCTACTTTCCCCACGTAAGCTCATTACCAGCTGCGATTGTGACAGATTAAGACTGTAAACAGGCTAAGACAGACAGCAGCCGGTTCCTTTTGAAAAGAGAAAAGCTCTCTGTCAGCTGAGAAGAGGAGAATTACAGCAAGTAGCCTGGAATCAAAGGGTTATTCCTTTCCTTTATCCAAATCTGCAAGTGAGGCATTACCTTTCATAGTAAATGGCTCAAACCCAACCTCTGAAATCATGAGTGTGCTTTATTCGTTAAAAGAAGCATTACAATTATCAGATAAAATTGATCATGATTTCCTTTACATAGCCCATTTATCCCTTGCCTGTAAGCCTCCCAGGGAAGGAGCACTCGCTTATTTAGAGTGTGGAGAATATCTAGTACGGGATAACCACTGAAATGAAAAGATCAAGGCATGCTTAAATACTACAGTACAGCCTACTGGCAGCCAACATTAATCAAAACCCATCTTACCTTTTTAAAAGAAGAAATAATAGTAACCAACTTCATAAAAAATATGTTCTATCTCACGAAAGAAATCTGATTTGCGTTTTTTCATGATGCTGGAACTGCAGCAATACAAATATGGAACACATGACCTCCAGAAGTCCCTTGCAACCTATATTTTTCTATGATTTTATAGCTGAAATAGAAACAAGCCTCGATTAACAAAACTGACATTTTACATCCTTTCCTGAAGACCATTTACCTACTAAAGGGACAACATCAATAGAAAAGCAGATTTTAAAATCTCATTGAGTTTTAAAAAAAGGTTAGGTTTGAAATAAATCTTTTCTCTTGTTAATTTTTTGGAACAGAACAGTCTGCTCTAACTACATTTTTCCACCAAAATTATTTTCCAGATTTCTTTTAAATAGCTGGTTGTATCCGGCTGTGGAAAAATAACAAATCATAATATATAACGACCTCAAATAAAAAAAACCAGGAACAGTTGTGATTTAATTCAAAATAAGACATGACCAGTCACTACGGAAAACAGTTGACAGGTTTAGTTAAACTGGAAGAAACATCTTGGAGTAATTCTGTAATAGCAACGTCTTAAAATTGAGACTAGTCCTTCATCATCTTCACTGATTCCTCCCCTGAATTCCTCACAATTCCTGTCAATGAAGAAGTCATCCCTTGTAATGAGGATCACAATCTATATGGAAGTCACAGGACCGACCACAAAATGGTTTTACTGTAACTCTGTATTTTTATGATAACCTCCACAGCCTTGGGGAAAACTTAACTCTCCCACTTCCCAAACAGCAGCGTCTATCATGTCTGACACACTCCAGGTTGCCCTGGCAGGATCACTGCTGCCCACATGCTCTCCGAGCAGAAGTTCTGTCACAGTCTTCATTTTTGTTCAGACCTGTAACAGCTAAATTTTAGTGGCGCTTACACAGACCCCTCTATGAGCATCCAGCATCCCAGACTAGTTGGACAACTGTCCTTTGCAAAACTCCAGTGTTGGCAACAGCACGTGTACCTAGGGCAGAACAGCCAGGATTTTCTCCAGCAGCAGGAAGCTGCCAGTGACGGGAACGCTCCTCACTCCATCTCCTAAGGGATTTTATACAGAACAGTCAACTTTGATGCTCTTCTCTTCTCACTTCTCCCCCAAAATCATGGACTCTCCCTTGTATTTTCAGAGCTAAGCTAGTCAACAGCATCTAGAGCAAAGGGAAAGCTTTTCCTAACACAGAAACGCCAAGACTGCTCTTGGGTGAGGCTGTGTAGCCACAGCAGGCAGTGACACCAGCAAGACACCCAAGCCCCGGCAGCCGCATGCAGGCTCTGCTGCTTTCCCACATCCACCACTTCTCCTGCCACCGTTCCCAGCCTCCCAGAAATCACAGCAGATATCCTTACCACCAGCACTGAAGACCCTCGACACAATCAAATGAAACCGGCTACAAACATAACCAGGAACTGCCAAACTAACCTGTCAGCACACACATACCAAACAGAAACTGGCGACAATACTCTTCTGCTGGCATCTCCTCCCTGCCCCAAAAGGTCAGGCCGAGCAGGGAGTGCAGGAAAGGTGCTGGGGTTTTTTTGGAGGCACATGACCATGGTCTGACCATGCCAAAGCAAGAGCACTTGCAAGGACTTCAACGTGAAGTGATTCTTTTTCTTCTAAGAGTGTTACTAAAACCAAAGCTCCTACTGCTGGAGCTTTGGACAGTACTTTGCAAGAAATCAATTACCAAAACTACCACTTCTGAGATCCCGGCAACACCAGGTAACTTCCTGAAGGCTCACGAAGGGGAATGTTTCAGCACCACCACATGCGCTTCACAGCTGACATCAGGTCAACTGGCAGCATCCTCTGGAAAGTTCTACCTTCCTAATTACTGCTACATGACACAGTTGTTTTCCTCATTAATTAGTACGCACAGGGTACTGACAGGCCAATCATTCAGCTGATTTGACTCCTATGGCTCATGTACAGAGAGTGATATAGCTGGAGCTCAGACAACTGAACTGTACCTACCATCTGTAAAAGTTATATGTTTTTAATTGATCTGATCATGCAATTCCTAGAGGCAGGAACAGTTACCAGAGCCAAAGGATAAGCCAGCGTACGTGGCATGTAACTATTTCTTCAGGAAATCCCCGTGATCCCATCAAGCAGGCAATGCACTGCAAACCATCTTCACGGTTCAGCTGGCATCCAGAAGGCTCAGCAAGAAACACGAGGTGCAACCCCCTAGTAGAAAGTAGAAGTTGTAACGAAATTTTCTAAAAATTCATCATTATTAACACAAAATGAGCCTAGCTACAACTGTTCCAAAAATCAAATGCAAAAAAACCCCAGCCATTAAACTCCAGAAAACATTATCTATTATGCACTAGGTACCCTAACACAACACACTAAGTTCTGGGTTTATACAGCTACTGTAGAGACAGGCAGCTCTCCCAGACATTCTAGGTGATGCAGACGCATTGCCTAAAATTTTAATATTTCACACCAGTGTTTTGGAGATTAACTGAAGCCTGGTGACCACACCATTCATCGCTCAGTGTAACCCAGAAGGGACATGAATCCTGAACCCACCCTCGCCATGCCAAACAAACCCACACCACTGTCGGCCACATATAAAGACACATTTGTCCATCTCTACAGCATCTTTTTTTCACACTTTGCAATGACCGATTAAAGCCACTGCACAGCATTAAGTCACAGCTTAGGACGAGTATATATTTACATGCCTGGTAAGATGTGTATGTCGGACATAGGCCTGGATGCCAGACATTCCAAAATACCCAAACCTGTAACTTTTAGTTTGTAAACTCAGTTGAAACAAATCTCGATGCTGCACAACTTCCTCAGTGAGCGAAAAGTCCTCTTTTTCCTTCTGGAGTACAATCAAAGTGTTGCTTAATCTGCAGAAGGCAAGGCTGGAATTTAACAGCACACTGGTAACAGAGAAATCCGTGACAAAACTTGTAAGAGAAGGAACATTGCAGGAGCTCTTGCTTTTCTATACTGGAAATTAATCTGTTGTGCGCATCCACGCTCATCCATTTTCAGAACACTAAAAATAAAGATTTACTGACAACTCATGCACACGTGTGCAAAGATGTGCTGAGAAACTGCCTCCTCCGAGGGCTTTGGCAAGAACATGGGAGACGCACCATTTCACCTCCCTGGACATGCAAGAGGACTTTGGGGGCACTTCTTCACAACACGGCGAGACCTCTGCCACCCAGCGAAAGCAAGTTCTGGCACACAATTGTGTTAACACCACAGAACATGCTGGATGCTCCCTACACTTAGCTTAATTAAAAAAGAAAAAGAAACAAAAGAGACTGCTTTACCCTCTGGCTGTTCCAGAAGGTGCAAGGGCAGAGGCTTACTTCTCTGCAAAACCAGACAGAATAACTTCATTTTTCTAGGACTGCTGTTAACACTCGAAGACACGACTATCCAATTGGCAACCTGCAGCCAAATTCCACCTGGACCCAAAATCATCTTCCACTTCCACCTAGTACACATTTTATTTGCCACTCACTTCAAGTAAATTGCCATAATATAATCCGGCCATTAGATTAAGCAACTGGACAGCCTGCTTTATAAAGAGCCTCCCTGCAAACCATAATATTCCCTAAAATTTAGAAATCGGTCATAAGAAGGACGTAGCCTAACTCTCAGAAATAAACTGTGGAAAATTAAAATTATTGAAATTTTAACCTTCCAAATATGAGTCTGTGGTGGTATTGTCTTGAGTCCGCAAAGAACTCCAAGGTCTCCCTTTCTGCTCTTCAGCTTCCCAAAGCAGCAGCACAAAACGCATAATAAAATCATTTGTTTGAATAAAACTGTCCAGACCAGAACAGTCTGAACAAAGGAGCAGGTAAGACTCGTGTCAGGCTCACGTTGTTGCTCCTCTGCTGCTGATGCCTGAGCAACAGAAGATACCCGTGAACCACTGATCCTATGACCACATCAACAATCCCATTTCTTATCAATCCTTCATACTGACAGATAGGTTTGGCACCTTGATGGCAAACGGCGTCCAAAAACCACCTTGTAAAAATACTCTGCTTTCAGCAGCAGCCCTAACACCAGTTTGCAAAGCTGCAGTCTCCTCTTCAAAGCAGCTCTTCTAGGTCCAAAAGAGAACTCCTTTTCTCCAACTAGGTTCTGTAAATTCCAGGAAAGTCATCTCTTGGAAGCCCCTGAAAGGAGATATCCAAGCTCAGAAAAATTATCCAAGAGTTTTCTTGCAATCACAACCAGATAATGTTTGTAGCCAGACTGAGTCACAGCAGCCCTTCCTGATCTTAAAATCTGTGGGGTTTATTCTCTCAAGACCCTTATGGGACAATAAAATGTGAGATGGAATCAATCTCACCCAGATAGTTTATAAAACAGACACCTTAATGTAAGCAATTCAATAATGGAGGAACAGTGGAGGTGACAGGTCTGGTAACCCAGAAATGAATCCCTGCCTCTTCAGAAATGTGACATGAAATTAATCACACCACGACAATGTCACCCATTTGCTTCTCCTGTCTTCCTTTCCCTTATTCCTCAGAGGACGTGAGGAAAGACAAAAAGAGAAAATTAGTTCTGCAAGGAGAAAATGCATAAAAAGAATTCAAGTGGAAGGTATAAGGACATCCGCCATTTAATAAAATTGGGAAAAGTTACATCCCTGTCCCTTTTATCACATTAGAAATGCAGTTTCTTTCTCTACAACTCCACAAATCCATAACCACCTTTTGACACCCTGTTTTCTCAAGATTCCTACCACAAACCCATTTCATGCCTATGTACCCAACCTGTGCTACTTGAAAATGCCCCAAATCCCAAATATCAAAGTTTTTTTCAAGTAAATGAGTACCATTAACCGCCCCTGCACAAAACTAAACTCCACTTAATTTCATTAAACATTCCATGATCCAATTTCTTCCACATTTGCTAGAACCTTCTGCATATTTTACTGTCCCTCTTCCAAACAGCCATAGTCCCAACAGAACCCATTTCTCCTCAACCCATGAACCCAGGTGCCCCACCAAACCCGTGGAACCTGTTCTGAATCTCCCACTTGGAATTCTCTGCTTTCTCCTCCAGCATCCGTCTCTCACCACATTTTTCCATACTCTGTGGTTTATCCCCACCACAGCACGTTACCTGGCTATTCAGCTACATTAGCTTCCTCTCCTTTGCTACAGCCAAGGCTGAGATGGTGTTACCTTCCTCACTCCAGGGTTGGTGTTACCTTCCTCAACCCTGTTTCAGCTCCTCATGGGTAGCAGTAGACTTGGCTAACTCACTGCTATGAGCTGCAGGACTGAACTCTCTGCTACCGCCCACACTGGGAACTAGAAGACAGTGAGGTTTCACTAGCAATGCATAAATAATAGAAATTATATGATCAGGTAACAGAGAAAGGGGAAAAAAAGGAAATGTCCCTCCATTGCCAAGATGAAAGGGAAGGTTCACTGCCTACCACCAATGATCTACATACTTCATACTCAAGCAAAGGTCTGAACCTTTACCTAAAACCCTTCTCTGACAGGAGGCATCCAAAGAGCCAGAATTCCAGCCCCAAGACATGGGCAGATCTTCTCCTGAGGGTGGAAAGCAGACTGCCCTGTACACAGAATCGGACACTCTTCTGCCGGTGGGAGACACATCCTATTCCAGTTTTCTTTTTCCAGCTATGGACACAGAGTGTGTCTCCACAGAGGACGTACCATTGTTGGTGTGTTTTACCCAGGCACGGCATTTGTTTGAAGAACTGGAACATTACCCTAATCCTAGTTTTAGGACAAATTAAGGAACTGAACAAGCTTCACACTTTCCCCAAATCCTGCCTAAAGTCTTCTCAAGCTCATTCTTCCTTCTCCTAGCACAAGCTTTTCCCTTTTCTACATTATGCCAACACGAACGACACACAAGACGAGCTATTTCTGTGCACCTACCTATGCTACATCTGGAATCTGTGCTGGCAGAATCCCATCCAAAACCCAGGTTGACTGGCAATACGGCGAGAACACTAACTCAGTTTGAGCTTGAATATTTTGAGCAACTATTATGTTTTTGAAAAGAGAGTGTTCTAAGAACAAACTAAATCACTACCTGCCCCCCGCAGAAAAGCTGCTGTCTCCGTGTGCTTCTCTCTAAAAAGATGATGTTGACCCCAGTCACCTCCAATGGGTGCTGACCCTCAGATGCAGCAGGATCTGCTCCTCCTGAGCAGTTTACAGAGCACACGGAGGACAGAACTTGCAGGAGCCAGGTGAGCGCACGTGGAGCACACAGCACAGCCACCTCCAGAGACACGCGCAGCACCCAGTTTTGCAGCCTGGCATCAATGGTCAGTCCAAGAGCAGCCCTCCACGCCCCCAACCCGGTGGAAAGTTTGAACAGCACAAACCCTGCGCCACTGCAGACCTCTCACACAGGTACTGGGGCTCGGCACGGGTATGAAGGACCAAAACACTGAACAACACAGGCTCAGGATCCATAAATTTAGCTTGCAGAAGTGAGACACGTGCCCTCGTGAGTCTCTACATAGATCAACCACTGCTGTCAGCAGAAAATATACTGATGACCGAGTGTTTATAATCCAAACTTTATTGGTTGTACCCAAAGCCCTTAGTAAGAAAGAATAAAGTAATCTGACAAACAACACTTGTGGGGTTTCATAATCTTATCTCCCCTTTCGTTTGCAAAGCGTATTTTACCAGCAGCCGCACAGCCTGTTGCCCCAAGGCACAATTAACTAAATTACAGCAGGGGTGAGACTGACCACCACTGCTTTCAGAAGAGGAGAGCGGCTGGTGGAGAAATCTGTGAAATCCACCTTCCCTTCCACCCAGAAAGGCCCAGAACAGAGTCCCTGCGCAGCTGGGGGTGGGAGCAAGAAGAAACAGGCCTCTCCTTGCCCCTCTGCACACATTGCATCCCCCTGCTTTTTTTGGGCAGGGCGGGAAAAAAGCAAGACAAAACCTCTTAAGTAAATAACACCTACACCACCTAAACGTGCGAACCCGGAGAGCTGGGGGGAGGGGAAGGCTACCCTTCCAGGGGGCCCTGCCCTTCCTGCGTGGCCGGGGGCAGCGGGCGGCCCTAGCGCTGGTGCCAGACCAGGCTGCGGGTGGCCTTGGCGGCCCCCCCCCGCCGCGCCCTGCCCGGCTTCCCCCACCCGGGGGCACAGAGGCCCCCTCCGCAGGCAGGAGGCGGCGGGCCCTGCCCTCCCCGCCGCGCCAGGCCCGCCCGTTTCCCCCCGCCACCGCCCGTTCCCCCTCAGCGGCGCCGGACCAAGCCCCCCGCCGCGACCCAGCTCTCCTGAGGGGGTCCCCGGCCCCTCAGCCCACACCGTGCCCGCAGCGGGGCGACTGGGGGGAGGGGAAGGGGGGACGGTGCAGGAGACACGGTGGCGCCTCCCCCCCATCGCCCCCTCCGTCTGCCCCCGCCTCGGGGCCCCAGGAGGAGCGCCGGAGCCGCCGCGGCCCGCCGGTACCTGCCGCGGCCGCCCGCTCGCCGCCCGCCCGCCGGCCGCACACAGACAATATGGCGGAGGCACAAGGCTCGGCCGCCAGCCGCAGGGACCAGAGCGAGGCGCGCCGGAAGCGGAAATCCCACCACCTGCTGGCGGGGCGCGCATGCGCAGTGGAGGTGGAAGGGCGCCGCAGGGGGCTCTGGGGGCTGTAGTCCGCGCCGCGGCCAGCGGCGGTGGCGATCCCGGTCGCGCGGGGAGGCCCGGGGGGGCCTTGGGCCTTATCCCCTGTCCCCGCTCCGCCCCCGTGAGGCTGAGGCGAGTCGAGGCGGTGGGGCCCTTAGCCCAGCGCGACTCACCCGCCTCGGCCTCCCTCGCCAGCTGGCAACCTGCGGGGCCCACCGCCAGGTGGCAACTGCGGCCTGCGGAGGCGAGCCGGGCCCGCGGCGGGGGCGGCCCTTCCCCCGGCTCGCCCGCCCGCCCTCTGGGCCCCGCGGCCTGGGGCCGCGGCAGGGCGGCGGGGCATCCCCGAGCCGTGCGGCTGCAGGGGCTGATGGAGGGGCTCTTCCCCCCGCAGCGGTGGCAGCGCCAGGCCCGAAGCTGGGCTGAGCCCTGACCTTTTCCACGGCCCGGTGACCTTCGCTCGCTGCCTTCCACGTTTTTAGCCCCGATTTCCTGCGGTGCAGCCAGGGAGATCAGCTGTACCCACAAGGGTTGGCCAAAGCAGATCATCCTCCTATCCCTCTATCGCAGGCTGGGCCGGCGGAGACCCCGGGGAGGACGAAATGCTTTGGGGCGCAGCCTGGCCCCTCTGCTGCTTCCTCTGGAGCCGCACCGAGCCCCCCCGGGCGGGGCAGGAATGAGTCCTGGCTCATGGCACCCTCAGAGCAGGGCTGGCTGGGGACATGGAGCCACGGCTGGTCGCAGCCCTGTCGCCACAGCCAGGCTCTGGCCAAGTGCTGCAGCCTGCCCGGAGCTGAGAGCCAGCCCGGAGGGGAGAGGGGTCTGTGCTCAGCCACATCTGCACCCCTCTGCCCCTTGGAGGCCCCATGCTCGGAGCCCGGTGCCCTTCAGCACGTGGGTGTGTGGCACAAGCAGACAGGAGCCAGCTCGCACACACACCGCCCCCGAAGAGAAAGCTTTCTTTTCCCCATGGAAAGCTGAGCACGGCCACGCTTTACCCAGCTTCCCTCCCGGTGTGGGAGTCTCCCCCACGGGAGGTGCCGCTGGCCCGAATCTCACAGCCCCTCACCCCGGGTCACTCCCATTAGGTAAAGGAGCAGCTCGTCTTGGCGGGGGTATCTCCCTCTCGCGCTTTCCTTGTATTGTACGGGCCTGGGTCATCGAGGAAATCTTACAGGTCCTTCTGCTGCCGAGTGGTCACGGGGGAAGCCCGGCCCCCTTCCCCCCATTGTCAGCGGCCGGGCCGTATCCTCGCTCCAAGCCCCGGCCCCTAAAAATAGCTCTTTGTCAGGCGATTGTTCCGACACCTTCACGGCGGCATTGACGTGGGCCGGAGCGGGAGAGCGGTGGGGTAGGTGGAGGGGAAGGGCTGGAGGTCCCCCCTGGGACCGCTCCGAGTATTCGCCGCTGATAACAGCCCCTGTTGTGGGGAAATGGGCTCCCGGCGCACGGCTGCGTGCCGAGGGCCTTCCCGTGCCGCTGCCCGCTGCTGCCCGACAGTCACCTCTCCCCCACCTGCCCCAGCCCTTTTGCCAGCTCTGCACCAGACCCCCACCCTGGCGTCTCCAGATGGGGAGAGGCCTCTGCCCATGGCACACGGAGGGGATGGAGCCCTCCTGAGCCCCTCGCTCAGACCCCAAAGTGTGGGGTCCAGCCTTGCACCTCCTAACTGTCACCCCGGGGCTCCCCACATACCCCCTGCCCTGCTCACCCCAGTGGGGCCAGGGCAGGCAGGGGTCTGTCCTGGAGGAAACGGGGTTACCAGTGGGTGGGAAGGCAGCCCGGACCCCCACCAGGTTTTGGAGGGGTTAAGCCCAACCCTGCAGAGCCGTCCCTGCCTGGACACCCGCAGGGGCGAGCTGCAACGTGGCCCTTCCCTGGCCCCCAACGAGAGCCCTGCTAACACATCCCCATCTCTGCTGATGGTGCCTGTTTGGTTGAGGAGCCCCCACAGGGCTCGCTCTGGGGAAGGGGCTGTGCTGTGGCAGGATGGGGCTCAAACGCCGCTCCAGACGCCCCTTCCCCAGTGCCGATCCCAAATGGCTCCTGGGAGCTGAGGTGCCCACAGCCCCCTGTACCTACTCTGCGGGGTCCCTCGCACCGCACAGCCCCAGCACAGCCCCACACAGGGGAGGCACCCCGGGGAGAGCCCCCTCACTTGTCACCCCCTGCCACCCCGACCGCTGGCAGCTGGAGGTGACTGTCCCCCTGGGGCCCTCTCCTGCTTGGCCACCCCAGCTGCAGAAACAGGATTTTATTTCCCATGAGTATGAGCAGGTCTGGATTAAAATAAACTCCTGGCCCAGATCCCTTTTCTGGTGTCGCAGGAGATGCTGTGTTTGCTGTGAGTGCTGCCCGCAGCCCTGCTGAGTGCCCGAGCCTCGACCCTTTGGGCTGCATGTCCCCATGGTGAGGACATGCTTGTCCCCTGCCCAGCCCTTGGGGACGTCTCCCCCTCCCAGCCATGCCCAGCCGCGCTGGCTCTCAAGGACGCTGGCCCCACTCAGCAGCCATCCTCAGGTCGGGCTGAGCCCCCTGGGGCCACTGGCCATGGGGCAGGGCACAGGGCCAGCCCCACTCTGATTACCCCCAGCGCTTTTTCCTTTTTCTTCCTTAATTTACTGAGTGCTAAATCCAAATATTACAACTTCCCCTCCGCACCGCTGGTTACGCAGGCGGCCCCCGGCCGGGCATTGTCTTATTGTTTGCAGAGGGAAGCTCCAGCGGGAGATTAACCTGGCGTTCACCCCGTGCTGCGGCTTCACACCCTGTCCCTGCCTGCGGGGCCCACGTCCCTGGGGACCGTGGCCGGCACGGGGTCCCGGAGGGGCGAGCAGCTCCAAGGGGTCTGGTGCACGGGGGGACACAGCAGGGTGGTGGCACCGGGGGTGCCTGGAAGCACGGGTGCCCACAGAGGGGTTGGCGAGGGTGGTGAGGAGCTGGTGGGTGTCCTGGGGGTCTCAAGCAGACCCTTTGCCCTGTTCCTTCCCCAGGGACCCCAGCAGGGTGCTGATGGGTCAGTATGGTCTGTCTGCTGGCATGGGGAGGCAGGGACTGCCCAGCACGCCAGCCTGGAGGCCATCACACTGAGCCCATCCCATCCCATCCCATCCCATCCCATCCCATTGTGCCCATCACAGCATGATTCATGGTGTGTCCATCCAGTCTCAGCCCTGTCTGCCCATGCCTCTCTGGTCCTTTCCCCCACCCTTCCCTGGGCAGCAGAGTCCTGTCCTGTACCCATACCCTCTATCCTCCTGTCCCTTTGTCCCTCTGTCCCCCTGTCCCCACCAGCTACCATCTAGATGTTGGGGGTCATTTCACAGTCCTTTGACCCCAGGTCCGACAGGACTGGGGGTGACCTGTGATGCTCAGTTGATCACTGTGGTCACTGCAACAGGGAGGATCCCCCGAGCAGCGAGGGGCTGAGCTTTGCTCCAGTGCCGATGCAGGTGCAGGGCATGTTGGGGTGTTTGTCCTGAGCCTCTGCTCCGGGAGGAGCCCAGGGAGGGCCATGCAGCACCCAAAGGTGTTGCCAAAGGACAAGGCATGAGGAGGGCTGGATCCTGGGGGTGAAACCTGCCTTTGTGTCCCACATCCCTGGCTGGCTCTGCTTGCTCGGCTGGAACAGGATTAGGATCAGGATCAGGATCAGGCTCTGTCTCGGGCTCCAACATGGCTTGACCCTACTACCCCATCCTGGGGACCGTGGGTCAGGAGAGCAGTGCTGCCCACCGACCGCAGGCTCTGCCAGACCCCTCCGCTGTGGCAGCTCCATCCTCCCACACCCCTGTCCCTTGCCAGACCCTCCTGGGTCCCCACAAGGCCACAAGTCCCTTTCCACCAGCCCTGGTGCACAGCGGTGCCAGGGGCTGTGGGATGCTGGTCCTCCCATCACCAGGGAGTGAGCCCCTGCCCAGCCCCCTGCCCGTGGCTCCGGCAGCTCCTGCCCGGCCGGACCCAACCTCGTCTGTCCCACCAGCGTGGTGGCTCTCGGCACCGCCGGGCTCTGGCCGTGGGTGCAGCCCTGCTGCATTCCAGCCTCGCTGGCCCGGCAAGGTTAAACTGCGGAGAGGCTGAAATATTTGGGAGGGGAATGGAGAAGGGAAAGGGGAAAAAAAAAAGTCTATAAAAAGAAAGTTTAAAAACACAAGTTAAAGAAAAAAATACCAGGCGCGGAGTGCAGCTGCGGTTCTGGTTCCAGTTCCCAGGTGATGTCAGGCCTGGAGCCTCTCCAGCCCCGGCCCCTCGGAGACGGTCTTTGTGGGTTCAGCACTGAGTGTTTTTCCTTCCTGAGACTCGGGGACACCTTCCTGTCTCAGAGAAAGCGGCCAAGAGCCTTTCCAAGGGTGTCCACGCGCAGGAAGGGGAGAGGATGGGAGGGGAGCGGGAGAGAGGCGGTGTGGCTGGGCTCGGCGCGGGGCTGCGGCTGCCGGGGAGCCGGGAGCATCCGCGGGCGATCGGCTAGGGCAGCCGCGGTAATCGTCCCGCACAGGGCAAAGGGGCGCCTGGCTCCCACCGGCCCAGCAGCCTTTGGCACCTCTGAGTCACCGTTTCCCTCTCGCCGTGTTGGGAGGGGTTGGAATGTACTGGGATCCCTGGGCTTGGCACCGGCACGTGCTGGGACCCATGGGGTTGGCACTGGGATGAGCTGGGACCCGTGGTCCCAGTGCTGGGACGTGCTGGGATCTGTAGCCTCAGCACTGGGACATGCTGGAATCCTCATCCCCAGCACTGGGTGCACAGCCCCAGCACTGGGACTTAACTGGGACCCATGGCTGTTACACTGGGGCTTGCTGGGGCCCTAGTCCCTGTCACTGGGATGTGCTAGGAGCAGCGGGCTTAGCACTGGGACATGCTGGGATGCACAGCCCCAGCAGTGGGATATGCCAGATTCCACAGTCCCAGCACTGGGACATACTGGGACCCATGTCCGTTATGTCGGAGCTTGCTGGGGCCCAAGTCCCTGGCACGGGGTCGTGCTGGGACCCATGGCCCCGGCACTGGGATGTGCTGGATTCCACAGCTCCTGCACTGGGATGTACTGGGATCCATGGTCTTTACACTGGGGCTTGCTAGGGCCCTAGTCCCTGGCGCTGGGATGTACTGGGTGCACAGCTCCTGCACTGGGTCTTACTGGGACTCATGGCCTTCATATCGGAGCTCACTGGGGCCCTAGTCGCTGGCACTGGGACATGCTGGGACACTCATGCACAGCCCTGGGACACACTTGGGACCCACGACCCGGTGGTTAGGACGCACTGGGACCTGTGCTCTCAGTGCTGAGACCTGCTCTGCCCCCAGCACTGGGACCACCAGCCCTTGCTGGCCCCCCCTGGGGGCTCCGGAGCCGCCTCTTCATGGGGCCGATCCCCTTTCATCTGCGGGTTGGGCTGTTTGCAGAGAGCAACCCCCCTCCCCGCTGCCCCTGCCCCCCGATAAACCCGGGGGCAGGGATTCTGTGTCCTGGGCTGTTTGGAGAATCTCACGGCTGTTTATTGGGGTCTGGGACACATTAGCCACGCTGAGAACAAACCTCTCCCACCCACCCCGGTCCCTGCCTGGGACCAGCTCTCACAGCTGCGCCGCGCTGTCAGCTCCATAAATCAAACCCGGGGGGGAGGGAGCCCGGGGCAGGCTCGCCTCAGCCGAGCAGGGGGCCAAAAGGTGCCGGTGGGCTCCCACTTTCACCCCCTCCCCGGGGCAGGCTGGGGGAGGCTCCTGTGGGACCCCTGGGGTGTTCCCCCCGCTCCCTGCTGGCTCCAGCACCCCGGGGAGATGGGGCAGGTCCGGCCCTGCAGCCCTTGGGGGGCTGCCCTGGGAGCCCCCGGCTGCCCCATCCGCAGCTGCCTCTGCTCCGTGGGATGCACTGGCCCCTGGGAGCCGCCGGCCCCGGTACGGCACCTTTCCCAGGCTCAGTGGTCCCCGCTGCCCATCCCAGCCCAGTCCCCAGTCCCCCCGAGCAAGGTCCCAAGGGGGGACCCAGCCTGGGAACCCCTTGTGTCCCCACCTGACCCCACGCAGGTGCTGCTGCCTGCAGCCACGCCGTGCATGGCCCTGGGCAGCCGTCGTGGTGATGGTGGCAGTCATGGTGGTGGTGGCAATCATGGCAGCGGTGGCGGTCACGGCGGGGAGGACGACCGTGGTGCTGGTGGCAGTCATGGTATCGGTGGCAGTTGTAGTGATGGTGACAGTCGTGGTGACAGTGGCAGTCACAGTGATGGTGGCAGCCGTGGTGGCGGTGGCAGCAGTCATGGTGTACCAGGTGGAGGGGAAGGCACAAATCAGCGACACTAGCCCTGACTCACTGCCCAGCCACTCGAGGCTGCGGCACGGGGCTGGCAGTGCCATCCCCATCCCGCGGCACAGCACAGCACAGCGCAGACCGCGTTGGGGCTCCCGTAGCTCTTGCAGGGCCAAAGCTGTCAGCAGGGCCTAGGGACACGGGGACAGCGTGTGCCCGGGGGTCTCGCCCCACATAGGTCCCATTGGGGCCCACGTGTGCAACCACGGGAAGAGCCAGGATGGTTGCACTGGCTCCAGTGACGCAGAGCAGCCACAGGCGCAGGCCTGGGGGGTCGGGGCCATCTTGGGGACCCCATGTGTCCCCCAACTTGCCCCACGCCGGGGCGGCAGGCAGGCACCGTCCCATCAGAAAAATAAGGTTTATTTTCCAAGCGGCTGCATGTGCACAACCAGCGCCTGCGGGGCCGCGACACCGTCCCCCCCTGGAGCGCCTCCACGCTGGCCGCACAGGGGCCCCCTTCTAGTCCAGCCCCGGGGCGCGGGGACCCCCCTCCCCAGCCCTGCCCCGCACGGGCAGCCTCGGCCACGGGAGCATCCTCCCACCCCGCTGCCGGCTCCGGGGCCGGTGTCGGTGCTGTCCCAGTCTGCGGCCCAGGGCTCGGCTGCCGCCACCTTGGGCGAGCAGCTCCCTCCCTCCCCGCTCCGGTCTCTGGGGCTGGCGTGCGCGGGCTCCGGCCGGCTCTGCCGCTGTGTCAGGCGGGTGCTGCCGGACCCCGGCTCATCTCCGTGACACTCGCAGGGGGGTCACCCCCCGAACCTTCAGGCAGTTGCCCCCGAGGTCCCTCCGGCCACCCTGTGGAGAGAGGAGGAGAAAGCTGCAGGCGCCAGGGGGGGTGTCCTGGCTGGAGGTGCCCCACTCCTGCCCATCGCTGCCCTGCGCCGGCTCCGCAAGGATGAGCTGCTCCGAAATGGCTGGTGCCCCGGTCCTGAGGCTGCTCAGAGCTGCCCAGGATGGACAGACAGATGGGGCTGTGCCCAGCGAGCGGCTGGGTAGGCGGCCGTGGGGTGGCTGCTGCGGGGGGACCACCTGTGGCTGTGTCACCCTGCAGGGACACGGTCTCCATGGCTGCTCAGTGCCACCATGGGCAGGGCTGGCGCTGCTCCAGGGCAGACCTGCAGCCCTGGACAGACCCATGGCCCCCAGACAGACCCACATCCCCAGGACAGACCCAAAGCCCTGGACAGACCCATGGCCCTGCAGGGAAGAGGAGGCTCAGCCCCACCTCCCAGCACAGCTTCAGCCCAGTATAACGCAGCACAGCTCAGCAGAGCCCAGTACTGCCCCCACAACCCAGACCAGCACCACTCAGCGTGGCCCAGCACAGCCCAGTTCCAACCCACCCCATTTCCAGCCCAGCCCAACCCATTTCCAGCCTAGCACAGCTCGGCATGGCCCAGTACAGCCCATTTCCAGCCCAGTACGGCACCCTTCCAGCCCAGCACGTTTCCAGCTCAGCCCCAGAGCTGGGAGGTGCAGAGTCGGGTCCCAGCCCAGCTCCTGCCATTGCCCCCAGGGTCTCAGGTGCCACAGGAGGTCCCCAGCCCCAGTGCCCCTGCAGGGTCCCCTGGGGGGTCCAGCACCGTGCCAGGCCCCCAGCTCCGGCCCTGGGGAGCAGCCCAGGGTCGCAGCTCAGCCCTGGCTGCAGTGTCCCAGCTGGGGACAGCTCTGCCAAGGCCCGGGGCTGAGGGTCCCCCGGGGAGAGCTGGGGAGGCAGCAGAGTCTGGCCAGCGATGTTGGAGCCGGGGGTGGGGGGGAGGGAACAGGAGGAGCAATTAAAAATGGAGAAGCAGAAACCGAAAGAGCCCCAAGGACCGAAAGAGCCCCAAGGACTGGTGCGGGGCCCCGTGGCCACACTGCTCAGAGTCACGCATGGGACAGCTGGGGGGTCTTGTGGGGATGGTGACGAGTCCGGCAGCCCCTGCCCACAGCAGTACCTGGAGGTGCTCGTGGTACCTCCAGGTACTGCTGTGGGCAGGGGCCCGCCCAACCCCTCATCCCGCATCCTGCATGGCCCATCCCAGGGGCAGAGGCACCCAGGACACTGGCGTGGGCAGCGGCAGCCCCCCTAGGTGCCCCCCTAGCCACAGGGGGGAGTCAGCCTGTCAGGGCAGGGCAAGACAGGGTAGGGGTGCCCAGCTCAGCCCCCTGCCCTGGGTGGGATTCGTGCTGGCACCAGCAACAGACCCTGAGTGGCCACGGGTCAGGGAGCCCTGTGTGGCTGCCCCACGTCTGCTGTGCCCTGCCTGTCTCCATCATGTCAGGGTGCTGCCTGGGGCAGCCGGAGGGGCTGGTGGGGTAGGGAAAAGGGGACAGGGTCAGCCTTCCAGCTCTGAATTCTGCCTCCTGGGGCGGCCGAGTGCCCCCAGCACTGGGGTGACTGTTTAACCCCCCCGAGACCTCCCATCCCGGACGGACGTGGGGGAGCAGCCCGGCCCTCTGACGCGAGCAGGAGCTGTGGGCGTGCGGCTACAAGCAGGATTTGTCCGGGAGCAGCCAAAACCTCCGGCGGGGGCTGGAGGCAGAGCCTGCGGTTCTCGCTGAGAAGTGCCGAGCCTCCTGCCCCCCTCAGCCTGGGCAGGGGCTGCTGCCCTCCACCCCACGGGGACGTGCCGACCCTCCTGCCCCCGTCCCACCACCCCGCTCACCCCTTTCCGCTGGTTGCTGAGGCAGAAGGTGCAGATGCTGCGGGGCTGCTTGCTGTCCAGGTCGCCCTTGGCCCCGTAGATGGCACTGAAGCAGGGTTGCCCGTCCTCGCAGCCCTCGCCCAGCAGCAGGACGTTGGCCAGGTGGGAGATGTAGCTGGAAGCCAGGCGGAGGGTCTCGATCTTGGACAGCTTCCGATCCACCGGCTCAGTGGGGATGAGGGTCCGCAGGGCGGTGAAGGCCGTGTTGACGCTTTGGGTCCGGTCCCGCTCCCGCGCGTTGGCCGCCTGCCTCTGCTTCACCATCACCATCGGCCCCGGCTTCCGCGGCAGCTTGCGGCGAGCCTCGGCACCCTCGCAGCAGCCGAACGACTGGTCCGACGTGTCGCTCTCGCTCCGGTTCTCCTCGTCCTCCGAGAGGATGCTGAGGTCGGGGTAGAGCACGCGGGCAGCCACGGGACGCAGCATGGTGAAAGCCATGACGGGGTGCCCGCCCGTGCCCCCGGCCCTGCCGGGGGGACCCCCCCAGGCTGCGGGGAGCCTTTCCCTGTCGACACGGCTGCGACAGCCGGCTCCGGACGCCTTCCCGCTGCTGCTCTGCTCCAGCGGCCAAGCGGGGCTGGGATGGCTGTCTGCGGGGGGAATTGGGATTTATACGGCCGGGGAGGGGCTGGCGCCGGAGCCCACCCCCAGCCGGCCCCCCGAGCCGACGGCCAGAGGCCAGCGTCCTCGCCCCAGCCCGCGGGAGCCAGTGCTGGCTCCGGCCACGGGCCTGGCCCTGCTCTGTCACGCTGGCCCTGGCCACAGGCACCTTGCACCCAGGGCCGGGCTCCAGGTCGTGCCCATGGTGGTACCGGACTCTGGCGGTGCCACAGACAGTGCCAGGGCCACCACATGGTCACCTCCCTGTGCCGCAGCCCTCGGCCACCAGCACCTGCAGAGCAGTGCCAGCCCGTGGGCAGAGTGTTCCCAGCCCCTGCCCGGCTGTCCCCTGCCAGCCCCGGGTCCCACGCAGGGCAGCATGGGGTGAAGAAGGGGTGCAGAACCCGGGACGGGGGAGGTACCCGGGGAGCGGGTGGCACCAGTGTGGTCCCCAGGGCATTTATCGGATGGGATGCCAGTGCCTGGCCAGGGGATACGCTGCTTCCCGCACCCACCATGTCCCACTGGGATGGGACCTGTGCCCAGGAGGATGCCCAGGGTGGGCAGGGAGCAGTGAGGGCAGGCAGCCCTGTGAGGATGCTCTGCACCCCTCGCCCCTCTGTCCCCGGAGCCTGGCACCCTGCCTGCCCGCTGCGGGAGGGGACAGGGGCACAGAGAGCGTTGCAGGCAGCACTGCCAGGCAGCCAGGAGCGTTTCCTCCCGCTCAGGAGGAAGGTGTGTGCTGGCAGTGGAAACACGGAGCCTTTTCCTGTGAGGGGAGAGCTGAGCTGGCAGCAGCGGGAGCTACCGGTGTCCTGGGGAGGGCTGGAAGTGCCCCCCAGCCTGCAGTCAGCTTTCGGTCCTTCCTGGGCACCCGCTACCGCAGGCGATGGCCACCCCCTGCTCCTCCTCACTGGGGAGGTCTTTGTGGTCCTACTCTGACTTCACCCCCCCGGCCCAAGCCCGGCACCGCTGAGAGCAGGCAGGGGGGTGGCCAGCTGAGCGGAGCAGGCAGGAGGCTTCCTGCCTGCCTTCCTCCCCAGCCCGTGGCCGAGCAGAGGTCGGCGGCTCGAGGATGCTCCGGGCAAGGCAGGTCAAGCGGCAAAGGCAAATGGAGGGCAGGACCCGGCTCCCAGCGGATGGTCCTGGGGCTGGTGGGGACATGGCCTCAAGGCCTGGTGGTGGCCAAGGTGACAACCCATTCTGGCTGTGGTCCCCATCTGGCTGGCAGTCCCACAGCCAGAGGGGGATGCTGGGGGAAATCTCCAGCTAATGAGGCAAAAAGGGCCAGCTGGGGGGCTTGCCAGGGGCTGGGATGGCAGTGGTGGAGTGCAGTGGGCATGTTGCAACCCCCAGAGGGAGGTGGCTGGTGGGGGGGGTCTGGGGGCAACAGGACAGGGTGGCTTCACGTCCCACTATGCCCCATGGCCCCCATGGCTGTGGAACCGGAGCTTGCGAGGTGGTTCCTGGGTCAGTGGGTCCCCCTGGGTCTCGCCTCACGTGTGCCTAAGCTTGTCACTGTTGGGACTGTGGCAGGGGCAGCCATGCTCCCTGGTGCTGGCACCACCACTGGGTCGCTGCCTGCCAGCCCAGCTGTGAGCAAACGGCCCCTCTCCCCCCCGTGGGGCGCAGGCAGCCCCTTGCCTGCGGGACCCCCTGCCCTGTTTTCCTTCGCCATTTGTCTGCGTGCTCAGAGCCCGTAAATCACACGGCGGGGGGCAGAGGGCCGCGCCGGGGGCCGGAGGTCCTGCTGGGGCTGGGGGTGTGCATGTCTGTGCCAGGTGTCCGCACTGCCATGGGGATGTGGCCCTTGCTGGCTCCATCCCCTGCCACCCCTCGCTGTGCATCCATGCCTTCGAGGGAACCCGACCCTCTCCTGACCCTGGCAACAGCCCCTGCCCAGGGGCTGTTTCTCCCCCTGCAGAGATGCCCGAGGCAGGGATGGGGATGGGGAAGCCCTTGGCGCAGCAGGCAGGGAGCAGGCAGGTGCCTGCACGGAGAGAGGAGCCCCTGCTCTCGCCCCGTTCTCGTCCCGGCGTCCCGCTGGGCTGTGGCTGGGGGGCCACAGCAGCCCCCGGCCCTGACAGGCGGCAAGACTGATGGCAGGGGCTGTGTACTCAGCTGTGGCCGCCCCACACATGGCCACCAGCTGACGGGGGCAGGCTGGGGGGGGAAAGCCTGGGCCCGGGGCCCAGCCGAGCTGCCCTGGGGTGTTTCTGGGGGGTACGGCCACGCGTGGGGTGCTGGTGGCTTGTGCTGCTGTGGTGGAGGACGGGGCACTTGGGGACATGGGCAGGGAAGGAGCAGCAGGTTTTGGAGACGGCTCGGTGTGGGGTGGGGGGAGCAGTGCATACATGTGCATGCGTGTGCATGAAGAAGGTGTGTGCATGGATCTGCGTGCGTTGGCATGGAGGTGCAGCTGTACACATGTATGTGTGGGCGTGTGGGCACCGACGTGCGTATCCATGCATGTCTGTGCCTGGATATATGTGAGTACGGGGGGGCGTGCACGTGTGGATGCAGTTACACACGCGTGTGAGTATGTGCCTGTGCACGCGTGTGCATGCATGTGCGCGCTGGTGCGCGCAGCGTGTCCGTGTACACCCCGACTGCCACCGCTTCCTGCTGCAGAGACCTCCCCAGCCCGGCACACACGTGTGTGTGTGTCACCACTGCCCCACTGGGTCCTGCAGACGGCAGGACAGACGGACAGAAGGAGCCGGCAGTCCTGGCCAGGAGAGGAACGGGAGCCAGGGGAAGCAGCAAACGCTGCCTGTCCAGCTGGCAGCTGCCTGCGGATGCTGCTGCCGCTGGGACGGGAGGACGCGCGGCGGCAGCAGCCGGGTTTTCCTGTGCTGCCCGGCAGGCGCGCGGGACAGGACGTGCGTCCCCGTGCCTGGACACCCCCCTCCCAGTCCATCCCCCGGCCCTGAGCACCTCGGGTCTGACTCAGCCGGGCGGCACGAGGCGCAGCCGGGGGCCGCAGCATCGCAAACATCCCGCCAGTCGCTGCGCCGCGCGGCCGGATTGAGCGGGTGCCAAGATGCGGTTGTGTTTGGCATCACGGCTCTCCCAGATGATCCGGCCAAATAAACTGGCCACCGGGCTGAGGGCTGACAGCCCTGGGCATGGAGCAGGACGTGGGTCGGGCGTGTGCAGTGGGCAGGGGCTGGATGGGACCCTGCATGGGACACGTGGCACGGAAGGGACATGGCTTGAGCATGGGATCGCAGCCATGGCCCCAGCCCAACCCAACAGGCACCCCCAGGTGCAGGCTGGCCACTGCGGGAGGGCATCCCTGGCGCAGGGGTGCTGGATGCCCCGAGGGCCGGGTCCTGCCTCTGCTGCTGGGGAAATGTCCCCTGCCCCCCGCTCCGGGGAGTGTTTATCTGCGAGGTGATACTTAAGTGTAAGAAAATAAACAGGGAGCAGATGGGCCAGGAGGCCAGGGCTGCCCCCAGCCCCACGGGGCCGCTCCGGCCCTGCTGGGAAAACACTGCTGCCGGCGAGGCAAATGGATTCCAGACCCACGGCAACGCCGGCACATGTGGCTGCCAGGACGCCGGACCTGACCCTGCCGGGCCCTGGTGAAGCAGTGCTGGACTGACCTGACCCATCCCATCCCATCATATCCCATCCCATCCCATCATATCCCATCCCATCCCATCCCATCCCAGCAAGACCCCTGAGGGCGCTGCCTGGCCCTGCTCACCCACAGCCCCCAGTCAGCCCCCCAGCACAGGGGGATGGCCAGAACTTGCCCTTCTACCTGCAGCTCCCCGGATTTGGGGCAGTTCAGGTGAGCCCCGCGGTGCTGCCCTGTTGCAGACGAGCTCGGGCAGCTCTGCCCTGGCCGGCCGGGCTCATGCAGCATCCGAGTCCAGCTGCTTCCCACTGGGACGGGGTCTCATCCAAAGGGTGGCTGTCCCTGCTTGCCCAGTCAGGGAGACTAGAGCCGCCAAACCTGGGACCCCCCTTGGCTGGGGAGGAGCAGCGAAACGGGCTCAAGGGGATGGGGTGTCGTGAAACCTTTTGGGGAGCAGGCGCATTTCTCTACGAGAGCAGCCCCTGACCTGGGAGAGGTCCCTGCCTGACACCACCCCCCCCGGGGTCGGGGCTGCGTCAGGGTGTCCCAGTGTGTCCCCGGGGCAGCGTGGGAGCCCCAGGCCCCCTCTGCCTGCAGGGCTGTACCTGCGGGCCGGGGCTGCTGGTCTGGAAGGCATTACACGCCTGTCGCACGGGGAAGTCTGTCCCAGTTCCGGAGCCGGGACCCCCCCCCACCCCTGCCCCAGGCCGGGGGGGAGCCCACAAAGCGCCTTTGTTCCTGCCCTGGAACGAATGGATTGGAGGCAGCCAGGATCGGCTGTCAGCCGGCGACACCGGAGACCTCATGGGTCAGGCAGAGGGAAGGGGGACAGGTGGAGGGATGGAGGGACGGACGGACAGAGCCGATGCAGATAGATGGAGCCGATGCAGATATCGCCAGCTCTGGCAAGACCCGCTCCTGTGCCAGCCAGGGGTTTGCGGCACCGGCAGCACAGGCTGGGAGTCAGGTCACACTGCCTGCACCGTGCCAGCCCCGGGGACGTGCCGGTGCCACCAAGCCCCAGGAGCAGTGTCACGGGGCACCCGCGGGGCTGGGCTGGCAGGGATGGCCTGGCATACTTTCGCAGGGGATGGAAGCTGGAAGAGTGGACCCTGCAGCGAGTCTCCCAGCTGGAAGAAGCCCCTGTGAGGTGCAGGCACGTGGGAGAGGGGGTTGTAGGATTCAGGCAGCCTCGGTTCATCCCCCCTCGTGTGGTCCCAGCTCTGCTGAGCTGCCTCACACCCAGCTCCCTTTGTAAGGGGCACAAACCCCGGGAGAAGGGGGCGAGCAGAGCCCACAGGAGATGCCCAGCACTTGGGGCACAGCCTGGGGCCTGGGCAAAAACAAGTCCCTGCCATGGGCCACCCATTTGAAGGGGATGTCCCGTTCTGCCACAGGAGCTGCCACCTCCTCCCTCCCCCGCCGCCCCAGCTCTCTAACAAGAGGAAACTTTTTAGCACGCCACAATTCTTCCGAGAAATTTATGGCCCATCAGGGAGCCGCGGGCCAGGGCTGCTCTCTCGGTGAACGCTTGCAGGGCTTCCTCCCGGCGGAGCGCGGCTTTGATGCGGCACATGCAGCTCTGCCGCGCCGGAGTCTCCCTCCGGCCCCTTCCTTCGTGGAGGTGAGGGAAGGGGCCGGAGGGAGGCTCTGGCACAGCAGCAGCCCCCAGCCCACCCTGCTTTTCCTCCCCAAGTGGTTCCTGCGGAAACGCCGTGCTGGCAGGCGGTGGCAAAGCGTGCCCCGTCCAGCGGGCGGTGTTGCCAGCTCCCACCGTGCACGCTGCCCCGCAGAGCTGCATGGCCTCCTCCCAACCCCTCTCCCCAGCCCGTTTCTGCCCTGGGAGGACAGGATCCATCTGGGGAGGAGCGTGGCCGAGGGGGCAGAGCGAGGACAGAAGTGTCCAGCCACGGTTCCTGTCCCAGTCCTGCTGCTGACTCACAGCACGGTGGGGTGAGTCAGTGGCCTTTCCCCTCCCTGGACTGAGCTTCCCGGCTCAGAAGGGATGCCGAGACACCCATGGGATGCTCCGGGTGGTTTTTGCAGCCCGCACATGGGGTGAAGACGTGGCGTTTGCAGAAATGAGAGCATCCCAGCATGCATGTGCTCCCACAGCCAGGCCAGAGCTGACTCTGGCTTCAGCTGCATGCCAGTGTGGTCTGGTAGACCATCCGTCCCCAGCACAGCATCCGTGCCCCAGCACAGCATCTGTGCCCCAGCACAGCATCCATCCCGAATACAGCATCCATGCCCTCAGAGATCTTCCATCCCCCCAGAGACCCTCCATCCGCCAGCAAAGCAGCTGTCCCCTTGCAGAGCATGGTCCCCAACATAGCATCCATCCCTGTCCCTTGTGCCCACAGCCACCCGTTCTTGCAGGTGCCAGGCCTCCACACCGTGCCAGGCTGTGCCACTGCATTCTGCTCCTGACCCCATCCTCCCCCAGTACCAGGCCCCATAGCCGCGGGGGTCTCATTGCCTTTATTCCAGCTGCAGTAATCAATGCCCCCCCACCCCATTCCAGAGACCTCCCCCATGGACAAGGGGACCACAGGATGTGTCTAGGGATGGGGCCAGGAGGATTCAGTGCAGGCACAGCTCAGGGTCCTCCCAGCCCAGGCACAGGGGGAGCCCAGAGCCACTGGTGGGGTCTGGGAACTGGCTGTGCCTGGTTCGGCTGTGCCTCCTCCTGGTATGGCTGTGTCCCGATTCCACTGTGTCCCGGTTTGCCTGTATCCCTTCCCGGTTCGGCTGTGCCCTGCATGGGCTGTGACCTGGCCCAGTTCCGGCGTGCCCCGCTCCAGCCCGTTCCAATTCAGCCAGTCCCGGTTGAGCCATGCCCCGGTTCAGCCCATCCCGTCCCGATTCAGTCTGTTCCGATTGAGTCGTGTCCCAGTTCAGCCCCTCAAGTCCCGGTTCAGCCTGTTCCGGCTGAGCTGTGACCTGGTTGAGCCCATCCCGTCCCGGTTGAACCATGTCCCGGTTCATCCCATCCCAGCCCATTCCGGTTCGTTCTGTCCAGGTTCGTCCCGTCCCCTCTCATTCTGTCCCAGTTCATCCTGTCCCGGTTCGTCCTGTTGCGTCCCCTCCCATCCCATGCAGTCCATCCCGTCCCATCCCGGTTCATCCCGTCCAGGTTCGTCCCATTCCGGTCCATCGTGTTCTGGTTCGTCCCATCCCGCCCCGGTTCACCCTGCTCCGTCCCGGTCCATCCTGTCCCGGTTCGTCCTGTCCCGCCCTGGTTCATCCCGTCCCGGTCTATCCCCTCCCGGTTTGTCCCATCCCGTCCCGCTTCGTCCCATCCCGCCCCGGTTCGTCCCGTCCCGCCCCGGTTGACCCGCTCCGCTCCGTCCCGTCCCGGTCCCCGCGGCCGCTCGGGGCGGCGCAGCGCGGCACAATGGCGCCACCTGCCGGCCCCGCCGCGCAGCACCGCCCCGGGAGCCTCCCGGCGCCGGCGAGATCTTGATCCCATCCCGGCTGGAGGGGCGCGGGGGGGACCCCATCCCAGCAGGGACCCCACCCAGGACCGGGGGGACCATGACCCCACCGGAGGGTCACGGGGAGCCAGGATCAGGCCCGGCTCAGCCCACGGGGCACCGGGCTAGCGCAGGTGGGGCGTGGAGGAGCCCAGGTATGTGCGGAGGTCGCTGAGGGTGGACGGGATGATCTTGGCAGGGATGGTCTCCCGGTTGAGCGCCCGGTGGGCGGCGAAGCGGTGGCAGCCCCCGAAGGAATAGAAGTAATCCCCGCCCTGGCTGCCCTTGATCCAGAGCACATCAATGGGGGGCACCCGCTCGGGATCCTTCTGGAAAAGGGAGACACCCCTGAGAGCAACGCACACCCCGGCACGCCCGGCATGCCCCAGTGCTGCGAGATTCCCTGGCAGTGCCCCCCGGGGTGGCAGGGGTCAGTGTCCCCAACACCCTGGGGGGATCGGGGCTGCGCTCACCTGCAGGGTCTCCATCAGGCTCTGCACCTTGCCCGGCTCCAGCTCCGCGGGGATGGGCCGGATGAGGACACTCATGGGCACGTTGTGCACAGCCGAGATGTGCTGCGTGTGGATGCTCCGGTCTCCGTCCTCCGCCATTGCTGCTACCAGGAGCTGGCCTCGTCCTTCCTCCTGCCCGGCCGGCTGAGCCTGCCGCTCCGCCCCGAGGAGCACAGCGCCCAGCCGAGCCCCTCTGCTTCCTCCTGTCCTGGCCATCGCCATCGTCACCGCCACCGCCCCGCTGTTTTGCAGAGTCACAGTGAAGGGGCAGGACAGGCAGGGCCTTGCCGCTGGGACCGATGCCAACGCCGGCTGGCCTGTTGCCTGCTCCTCCTCGCTCTGGCGAGGCTGCGGTCGGGGCTGCCTTTGGCTCCCTGTCCGAGTGGGGCACCCCTTGGCACGCAGGGGCTGAGCTCCCCACCAAGGCTGCTTGGTGTGCTGGGGGTCCCCATCCTGGGGCTGCAGGGGGGTCTCTGCTCCCGCCTGGCCATGCCAGGGCACTAAGGATCAGCCTGTGGCATTTCAGCTGGGAGCTGGGATGTGTCCCCCGCTTGCCCGGCTGTGCCAGGTCCTTGGCGAGGAAGAGGTGGCATGAAACAGCCCCAGAGCTGAGCAGGGATGCTCAGCACTGCAGTGCTCCAGCCCTGAATCTTTCTAGGTCATTTCTCCACACCAGTGTCCCAAACGGTGGAGAGGCTTCCAGGGAGAACTGGGTCTCCCACCTCACCGGCTGCTGGAACCAGGAAAGCCTGGATCCATAGCAGGGCCGTGGCACTGGCAGACGGCTGCTCCCAGCCCCCTTGCCCTGGCTCCCGGGGGGTACGGAGGGTCCCCACCCCCAGCGCTGACTCAGAAATATGCCGGGTGACTCACTGCCCTGTGCGAGGGTTGGTGACAGTGATGGTCGGGGATGGGCTCATGAGGCTCCAGGAAGAGCTTTTTGCAGGATAAATCCGGTGATGACTTTGCAGGTGAATTATTGTGCTCCCGCCTGCAGGGCAGCACCGATGTCACCGGGAGCGCAGGGCTCAGCGAAGGCTTTGCCGATGAGCTGGAGGTCAAAAATAATTTGCCCTCCTCCCCCTTTGGCACCCATTTGTGGGGAAAGGAGGCAGTGAGAGGGGTGGGTGGCAGGAGCGGAGGCAGGAGGGGGTGAGTTTTGGGGCAGATGTTTTCTCCACGATAGTCTTGCCCAGGGCTGCCCTTGGGTGTGGGCACAGGGCACTGAGAAATGGGCAAGCCAGCAGCTCGCGTGCCACCACCCGCCACCGCCTGTACAAATCCCCCGAGACACACAGTTAGTGGCAGAAATCCCTTTTATATCCCTGAATTGCATTACAAGTAATACTGCGGGCGGCCGGTTCTCAGTAGACTTATCTTACTGGGGGCTGGCGAGTACAAAACCTGGCAGAAAAAATCTATCATGCACGGAAAATTATTGCTGTAGTATCTGCTATTTACAGTATAGACAGGGGCAGAGGCGCGGCGCTCCATGCCTGCCCGGCCAAGGGACGCGGTGCTGCCACGGAAAGGCGCTGGCATCGCGGGGAGAGCCTGAACCGCTGCGTCCTCGCTGGTGGAGTGCCTGCGTGGCCGGGGTGCGGGTGCGTGACCACCATGCCACGGCAGCGAGGACCGTGACAAGGATGTCCCTGGGAGGCGTCGAGCCCGTGAGCCGCGACCGTGGCAATGCAGGCACCGAGGTGGCGGGAGGAAGACGGTGCAGGGAGGAAGACGGCACAGGAAGACAGTGTGGGGGTACGCGAATGCATCCCCGTGGGGTGCCGGGCTGAACCCCGAAGGTGTCAGGGACCGGCACTGGGTGATGGGGCCGTGGCAGCTCGCGGCCCGAGGTAGGAAGCGGAGGCGTGGGTCGGGCCCCGCTCCGGGATGCCGTGCGCACGGCGCTCGCGCCGGGGCCGGTGCGGGGATGCTCTGCCGGGAGGTTGCATAGAATGGCTGGTTTGTCCCCACCGGGCTGGTGTGGGGCAGGGAGCAGAGCAGGAGCCTGTGGCAGCGAGGAAGACGAAGGAGAAGGGCTTTGCCTTTGGGGGAGGCTTGCAGGGTGCAGAGCCTGGGCTGCTGGGCCAGCTCGTCCCCTCCTGCCTCTGTGCCCGGTCCGCTCTCGGGGTCCTGTCCCCATCCTTGTCACCGCGGCTGTGTCCTGGGCACGGTGGCTCTGCTGCAGCTCTGCCACCTCCTGCAAGCCGGCACTGGCACGGCCCTGCCAGTCTTGGCAAATAAATAGTGAAAAGCATAAGTTATAAATAATATAAATAAGAACATTTAAATAGACTCACCCAAACTATACGGCTACACTGACCCCCCTCATCCTGACCGCAGGCGGAGGACGATGGCGAGGGGGCCGGGAGCCGGCTGGGGAGGGGGCTGGGCAGAGGCTGGGGGTGCGTGGCGGGTGGTTGGGGTCTCGGTGCTGCCCCAGGGCTGGGTCTCCAGCCCAGCCACCAGCCTGGCCGTTTGCAGGGTGAAGGGGGCTGCACCTGCCCGGGGGGGGCTGTTCCCCAGCCCATCACCATGGCAGGGGCCAGTCACGCCCGGCAGAGCCCGGAGCTGGCGCGGGACGTGTCCCGCGGGTCTCTGCTGGGAGCCCCTCACTCTTCCCCTGACTCCGGGGCTGTGCAGCTGCAGTGCCAGGGTGAGCACCGTGCCATGAGGCCATGTCCCATGGGACCGTGCTGGGCAGGGGGGCATCAGGGTGCCCCAGGGCCTGGGCGGTGGGCTGCAGGGACCCCAGCCTCCAAGGGTGACTGACAGCCCTGCCCTCCCATCAGCCGCACCGTCCGTCAGTCCTGCTGAGCCATCAGTAGCACCAGCCCATGGTCCCATCAGTGTCAGGGTCAAGGTGAGGTTTTGCTCCTGGGGGGAGCAGAAAAGTGTCTTTTCTCTCCCGGGATCCCCCGGGAGGAGAAGCAGCAGCTCTAAATAAATAATAGTAATAAATTAAATAAATAGAGGTGAACATCACGAGGTGGGGGGGAAAGTCTCTCCTGGGTCTGGAAGAGGTCCCCGGGTGAGTCCCCCGCAGAGAGACCTGCCTGGCTGCGGGGGGGCTCGGGGACCCGCGGGCAAGGAACCGGGTCCTGCTGTGGGTCCGGCTGCATCCAGCCCTTCCCAGGGAGCGCTGGGGCACCCTCCTCCCGGGTGGGGAGTGAGTCTGTGGGGATGTGTCCTCCAGCCACGGCGCAGCCACAAACCGGCTGGCTGCAGCTGCAGGAGAGCTGGCGCAGGGACCAGGACTGGGATGGGGACAGGGACAGGGATGGGGACAGGGAGGGCAATAGGGATGGGGATGGGAATGGGGACAGGCATGGCAATAGGGATGGGAATGGTGATGGGGACAGGGATGAGGATGGGAATGAGGACATGGATGGCAACAGGGATGTGGACAGGGACCGAGGGGGGGATGCGCCACAGGGGGCTGGCGGGCTAGTTCCCTATTGCACAGCTGTGTTCGGAGCCCTTGAAGCAGGCGGACTCGTAGTGCTTGTTGAGGTACGACTTGAGAGCGAAGGTCTTCTCGCACTGCTTGCACTTGTAGTGCTTGAAGGCGGAGTGGGTCTGCATGTGGGCACGCAGGTTGGAGCGGTCAGCGAAAGCTTTCCCGCAGTGGGAGCAGCCGAAGGGCTTCTCCCCGGTGTGCGACCGCATGTGGCCCTGCAGCAGCCAGGGACGGCTGAAGGCTTTGCCGCACACGTCGCACTTGTGCTTGAGGTTGTGGGTGAGGACGTGCATGGCCAGGGCGGGCATGGAGACGTAAGCCTTGCCGCAGGTGGGGCATTTCCTCGCCATCTTGCTGTCCAGGCTGCGGTGGGTCTGCTTGTGCCGGCTGAGGTTGGAGGAGGTGGCATAGGTCTTGCCACACTCGGGACAGGAGTGACGGTGGCTGCCACGGCGCTGGCTCTCGCTGCGCCGGCGTGACCGCCCGTCTGTGATGAAGAAGGCGTCCATGGAGTAGCTGTCCGTCACCGCCGCCTCCCCGTTGAAGTAGCGGGCAGAAAAGCTGGACTGGGGACTCTCGGGGTCACTGTACTCCTCGTGACCGGGGGCGTAGGCTGGGTCCGGTGGCGGCGGTGGCAGACCCTGCTTCTTGTCGGTGTCGTAGCCACCGGGTGCCAGGCAGTGCTGGAGGTACCCTGCAGGGACGACACAGCAGGGTCACCATCCCTCCGGGCCAGCCCCACTGGGGACGGGGGAAAGCCACAAGCCAAAAATACCCACTGGGGGTGCAGAACCAGGGCTGTCCCCCCCACACCGATCCCTGTCCCCACTCAGCCCCGGGGTCTGCCCCTGAGCACTGGTGCTGCTGAGTCTGTACAGGGGCTGAGTCTGCCCCGGCTCCTGTCTGCATCTGCCAGCAGGATGGGTCTCATCCCGCAGGGCTGCCCTGGGTGGGAGCCGGGGATGGGGCTGTGGGACATCCAGCTGTGCCTGTCCGGGTGCCGCCTCACTGCCCTGGCTGCAGGCAGCCCCCGGGGGCCATTAGCCGCCAGACAGCTGTCGGTGCCGAGAGCCTCATTGTTCACCGGGGCAGGCGCTGGTAATGAGCTCTGCTCCATCCACCTTCTCGCCTCTCGAAACCTGGGGCAGACAGGGCGAGGGGAAGGGGCTGCCCCGGGTCTCCCTTCTCCAGCAAAAGGGCTGGGAAAGGCCCCCCCATCTTCCCCCCGTCCCCCGCAGGGGCTATTCCCCGGGCATGGGGCAGCACCTGGAGGCCAGCAGCGCTGGGGCCCTGTGCTCCTGCCAAGGAGAGAGACCCACAGCCCCCCAGGCAGGGAGTGGGGCTCGGGTGCCACTGCAGTGGTGTCACCCCCGTGTGACATTGGTGCAGGTCTGCTCATGGCCTGGCTGCGGGTAAGGGACTCCTGACCCATGGCACAGTGGGCACCATGTGAGCATCCCCATCCCCCCGTGCTGACACACAAAGCTCACCACGGGAGGAGCAGCGCAGCCCTCTCCTTGCCAGGTCAGAGACCCTGTGGGACACGCTGCCACCCCAGGTCCCCCATACTGGTCCCAGTGGTCTCCTACTTCGTGCACGCTGACCCTTGCCAGCTGCTTCAGAGGATACGTCCCTGCTGTTGGTGACAGTGGGGGCTATCAGGGGCCCGGTGTCAGTGCATGGCCAGTGTGACCTGTGCATGCCAGTGGAGCAGCGTGGACACCCCACCCTAGCTGCAGCTGAGCATCCCCTAAATCCAGGGTGCCCCCCCTGCCCCATGGGACCCCCTGCCCAGGGGGAGCAGTTGCTGCTGTTTGTCCCGTGGAGGCTGGGGGTGACTGTGGTGGGGAGGGGGCTGTGTGGTGGGGGCAGAGCTCGGCCCCCCCGTCCCCCCGCACTGTGCTGACAGCGCGGTCGCACGGGCTGTGCAGAAAGCGCTCTGCTCAGCAATTTCTCACGCTGCCTCCGAGCATGCAGCAAGGTTATTTCCAGGAGAGCAGCGTCGGCAGCTTCTGCCCAGCTGCAGCACATCCCTCCCCCACCAGCTCTTGGCTCTCAATGGCAGGGGGGGAAAGCAGAGGATCCCCCAGGCTTCGTACCCCTGCCCCAAGAAAAGAAAGCCCACCAAAGGCTGGGGAGCAGCGAGCAGTAGAAAAGGGGGGGACAAGCAATGCAGTGGTCGGGCAATCTTGGCTTGTGCGTGGCTGGATCAGGCCCATCCCTGCACCCAGCTCAGCCTCCCGGTCCCCGAGCAGCCAGGACTGGCCACCCCACAGCCCGGGACAGACCCCCCACCCAGTGCTTCCAACCCCCCTCTTCCCTGGCAGATCCTTGGGCTACCCCATCGGGGGTCTCTGCTGAGCCGGGTGACTCCCAGATTCCCCCCCAGTGTCCCCTGGCAGGACGGGGCTCCAGAGATCCCGGCCACCCCCCAGTCCAGCTCTTCCCACCTCTCCCAGCATTGAGGGGAGGGGGCTGCCCCCCCTACTCCCTGTGCCCCGGGCAGGCGACAGCCCTCGCCGCGCTCCCGGGGGAGGGGGGGGGCTCGGGGCACCGCTGCGAACAATGAAACCCGCAGGCACGGCGAGGCTCCCACCCCCCCCGCCGTCCCCCTGCCTGCCCCCGCAGCCCGGCTGCTTCGCCCCCCCCCCCCCCCCCCCCAAAACTTGTCGAGGGAAGGAGCCGGCCCCCCCTGCAGCCCGGTCGTGGGGGGAGCGGGGCCGGGGCAGAGTGGGCTGCCCACGGGGGCTGCCGCTGTCACGCAGGGGATGTTTCCCCAAGGACCAACTTCGGCAGGCTTCGGAGCAGGGGGACAAGGCGAGGAGGGATGACCCCCCCACCCGCTGCACCCTCCGCACGACGCCCGGCTGCGGGACCCCTGCCCCGCATCCCCCGTCGTCTCCCTCCCCCCGGTCTCCCCCGGTGCCCGGCCCGGGCGCACACAGACAATAGCGGCGGAGGGCGCCCCCCCTCCCCCGCCCCCGGAGCCCCCGGCCCCGCACTCACCATCGCCGGCGGCGGGGCCAGGCAGCGCGTAGGGGGGTTCCAGGGGGGCGTAGGGGGGCGCGGGGGCTCCGGTGGCCGGGAACGCCTCCGCCTTCAGCTTCTTCACCAGGAAGGAGCGGGGCATGGCGGGGCCGGGCCGGCGCCCTCAGCACTGGACAGCTCCGGTACCGGCACCGCCACCGGCCCCGGCACCGGCCCCCCCCCCCCCGCCCCGCCCCGCCCCGGCCCCGCGCTGCTCCCGGCGCTCCGGCCCCGGCTGTGCGGGCGGCGAGGAGCGGGGAGCCGAGTGCAAGGGGCGGGGAGGCAGGCAGGCAGCAGGGCGGCGAGGAGGAGGAGGAGGAGGAGGTGGTGGAAGAAGGAGGGGAGGGGGGGGGAGGAGGAGGAGGAGGAGGAGGAGGAGGGGGAGGAAGGCAGGCAGTTGCGGGGGGGAGGGGGCCGCTCCACCCGGCCGCGCCCGGAGCCCCCCCGGAGCCCCCCGAGCCGCCGGCAGCGCCGGGCGCCCCGGGCATCACGGCAGTGTGGGGTCCTCGGTCCCTCCCACCGTGTCCCCCCCCGCCCCCCCGGCCACGGACAATGGGGACATGCGGGGACGAGAGGGTGGGGGTGGGACACACTGTTGCCTCCCACCGCCTTTGTCTCCCTCCACCAGCCCCCAGGGCCTGCGAAGGATGGGGCTGAGGGGCGAGGGTCCCCTTCTCTGTCCCTGTTCCTGTCCCCATCCCTCGCCCCTGTGTCCCTGTCTCCATCCCTGTCCCTGTTTCTTGCCCCTTTCTCCTGTCCCTGTCTTTGCTCCCTGTTCCTATCCTTGTTCCCTCTCCCCATACCTGTCCCTTTTCCCTGTCTTCATCTCTGTCCCCTGTCCCTTCCCACTGACCCCTTTCCCTTGTCCCTTCCCCAGTCCCTTGTTCTCTGTCTCCATCTCTGTCCCCTCTTCCCTGCCGTCATCCCTGTCCCACCTCTGTCCTGTCCCCATTCCTGCCCACTGTCCCTTCCTGCCCCCACCCCCCGCTTCCTCTTCCTTGTCTCTTTTCCCACCTTCTCCCTTTTTCCCATGTCCCTGTCCCCATCCCTGTCCCCAGGGGAGCTCTGTGACCTTCGCAGCCCACAACAATAGCTGGGCTCGTGGCGGTGCATTGTTCCCTCCTGGAGCCCCCACTCCCCCGCCTCCCATCGCCGGCGCTCTGCTGCTGCCCTCCCCGGAGCAGGATGAGGCCCTGGTCCTGTAGGCAGGCAGTGGCCATGGGGCTGGCTCTCCCGGGGGCTGTGCTGGCTGGGGGCTGGTGGGTGACACCAGGACTTGGCTGGCAGCGGGCCCTGCTCTCCCAGAGCCCTGTGCTATGCCAAGAGTGTTGCAGCACTTAAATAAGGACAGTCCCTCATCTGTCACTGCAGGCAGAGCGCTGTCACAACCGGCACAGGGCAGCCCTGGGCATCCCTGGTCTCGGGAGGCACCAGCCCCTTTGGCCAGGCATGTGGCATTGGGCTGGGGGTCAAATACAGCACCCCTGCAACCAGCACCCTGGGCCTGCCTGCTCACAGCGATGTCTGCTTCTTCAGTCGTGCGCGGAGCCAGGGCTGGGGCCATCCCTGCATCGCATCAGGCCAGTGTTCCCTGACTCACTGCTTTATGTGGTACCCCATAGCCCAGGGCATCCCACAGCCCAGGACATCCCACAGCCCGCAGCACCCCACATCCCACAGCCCAGGACATCCCACAGCCCACAGCATCCCACAGCCCACAGCCTAGGATATTCCACATCCCACAGAATCCCACATCCCAAGAATCCCACAGTGCAGGACATCCCACAGCCCACAACATCCCACAGAATCCCACACCCCACATCGCACAGCATCCCACATCGCACAGCATCCCACACCCCACAGCAACCCATAGTCTAGGGCATCCCACATCCCACGTCATCCCACAGCATCCCAGACCCCAGGGCATCCCACAGCCCACAGTATCCCACAGCCCTGAGTACCCCATAGCTCCCAGTATCCCACATCCCACAGCATCTGACATCCCACAGCATCCCACAACACACAGTATCCCACATCCCATGGCATCCCACATCCCACAGCACCCCAGACCCCAGGACATCCCACAGTATCCCAGAGCCCTGAGTACCCCATAGCTCACAGCGTCCAACATCCCACAGCAACCCGCAGCACCCCGCATCCCACCTCCCACAGCATCCCCCATCCCACAGCATCCTAGACCCCAGGGCATCCCACATCCCACGGCATCCCACAGCCCATGGCACCCCACAGCCCACCCCCCCACCCCTCCAGGCCCGCTCCCGGGGCTGGGGGTCCCGGGGCTGCTCCCCACGTGGGCTGGGGTCTCTCCTCCCCTCTCCTGCAGCCCTTGGCTGGGGCTCCCAAGCAGCGACACGAGTCCCATCTGGCCCCGCAGCGCGGCCCTGACGTCAGGGCTTTGCCAAGTTCAAGGTCACCTCTCCCGGAGGGCCGCGGCCCCGGGAGACAGGGAGGGGGGAACGTCGCCTGCCGGGCTGCTCCCAGCGTGTGTCCCCCACTCCGACCCCACGCACTGGACTCCCGGCCTCCGCTCCCTGATTTATTTATCCGCGCGTGTGCTGTTTCTCTCCTTGAAGGCACGTTTGCAGAAACGGGCGATTACTTACGCCCTAGTTGGGCCGGGCCTGCCTGCCTGCCTGCCTGCCTGCCTGCCTGCCTGCCCGCTGCCCGCTGCCCGGGGATTTTGTCTCTCTCCAGGCTGTGGTGTAATAAGGGAGGTAATTAAGTGTAAAAGACAGGGGGAGGGAGGGCTGGGAGAGGGGGGATAGGAACCCGGCCCCTTTCAGAGGCAGGGGACTGAGATAATGTATGTTAATAACCTGCAATCAGTCCTGCCGAGCTGTGCTAATATTGCTGACTGCAGCGGCTGGGCACCACCCCCCCACCCCCCCACCCCCCCCGCTTCCAAAACCTGCCCCCGCCGCGGTGGGGAGGGAGGGGAGCGCCAGAAGAAAGGCTCAGCCTTTCTCCTCCGCTGCGGCCGGGCGAAGGCTGAATTCGTGCCTTCCTGAGCAGCTGTATGGAAATAATTCCCATTGGAAGTGATTGTTTGCCCGGCGAGAGGGAGGGGGCGGCGGGTCTCTGGTGAGCGAGGGTCTCTGGGGGCTTCCAAGGGCACGAGCATCCTCTCGGGGTGCAGGGCGAGAGGGGCTGTGTCCCCGCTTCAGCTCCCCGAATCCCGGCAAGGGCCATGGGACACATCCTGCTCCTGGGATGAGACAAGCTGCCCCGCGGTGCCCCCACATCTCCCACTGGTCCTCAGCAACCCCCTCCTGCCCCTTGTGTCCCCCCCCAGGGCCCAATGGTGGACATGTGCTGCTGTGGGGCCAGCCAGGAGCTGCCGGGGGGCGATGCCCGGTGGTGCTGGGGGGCAAAGCCCACTGCCCTCACTCCTGCCCTCTCTGCTGCCGCGGGACCCCCATCAGTGCCGCCGGCTCGGGGGGCTGCTGGCCATTAGCTATTCCAGCCGCGTCCTTCCCGGAGGCAGCCGGGCCGCAGCCGGAGCCCCGAAGTGGCTCCAATCCGTGGCTTTGAGGCACGCCAGGCGCGGGGCTGGCGCTGCCGCCGGCTCGGGGAGCAGATTGCCAGACAAAGGGCCGGGGACAAAGGCCCGGCTGCCTCGTGCCCCGGGGAAGGGGCGCAGGCGCGTGCAGGGCGCAGGTTCCTGGGGGCTGCGGCTGCCCCCCAACCCCCTGTCCCCACCATGCCCCAGTCCCCACCTGGCCCCCACCCTGGCTGGCACGGCCAAGGTGCAGTTGGGTACCAAGTGGCACGGCCCTGGCACCAGTCCCATGCCACCCCCGCAAACCAGCGCGGTGCCCAGCACCGCTCGGGGTGTGGGGCTGTGCTGTGGCCCCTCTCCGGCTCTGCACCCCCAGTGCTGCCTGTCTTGGGGTGCAGCAGGACTGGGATGGTCTGCAGGGGGGCACAGGGCTATGGGGAGGGAGCAGAAAGAGTGCACGGGGCCACTGCAGGGGATGGCAAATGCCAGGCAGGTCCCCCCAGTACCACCGTGCCTCAGTTTCCCCATCTGCTACTGGGGCCCTTGTGAAAGCCCCCTGCCCGTGTCCCCCCCCGTGGTCCCTCTCCCTGTGGCCAGGGCACGGCAGGCTCCGGCACAGCCCTGCCTGAGCAACCTTTGTCCCCACTCCCTGCAGCTGGCTGCAAACCCATCGTCTGGGGGGCAGCTGCCGGGAACACCGCCGGTGCTGTTGGGCACATCCGTGGGGTCCTGGAGGGGGTCTTGGGGCATGATGCCAAATGGCGCCAGACCCCCCAGGGAAACAGGACGGGACGTGGCCCCAGCCGAGCAGTACCCAGGCGGGGGGCACCGGCACAGGCAGCCCCTCCCTGGAGGTGGAAGCGCAGGCAGCAGGAAGCCGAGGGCTGAGCAAAGACTTTCTATTCCTTTGAACACAACAGGGACGCTCCGTGCCCGCGCTGGGGACAAAGCCATGGAGCTGCACCCGCCCAGGGACCTGGCAGAGCCCAGTGGGGAGACGTGCCTGCAGCCGCCCCGGTCCCAGTGCTGCTTCCCAGCCCCCCCAGCTCTCACTGGTTTTGGGGGTGCGTGCTGGCAAGAGGGTCTGTCCAGGGGTACCTGTCCCCCTCATGCTGGGCACTGAAGGCTGCAGTAGTCGGCGGATTTGAAGAACCCGTAGATGTTGACAAGGGGGAACATGATCAGGGCTCCGAGGAGGGAGCCCAGCTGCTCCACCACCCCGTACAACACCAGCGCGCTGTGGCTGCGGCCCCGCAGGATCACCCCGGCCATCACCTTCACGTAGGAGAGCGTCCCGGTGAAGAGCACCCAGGAGAGGACCTGGTGGCACAGGGTGGGAGAGCGGTCAGCAGGGTTTGGGGGTTCCCCACCGTGGGGACAGGGGACATTATGTCAAGGATGGAGCCAGGGGTGGCCCTGGAGACCTCCCCAGGCAAGAGGGACCCCATGACTTACAATGGTGGCATCGCCCCACTCGGACTGCTGGAGGAGCGGGCAGGGGCTCATCACCGCGATGGCCATGTTGTAGGCACCAAAGCCTGTCCCCACTATGGTGAGGATGCCCAGGAGGGTCAGGGACCTGCAAGGGACATGCAAGTGACACCAGAGAATGCTGCCAGCCCAGCCGCGGCATGCAGCACAGACCTGTGACACAGGCTGATGGGCTCTGTGCTGACCCCATCCTCCTTTCCTGGGGTGTTCTGCTGCCAGGGCACTGGCACCCTGCGGCCCCTCTCCCACCCGGTGCCTTCTACCCCCACCCAATTGCAAAGCAGGGGCCGTTCCTGGAACAGAAGTCCCCGGGGCACACCCCGCCACAGCCCCCAGTGCCCCGCTACCCACCTGTTGGGCAGGACCATGGCCACGATGCAGGCGAGGGGGTTGGCCATGGAGCTGAGCGTGGCCGCGAGGTGGTAGGCGGTGTTGCCATAGGGCAGACAGGAGTAGGACTGCACAGATGGCAGGACCCCATTCGTCAGAGCGCTCACCCAAGTGATGAGGAAGTAGATGAAGATGAGCTTGGCCAGGGGGTAGGAGACCTTCTTCGGCAGGATATCCCCAGGCTCCTTAGCATCCTTTGGGCATGGGCATCCTCTGCTCAGCCGCGAGCCAGCTCCCTCATCAGGGAGCTGGTCAAATGAGCTTAACACGATGCTGCTGGGAAACAGCTGCCGCTGGGAAAGCTCCCACACCTTGGGCTTCCTGGCGAGGAAGAAGAAGGACAGCAAGCAGGCCAGCATCATCAGAGTCATGAGGAGGAAGAAGACAAGGGTGGAGAAGTTGGCTGGGAGGTAATGTGTCTCCAGCTGGTAGATGGTGGTCTCCACAGTCTCATTGCCAGTGGTGATGTTGACGATGTGGGAGACGTTGAAGCAGCTGGAGATGCCAGAGCCCTGGCCCAGGGTGATGAGAGCGGGGATCAGCCCACTGAGCCCTTCGCCTATGAAGAATGTGGTCAGGTACTGGGGCTGCAGCTGCATCATGAAGGGCAGGAAGGTGACGGAGGAGGTGCAGTCCACCAGGGCCAGGAAGAAGGTGAGGACCAGGAAGGCAGTGCTGTGAGACCTCCCGGCGATGTGGGACGTGTGGCTCCAAAGGAAAGCCAGGAGCCCGCAGGCCACGACACCGATGGACACGACCACGTAGATAACAGCCACCTCCTTCAGCAAGCCGGGCCGAAAGTGGTGCATGAGGGTGACGAAGAGCGGCCCCACGTTGGCCATCTGGATGATGATGGTGATGTAGGAGGGCAGGTCCCACTGCTCCGGCAGCACCGTCACCAGCAGCGGCAGCTCGACCCACAGCCCGTTGATGGCCACCCAGGAGCCCATGCCGAAGGTGCAGGCGAGGAGATGGGTGAGCAGCCCCATGGCTCAGGCTGCAGTGCCTGGGCCCGGCGGCAACTCCGCTGCGCTGTGGGGAGAGGCTTCGATTAGCGGCGGGGTGGGACCTGACCCCCTCGAACCCCGACTCCGGTGTCCCGTGACTGCCGCCTGCGTTCCCCCTCTTGAAGGCAGGTGGGCAGGCGGAGCGGCTCCTCTCCCACACGTCACAGCAGTGCGGGACTCGCGGAGCAGCATGTCTTCCCCACGGCCCAGCCCAGCCCGGCCCCTCCTTTGCCGCCTGCTCCCCACGGGCAATAACGCTGTGCCCTCCTTGCACTGGGTGCGGGACCTGCTCGTCTCCACCTGGGCCCTGTCCCCGCAGAGCCGGGGCTCGGCGGCTCCAGGCACGGAGCCGGGACGGGACCCGGCAGGTCATTGAACCTGCCCCAGCCCCACGGCGCGGCCTGGCACGGCGCAGCCAGGCACGGGGTGAAGATGGCTCTCACCTGGGGGCTGACAGGCTTGGGCAGCTGCTCTGCTGGGAATGCAGGCCCCGGACCCCCCGCCACGTCCGCAAGACAGGGCAAAGCAGCTCCCCGTTTCCTCCCAGCCGGGTCCAGTGCGATCCCAGCAGGCTCCGGTGGCCACTGGGAGAAGGGCCCCAGCAGCCCCACCTGCGAACAAGCCTCGGCTCGTACCAGCGAGATGAGTCAGCTGGGATCCGGCCACATCCCCTGCCCACCCCGGGCACCTGCTCCCTTCCCGCTCCTGGGAAGGAGGACCCCCACGGCCCGTATCCCCGCATCCCCGTGTCCCCGCAGAGACCGGCTCCGGCCCTCTGCCGCAGCATGGAGCCCGGCGGAGGAAACCCACGTCTCCCGGGGCTGAGCCTGGCGGGTGCAACAACCCACCCATGGCTCCGGCCCCGTGGGGAGGCGTTGGGCACTCCGGTAGGGAGCAGGAGCCAGGAAGGAAGCGGGCTCCCGGTCTGACCGGTTCCTCGGCAATCTCCCAAGGGGGAACTCACTGCGCTTTGGGGAACCGGCAGCAGCACGCGGGCGGGAGCGAGTCCTGGCTGCCCGGGCAGTGACGTGAGGCAGGCACGTCACCACCTCCGGATGCAGACGGGAGACGGCCTGGCCCTGCTCTGCTCCGGGTCCTGGTCCCAGCTGGCAGAGTCCCCGGGTCGGGGGGTGGCCGGGGGGGGACCCTGCGCCCTCCTGCCACGTGCTCAGCAGTGGGGTCCAAGGCTGCGTTTCAGGGCTCCTGTCCTGGGTGGGCGGGTCCCAGCAGGTCCCGGGGGGGACACATGAGCTGCAGGGATGGTTGGCTGCCGGCACAGGGTATGATGAGATAAAAGCGATAAGAAAGCATAGCGAAAAGCTTTGAAGTCCTTGGAGGGATGAGCCGGGTCGGGGGGGAGGGTGTGTGTCTCACTCCCGAGGGGACCCTTGTGGCCAGAGGGACAAGTGCTTGGGGGTCAGAGGGACCAGCTCCGGTCCCAGCTGTCCCCCCCCCGTCACAGGGCAGGTTGAGGGCTGGGGTCAGCTAGGGCACGGGGGCATGGCCAGAGGGGGCAGAGGCTCAGGACCACCCCCCACTCGTGCTTCCCCTCCCAGTGGGTCCCCGGTTTTCGCCAGCGCAGACCCCATCCCCGGGTGGGTGCAGGACCGGCCGTGGGGTCCCGCTCCCCTCTCCCTGCCACCGAGCCCAGCTCATCCCGTGCAGCCTGACCCTGGGCGCCGGGTGAGGTCCTTCAGCTCCACACTCTGTGTCAGTGGCCAAAGTCCAACTGTGCCATCTCCAGTTTCCGACCCCCTCCTGTCCTATCCCTGCCAGCCGGGGGACAGCCCGGTCCCTGCCCTACCCCAGGGGCCACCGCTGCCCTTCGTCCCCGCTTACCGCTGGCGCCAGGGACAGCCCCATGCCTGCTGCCTGCACGGCGGAGGCACGGGGTGCTGGCCGCAGTCTCACCGCTATCCCGGTGCACCCCGGCTTGGCTGGATGCCGGGGATTATTCTTAGCAGTGTCCTGTGCTTTGCACTTGTCCCCTGATGCAGCTGAACTGCATCCCACCTATTTCAGGCTGCTGCTTGCAGATGTGAATGTCACGCGGTGACAGTGCCTGTCCCCACCGGGGAATCTCTGCAGGGTCACGGTCTGGGACAGGGACCTCAGGGGCCCCTGACCGTGGTGGCTGTCCCACCTCGGGTGCACTGCCCGGGAACCTCTGACGCCCAAGTGAGACGGGACTGGGCGATCAGCCAAGCCATGAGCCAGCGCATGAGCCCCTTGCACTGGCTGGGAGGTGACGCGGGTGAGGGGACAGAGGCCAGGTCACCCCCAGCAGCATACCCCCCCACACCCCCGTCCCGTCCCAGCACCCACTGCCCCAGGAAGCCTCACAGCGGCTCTTCCCACAGCACCCAGAGGGTGTCGCTGGGAGAGCAAGCTGCGGCTCTGCAAAACCTGGGGCTGCCTTCTCCGGTGGCCTGCCTGCCTGCCCTGCCTGCCCTGCCTGCCCTGCCTGCCTGTGCCCCACACCTCCGGGGGCTACAGCCGGCCCCTGCACCTTGCCCCCACGGGGTTGCAGCGGGGACTATCACAAAATCATAGAATATCAGAGTTGGAAGGGACCTTAAAGATCATCTAGTTCCAACCCCCTGGCCACGGGCAGGGACACCTCCCATCAGACATCCCAATCCTGGAATGAGGGAGAGAATGGGAAGAGTAAAAGGGAGAAAACTGGTGGGTTGAGATAAAGACAGTTTCATAGGGAAAGCAAAAGCTGTCTGCGTGAGCAGAGCAAAACTGGGCATTCCTTCAGTGCTGCCCATGGCAGGCAGGAATTGTGCCATCCCTAGGGCAGCAGGGCTCCACCACGCGTAACGGTGACTCGGGAAGGCAAATGCCACCACTCTGAATGTTCCCCCTTCCTTCTTCTTCCCCAGCCTTTATCGCTGAGCAGGACGCCCTATGGATGGGATATCCCTTGGTCAGTGGGGTCCCATTCGTGTCCCCTCCTATCTCCTTGTGCCCCCTCAGCCCACTCACTGGGGGACGGTGGTGTGAGGAGCAGAAAAGGCCTTGACACTGTGTAAGCACTACTCGGCGATAACTAAAACATCCCTGGGTTACCAACACTGTTTTCAGCACAAATCCACAAATCCCATACCAGTTCCTATGGAGAAAATTAACTCTATCCCAGCTCAAACCAGTACAGGTACTCAAGGGTACCTGGGAGGTGGGGAGCAGGTCCAAGAGGCTGGGAGAAACCAGTCGTGGGGGGCTTGGGCTGGCTCTGGGGCAGCTGAGGTCCTTGTGGGTCTGTGGGGTTGGGGACAGGGAGAGGATGGGGAGGAGATGGCGATTTCCCTGTGTTTAATTTGGCAGCACAAAGGAGCAGCGCAGCCGGCGGTGAGACCCTTCCCAAGCACGAATGGCTGCGGTGCAGGGGATCCCGAGGGGGTGCTGGGTGCGGGACCCCCATGCCGCCCCTTCACGCTCCTCACCCAAATCCGCCCGACATGTGCTGCCTGCGCGGTGTGAGACGGCTGTGCCTCCTCTGCCCCCTCCCCGTGCTGCAGCTGAGCCCCCGGCCCCCCCGGCCCCTCGGCCCTCTGCACCCCCGGCAGATGCGAGCGAAGGTCCCAGAGGCAGATGGCAACATTTGGTAGCTGAGCGGTCCCCGGCTGCGGGACTTCGCCAGGGTCCGGCGACCGGCCGCCCGGGAAGCCCCCTCCCCACCTGGCCAGGGCTGGGGACCTACCTCCAACCGCAGCCAGCACAGGGCAGGGGGGGCAGCGGGGGTCCCTGGGGTGGGTGCACTGCCTGTGCTGTGGGGATGGCCAGGTGGTGGAAGGGCACAGGGGGGGATCAGCATCCCAGGAGAGCAGGGGTCCATTCTCCAGCTCAGCCCCGGCAAGAGCCATCCCCTAATATCTGCTTTCAGCTGAGAGCAGTGGGGACGGTTTTCTTGGTCTGCTGCTCCATTGCTGGGGGACAAGGGGGACCCCTCACCCCAGGGACCACTGTCCGCCCCACGTCAGTGGTTATGATCCCCCAGATTTCAGTGGGGGGACCTGCTGGCAGGTTGCAGCCAATGGCCCCTGGCAGCCCCCCCGGCTCCATTTGCATCCCATTTCCATGTGAAAGGAGCAGGTCAAGTTGAAAGTTGAAAGGCTGGTGGGGGGCGGCCGGGGAAGGGGCCGCTGCCGGAGGTGAGACCCCGACAAAAGGGCCGGATCCCCAGGGCCCGGTGCTTGCCTGGCCACGGGCTGTGGCCCTGGCCCTGCTGGCAGCCGCCATCTGCGGGTCCGTCCGCCACCGTGCAGACAAAGGCCTTGCACTCGGCATGTCCCCATCTGTCACCTCCCCGGCTCCTGGCCCCGAGCTGCCGCCTGCGGAGACTTGCAGGGAGAGCCGGGTGTGGGCAGCATCCTTCCCTCTGCCCACGGGCAGCGGGGAGCAAGGTGATGCCTGGCCCAGCGAGAGCTTCCCCATCGAGTCCCCGAGCCCCCAGGTCCCTTGGAAAGGTGTCCCCACCCAGCAGAGCTGCTCTGCAGAGCCCGCAGCTGGGGAAACTGAGGCAGGAGCAGGCGGTGACTGCAGGGTAGCGCAGGGTCAGTGCTGGGTCAATTCCGCCGTTGCAAAGCTGGGCACAGCCTTGGCATGGCAAGGGGCTGTAATTAAATGCCAGGAATTAGCACCTACCAAGATGAGGGTGTTGGGGGGGGCTCTGCCTGGGGCTGCCTGAGCCGTGCCGAGCCCCAGCCCCACTGCTCCTCGGGCGCTGCAGGGCACCTGCAACCGCCTCCACCCAGCTCTTCCAGGGAGGATTTAGCCTCTGAGCTTGTTTTTCGCTCATTGACGTCTGCATTTAGCTCCTGGGGGGTCCTTGAAGCAGCGCAAGGGGGGGCCCAGCCCTGAGCTTCTGTGGGAGGTGGGAGCGGAGCCAGTGCCAGCACCCCACTGTCCCTCTGTTCCCAAATCCCATTCCTCCGTCCTGTCCCCGTGTCCCCGGGGCAGTGGCAGAGGTTCTGAGCCGGGTGCTGGGGGAGTGCTCCCGTGGCGGATTGCCCTCCTGAAACCTGTCCTGGGATGCTCCCAGGGAGGGCGAGGCTCCGGGGCGCTGCCTGGCTCCAACGCCCCGCTCCAAAAACACCCGGCTGCCCAGACGTGCCCGGGCAGCTGCTTGCAGCCGGCTGCCTGCACCCCACGCGGGCTCGGTGGCCACGGGGCACGCAGCCCACCCCGCCAGCCATCGTTCCGCGAGGAGCAGGGGAGGACGTGGCTGGGCAGGAGGAGGCGTGGGGACACCGGGACACCCCTGGCAGAAGCAGCGTGGCGGCTGAGCCGTGCCGAGGAGGCTCCCACGTCGCTGGGCCGATCCAGGTGAGTGGCAGAGGTGGTGCCGGTCCTGTGCCGGTCCTGTGCCGGCAGCGTGGGGCTGGGTCAGCTGGGGAGGGGGTGCCTCCAGGCAGGAGGTGATCCAGGGTGCCAAGCGAGCCTGGCTGGGCTACCCACACCAGGAGGGAGAGGAGCCATGAGCATGGTCAGCCGTTGCCCACCATGAGTGGGGATGTCAGCCCTGGCACTCGGATCCCCATGCTCCGGCCAGGCTTTGGGCATGGGATAATATCGCTGTGTTTTTGGGGCTGTTCGGAGGGTGGCTCAGCTCGGCTCGGTGTAGCCCAGCTCAGCGAAGCCATGCCAGGGCAGACGGCTCAGCACCGCAGGAATGTGGAGCAGCAGGTTGTGCCCGGCTGGCCTGTCCTTGCCAGGGAGCCCACACTGGCCACAGGTGGCCATGCTGGGGGGCCATGTGTTCCCCTCCCTGCACCCCAACAGCCATCCCCTCCATGGCTTGGCTCCGGGGCTGAGCCTCTGTTACTGTGCTGAGCTCCAGAGCCCGATGCTGCGATGTGTCCCCACTTCTCCTTGCCCAGGGCTGGGGGGGCATGTTTGCACCCCTGTGACGGGCTGCGGAGCCCCCCCTGAGCCTGGCACAGGGTACCAGGGCAGTGGGGCCAGCCATCGGCAGGGTGGTGCTGGGGGGCACCCGGCTAGCAGCCTGTGCTCCCCACCACCCCAGGTCTCTGCTGATCCGCTGGGCTGTGGGACCCAGCTCTGTCTGTGCATCTGTACAGCACTGAGCACATCCCGACCCTGCGTCCCGTGGGGGCGGTAAGCAGGGCTCTGGTGGGGGGGCCCTGCCTGCCCTGCCTGTCCCTGTCCTTGCCCAGCAAGGACATTGGTGCCCTGCACTGCTGGCTCTGTCCCTAGGTCGCCCCTGCGCTGGGCTCCCCATGGGGGGGTGCAGAAAGCTGCCCCCGGGGAGGAGGCAGGAAGGTCTGCGTTGGCACTGGGACCCTCCCCAGCTGTCCCCACGCTTGGCTGGCCCCCTGCAGACACTTTCCAGGTCAGAAGGCAGCGTATCCCCCCGGGGCAGGGGACAAGGACAGCCAGCCTCCCCCAGGCCACTTGCCCGTCACAGCGCATCAGACAGACGCACCGTGTGCCGTGGGGCGGCTGCTGCATGGGGACCGCGTTGGGGTGCAGACCCTGGGGGGGCCGGGGCGGACACGCTGGCACATGAGGGCATGCAGGGGGTGCAGCCGTGGCTCGACGTGGCCATGGCGTGGTGCTGTGGGTGCCGGGGCTGGCTCCTGCTGCCGGCGGCCGACGCTGGGATGGGCCCTGGGTTGCACCCAGGAAGTTGCCTGCAGGTGAGTGGCTGACGGAACCGGCAGCCAGCTCCGGGCCACCGCAGGAGGGAGCAGGGCCATGGCACGCTGGCCCCCGCCGTGCCCACTGCCGCACCTGGTGAGTGCTGGGGTTTGCTATTACCTCTTCTTTGCCCCCAAATTGGGACCCCCGGGGGGGTTTTCAGAGCGGCTCGGGAAGGGCGGTGGGGCGGAAGGGGGAGGAATAGGCAGGTCCCACCCTGTGTGTCCCCCCCTGTGCCCCTTCACTGCCTGAGCCCCTCTGTGTGTTAGGGTCCCTCTGACTGTGCCCACCCCCCGGCAGGGGGCTGCAGAAGGGTGCAGGGCTTGTTTGCCCCCCCGCCTTCTCCTCGCCGTGGGCGGGCCAGTGCCTCTGCGCGACCGTTGGGGCGGGCGGCGGTGCTTGTTGGGGTTGGCGGGGGCCCAAGGACACGGGGTGCGCGGGGCCCCAGCCTGGCTCCCGGCACACCTCGGATGGGGAAGCACGGGTGGAAACCCCCGCCGGCGCTTTCCAAGGGGCTCAAAGGTGGGAGTGGGGAGCCCGGGAGCAACTCCAGAACCTGAGAGGGTGCGGAGAGCCAAGGGAACGGAGCCCCGAACCCCCCAGCCTGTGGGGTGGTGGGTGAGTGGGGCGGGTGATGCAGGGGATGCACAGGGGATGCACCCCCTGGTGTGGGCAACGCAGTCCTGGATGGGGGCAATGCTCCCCTGGGAGCAGGTGATGCACCCCTGGGTGCAGGGTATGCACCCCGGGGCACGGGCGATGTGGGCAGAGCATCGGTGAGGGGCTGCCAGACCCCCGCCGCCCCTCTCCTCCCCGGCCTCGCTCCCCGGGGTGCCCCTCGCCAGGGCCGGGGCGCCCTCCCCGTTGGTCCCATTGGCCCGGGAGCGGTTTGAAGCAGGCTTGCTCCGCGGATTGGCCGGGGAAGAGTTCGGGGAGGCCTCGGCGGCAGGCGGAGGCGTGGTGTTTGCCTTCAAATAGGGAGCCCGGCTCAGGCGGTGCAGACAGTGCGGCACCGCACAGCTCCTGCGCAGCCTTTGTCTGCCCGCCAGCCCCCGCCACCACCCCTCACTCCGGCCCCTCTTTGCAGCCGACAGCCTGTGAGCCCCTCGCTGCCCGTGGCCGTCGCCCACCCCGCGCCCCGCTGCCGGCGCGGAGGATGCCCATCGAGGCTCTGCAAGCCGGCGACGCCATGAAGGGGGTGACAGTGACGGCACCCTTCACCTCGGCCATGCCCATCCGCATCCTCCGCAAGGGTCCCGCGTATTTCCGCCGGCACGCCGAGCCGGGCGCCGGGAAGCCCAGCGCTGTGGAAAGGTTGGAGGCTGACAAGGCCAAGTACGTGAAGAGCCAGCAGGTTGCCAGCACCAGGCAGGAGCCGGTGAAGCCGCCGCTACTCAAGCAGCCCCTCTTCACCCCAGGGGTGCGCCGGGCTGCGCTCACCCCCAGCCGCAGGGCACCCCCGGGGCCACGACGCACCGAGGCTGGTGGCCCAAAGACCTCCCTCGACCTGGAGATCCTCAACAACCTCATCAACCTCTGCGACAGCCCGTTCCCCAAGGCGGAGAGCCCGCTGGGCCGGGAGTGCAAGTGGAGGGTGGAGACGCCCGTGGCACTGGGCGGTGGGACGGAGGGTGCCAGCAAGCCACCGGAGAGCCCCGCTGCCACCAAGCCCCCCGGCAGCGTGGCCGTGCGGAGGGTGGATGTCCATCCCTGCGGGGCTCCGCAGGGCCAGGTGACACCGGTGCCTGCGTCCCCCATCCCAGGAGGGCTGCCTGCGACCCCGACGCGGATCTCTCCCTCCCGCCCTGACAGCGCCCGCCGGCAGCCCCTGCTGCACCGCTCCAAGTCGGACCTGAGCGACCGGCTCTCGCGGGCCACCGCTGACCTGGAGCGCTTCTTCAACTACTGCGGCCTCGACCCCGAGGAGGTGCAGGACATGGGCGCCGAGCGCTTTGCCCGCGCCAGCTCCGACATCGTGTCCCTCAAGTTTCACAGCGTGAGCACGGCCAGCTCGGAGGGCGGCCGCTCGCCGCCCAGCGTCGCCACGCCAGAGGGGCGGCCGGCCGAGCGCGTCCCCTATGGCATCTCCGTCATCGAGCGCAACGCCCGCGTCATCAAGTGGCTGTACGGGCTGCGCCAGGCCAGGGAGCCCCAGCAGGTCTCCGACGTGTAGCAGCGGTGGTGGTGGGCGCCAGGGACGTGTTGCTCATGAGTGGGTGATGCCAGATGGGGAGGGAGCGCTGGCTGTGCCCTGGGAGGCGTGGGGACCTCTCGGCGGTGACAGAACCCTTGAACTGAGCCCCCCCAGCACTTGCTTCCTTGCCCCCTGTGCCACAGCGGCACTGGCAGAGCCCAGTGCAGCGGCTGGGCATCCTTCCCACTGGCTCCATCAGCACTGGAGAGCCAGGTCACCGTGATCCTGCAGGAGGGCAGAGGACACTTGTGTCTCCGGGTGTGTGACTGGTCCCCAACACCCTCCCCTTACCTGCTCCTGCAGGACCCTGTGTGTGATCAGCCTGCCTGCCCTGCTCCTCGCCAGCACCCATGGGTGGGGGGGGAAGGGGCTGGTTCCCCCCTGCAGGGAGCAGGGACACAGCCCCAGGGAAAGAGACAGCTGTCCCCCTGCAGCCGCCACCGAGGGGGCCACGCTGCCCAGGGCGGGGGCGTATCCTGGTGTCCGCTGTCTTAATGCTGACGGTCTGGGAGACGCTGGCTAGTTTGTGGCAAGGGGGGGCGAACCCGACCCCCTGCTTTGAGCAGCCCAGGGCTGCGTGTGTGTGCGAGTGTCTGCGAGCGCTTGTGTCCCCTCCTGGGTGCCAGTAGGCGCAAAGCCCCGGGCACGCTGGGCCCTGGTATTTATGAAGACGACAATTGTTGGTCTTTTCCTCATTTTTACTGTTTTTTTTGATGTTGGATCTGTAAATAATAACGGTAACGCAGCCAGTTTTATTAAATCTCTGTGCTTTGGAGGCTGTGTGGGTTGCTGTCTCTCGAGGCGGTGGAGGTCGGGATGGGGCAGGGACCCTTGGGTGCCGGCAGCTCAGCAGGCGCTGGTGGTGCCAAGCGACTGGGTGCCAGTGGGAGCCATGGGTGCTGTGCCGCGGCGTGTCAGCGCGGGGCCCGGCGGGCACAGCGGGGGCGGCGCTCGGGTCCGGCAGGTCCCGGCAGAGCCCCGGCCGGCGGGATTCCCCTCTGTGCCGCAGCCAGCACCGTGCCAGCCATGCAGCCCTCCCTTCCCTCCTCGCCCAGCTCCGGCAACGCGCCGCTGAGCTTGGCCGAGTCCCGGCTCCTCCGGGGCTGTGAGATGGGGCGGTGATAGCAGAGACCTCCCAGGCGGGCTGGGGAGGCGCAAGGATGAAAGTCAGGGCGAGGAGCGCTTTGAAGATGAAAAACACCTGTATGTTATCCGCAGGCAGCCTTGCACAGCACCATGGCCCCCGGCACCGTGGGCGCTGCCTGCGCCAGTGAGGTCCCCCTGCTTCTTGCGATGCTGGTGTGTCCCACACAGGCAGGTGGCTGCTGGGCATGGTGGAACCAAGGCCACCAGCACCTGGAGCTGGGGAACCCTACCTGGACACCGGCCCCGTCGCTGCCTCCCTCTGGCTCCAGCCATGGTGGTGAAGCCGTGGCTGCAAATGGCTCCACACGGTGCAGGGAGCCATCCTGCCTGGCACGAGCCCTGGTCTGCAAACGCCATGTGCGTGGCGGTGGTGACAGGGCAGGGGACAAGGTCCGGCCACACACCCCAGGGCTGCAGGTTTCATTTTTGAAGGGCCCAAAGCGGCTGCCGCCCCATCCCGCGCCAGCCAGTGCTTCCCCCTGGCTCAGCCCCTGTTCAACATCCACCACCTTGACCAGGGCTTCCATCCAGCAGTTGGGGTCCCCAAAAAAGCCCTTGGGGATGATATATTTCCCACCCCAGCCTGGCTCTTGCACTGTGTGTGTCCGCCCAGAGCCACTGCCCAGGGTGCAGGATACGTCCAGCTCCTGCTGGGGTACAGGCAGGTCCGGCTGTCTGGGTTGCGGCAGGCAGGACGTGGTGGGCAGGACACGGGGATGGCATCTGGCCTATGAGTCAAGCTGACAAAGAGGGCTGGGGAGGAAGCACACACCCAAGGGATCTGTAATGACAGCACGTGGGGTGCTGGGTGACTCCCGGAGGAGCCGGAAACCCCGGAGCGATGGGGACCCCGAGGGGGGACAGGCTTTGCCCTCGGGGAAAGCTCTGCGGGAACAGGATCCCTGCCTGTGGCTGGGACCGGCTGTGCCGCCGGATTCCTCAGCTTGGCGTGTCCAAGGCTTGTTCTAAATTTGCTGCTATTGCCAAGGAGAGAGGGGGCCCCACCTTCCCCCCCCCGCCAGGCATGGGGCCGAGCAGCGGCGTGCCCCTCCAGGCGCTGCTGGCCCTCGGCTTGAGCCTGGCATCCCGTGGCCTGCGTGGCTGACACCTGCCAGGGCTGCGCAGCCATCCAAACCCCTGCGTGATCGTGTGCATGCATGTCCGTGTGTGCATGTGTGCCCATGTGCATGCGTGTCCATGTGCGCGCGTGTGTGTGTGTCCATCCGTGTGCACATGTGTCACAGGAGCAGCCGTGTTCCCGAGGCAGGAGTCTTCATCTGACCCTGCACCCGTGGGACCGCCTGCGTGAAACCCTCGTAGAGCCGCGGCGAGGCGATGCGTGTCCCCCCCGGGAATGCCCCCCCTTTGCATGTCCCTGCTGGGGACAGCAGGACGGCCCCAGCGCTCCCTATCATTTTCCCTGGCAGCTGCCTCTTGGTGGCTCCGGTTTCGGCGGGGAGCCGCAGCTGAGCCCGTCTGTTATTCCTAGGGAGGAGGGACAGCCAGGGAGGGTGTCCGTTGCCCTCACAACCCCCCATCATGCCGGGGCCTCCCATGGGTGCCCCATGCGCAGCCAGGAGCTGCAGACAGGCAGCCGGCAGAGAAAGAAAACCAGCAGCACCCCAGTCTGGGGAGCCAGGCCCAGCACGCCGGGGTGGGGGCCACCCCCCCGGCTTGGCACACAGCCCCCGGCCCAGGTGCAGCCGTGCTGTGCCAGCCGCCGGCAGGACGCGGGCGGCTGGGGGGGGACCAGGGGGGCCCGGGGCCCGCGGCCGTGCCGGGACGGTTGCTGCCTGGAGTGCCGCTCGCTGGGAGCGGGGTGAGGCTCCCGGGTGGCCCCCACACCCTGTATTTTCCATTTTCTTAATTATTCCGCGCAGCCCCACTAATGAACATCTTCTGGAAGTGCCAACTACGTCACGTGCTTTAATCACTGTTAATTAGCGAATGCCTCAGGACAGCGTTGAGGGCAGGGTGCCGGGAGCCCCCTCGCTGCCGCGTGCGCAGTCGGTGCCGGTGCCAGCATCCTGCCAGCGGGTACCACTGTCCCTCTGTCCCTCGCCCCGCTCTGGGGTACTGTCTCTGTCCCCCGGGAGCTGCAGCGGGGGCTGGCATTGGGTGGCAGCAGAGGGTCCCCCAGCGCCTCTGCTCTGCAGGGTCTCTGCTGTCACCCACCCCATGAACCACTGCTTGGGGTGAGGGACGTGTTTTGGGGAGGGAGGCATGGGGGTGCTTGGGTGTCATGGAGGCAGTGGGTCCCTGGCAGCTGCCACCGCTGTCACCGGTCCCCAGGGCTTGGGTATGAATGGGACGGGTGACCTGGGGACCCAGTGGGACACCCCTGTCCCCCAGGGGTGAGGGTGCTGCGTGGGGCTGCCAGGCTGCAGAGGACCACACGTGGCAGTGGGACTGAGGGGTTGGGGACAGAGACTAGAGGGGGACAGGGACACCTGCAGAAGGGTGACAGGGACAGGCAGTGAGTCCCTGCGAGTCCTGCGAGCTCACCCGTGCACTGAGCTGCCCGGGGCTCAGGGTCCCCTGGGAATGTCTGGTGTCCTTCTGTCCTGCCCTGTCCTGCCCTTCCTTTTGTCCCAGTTGCTGAAGCGGGGGGACGGGTGCCTGCCCTGGGGTGGTGGAGTGCAGGGACCCCCACACCCGCTCCCGCCCCATCGATGCTTGGAAAATAAATACCTCTTAATACAAAAATAAAAGCGCCTCCGGCTCAAACTGTGGCAGCTCCAGGGGGGGTGGCCACAGAGCCCAGTGCTGCCAGCTGGGGACCCAGCTGCTCCGTGCCCTGCTCTTCCCAGGCTGCTCCCAACAGTGCCCTCAGCATGGGTTTGCTGTCTCAATGCAACCGTGGGTGAGGGGTCTCAGCCCTGTGCCCCACTCTCCCCTCCTGCACCCCCATCTCCTCCCTCCACAGCCCCAGCTCGGACACCCCCTGAACCACACACACACACCCCCCACCGCAGGACCCTTCCCACCACCTCCCACCTCCCAGCCCCATCTCAAACCACAGCCCCCTCCCCACCCGCAACCCCTCAGCCCCGTCCAGCCCATCCTGGGGCTCTGACAGCCCCCTCCCAGCACTGTCCCCCCGGCATGGGGCTGCTGGCCATCCCAGCCTGGGGATGGCCCCCCAAAGTCCCCAAAGACTCCCCTCGGGCTCCTCCCACCTGCCTCCCCCCGCCAGGGGCTGGAAATGCCCAGCCTGGTCCTGCAAGGAGCAGTGCCTCTGCTGCCATGCATGGGGACGGTGGCCTGGTCCCTGCACGTGGGAGGGGACAGCCCTTGTCCCCCTGCATGGCCGTGCCCAGGCAGGATGGGATGGAAGGATGGCACCGGCCCCTCGCACTCACAGGGACCCCCGTCCCCGCCAGCTCCCCTAATCCTGCGGGGAAAGCAGGATGGTGGGGGATTTGCAATGCCCTAAACCACACAGAAAAGGCAAAGCCCCCACTCGGAGCCAGGCTGGGCATGCAGGTGGTCCTGGGGGGGTCTTGGACCTCTGGGTGAAGAAGGTGACATGAGGAGTTGGAGGCGCAGCCCTTCTCTGCAGGATCTTGGAGGGTGGGATAAAAAGTAGTAAAAAAAATAGTAACTGGGGGAAAAACTTCCCTGCAGCAGCCGGGAGGGCTCAGTCTCCCCCAGCCATCCCTTCTCCGGGCCCGCTCCTGCCCCCCTCCCTCCATGCCAGGCTGGCACCGGTTGTGATGCCGCGCTGGCCGCCGGCGTGCTAGAAGCTGGCGGGTCGTATCAGCATGCGGGTGCCCTTCAGGGAGTAGCTGGGCCCCTGGAAGTGGTGCCAGCGGATGCCGTTGAGCTTGCGGATGTTGTGCCGGGCCGGGTAGTAGATGCCGTTCAGGTTGGAGAGGCCGCAGGCGTCGAACCACCAACCTGCGAGGAGGGAGCAGGGCGGGAGGGTGTCATCCTGGGTGGGCACCCGTGGGTGCTGCGCGGGTGTCCCCCCCCGGCTCGCTCACCTCCCGACAGCATCTGGGCGCACTTGCAGAGGCAGTTGTCATTGTCGGCGTCGCGGGTGCTGAAGCGGGTGCCCTGCAGCGCCATGCCGCTCTGCTGCCCGGCCGTGCCGCTGTAGTCCTGCAGCGAGAGCCTGCCGCCCGGCCCAGCACGGCACGGCCACCGCCACCATCAGTGCCGGCTGGCTGCTGCCGGGCAGGAGGGGGGCTCACAAAGCCCCGCAGCCCTACTCGGGGGTGTCAAACATGGGATGCCCATGAGCTGAGCAAGGGCTGGCACGGAGGGATGCAGGTAGAGATACTGCAGCGCCAGCTTGACTTGGGTCTGCCAGCTTGGAGCACCTGTCCTGGGGGTCCCCAAAGGTGGAGGTTGATCCCCCCCAAGGTTCCTCTGGTCCTCTTTGCCGGGGACTGGCTCTCTGCAGGCACGGGATGTATGGTGCAAGTGATCTCCAGGGTCTGGTCCCATCTCCAGCCCAGCACCAAGGCACCCCACTGCCCACCACTCCTCCTGCTGAGCTTCCTGGGAGCATGTGCCATCCCCATAAGTCCGGTGGCAGGAGACCAGCATCCCTGCCCGGACACGGGTGTAGCAGCCTGGGGATGCCTGGTACCCCCCGGAATGCCCGCTGGCTGCGGCTGTGTCACCCCCATTTGCCCGAGTGTCAAGCTGTGGCGCGAGTGCCCCAGCTGCCTGCTGGCACCGTGCCCGGCTGCCGGCTGGGGTGGGAAATCCCACTGCCTTGATGCAACTTCATGCATTAAAATCTGCTTTGGGTTCTCAGGAACCCGCGGAGAGAGGAAGGAGTGGGTAGCACAGCAATGTCCCCCGGCACCTGGGGAGGAGCTCTGCCGAGATGTAATCCCGCTGGGAAATCCCAGCAAAGCCCGGGGTGATCCTGCACCCCCCTGGGGCCATGTGCCTCCTCGGGGCACCGCAGCCAGCCCTTGCCCGTGGCCACCGCTGCCAGCGGGGCTCGGGGACAGCTAGAGATGGGGAGGGCTGGGTTGCCACCCCTGCGGTGCCTCTCTCCTACCTGTAAAGCTGCCGCTCGCTCCCCAGTTGGAATTTCCCATAGTGGGCATAGACCTGGCCGCCCTCCCAGTCCCGCAGCTCGATGCGCAGGGCGTAGGGTGCCTGGCTCGTCAGGAGGTGCACGGCCTCGTTACCCAGCCAGTACTCGCCCGCCGCGTCCCCGAAGCCCTGGGGAAGCAGTGGGGTGGGTTAGCATGGGGTGCCCTGGGTGCCCCCAGGGTCCCCCCGCTCCCCAGGTGGGTGCAGACCTGCTTGTACTCCCTCCAGTTCCTCTGGAAGCTGAGGCTGCCGTTGGTGCGGAGCTGGATGACGGTCCAGCCCCCTCGGTCCGTCTCCATGTCGCAGTACGCCTGCAGCAGGGAGAGCCGGGACGAGCTGCAGAGCGGGGTGACGAGGGCTGGCTCGGGGTGGGCAGCCGGCTGCGTCCCCCCCATGGCTGGGCAGCTCTGCATGGGTGCTAGAGCTTGCCAGGGGGCTGGCGAGCATGTGCCATTCCCAGTGCCTGGCTAGGGGGTCTCTCCTCCCTCCGTGGCCATGGGCAGGGGCTGGGGCATGTTCTCATGGGTGAGCTTGTAGGGGTGCCTTTAAAATCAATTTTATCGCCCCATCTGCAAGGCCGTGCAAGCCCCTTCACCCGCCAACTGCTGCCTTTGCCTCCTCTGCACCCCAAGGCGCCTCAGCCCCCACGGCCACATGGGGTGGGGGGCACTGCCCCAGCAAGAGGGGTTGGGATGTGCCCGTCCCACGGGGATGCCCACCGTGGGATGGGTCTGGTGTGCACTGGGTGGCACTGGGGTGGGCAGCACCCCAGGGATGCTACGGTGGGAGCCCTCTCGGGGTCCTGCTCACCTTTTTGGGCTCGCTGAGGTTGGCGATGTGGAGGGTGTAGACCCCGCTGGCGTGGATGCCCGCCCGGCGCACCTCGGCGCAGTCCTGGAAGAGCTGCTCCTGCCCGGGCAGCGGGGCTGTGGCAGAGGGGACGGTGAGACGGCAGAAACCCTGCCGGTCCCGCAGCCCTGCCTGGTTTTGTTGCTCTTCCCCTCTCATTTGGATGCTTTTGTGCCCACGGATTATTTTTCTTTCTTCTAAAGCGCGTCCCTGGGGCTGGGTGAGGCGGTTGCGATGCACCAGAGCTGCCGCCAGCCTAAGCCTGGGGATTTGCTGTGGCTGGGGATGGGGTCACAGACCCTGCCCTGGGGACTCGGAGCCGCTCCTCGGATGCAATGCAGGGCTCGTTTTTGGGGTGAAGTCACCCATGCCTGAGCTGAGCACAGGGGCTGGCGCAGCGCCCTGGCACCCTCTCGGGGGGGCTCGGAGCGATCCCGCTGCCTGCACCCTGCCTGCTCGGGGGCCTTGGAGTGATCCCGCTGCGTGCACCCTGCCTGCACGGGGTCCCGGAGAGATCCCGCTGCCTGCACCCTTCCTGCGCAGGGGCCCTGGAGTGATCCCGCTGCGTGCACCCTGCCTGCACGGGGTCCCGGAGAGATCCCGCTGCCTGCACCCTGCCTGCGCAGGGGCCCCGGCGCAATCCCGCTACCTGCACTGTGCCTGCACGGGGTCCCGGAGTGATCCCGCTGCCTGCACCCTGCCTGCGCGGGGTCCCGGCTCACCTCTGCCCTGCGAGACGAGGCGCACCAGGCTCTGCACCGACTCCAGGAGCTGGAGCTGCTGACGCTGGAGCAGGCTGGTGTTGGCGCTGGCGGCCAGCAGCGACTTCTCCAGCTCCTCGATGGTGCCGCTCTGCCGGCTCACCAGGCGCTGCAGCTTCTCCTTCTCCGAGCGGGCCCCCGCCAGCTCCGCCTGGTGCTTCGTCTCCATCTCCAGCACCCGCACCTCCAGGATGCTGAAAGGGGGAGGCGGTGGTGATGGGGGGGCTGTACCTTTGCCGAGCAGCCGGGCAGGCCCTGGCTGCGGTGTCCCGGAACATCCAGAGAGACCCAGAGCTGTCTCCATCCCCTGCTGTACCCACCGAATCGCACCCTGGGACGTGCTTAGCCAGGGGCAATCAAGGCCCAAGGGGCTGTACTGGGGCTGTGCGATCCCCCAGGGACCCCAGCCAGCCCCTGGAGGGGTTCAAGCCCCCTCAAAGTGCATCCGCACTCCTGGGGTGGGAGACACCAGCCTCCCCCCAGCGTCTGGGGGGTTGTGGGGGTCCCCAGGTCATCCCAGGTCCTACTTGTTCCTGTTCTGCAGCTTGTGGATCTCGTTCGTCTGCAGCAGCAGCTGCTTCTCCAGCTTGGTGGTGGACAGGGAGTTCTCCTGCAGCTGCATCTCGATGCGCGACGTCTGGTTCAGCACCTGCCCCGGGAGCAGAGGGGAGCGTTGGCGTGAGCAGCCGGGGCTACACCGTGTCCTCGGTGTCACCAGGCTCGTGGCTGCCCGGGGCACAACCCTGGTGCCTCTGCCCACCAGCACATTAAACCATGCATCACCGCAGGGAATCACCTCACTTCTAGCAACAGAGAAGCTATGTCACCCGTCACAGTCCTGGGGGTGGTGGGGACGTGGGGACACATGTGGGGACACTACCTGGGCCTCCACGTCGGTGAGCTTGCGGCTCTGCTCAGCACTCTGGTTGAGGAGGGTGCTGCCGATCTCCAGCATGGTGGCTGTCTGGTTCTGCACCGCGGTCTGCCGCAGCTGCGCCATCTCCGGCTTCACGCTGGTCTGGATGTAGCTCTCCAGCTGCGGAGGGGAGCGGGGATGTGGTGGGTCATTCGGGGAGCTCGCTGCATCCTCCCTCAGCACCCCAGCCGAGCCTGGCACTGCTCGGCACAGCCCCCAGGCGCATCCCTGGGAGCATTTCAGCATGGCACGACCCATCTCGGGGCCCTTTGAAGCTTATCGGGAGGACAGAGCGAGCTGCCCGCGGGCTGCTCTGCAGCAGGGGAGCCCCCGCCTCGGGCAGCGGTGGCCAAGATTCTTGGGCTGCGATGCCAGCTGGGACCTGGCACGGGCTTGTGTGTGCCCAGGTCTGCTGGCAAACTGGGGCTGCTGCCCATCCGGGGTAGTCTGTGCCGACCAGCCGGGCAGGGAGCGTCCGGCATCGGCATCAGCCGCCAGCCTCCAGCCATCGGTTTCCCATGGTTGGGGACATGGAGGGTGGGGGGCCACCATCGGCTGGGGATGGTGGGTGTCCGGCGCCTAGTGCTGCCCCACCACAGGGAAGTGCTTGGGGCTGGGAAGAAGCCGGCTGCGGACACCGCCGAGCTGTCGCTTCCGCTTTCCCAGCCCGCGGGGGAGCCGCCTTTCCCAAAGGCTTTTCTATTTCTGGCGGCCTCGCCATGAGGTTCCCATTCGGCCCCTCCCCGGGGCGACGGCCTCGTCGGGGGCACGTTCCCTCAGCAGGGGCCGCGGGGAGCGGAAGGGGCCGTGCTGCCGCCCACGCTGGGAAGCGAGAGGGGACGGGGGCTGCCCAGCTCCTTCCACCCCACAGATCCCACTGTCCCCACAGCACCCGGATGGCAGGATGGCCTCCCAGATGGTGCAGGGAGAGCCCCACATCCTCGGGCATCTCGTGGGGTTGTGGACCCGGCCGGACTGGCAGGGGCTGAGTGGTGCTCTCCGGGCGGCATTGTGGGCAGGCAGCGGTACCAGGATGCTCAGCACTGTGATGGGCAGGCAGTGGTGCTGGGATGCTCAGCACCGTGGTGGTGAGGCAGTGGCATCGGGATGCTTGGTACCAAGGTGGGCAGGCAGTGGTACCAGGATGCTCAGCGCCGTGATGGGCAGGCGGTGGTACCAGGATGCTCAGCACCGTGGTGGGCAGGTGGTGGTACCAAGGTGCTCAGCCCCATGGCGGGCAGGCAGCAGTACGGGCATGCTCAGCACGGGAGTGGGGCCGGCAGCAGGCCAGGGCGCAGGGCTCTGCACTTGTTTGCGCATGATGAAATCTCGCTGGCAGCGGCGGGTCCCTGTTCCCTCCTCCCCAGAACCGGGCAGCGGTGAAACCATCACCCCACCATATGGTGCACCCATGGAGGGCAGGAGGGTCCCAGGGCTGGGCACCCCGGTTGCCTGCAGCCCGCTTCCCCAGGGATTTTCCCTCGCAGGAACGTGCTCACGGGGAGGAAGCGGGGAAAGGTCGGAGAGCGGCGTCTGGAAAACATTTCCCTGAGCTGAGTGATTGCTGGAGAGTTTCCCTTTAACCACGTCGTTAATCTTGTTGCTTCACAGGGCTCGGGGAGGCCTTTTCTCCCTCTCAATCTTGCTTCTTTTTTTTTTTTTTTTTTTTTTTTTTTTTTAAATAAACACATCTCCGAGCCCGAGGGCAGTACATACCCGTGGAAAAGGTCAGGCTGGCACGGGGAGGGCTGAGCACAGCCGGAGATGGAGCCCCAGCTCCCGGCCCCAGCAGCGCCCTGGGAGCAGCTGGGGCTGGAGAGGGGCACAGTGTCCCCAGCCTTGGGTGGCAGAGGGGACCCAAGTGGGACAGGGAAACTGGAGTCACCATCCCTTCACCCCATGAGTGCTGAGGTGAGCCGGGCTTTCCTGTTCTCGGAGGGGTCCCACAAACCTTGTTGCTCCCCGAGACAAGGCAGGGGACCACGGTGCTGCAGGTTGCCCCAAAATGCTGCCCTGGAGCAGGAGAAACCCTGGCCACCCTGCTGTCCCAGTGCTGGGGACCCGTTGCCCATGGCTGGATGATCCTGTGCTGCCTCCTTGCAGCCGCACCCCTCCCCTGTCCCTGTCCCTATCCTGCCCTGGCATTTCTAAGCATCCTGCAAGCACTGGCTGGGGGGGTTCATGGGCCAAAGGTGGGGGGAAGCCCCCCACCCCCTGCCTGCACCCCTGCACCCCTGCCAGGATGAGCAGCACCAGCCCCTGTGCCATGGGAGCCCCAGAGCTGCCAACCTGCCACTGCCAAGCTGGGTACCCCATCCCGCCCTGAGACCCCCCTCCGACCATCAAATGTCTGTGTTTGAACTAAAATTAATTCCTCCTGAGACAGGAACAGCCAACAGGAGGGTGAGCAGAATCCATCTGTCCCCATGCGCCAGGTCCTTGCCATATCCCTGTCTCTCCTGGCCATGGGGTCTGCACATGGGGGCAACCCAGAGCTCCAGATTGGGTCCCTGGGGGAAGGTGGGTGCTGGGGGCACCCCAGGGGGCACGGCGAGCCCTGCTGGGTGCTGAGGAACCTGCCAGCAGGGCCCCTACCCCCTGGCACCCGGCCGGGCTCCCCAGGCCAGGGCAGAGCAGACGGGGATGTGATGTTGTTTACAATCCGTCCCTGAACCCGATGCCTCCTTCAAGCCCCGGTTTGTTTGTTCAGGCCTGGAGTCCGACCAAAACAAGCCTCCCTGGGCAGCTCTGGTTAAATTAGGAAAGGCAAGGAACAACAGGGAAAAAAAAAAGAAAGAAAAAAAAAAAAAAAAGAAAAGCTAAAAGCTGCCTTCACCAGAGGGGCCGTGCTGCAGGATGGGATGGGGTACCAGATGCCCAGTGCCCCACCGCCTCGTGGTCCTTGGGGCTGCGGTGTGGTGCATTGCTGCCCACAGCTGCCCAGATGTGCAGCCACAGTTTGCCCACGGCTGCCTGTTCCGGGACAGAGCCATGTGCACCTGCGGTGGGACCCCCGGCCCCCCGCCTTGCTCGGCCATGCCCAAAAGCTGCCCTCAACCCCGAGAGCAGCTTAGAGCTGGCCTGGGCACCCAGGGCACAGGGACCTCAGGGTACAGGGACCCCAGGACAGGGACCCCAGCGTGCAGGAATGTCAAGGCAGGGACCCCAGAGCACAGGGACTCCAAGGGCACAGGGATACGAGGGTGCGGAGACCCCAGGATGCAGGGACTCCAAGGCAGGGACCCCGGGGCACAGGGACCCCAGGATGCAGGGACCCCCAAGGCAGACAACTCAGGGCGTGGGGACCTCAGGGCACAGGGACCCCAGGATGCAGGGACCCCAGGGCTGTGCATGCACAGCAGACGCAGCAGGTCACCCAGTGATGGAGATTCTCTGCCACCAGCCAGGTGGTGGCTGGCTCTGCCGGTCCCTCTGCACCACACCGGGCTGGCTTTCAGCGGAGCCACGGCTCAGCATTTTCCCAGCTTTTGAGGAATTTGTCATCTAGGATGGCTGAGGGGACAGGGGACAGCCCTGCACATCCCTGCTGCCCGCCCTATCCCCCACGGCCAGGAGAGGCTGCCTGAGCAGCGTGGCTGGCACAGGTCACCCCTGGGACCCCCACGCGGAGCATTTGGCCCCAGCTCCAGCCCCAAGCGCTGTTGGGGCTCGGCACGTACCATCTCGCAGCGCTGCTGTCCCTGCTCGGCTGGGGGCATCATGCGGGAAATCAGGGTGCAGAGGGACGCAGATCCCATTGGACCCCAGTGGGGACACCACCAGGACCTGGATGCTGTTGTGGCGATGCTGCACAGCTGGAGGGCCAGTGATGGCCGGGGACAAGCCGGTCACCCTCTTATCAGCAAAGGCACCCGGGGTTTATGGCCCCCTAGGGAGGTATCCCCCGGGACGAGCCGGCCAGGAGCTATTCCTGGGTCTGACGCAGGCGGCTGCGCTGGACCACAGATGGGGGCTCCATCTTTGCGAGCCCTTGGGAAGGAAATGCTGCTTCCTGCCGTGGGCGGCGGGAATGGGGTGAGCCAGGGTGGGGGGCACCCCCATGGGCACGCAGCCCTCCTGGTGCAGCACCCCACTGCCCCCTGCCCTGCACCCCCCCACTCGCCTTTGTGCCGTGGGACTGCCCAGGAGCTGTGGGTCCCACTCAAAACCTCACCAAGCGCCAGAAGCTTTTGCAAGTCCCATAAGCAGCAAAACGGTGGAGCTGGAGAGGTTTTGGTGGCCTCACTCCGCCTCCTACCAAAACCATTCCCAAGAGCTTTCCAGCAGGGCTGCATCCTGACCCGGAATGGGGAGCGCGGAGCCCCGAGAGATGCCTGGCACAGCCAGCCCAGCTGGGACCACGAGGAGTTGCGGCAAGGATGCCAGGGGGATGCAGCCGCAGCGGCAAGCACCGGTGACCTGTGGCACCCACGAGCTGCAGCACCCACAGCACCCATCCCCTCTGAGGAGGCAGTGCCAGGATCCATCCCAGGTTGCAAACCCGCAGGGGAGATGCTGACCTGGCCGCAGCGCTGCTGCTTGGCGGGGCATGAACCCCCCCCTGCACCCAGCTCTGTGGGGGGCCAGCAGGGAGCTGGAGCGGGCAGCCGGTACGGGGATGCTGCACGTTTGGGTGCTGGAGGCAGACCCCTGCCCGCAACACCCCGCTGCCCACCACCCCGCTGCCCCGCACCCTACCTTCAGCAGCCACTGGGTGCTGTTCTCCAGGATCCTCTCGAGGTGCCGCAGGCGCTGGGCGGCCCCGTGGCCGGCGTGCGCGGTGCCGGCCGGCGAGTCCCGCTGCAGCAGCGCGTTGGCAGGGACAGCAGGGGCAAGCGGGCACGGCGGCGGGTCGGCCTCGGGCAGCACGAAGGTGTAGCTGCAGTGGCCGTGCTGCACCCGGTGGTAACGCCGGCGGCCACCCCCCTCCAGCGCCCGGGGCTGGGCTCCGGCCGCGCACAACGCCGTCGTGGCGCAGGTCAGGGCCACGAGGCCAAGGCTGAGCACCCGCATGGCACGGTGGTCCCCACGGTGCCGGGGAGACAGTGAGAGCCGGGTGCCGTGGCCAGGGACGCGCCGGCACTTCCCGAGTGGATGCGACGCCGCTCTTTGCCGGGATGGGTCAGTGGGCGCTCGCCGCTGAGGCGAAACGCTGTGATTTCGGCATTTCCTCCCTCTGAGCCGGCTCTGGCCGCCCTGGCCTTTTATCGCCAGGCGGCCGCAGCCCTCGCAGGGGGAGAGGGGAAAAAAAAAAAAGAAAAAAAAGAAAAAGAAAAACAAAGGAAAAAATCTGTTTAAAAACAATACTTCTATCTTTTTTCTCTCCTTCTAGCCCACTGTGGGGAGATCAAGTTTCACACGTGATCTATAAATGTCTCGCGCGCGCACACGCACACACACACACGCACACACTCGTACAAGCATCCCCCGTCCCTCCCCCGGTTACACGCACCCGCCAGCCCCCCCCGGCTGGTCTCTGCGCAGCTCATTGCACCTCCCAGGGCAGGCAGCGCCGCGGCAGCACTGCCAGCACCGTGCCAGCACCCAGCCCTCCCACCCTCCAGCCCCAGCACCCAGCAAGTCCCCCCCCAGACAGCACCCGCTGCGACCCACCGCCCCCAGGACACCCCCATCCCGGGGAGCAGAACTCCCTCCCCACGTCCCGGCTATTTATAACGCTGGAGGGAGCCAGGCCTGGATTTGGCTGCTCCGGCCATGGGACGAGCCCGTGGGGACCAGGACGAGGGCTGTGTCCCAGGCGGAGCTTGGCAGGGCCCAGCTGGACCCTGCACAGGGCTCGGGGTGCCCAGTTGCTGGGCTGGGGGTCTGCTGGGGGCTTGGAACAGCGTGCCAGCAGCTGGGGGTCACGGCGGCTGCCAGCCGACGTGCTGGGCTGGATCTAGGCTGGGTCCCCCAGGAGGGGACAATCACAGCGGTGGGGACAGGATGGCATGGGACAGCGGGCTTCCCTGGGCATGGGAATGCCCACGCGTCTCAGGGGAGGGTGATTTTATCCCAGCACAGGGGGCACACGGGTGTCCCCACATGCCGGGCTGCTCTCACACAGCCGTGGGGCTGGGGAAGGGACCCTGCTGCTGTCCCGGTCGCCCTGGGATGGCTGGGGATGCTGGAGCAGCTGGCGGGATCACCGTCTGCAGCACGGAGCTGTGCTGCCTGCTGAGCGGGGCGCTCCCGGCCCCCCGAGAAAAAGGCCAGAGCCGCCATGGGGACGGCGTGCTGCGGTTGTGCCTTCACAGTAACCGGATTATGCGGCCGGGCTGGGATTATGCTGTGAGTGGGGCCCCCCGGGTGCTCCCACTCAATCAGCAACTGGCCGGACGAGCCCCTCGGTGCTTCCCAAGGGGCTGAGCTGAGCCCGAGATACCCGCAGGGCAGCAGTCCCGGTGATGCTGCTTGCTGCTGGCCTGGGCATTGGGTGGTGCCGGTGATGCTTTAAATGAAAATTTTAAAATAAAATCTTGCCCCAGATCCCTCTGGTGCCTGGGGGCCAGGGCAGGGTGCCACGCTGGGGACACAGCCTGCAGGACCGAGGTGTCTGATGCCGGTGGCTGCGTTTCCCGCGGCGGGGCCGGGCGATGCAGGGGTAATGCCACGGCCATCATCCCTGTACCTCCCCGGCAGCGCCTCGTGGAAATGAGGAAAACAAGGAGGCGAGAGAGATGCCGGAGGTTTAATACGTTTATTTGACATTAAGCAAACGGAGGAGCTGCTGCGGCAGCTTCATGCCAGCTCCTGGGGCCGGCTCGATGCTGACACCCAGCGCTCTCGCCCTGAAGGGTCTGTGTAGCCCCCGCAGCCCCGACACCCCGCTGACAGACCTGGCCTCCCCCTGCCAATGCTTGGAGCAGGGACGGGGGGCTCTGACCCCAGGAAACCCCCAAATACAGAGATGCCTGTGGCTGGGGCAGCAATTTTGAGCTAAACACGCGTAAAATATGCTGATACAGCCCTCTCTGCCTCCTGGACGTCCACCATTTATTTCTGCAGGCAGCCAGCTCGGCAGGATAGACTGGCACGGCCGGGCTCAGCGCCCCCAGGTCATACCCCAGGTGACATTTGGGAGGGGGCTGCGGTGGCGGCTCCCAGCACATCCCAGCTGAGGGATGCAGGAGGCAGCAGCATCCCCTGCCTGGACTCGCTCCGGCAGCCGCAGTTGCAGGGTGTGCACCCTCTGTCCTGGACCGAATGTGGCCAGAGCCACCCCAAATTCCTGCCCCCACATCCATCTGGGGAAAGATGCTCCTCCAGCCTTTCTGTGAGCCTGAGGACGGCAGGATTTAGCCAAAGGTTGTGCCTGCTGGGGATGCTGAGCACCGGGCTGGCATTTTCCCCAGCAGCGTTCCCAGCCTGGGGCACCCGTTGCCTTCTGAGCCCGAGGACGGCAGGATTTGGCCCTTGGTTGTGCCACTGGGGATGCTGAGGCTGCTGTCAGCGATGATATGGTCCTCAGCAGGGGTCCTGCTGCCTTCCGTGATGGTGGCTGAGGATGAGAAACCCTCTCCGGCACCCGGAGCAGCTCGGTGGCATGCTGTGGACCCCAAAACCCCTGTGCAATGGGGACACCGTGGGGACAGAGCATCTCCCAGCCCCGGGGAACGGTACCCAGGCAGGCGGGGGGTCCAACCCCGGGATCAACCCCATCCCACCCGGCGTGGAGCAAGGGAAAGGACCGAGCAGGCTGGGAAGGGGTGGGGGGGATGAGGGGGAGAGGGAAAAAAACCCAGAAAAAATAAAGGAGCCACCCCCTTCCCCGAGCCCCAGGGCATCGCTTTGGACACTGCAAATTAGATTTTTTTTCTGAAAAGGAAATGTTTTACAGGCCATAAATTGTCTCAAAAGAAAATGGGAGGAGGTGGGAGGGCCGGGGCGGGGGGGTGGGGGGGGGAAAGAAGAAAATTGTGCAATTTTTTTGTGGATGGAAAAATAGGGGCAACGTGGCCGGGGCGGCACGGCGGGAGCCGGTTGGGAGCTCTCCGTGCCGCCGGCCGGCGGCACGGAGAGCTCCCAACCGGCTCCCGCCGTGTCGCCCCGGTTCCCATGCCGGGTGCCGCTAGGTACCCGCGTGCGGTTCTGTCTTCGGCTTCTTCTGTCGCTTTTTGCCTTTATTTTTGGGTTCGGTTTTGTCTGGAAGAGAAAAAGAAGGAGGAGAAAAGGAAGGCTCGCCTGGCGGCCGGGCAGCGGGATCCCGCATCCTCCCTCGGGTGTTAGCACCCTCTTCCCGATCTGAGGGATCCCTCTTCCAAGACGCCAAACAGCAGCGGGCGGGTTGTTGGGACCCAAATTTCCGTGTGTCCCGAGGAGCCGCCCCAAGCACCCTCCAGCCGGATGAGGAGTCGGTGCCGAGACACCAAAGCCAACAGGGATGCAGGATAAGCCCCGCCGTGTCACGGGCTCCGACGGGAAGGGGAGTCCATGCTGGGCAGCGAAAGAGATGCCCAAAACCAGGCAGCTTCATCTCCCCTTCCCCTCCTGCACCCACCATGTGCTCTCCTGACCCCGAGCTGGCCGACATGGGGGGGGTTCTGGTGTTGCTTCCCTACGCGAGGGGCACGGGGACCACGACCAGCCGGTGCTGCGTGCACCAGCGCTGTTGTCGCCGATGCTTTCCGAAGGCTCCAGCTCTTTTCCTTCCCTGTTTTTCGGCTCTGATCTCCCAGACAGTTGCCACCCACAAAGGAGAGGGCACAGCACGAACACCAAGCGTCTGGAGAGCGCGGCAGACACACAAGGCAGATTTACAGCGGCGTGAGGGGGTTTTGTGCCTCGGCCAAGCGTGGATGCTTCTCCCTTCCAGCTGCCCGGGGAGGGCTCAGAAGTGGTGGCACAAATCTCTCATCACACGGTCGGGTCCCGCTGCCTTCCCTGGCTCGGCCGGGCTGGGGATGTCTCAGCTGCATCAAGTGAACTCGCCGTCCTCCTCCAGCATCTGGATCCCATAACCCAGTGCATGGCCTGGCGGGCAGGAGCCTGGGAGCGAGGGCAGACGCACGCTTCGCCGCGGTGGGGACGCCGAGCAGCCGGCCTGGGAGCTGGCGGCTGGGACAGGCTGCCAGACACGGAGGGGCTGCCCTCTCCTGCCCACCTGGCCGGGGCAGCAGGCAGTGGGGGCTGCTCGTGGGGCACTGAAGGGATTTCCCTTTTGCCTTCTTGGGGCAAGACCTGTCTCCGGAGCCGATCCCATATAGCGACATGGAGAGAGGAGCTCCAGGAGCTCCACCATTCCTTGAGTCCATCAGCATGGCCTCAGGGCTCCCGGCTGCCCAGGCAGAGCAGGGAGGCCAAGCACTTTTCTGGGGTATCATGGGAGGCCAAGCGCTTTTCTGGGGTGTCATTGCCTTCCTGGTCACCCCGAGAGATGGGACACCTCCAAAGTGCCGGCACTGCAGTCCCCGCTGCTGGGACCCACTGTGTGCCAGGCAGGGCTGGGCACGGGCACGGCGCCGCAGGCACCCGCTCGGCACCACGCCGCAGGACACCGTGCTCCGGAGCAGCCTGTCCTCCCACGCCAAACTTGCCACATCAAACTGTCACCAGCTCTCCGGGTCCGGAGCCGGCGCAGCCTGGCAGGGAGGGGAACATCCCCAAAATCGATGCCACCTGGAGCCCCGAAGCTGTGAGTCGGGGCCCGGGCAGGGAAGGAAATCGGCTCCTCCTTGCTGTCAGCAGGAAAACATTATTTATGATTGATGGCGCTGAGATGAAGCCACTCTCCTGGCTCCATGGCTACAGCCCCAGCACGCACATCTTCTGTTATTGCCCCCCTTCCTCCATCCTTTTTCTCTTCCCTCGCAGTCCTTTTCTCCACTGCCTTTGGCCCCTGCCGCGCTGGCGGTGCTGGTTGGCACGTCCCATGGCACACAGCAAGCCTGCAGCTCCGAACCGCAAACCTCTGCACCGCTGGGGCCGGCGGCTCAGATCCCCTTCCAGGCCCTACAGATCTGTATCTCATGCAATCCCCCTTTCTGCCAGTTATTAAGTGGAGATTTATTAGAACAGCTTCGGTCCAGCCGGTTGCATCCAAAAATGACATCAGCCGCCTCCTGGTTCCCATCACCGGCCACGCGCCTGCCCTGCTCGGTCGGACCCTGTGCCAGGTCTGGGCGCTGGGAGGGGTGGTGGGGAGCCCCACGCCGGGGACCCCCAAGCCCGAAGGACACGGTGCTGCCATTGTGGGAGGAGGTGCAGGAGCAGGGGCAAACATCTGGGCAGGTGAGTCATGGAGGAGGACCCTGGTCTGGGGGGTTTCCTAAAGCTTTGGCCACCAGAAACCCCCTGGGTGATGCCCTCCAGCTCCACCGGTGCTCTGGGTATTTTGGGAGCTCAGAGGCTTTTGCAGGAACCTCCCCTGTGGGTCTCGACCCTCCTTATTCACAACTGGAGTGGAGAGAGCCCCGGCCGTGCCTTTCCCTTCGCAAGCGCGGCAGGACGGCAACTGGAACTCGGCAGCCTCATCCCACCACGGCGGCTCATGCCAGCGCCTGTCCCAGCCCAGTGGTGGAAGGGGACAACGGCTGGTCCCAGGCGGTCTCAGGGGCTGCCGTGTAGGAGCAGCCAGCCCGGCACGCTGCCCATGGGGGTCCCCGCCAGCCCTGCAGTCAGTGCCAGCGCCGGAGCTGCTCAGCACATGTGCCTGAGACGGCGGCTTTCTCCAGAACTGCACGGTTACAGCCACTGGCCTCAAAATGCTTGGGAGATGACAGCCAGGCTTGCCGGCCACCGCCAGACCGTGGCCACCGCCCCCCTCCCGCAGTGTACCTCGGGGCTCGCTTTGGAGGGGTGCGAAGGGCGGCAGGCGGTGCGATGCTCACCTCCCGGGCAGTGCTTCCTCATGCGGCACCTCCTCGTCTCCAGCAGCGCGGGGCAGACGGCCCCCTCCTCCTTGGCAGCCCCCGCCACCTCCCGGACCCGCGTCTCCAAGCCCCACTTGCAGCCGCAGGTCCGGCCCTCGTGGGTGCAGGCGCTCCACTCGCTCCACGGCCCCGGCTCGCACGTCTCTGCAGGGGACAGGGGTGCAGAATGGGGACAGTGACCACGCAGCACCGGGCACGTCCCCAGGGACCAGGGGCATGGGGTGCGGGTGACACTTACCTTGGCACTCGCGGGTGCCGGGCTGCGCCGCGGTGCTGGGGGGGCACTGCCGAAAGCACTGGCCCTTGTGCAAGTAAAACTTGTCTTTGCACTTCATGCAGAAGTCCCTGCTGAAGCAGCTCTCGCAGCTGGGCGACCTGCACTCTGCCGGGAAGGAGGGCTGGTCAGCCCGAGGGCTGGCATACGGCGAGCCCGGAGCCGTCAGCCCCGGAATCCACCGGGGACCCAAAGCCCTTTGCAAACCTGCGGGGTCTGGGCTGCAGCTCTGGGCGGGGGAAAAGGGGAGGAAGCCCCACGGCCTGGCTGCCCCCGGCTCTCGCCGCTGCCCCTGGCTCTGTGATGCCGGGGATGCTGCAAGAAACGCAGCCGTCGCCCTCCCCAGGGTGCTGGGACCCACAGGACGTCAAGGGGACACGGGGGCACTGGGAGGATTGGGCGGATCCCGGCTGGTGCGGGACGTACTTGTGCATCTGTTGACCTCCAGCCCCCGCACGCCGAAGTAGCCGGGGGGACAGGTGTGGACGCACATCCCGTACTGGCGGATGCCGTCCCTCCAGATGAGCAGGAAGAGCCGGTGGTGGCAAGTGATGCAGCCATTGTCCTCCGAGCACAGGACGCAGCCCGTGCAGTTCTCCAGCAGGCCGGCGCTCGCTGCGGGGACAAATGGAGGACAGGGGCTGAGGCACGGCTGCGGCACACGTGCACAGCACGGCTGAGGTGCCGGGGAGGGTCCCATCCCTGTGACAGCCCCTCTCTGAGCCTCCGGGGTCACAGCACTGTCCTGTCTCCCTGCAAACGCCTCCCCACCTCCCTCCGCTCCCCAAATCCCCCCCTCTCCCCCAGCTGGCAGCACGGGGACACACAGAGCCCGCACTCCCCGCTGCAGTCGGCTCAGGCATCACCACCTCCATCACCCCACGGTCCAGGGCTGAGGGTTTGCCCCACACCCAGCTCTGCCCGAGGGTGCCAGCCTGATCCCTGTCCCTGCGCCAGCGGTGCCCATCCTGTGGGAAGCATCCTAACGTGAGCTAAACAACGGCTTGGTCAACAGGTAGAAATACGCTCTGACCTGGATTAATTAGTTGATGCCTGTTAAGTGTCAGGGCACAAAGAGCATTTTGGAAACGACTAAGAGGAGCAGAGACAAGGATCGGTCTGGTTGCTTAAGAGCCTCTGTCACCTCCCTGTCTGCTGTGCTTCTGACCTGTGTGATGGTGACCAGCCCCAAGGCGGGCTCTGCTCCCAGGGACAAGGACAGGTTGCCAGCCCCCACCACCCCTCAGCCCCCAGCAGGACCCTGCCAACCGCTCCTCCTCCCCGAGCCGGCTCCTTGTGCCCAGAGAAGAAATGCGGCCCAAAGAGATGCTCCCAGCGTCAGGGTGCTTCAGGAGCCAGGTAGCTGAGGGGGTAACCACGCATGGTGTCTTTTTGCACCCCCAGACTGGCTGGGCATCTCCATAAGGGGCCACCAAGCTCCTGGGAGCAGGCAGCCGATGCCTCTGCTGTGCCCGGCTGCGTCAGGAAGCCCTTGCTCGGCTCTGGCACTGCAGGGTCCCCTGAACGTTCCTGAGCAAAGGCTCGTGTTGTGCAGCGGTGACAGTGCCGGCAGCACCCGCGCTACATGCTCGGGGCCCGAACTCCATCTGCCAGCAGATCTTAGAGCATTAAGATGCTTTTTTAGCATGTAGCGAAGGCCTAAGGAGGCGGCTGACCTGGACAGAGCCCAGCGCCTGCGGTTGGGACAGGTGGGGGCTGATGCGGAACCCCCGGATCCGAGCCCTGGCAGGCACCGGGAAGGACCTGCCCCAGAGCAGCTCCGGCCCCCCGCGGAGCTGAGTGGGCGAGGGCGAGCCAGACGAGCCTCTGCGCTGGGTGCTGCCCAGCAGGGACACAGGTTTCAGCCCCGGGGGGCGATGCCTGGCACTGGTCCTCTCTGACCCCCAGGAGCTGACAGCAGAAGGTCCCCACGGGTGTGGTGGCCGGGGCAGAGGGGCTGGTGGAAAGCAGAGGTCGATGCTGGGGAAGCCGGGGGAGATGCTGGCAGACGGTGCCTCGCAGCATGTGTGCCGGTCCCTGGCACAACTTTCCCCGCTACAAGCCAGTCCCTGGCGCAGCGGTGCCATGTAGCTGACCCCAGGCTGGCTCATCCCGGTCCCCTTGGCGGGGCACGGGGGCTTGGACGGCAGCGTGGTACAGCGCGGATGGGAGGCTTCGTTAGGGCTGCGTCTGCTGGGAGCACGCTAACGAAGCACCTTGGATCCATTAAGTTGTTATGGTCTCCGTTACATATTTACCAAATGCTGACAACATTTGTGTTCCTGGCTGCAGCTGGAGCGGCTTCCCTGGAGACCCAGGGATTTACGAGCCTCTTTCCCTTCCCTAATTCTTTTGATGACTTTTTTTTTTGGTTTTGCCGCTTTCCCTCCAACCCCCAGCTGGGGCAGGAGAGGTGGGGAGCCCTGCACAGGCTCCGGGGCCTCGTTACCGGCACCGGCTTTAAAAACAGCCCCGTGGTGCGGAGCCAGGGGAAGGCTCAGCTGTCTGGATCCCGCTCCTCTGCCCCGTGAGCCTCGGGGCTACCGGAATGGCACGCACCTCTGCCGCCGGGAGCAATGCCGGGGAGCCGCCGGGGAGCCGGCAGAGGGCTGTGCCGCACGACGGGACGTGGCTCATGCCGAAACCGTGGGACTGTGGGGAAATCAGAGACACCTGGTGTGTTCACATCCCCCCAGCCCAGCGGTGACTGCAGAGCCGGGGTGCAGGGCTGAGCAGGGCACTGGGCAGGGGGGACACAGGGTACCTTATGGGTACTCCCTGCTTGGGCTGTGCTGACAGCAGTGCAGCATCACCCACCGCTGCCCTCCCCGAGCCCAGTTCTGCCGCTGTGGGCTCTGCAGGCACCAGGAGGCTCCTGGGCACTGGGCTGCCCAGACCGTCCCTCCACAGCAGCAGAGCATGGCTGGAGGCAGCTCCCGGCGGCAGCGGGGTGGCTGTGGGGTGCTGCAGCATCCCTCTCGGCTCCTGCCCTCCAGACACCATGGTTGGCCCTTCTGCCAGGACCTGAGGCCCCCGTGCATCCCGTAGCATGGGGCTGCTCCACATCAAACACCAGCAGCCCGAGCACTGACCCCATGGCACCCCAAGCCCCTCTCGGTGCCAGGCTGTTTCCAACCTGGCCACCCACATAATCACATGCACCCTCTGATTCCGTACATCTTTACCATCCAAAAGCTGCAGGGAAAGCTGCCCTGGCTCCAGCCTGGACCCCCAAGAGCCCTGGTCCTGCCAGGTCCTGTCCCTACCCCATCACACACGGGTTCCAAAACCGACCTGCTTCCAGTGCAGACCTGAGCAGCAGCCGTGGTCCCACCCCCCGCGGCCGGGTGGCACTGCCCAGCACTGCCTGGCAAGGGGACACGAGCTGGTGCCCAATGAAGGGGTGCACGTACCTCGGCACAGCCCCGGCACACACCCTGCCCTGTGCCCTGTCCCAGGCAGTGGCTCGGCTGGTGCCTCTGCTCGGGGGAAGGACGGGGCAGGGGGACAGACAGTGCCCGCAGCGGCTCTTGAGCATCCTTCCAGGAGGTTTTACTCCCCCTGCACTTAATGAGTTAAGCAGGGAAGGGAAATATTGGAAAATCAGCCCATTCTGCACTATCCCCACTGCGCCTGGCTCTTCTGGGGTTTGCAAAGCTGGTTCCCGTGCCAGCCAACATACCCCTGTCCCCTGCCTGCCCCGAGGGCAGGGCTGGCATTGGGCAGGTAATGCCACAGAGCCGGGCATTGCCTTCTCCACACACCCACCCCGAGCCAGCCCCGTGCCATGCGCTGAGAGGGGAACGCAGACGGTCTCCAATGGGGCCCGAGGGACCGGGTTGGGAGGATGCTGGTTCCCGTCTCCTTCCAGCCCCGGGCATAGATCAGCCGTGTTTCACACCTCCTGCCCGCGCCACGCAAGCGGCCCCAGTGGCTCTGGTGCTGGCAGGGGAGGCAGGAGCCGTCAGCCCCGTGTCCCCACGGTACCTGAGCGGGACAAGCCGGCCGCACGCACCATACCTTGCTTCTTCCATCGGTTCTGCGTGAGCATTTCCATGGAGCTGATGAATAACAGCAACATGAATATTATCCACAGCATCTGGGCAGGAGTAATTTCGGGCAAGGAAGAAATCAAATCATCCAAGCGGCTGGCGGGCTCGCCTCCTGCCAGAGCCAGCCGAGGGGCGGCGGGAGGGAGGAGAGCGGCTCTGGGCTCACACCATCCCACCCCGGCGCTGCCGCAGGCACGCAGCCGAGCTTTAAGGTGGCATAAGCCGGGGAGCCCTGGGGACGCAGGGGCTGTCAGGCCAGGGGACCGCTCATGGTGGCTGGGAAGTGCCGACTGCTCCGGGGAGCTCTGCCTTTATAGCCGGTGCCAGCCCCCCCCTCCTCTCTCCTCACCGCCCCTCTTCAAAATAATAATAATAAAAAAAAAAAAAATCCCCCAGCAGCAACAAAGCGACTCGCAAACAAATTGGCTGGAGTCCCCCCAGCCGGAGCGCTCCAGCCGCCACCTCGGCTGGGAACCGTCCCGCTGTCCCGCCGCGGTCCGACTGTCCCACTGCCATCCTAGCGCCGGGGTCACGGCGAAGCCCCCTGTGATTTGGGGGGAGGGGTGGAGCCAGGCCGGTGACGCTGCCTCCGCCAGCCCCCCCCGGCTCAGCCCCCTGCTCCCGGCCCCGGCAGCCCGGGTAGCCCTGGCAGGGCTGGGGGGCTATGGCAGCCCCTGTGCGGGACCGAGCCCTGGGGCAGGCCGGCCGGCTGGGAGCCGTGGTGGGTCTCCAGCAGCTCCAGCGGTGGCTGCGAATCTGCCCGTGCTGTTCCCAGGATTGCATCTGACTCTGATTTTTCCAAGCGCTTTGTAACTCGCTTCCCTCCAAGCTGCGGGAGCTACGCTGAGCCGAGCCGAGCTGTGCCGAGCTGTGCCGAGCTGAGCTGTGCTGAGCTGAGCCGAGCTGTGTCACGCTGTGCCAAGCTGAGCTGTGCCGTGCTGTGCCAAGGTGAACTGTGCCAAGCCAAGCTGAGCTGAGCTGAGCTGAGGGGTTCACGGCTCTCCCACGCAGCCATCCACACCCCTCGCCCCATACAGTGCTCCCCAAAATGCACCCCGGTGGCTCTCGGCATGCCCAGAGGGTCAGGAGGGGGGTGCTGGACAGGAAGGCAAAGGGGCTCCGCTGCGAAACCTCACTCGCCAGGTACCCGCGGGTGAGCCATGGGTGCCAGCGCTGCAGGTCCCCGTTCTGGGAGCTCCATGAACGCTGGAGCTCCATGCTCCCCACGGTGCTGGCATGTGCTGGTCCCACGCCCATGCCCTGGAGCAGCCTGGGGGTGTCCCTGGCTGGGGGTGTCCCTGGCCGGGGCTTCCAGTCCACTGGCCACCGGTGACAGCCCTGATGGTTTGTCCCCAGCAGCACACCCTCCCCCGGCATCGGCAAGTGCAAACCAGCACATTGTGCCACTCTCCTCCCCCTGACAGAGGGCACAGAGGGGGCTTCTTGGGCACAGAGGATACTCCCCATGCCCCCCAAGCACCCTGGGCACGGATGCTGACCCGCCTGCTCGTCCCACACCCCAGGCAGCGTCAGGCACAGGGAAGGAAAAGGGCCAAGAGTTTGCTCCTACCTTTTTTGGGGAAAACCCAGCGTTTCTTGAGCTGCTCTCAGGTGACTCTGCCGGCACACTGCATCCCGCTCGCTCCACGGTGAGGTCTGGCTTCAGACCTCAGTCCTGATGGCTTCCAGTCAACCCAGGGATAGTTTCTGTCTGCTTTGCTCTTGCAGGGTGTGCTGATTTTCCTGGGAAATGCTCCTGCAGGCAAGGCTGAGGCCAGCCGGAGCAGGATTGTTCCCACCTGGGATGCTTTGGGTCTGCTTTACCCGGGAATGGGTTGGGGGACCACCGAGCACGGGCAAACTCATTGCACTGGGGAGGGCCACCCACGGAGCTGCAGTGGATGCGTCCATCAGTGTCCTTGGGCATCCAACCCTGCCCAGGGAAAGCACATGGGGGTTACTGTCCCCTCTGCCCCCCCAGATTTCCACCTCCTGCTCCCTCTCCCCCCTGAGCCTCCCTGAACACCTCTCCCCGCTGCTCCCATCACCATGTTTCATTCCTGAAGAGTTAATGATTCAGACAACAAAGGAGCCACTTCAGACTCCCCTCGCCACCAGGAGTAATAATGGTTGGGGCTGCTTTAGTGTTTTTTTGTCACAGTGTGAAATAAATTGAAAAATTACCCATAAAATGCAGGTTTTCAGCATCTGGCTCAGCCTTTACTTTCCATAAACAACCAAACCCGCAACACGGCAACCCCACCCCATGGCAGATCTCTGTGGGCTGGGGGGGACCGTGTGGGCACAGGCATGGGGGTGCCATCCCGGCACGGGAGCTGAGAAAAATATGGATATGGCAAAGGTAGTGGAGATCCTTGAGTATCTCCGAAGCACAGCTGCAGACGGCTGCACCGGTGCTCATGGGCGCTGCCGGCGATGGATGGTCACGGCCATGGGTGACCAGCTGGGCTGTCACCCTGGCAGGGCTGGTGGCAGCTCCTCGCCCCATGGCGGGGCCAGCCCAGCTCCCCAGGAGCTGGTTGGGAATTTTCATTGTCTGGACCTGGAAGGAAAATGCTGTGCAAGGGCCAGGGAAGCTCCTCGTCCCCGGTCACGCTCTCCGGCTGCTGGCGCGAGCGAGCGGATGTCAGAGCAAGCCCTGCCAGGGTGAGCCCCCTCGCAGGAGGAGTGTGCTAATTAGGTGGCTCTCATTAGCACTGGGTCCTCGGGGAAGGCACGTGGCAATTTGCTCAGCTCATCGCTGGGCTGTGCAATAGTGCGGAGGCTTTGCCAAGGCCAGCAGAGCTACCGGTCCCGGTGGGTGCCGGGTGTCCCTGAAGGAGCAGAGAAATCCTCCCATTTGCCTTAATTTGGCTATTTATGACTAGTCCTCTGAAAATTGCAGTGGGAAGGGATGATGTGTTGTCCACTGATTAATCAGGCGTCTGTTACCTCTCTGTTTTGGGGGGCTGCGGGGGGCGGGGAGCTCGGCCAGCGGTGACTCACGGGGGATGGCGGGGGGAAGCAGGGCTGAGCCCGCGGGCGCTGCTGGCAGCTCCCGGCTCCCTCACGCAGCCCCGCTCCACGCCAGCGCAGAGGGAATGAAATGTTCCTCCTCCGCCTTCCAAAGCACCAGGGAGAAAGTCTCCAGGAAGATAATTTGGAAAGTTTGCTTGACACTTGAGCACGCTTTCATCTTTGGAAATATCTTGGTGACTCTCCAAGGCAGCACCGCCTGCTTCCCAGCACGGCCAGCGCCCCGGGGCACGCGGCCGTGGCACCACCCCAGGGGCTGGTTTTGGGGTGCCTGGGGTTCTTTGGGTGCCTGTTTTGGGGATAGCGTGGTCCTGCGGGGGTCGCAGGTCAGCCAGGAATGCTGGCACAAAGGATGCTGGCACAGGGATGCAGGCACCAGGGATGCTGGCACCAGGGATGCTCCTGGCCAAGGCAACAAAGTGAAAATGGACGAGTTGGAGCTGGCTGGCAGCGGGGGGAAGGAGACAGCAGGGGCAGCGGGATCGAGGGAACCCCAGGATGAAGGCAGGGGTTTCTCCCCAGGTGCAATGAGCTCCCTACAGCCGCGAGGGCTGGAGTGGCCGCCGGGAGGGATATCTTCTCCAGAGCAGGGGGCCTTGTGCATCCCAGGCGATGAATGTGGGTTTGATCAGGGGAGGGTTTGAGCGGATGGTAGTGGATAAGGAAGAAAAATATTTGGCATTCCTCTCCCATCATAACAAGCCCAGATGCTTGGACGGTGGCAGCCCACTTCCCACAGGAATGGAAAGTCACAGCCGCTCCCCGCGCCAGCTCGGCAGAGGCCCTTTCCCCCGCGTTTACGAAATGCCGGCTCCACCTAACAGCGCACCGTGGCCCTCACGGGGCATCCCGCAGCACGGCCGCCTCCATCACCCAGGTCCCCAGCGGTGACACTGCCTGTGACGCCCCGCTCCGGGGGAGGCAGGGCTCAGAGCTCAGCAGATGCACAGGGAAACTCACTGGGAAAGGCCAAACCGCAGATTTACTGTCTGGGCAGGAGCCTGGTGCAGTCGGGCACTCCTCCCTGCGCCAGCATATTGGGAACACCTGACCCAGCACAGCCCTGCAAGGGAGGAGAGCCCCGGCGAGGCCAGTGCCACCGGGAGCCGTAATGGGAAGCAGCTCCCTCTTGGCTGGAGCTGGTGGGAGCAACTGGGCTGTGCGTGGTGGGAGGCAGCTCCATCCTGCCCAGCAGCCCCTCTGGCGGCCTCCCGTACTGGCACACAGAGGCGGTGATGCCGGGACACTGTCGGCTCTCCCAGGCAGGGTGGACGGTGTGAAGGTGGCTGACTTCAGCGCTGGCGTCAGCCAAGCACGCGGAGCTGCCTGCGGCATGCTTGCTCTCCTCCTCCTCCTGGGTCTGCGCTGCCCATCGGTCCCCCTCCTCTCGAGGGGATGCAACACCCCGAGAGGTGTAACGTTTGCCTTAAATCAAATCCTTCATCCCAGAGAGAGTGCGGAGCTCCCGCTCCCCTCCCATCAGCATGGCTCCTCCGACTCCACTCCGGCCCCAGCCACCGTTGCGGCTGCGCAGCCTCCGAGAGCTCCGGCTGCCAAAACAGAAGCAAATCCCAAAGACGGAATTGGTGTTGAGCAGCGCCGAAGGCCGAGGGACGGCGGGAGGAGGAGAGGGAGCCGGAAGGAGGAAAGGGAAGGCGAGCGGCGAGGTGGGAGGTGGGAGGGAAGGTTTGGTGTCGAAACCGAATTCCTGGTCCGTGCCAGTGGAGCAGATTTCCAGTGTTTATTTTATCTCTTTAGTTGAGCCCCTTTGAGGCAGAATATATTAAATGGCTTGACTTTATATAATGAAAATAATTGAAACAATACTCCTGCTTCCCAGCCGCAATTTGTCGTGATTTCAGCCAAGAGTGGCCAGCCTCCTCTAGGTGGTGGGGACAGCCGCCGCCGTCGGCGCTTGTTCGCTGGTTATTGTTGACACATGTCAGCATCGCCTTCCAATTTCCGTACAGCTGTCAGGGCGGGAAAAACGCCACGGCGGCTCGCACGGGACGGGCTCGGCACCGGCCCGCACCGATGGGCTCGTTGATGGGCTGCGGGAAGGGCATCGCCCTGGCGCGGGGGCTCATCTGCTGTAACAGGGCCAGTGGTTATGGCTGAGCTGGGATTTCACAAGGAGAGGTGGCATTTGGGCACCGCTCGCAGGTAGCTGGGAGATGGGAATGGTGGAACAGGGAGAGCCCTGGGAGGAGGGAGGATGCGCTCGCTCGTTGTGTGAACCATCATGCCTAGACCTCGGTATTGGCCAGAGAAGGTGAAAGGAGGAGATGGACATGAAGGTTGGGGGTTGTTGAAGGTTTTACTCAACTTCTTCCCAGCAGCGGCCTGGCATTGGGGCAGGGTCTCTGCAGAAAGCCCCCCCAGCCCCAGCATCCCTGTGGGCCAGGACTCGCACCGAGTGCTGTCCTCGCAGCCAACATCAATCTCCATCCTTCATATTTAGGAAGAAATTCTTTTCTGTGAGGGTGGTGAGCCCCTGGCCCAGGTTGCCCAGAGAAGCTGTGGCTGCCCAATCCCTGGAGGGGTTCAAGGCCAGGTTGGACGGGGCTGGGAGCAACCTGGGCTGGTGGGAGGTGTCCCTGCCCAGGGCAGGGGGTTGGAACTCGATGGGCTTTAAGGTCCCTTCCAACCCAAACCATTCTGTGATTCTATATGCCACTGAAATCTTATTTGTCCACTTTATTTGTCCACTGAGGAGCAGCTGAGCCGGACGGACAAAACAAGAGCAAGCACGATGGTGAGAAGTCCCCCATGTTGAACCAGGCCATAAACTCAACTTCCCGCTCCGCAGCACCATGGGTGTCCCGGGGAGAGCTGGCGGGAGGTGAAACTAAAAGCAAAAGGCAGGGGAGGTCTTTGGGGAACTGAGACACAGCGTAAAAATTGCTTGGAAACCTCTTCCTGCCATTGCAGTGTTCCCCCCGCCCGGGCTGTGCATGGCGGGGGCTCAGGGAAGTTTTCTCCGAGAATAGGGAGGGAGTTGGGCTGCACGGTGCAGGGTCGGGAATGTGGGGCTTGGAGCAGTGGAACAGGGCTTTCGGAGAGCCTGGAAATCTGAAATTGCAGCATTTCTGCAGATTATTTTACTGCTGGGGGTCCGGTATTCCCCAGGGGAGATGGATGCGGTGGCCATGCCCACCGTGTCCCTCGCCCCGGGCACAGCTGGCACCGCTCTCCCAGCGAAGCCAAAGCATCGGTGACCACAGAGCATCCTCCTCTCCACCGGGCACAGCTATCAGCTGCCTCTCGCTTAACTAGCAGTGAAAACCATGTGTCGGTTACTGGAAGGGAGCAAGCCAGTGGTATTTTAGTAGCTGGCCCTTTTCTATTCTCCTAAGAATCATTTATGCCAAATTCCGATTGTATTTCTTCTAATATTTGTGCTATTTAAGGAAACTATTGAGAAAGACAGATGGAAGCATCAGTCAGATGGATGTTCCTGGCTCCACGTGAGACAGCACTCAGAAGTCCCATCCTTTCTCAAATAATTTTAATGTGACTACATGGTTCCCTCTTGCACATAATCCCCCAGGAGGGTAAAACCTCTGACTCCAGTGGATGACTCTCACCAGTTGGAATTCAGCAGAAGACAAAGGCTTTGGGCAGGCTCCTGGTCCTGGATGGGGAAATTCCCCCTGGCAGCCGCACGGCCTGGGGAGGGCTGGGGAGGCAGCTGCCGCGCTCGTGGCTCTGGTGCCCACGGCTATCGCTTGCCCTCACCAGGCCAGCCCTGCACATGCCCCACCGCAGCTGCGGCTCCCGGTGCAGAGGTTGCCCTTGGGCAGCCAGGGGCAAGCGGGGTGCCCACCCGGGTGGCCACAGGGAAGGGAAACACCTGGCGTGCGGCTGGACCTGCATGCCAACACACGCCAGGGCTGAGAACCCGCTGTTAGCACTGCCCCGCTGCCCGGCTGGGACTGGGCTGCTGAAGGCTGTGAGAGCATGTGTCTGTGCCAGAGCTTAGTTTTAAGCCAGTTTGCTTGAAATCCAACCTCTTTGTGTCAGCTCTGGTCACCGCCGCGGGTCCTGCTGGCTGGCTGCAGCTGAAATTGGACCCTTCACAGCAAACCTGACCCTCGCAGTCCCGCTGGCGGCAGGATAGGATTTGTACCGTGACCGAAGCCGATGGCTCCTCTGCTCCTGCCTGCCCTGGCCAAAACTGCACGGATGTGCTCAGGCTTTGGACAGCAAGCCAGAAGGAAACAGCGTGTCCTAAGGGCTGTCTACAAGTTAGTCCTTTGATGGACCGCGCTGCACTGGTGCAGGGATGGGAAACACCCGGGCGAATGTCCCCAGGCACAGAAAGCTGTGGGTAAAGCTTGATTTCAGGCAGCCAAGTGAAAAAGTGACCAGCACCTTCTCCACTATCACCATAAATGCAGCTCCAGCCCTTGGATTCTTCATCAGCAACAGAACCGCCCTGCGTATTCCCGGTGCATCCTGCTCCATCCATGGGAACCGGGGCTTTGGGTCTCCTATGGGGACATGTGTCCCTCCTCGTCGCCCCAGCCCAAGGCTCCATCCTCACCCTGCTCACATCCCACCTCCTGGCCATGGTCCCCATGTCCCCTGGGCAAAGCCTTCCATCCCATCCCATCCCATCCCATCCCATCCCATCCCATCCCATCCCATCCCATCCCATCCCATCCCATCCCATCCCATCCCTCCGGCACAGCCCGGGGATGTGGCACACCCGAGGCCAGCCCAGACCATGGTCACTGGCCCTGCAGGGGTGGCCAGTGCTCCAGGGACACGGGGACACGAGCCCATCACCGCCAAGGGTCTGGCAGCCATGTGTCACTGTAACTTATAAAGGTTTTTCTCAGAATTCATAACAGGAGGAGCAAAAAATTTTAATATTCTGAAGTGAAAATAGAGTGATAATTGTATTTAGCCAACATTCAGGAAAATTATTACCACCTGGCAGGCGGGCGATGTCAAAGAGCAGCATAAACCACCGTGAATTTTGGAGAACACCATGAAAAGAAAAAAAAAACCAGAAGGGAAAAAGCAGAAATTGTGAAGGGCAGACCTTTGTGTTAACAAAACCCCGAGGGTCAGGAGCCATCCCGGGATGCTGGACAAAGCTGGTCCCTGAGGTCTGTTTGCCATTAGGAGGGGACTTTTGCTAATGGACAGGAGTGCCAGGGGATGTGGTCCCCACAGGTCACTTCCTCCACTACAGGCAAAGCCATGGAGAAAAACGTTCCTCTCTCCTTTTTCTGTTTTTTTTTTCAGCCTTTTATATCCTGTTTATGCCACTAACAAATTAAATTTTCAGGAGCTGGAATAAAGACAAAGCCTGAGCTGTTTAAAACGCCGTTGGGTTGCAGGCGGCTTCCTCCCTCTCGACGCACACAGAGGAGGTTCGGCTTCGCCATCATCCCGAAAAGCACCGAACCGCAGGAGCAGGAGGAAAAGGGGGTCTGGGTGGGCGAGTGGAGCTGAAGCATGGCCAGGGAGGGTGCCAGAGGGGCCGAGGTTGCCCCGACTCTCACGCTGGTCCCCTGAGCATCGGCACTGCTGGGGCTGGAGGAGGGATGTGGGGGGCATGGTCCCCGGCCGGTTCCCAATGCCCACCGCCGGGCGCAGAGAGCCGCTGTGGCGGGCTCCGGCTCATGGAAAGAATTCTTCACTTGGGAATTTGAGGAAAAAAAAAAAAAAAAAAGATTAAATGAAGGCAAAATGTATGCTGTGAAAGCAGGAAAAAAATACATTTCCAAATATCCCAAGCCTCCTCCCAGCCCTGCACGCACTCCGGGAGCTCTCAGCGTGCCATCTCTCCTCCCCACGGCTCCGGTATTTACAGCTCCCCACCCGGGGGAACAGCTCTGTCCCAGCTCAGAGGGAACCGCAGCAGGGAGGGAGGCTGTGACCCGGTGCCCTCATCTCGACCACTCCATCCATCCATCCATCCATCCATCCATCCATCCATCCATCCATCCTCGCTCTTCCCTGGCTGTTTGTCCTACAGCGCAGAGTTGGCCACCCATCGCGATGGTGAAGATCCAGCACCTTCCTGCGGGCAGAAGCAACCTCCTGCCGTGCCCCCAGTCCTGGCCCGGGGGTGCTCCGGGATGCAGAGGGTGAACCAAGGGACCTGATGCTGCTCAGGGCAGGCACAGCCCCTCGGGGACGGGGACTAAACCCAGGTCACCTCTTTGCAGAAGGAGAGATGCTTCTATGCCCAGGCCTCTCCTTTGGTATGACTTTCGCAGACCTCCCCAAGAATGGGGGGTCCTGTGAGGGTGGTGGAGGTGCTCCCCGTGGGTGGGGGTCTCCGGGGTGCCGGCCTGGCAGTGCTTGCCCACTGAGGGCCAGGAGCAGGACCACGCCGCGGGAGCTCGGCTGGTTCCAATCATCAGCATTGGGGAAAAATACCAAAATATTGTGATGAAAGAGTGATGTGTGGCACGGCCTCCCCCGGGTGCAAAATGCCTCCTCCCGTGGGGAAAGGGGATAATTAGAGGTTACTGATGTTCTCGGATCTTTAACAATGCTGGTTTGCTAATTTGAGCCCCCCCCCTGCCTCCCTGGAAGACCACACAGCAAACCCTGAGCTCCCGGCAGATGCCCACCGCACCTCCTGCCTCCCCCCGAGCCTCTCCCGGCCAAACCGTCCACAGCGGGGCCAGCAGCCACTCCCTGAGCCCAATCCACTCCCAGTTTCACTGGGGACACGGGGACATCCCTCTGTCCCCACGTGGGGACGAGCCCCGGTCCGTGTAGCTGATGGCGGGGCTGGGTGCGCCCAGGTTTGCAGCGGGTTTGGGGTGTGCCGGGTCCGTGGCCGTCCCAACAGCATCGCATTGAGTTCCAGACTCAACCAAACAACTGGAGGCCAGTGAGACCACAAACAAATAGGATTTGATTTGATTTTTTTTTTAAAGCGTATTTTTTTCCTGAAAAAAAACCCAAAAAAACAAAGAGAAGAGGAAAACTCATATTTCCCATTCATGTGAAAGGAATTTGCCAGCGCGCGGGGGAGAGAGCGATGCTGAGGGTCCCTTGGCCCGGAGAAGCCACCACCCTGTGTCTCCGGTGACAAAGAGGGGCCGGAAGGTGCCTGGCGGGGGCATCTTCATACCTGGACACCTGCCGAGGTGTACAGGCCGGGGAGACCGAGCCCTTGTAAAGGCTGCAGCTCCCTAAACCAGGATATTGGGAAGGGGCAGGACAGCACGGCACGGCCGGGGCTCAAGCCCCAGCGCTGCCAGGGTGTAAATGCTCGGCAAAGAGGCAGCAGCTTTCAGCCAAGGCTTCGGGAAGGAATTTCAGAAAGTTCTTGGTGTGGCCTCTATTTTCCTAGAACAGATCAAGAGCTGGGCTCTGCTCTGCTCAGAAATCCTCTCGCTTCTTTTTGCCAAGTTCCCCAGCGGGGCCGGAGGAGCGGAGCTGTGCTGAGGAGGCTTCAGCATCCTGGGGCTTGGGAGAGGTTCTGCATGGGCAGAGGGATGTGGTGCACAGAGGGACCATCGGGTTGGCACTTGCATCTCTGCATCCCCGCACCCCTGCCTCCCTGCATCCCAAAACCCTTGCAACCCCACATCTCTGCATCCCCACATCCCTGTGTCTCTGCATCTCTGCCTCCCTGCATCCTTGCATCCCTGCATCCCAAAAACCCTTGCACCCCCACATCTCTGGCATCCCTGCATCCCCACATCCCTGCCTCCCTTGAAGGCTGTGCTGTTCCCATTTTATTCAAACACCCTCTGTCATTCTTCCCAGTTGGATGATGCTGTTGGTTCTCCAGCAGCATCCTACTGCACTGGGCATCCCAGTACGCAGCCCTGGCATCTTCTTGCTCTCATTCAAAGTTAGGCATTCACGGAATTCTTCCTTTTCCTTGTTATTAATGGAGAAATCCTGTTGCATAATTATTTTCCACATGGGTGCAAAAGCCTCCAGGGAGATGGTGCCAGGAGGCCGGTGCCATCCTGGTCCCTGTCCCCATCCCTGGAGCGGGGCCCTCCTGCGCATCCCGGGGGCAAGGGTGGCTGCCGGGTGGAGCGGAGCAGCAGCGTCAGTGCACAGCCAGTTCCCAGTTTGCACCAGCCTGAAACAATGACGATGACAGTGGTAGAAATAAAGAGATGAAAAATGTGTCTGCGATTTTAATGAGCTGGAAACACCCAGCACAGGGGACGGAGGGGCGGGAGGGCGGCTCCCGGCCGGCCATCGCCACGACGCTGCATGCCCCGGCAGCGAAAGGGGTCCCTAATGCTTCCAAGATGTGGAGCCCTTCACGGGGGGCAGCTCGGCTTTCTGCAGCAGTCGCAGCTCAGGGGAATAATTGGGAAGATTATCGCGTTGGAAATCGCTCGCAGGGGAGGGTGGATTCAGATAGCCCGGCCGCGGGCTTTCATGTCTGCAGCAAACAATTGTTCTGGGTTGGAACCGCAGGCGGGGGGTCGGTGGAGCCCCGTGGCCTCGTGCGAGGGATCCCTGCCCCGATCCGGCACCGGGAGCGAAGGAAAGGGAAAGGGTGAGCCACGCGTCTGGTGGGAACAGCCACAGCCACCCAGTACTTGGCAAATGGCAGATCCTGCTCCGGCACCAGCTTCAGGGGAGCCGGACACATCTATCCCAGCGCCCGGTGCATGGCAGCGCCAGGACGGGGGGGAGCAGGAGGGTGGCATCTGTGCCAGACTGTCCCCAGCTCCCGCGATAACAGAGGCAGCAGTGGCTGGTCCCAGCGCCAGCCCGTGGCTGGTCACCTTCTCGGGCTCTTTTCCTTTCTTCCCTGGGATTTTGTCCTACTTTTTTTTTTTTTATTTAAGATTTTTCATAGTCTTTTAAACCCTGTAAAAATTTAATACAAAGGAAATTAAAAAACCCAGAGGAACTATTCTCAAAATAATTTCACAATCCGCACATATCCCTCAGCAAATTTAATTTGTAGGAAATAAAGAACAAAATATGACAATAAAGGGCTTCTAAACAAATCCTAATGCTTTACATGTGTAAGTGCAAATGCCACGCCTGTGCGCAGGCACCCGGCGGAGGTGGGTGGCACGGTGGCCGGGGGCCACGGCTCTGCCACCCCCAGCCTGGCCGGACGGCACTGCCGGGGGTCCCTGTCCCCCCGCGGGTGGCTGGCAGGAGCCAGGGGGGTTTTGCTGCCCCAAACATCACATCAAACCATGGCCCTTGGCTGAGCACGTCCTCCTCCTGGCCTGGCAGCTCCAGCAGCAGCGCTGAGAGCGCATCCCACTGTAGCAGCCCAGTTTGGGGCAGTTTCCTACCAGTTAATGGGGAAACCTTTGAAGGATCCAGATCAGCCCTGCCAGGGTGTCAGACCCGCTGGAGGATGCTCTGGGCACACGGGGTGAGCCGGGGACCTCCCACCTCACAGCGATGCTCAGGGCATGGCTTCCCGGGGGCCACCCGGCACCTTGGTGTCTCGGTGGCACGAGGACATGGGGGCTTACTGCAGCCCCCATCCTCACCGCTCCCCCACGCGCACCCAACACCATCCAAGCCCAAAAAGGCACCTCCTTCCCCGCACGTTCTTTGTCCAGCTTGTGGCCCTGCTTCTCCCCCTTCATTTTTTCACCCTTCTTTTTAATAAACCTGGCATCTGGAGTAGAATTTTCCCTTTAAACACCCAGCCTCGCATTTTAGTGACTTTTATTCCGTGTCTTAATTAGCGTACTGGAAAAAACATCAATTGTTACCTACCATGGGCATACAGGTACCGCAGGCTGCAACGGCAGGAGGTGCTCCCCCGGCGCTGCGCACACAACTCTGCGTGCCCTCGGGGAGGGTGAATGCCAGTGGCACAGGCTGCACCATCACCCTGCCCTCAAGCCAGACAACGAAACCCACCCCGTGATGGAATTTTGCTGCCTCCATCCCCTCCCCGACAGTGCTCAGGGTCTCCGGGCTGCCAGTACTACTGGCAGGTCGCTGCTCTCCAGGTGCCCAGGTGGCTCTTTCCCAGCTGCATCCGTGATGCTGTGGCATCGGTAGCCTGGCAGCCAGCACCACGGCAGGGCTGGAGCAGGGCACAGACCCATTTTGGGGTGTAGGAGGGGGCTGTGCATGGTGGGGCCGGTCGATGCAGGAGCTGGGGCTCACCCTGCATGCAGAGACGTGGTCCTCCCCGCTCTGTCCTGCACTGTGGGTCACAGGGCAGAGCCACCCCGACCCTTTGCCAGTGGGGAAATAGGGGATGTTTGGGGGTTTGCACCCAAATTGCTGTTGCACTGCTGCACTCGCACACGGGCGCTGCTCTGGGGGGATCTGGGTGCTCTCCCTGGCCCAGACCCCCATCCCAAATGGCTACCCTTGCTGGCTCACCATGGGCCAGCCCAGACCATCGTGACCAGCCGCCCTGCTCCCCCCTCGCCGTCCCCAGCCCCACCGGGCAGCACGTCAGGCCGGTTTCGTCAGGGGGATATTCGCCACCAGCTCCTCAGAAGAAAGGCGAGCGCTTACCCAACAGCACTGCGCCGGGAAGCTGATACTCCCCGAGAACATTGCCTCATACCATCCGTGCGTGCCTGGGATGGGGAGAAACGCCGGGGAGCTGCGAACGACATCCAAAAATGAATGTACTGTCTGCAGCAGCGCCGGGGCAGCAGCCTGGGGGGAAGCGACCGCCATGTGTCATGGAAGGAACTGCAAAGGAAAGGGTCTTGTGAGGATAGCGGGAGCTGCACCGCGGGAGCAGGCTGTGCCGTCCCTGCGGCTCCGTGGGCTTCGTGCAGCCTCTGAAGTGCTCCGGGACGAGCTCAGGATGGGACCAGCTCTTCCTCTGCATGCGGTGCCTCCTCCTCCTCCTCGCCCCCGCTGTGGAGGGAAGGTGTTGCCGGCTCTGGGATGGGGTCCCAGCCTCGGGGCGGCATCTGCTCGCTCCAGCCTTTGATGCTCTCCGCAGCCGACGTGGCCTGGGGCATTCCCCCGCCGTACCCGGAGCAGGGAGCAGTTTTGCATCCCGGCTTTGCCGCCGGGCCCCGGGCAGCGAGCGGAGGCAGAGCCCGCGCAGGCAGCACAGACAGGCAGCTCGTGGGCAGGGCGCTGCCCGTCTGGGCGCTGGGGGGGCCCGGCAGCCAGCTGGTCCCCGCTTTGATGTGGGGTCCCTCCGGCTCCTCACAATGCAACCCGGCTCAGCCTGCAGACTGGGGCGGGAGTGAAGCAAGGGTGATTGATGGTCTTGTTTTGTTCCTCCAAGGCTGTCCCGGGCCATTCGGATTCACGTCCGAGGTCCCTCGAGAGCAGAGGGGGGATGGCAGCGTCCACCCGGGCTGCAGGGATGGGGATGGTGGGGTGCAGGCTCCGGCCGAGGGCAGGGGGTTGGGGGACCGGGGTTGCTGCTGCCCTCTGGGCTGCTTGCTCAGGTGTTTTGAGCCGTCTGTGCCTCAGTTTCCCCATCACCATTGTCCCTTTGGAAGGTGTTGGTGTCTCTGGATGACGCACGTCCCATGAAACCGTCCCTGTTACTCCCAGGCATGTCAGGCATCCCCTGGATTAAGGCAGGCAAAGAGAGCAGCAGGAGCCCCACCAAGGGTAAAGCTCATTAGGACTCGAGCGTGTTGACCTCCAAAAAATTGAGTTTAGCTCCATCCAGTTGATGAGTCACAACTGTGTTTGTGCATCGTGCTCCCTGCAAGCAAGGTTTCCACCACAGAGCTAACAGGCTTTTCTGGGAAGCAGTGGGGCTCTGGGCTTCCTAATTATTTTCAAACCCTATTGGCAGCATCCCTCCGATGGGGATTATGCCTGCTCGAAGCACAGCACTCCAGCATGTTCGGAGTCCTGAAAGTGCTAATTGACTTTACGTTTGGCCTCGCTGCTGAGAGCCTGCTCTCTCGCAGCCCCGGTGCCTCCTCCTGCTACTGCGGCGAGCCCGCCCGCATGTGGTTTGAATTTCTTCCCCGGAGAAAAACCCCCTTTCTCCTGCCTCGGTGTCATCTTTCCCTGGAATTGAGTTTGGGGGAAAGGAAGAGGAGGCCAAATTTTCACGGAGTGACTACCTCCCCTTTCAAGGCGATGAGGGGATCCCCACGAAAGCGAGGGGCGAAGCTTGTCCCAGGAGCCACCAATGCCTGGTCCTTCCTGATATCCCTTGGCACGGAGATTTTGGTCATCTTCAGGTGGCTCCTCATATGCCAGTAAACCTCGGGTGGTTGAGCAGAGCATGGAGGAGGCGGCCCCAGCACTGCTGGCTCGCCCTGCTCTGCAGCGGGGGATCCCTTCCTTCTTTCCTTCCCTCTGGCTGTGAGCTGGGAACTGCTGCCAGTACAGCGCAGTGTGGGCAGCCCGGTAGGAAACACGGCGGTGTTGTCCCCCGGTGCCCAGCACTGCTCGCCCCAGCTGATGTGATGCACACGGGCTTTCCCATCCATGGAAAAGGAGCAACAGTGAGCTGATCCTGAGGGAGGGATGATGCTCTCAAACAACGGCAGCCCGTGACACCTGAACATCAGCCAGGGATTATCCACAGCCCCTCTCTGCCTTCTCCCACGGGGCGCCGAGCCATACCTGGTACACACAGCATGGCACGGGGGTGAGCCAGTTGCCCCGGCTGTGCCGGCTGACGTTCCCAGCATGGAGGGCTCAAGAACTGCCAACGGGGCGGGCGATTGGGAAATCTGTTTCTTCTTCTGCTCGTTACGACACCGCAGTGAGCGCATCCACCGGGAGCAGTGAGGCAGTGGAAAAGTATGAAGGTCAGGGGAGGTTGTGGTTTGTGTGACGGAGGTGACCCCGGCTGATGCATCCCTCTACCTGCTCCGAGCACCACCGCTCTGCCGGGGCGGCTCCAGCCACCGCCTTCCCCGGGACATCACCTCCGGCCCCACTCCTGCCAGGAGCCAGCTCTCCATGAGGCACAGGGCCCCATGGATCCCATTCCCAGGTAAAAGGGGAAGGAAAAGGGCCACACGCAGCTTGCCCTGCATTTCCACGGGCAGGAGGGTGGTACGAGAGCCAGGCACGGATCCTCACAAACGCATGCAGGCGTTTGGGGCATCAGCTGCTCCGGGGGCTTCGCTCAGCTCTCGCAGCATCGCTCCCATTCCCAGCTTTGCTCTGACTGCTCTGATGACGGCACCGGCATGGCCCGTCTGCCAACGTGACGCACTTGCCTTGCAGCACTAACGAGCCGGCTCTGCAATCCTCGTCACCTCATTAATGACTTGGCTGCTGCGTCCCAGCCAGGGCTGTGCTGTCCGCTACCTCCCACATAGCTTGCAGGCCCCTAACTCGCATTAGGGGAGCTGCTTTCATGTGGCCAGTGGTTTTCATCATCAACGAGCCACAGAACGAGTGAGACGATGGAGCGGAGGAAGGAGCCGATGGGGAGCCAGGCGGCGCGGGCCGGCGTGGCGAGGCACCGCGGGCACTGGAAAGGCAGCTTTGATGTAGTGGCCACCAGCCCCGGGGCTGCGGGCTCAGGTATGGCGGGGGCCCGGCTACGAGGAGGGTCCCGTGGTGAGGGGACGCATGGAGACATCCTGCTGTACCCCATGCTGTGCCCGCAGAGGGGCTGCTCAGGCCAGGCGGTGGGTCTCAGCACCAAAAGTCACCCCTCGTGTGTGGTCCGGGGCAGCCAGCACGACATGGGGAGGGGAAAATAAATTAAGGATGGATACGGAGGTAATCCCACAGGAGGACAAGCTGATGGCTGGACAGGAGCGCGCAGTGATGGGTGAGAGGGTGGGCAGCAGACAGTGGGTGAACGGAGGTGGCAGCAAGTTGGATGGAAAAACAAAAGCTTGGTAAGCACTCGGCATGGCTTCTGTGCCATTCCTGCCGCCTCTCGCCCCACTGACGCACTGCCAGCTCCCGCCATCGCCGCTCCCAAACACCCACACGCTCCTGCACCTGCAGCAGGTCCACAGGCAGGGCGGGAAGCTCATCAGTGACGCTGGGATACAGGATTTGGGATCGGGTTTCTAGAAGGAGACCCAGGATTTCAAATTCTGCCTCAGGAGGGAGCATTCGAATGAAGCTACCGGGGTACCCGCCTCACCCACCCAGGGACGGGCTGTGCCGGGAAAGTGAAATGTGGATGCCGTCAAAGCCTGCAACCGCGGCTGCTGCCCGTGGGGCGGAAACGCTGCCTGCTGCTGTGAATCACAAGCCCAGCGCTGGAAAAGCTCCGGCTGAGACATTTCCTGCTGTTCTCATCGCATCCCCATCCGATGCCTCCCTCCCTTGCGAGGCTCCAGCGCTGAAATCCTGGCCCTGTGGAAAATCAGCGGTAGCTTTCCTGCTGAGTCCAGCACACCAGCGTGGCTCACTCGGTTTTCAAGCCGTGGCCATCTTACACGGAGCCGGGGCTGGCGGGGGAAACGGGGAGAGGTGCTCCCCAGCCAGCGCGGCAATGATTCGTGGAAATGGCAGGCCCCCCGGTCTGCAGTCAATTGTTCAGCTTCAGTGACTTCTTGAGGGGGAAACGGAAAGAGCGGACAGTGTGAGTTAATTAATTGATGCATAATGAAGTCAAGATGAGCGTCCCCAAGGAGCTGGAGCTTGGGTTGGGAAAGCAGCACACAATGGTGTTCCCCGACATGGGGCTGCTTCACCCCAAGCCACAGCCTCCTGCCAGCTGCACCGAGGACACCAGCAGGAAAAAAAAGCCCCTGAATACCTTTCAGTGGCAACTTTAACAGAATTTAGGTGTTACAAATACTGTGGCCCAGAGAAAAGGAGCTGCGGGAGGAATGAAATAACCCTGCTGATGGCCACTGGGTGCTTCCGTCCCTTTGGTCACAGGGAAAAGGCTTGCTATGGCAGTGGACACGGAGCTTAATGCTTTTCTAACAAGCATTGAGGAAGAACCAGGGGCAGGGGAAAGGCAAGGGAAGCGGATGGGGATGAAGGAGGACATGGGGATGGGGAAGGGGATGAAGGAGAGGGAGATGGAGAACGGGAAGGAGAAGGGGAAAAAGAAAAAGAAGGGGATGAAGAAGGGAGGGTCGGGCAGATCCCAACCCGCAGTCTGCCGCACGGTGTCGGCGGGCAGAGACCCCTCGGCGAGGCCGGTCCCTCCCGCTGTGTGAATAAACATTAAATTCCTCCGTGGAGGAACCCCCCCATTCACCCCCCGCGGCGGCCTGAGCCCCCGGCCGGGCCCTCGAAGGAGGCGGGCCCAGGCCCAGCGCGGGGATCGGGGGCCCTCTAGTGAGGGGCGGCCCGATCCCGCCCCAGCCTGCCCAGCACGGCGCCCCGCTCCGCACAGCGGGCCCGGCCCGGCCTTTGGGGCCTTGCCCGGGGCGGCACCTCCGTGGGCCAGGCCCGGCCCGGCCGCGCCTGCTCGGTGCTGCGGCGGCCATGGCGGGGCTGGAGCCGCTCTACGCCTGGGCGCGAGCAGCCATCTCCCGCCCGCAGGACGCGCTGATCTGCGGCGTCCACTGGGAGCTGGTCCGGCACGGCTACCGCTGCCTCGGCGCTGGCGACCAGGTACGGGCCGGGCCGGGCCCCGCTGGGCTCCGCCGCCGCGGAGGCCATGTAGGCCGCGGCCAAGCCCCGGCCTTTCCTAGCGCCGCTCGCCGCCGGCGCTCGGCCGAGCCCGAGGCCCGCTGCCGTGGGGTGGGGGAGCCATGTGGCGCCAGGGGTTTCGGAGGCACCCGGGGCAGTGCGGGGTCTGAGGAGTCTCAGTGCTGCTGGGGGGGTCCGGAGCAGGGATCTGCGGTGGTGGGTCTGCAGGGGACCCGGTGCTGGGGTTGGGGGGGTGTCAGTGCTTGGGGTCAGTGTGATAGCAGGAATGGGGCCGGTGCGGTGCTGGGGGGATCCTGGTGCTGGGGAGGGGGGACACCTTCCCAAAAGGTGGGTGTCCAGTGTAGTGTTGGGGGGAAATGTGGTGCCAGGGAGTCCCCGTGCTGGGAGCCTGGTGTGGTGCTGGGGTCTGTTGTGAGGATGCCTGGTGTGGGGCTGGGGGGCAATGGTGGGGGTGCCAGGGCACTGTCTTGGGAGAGAAACCCCCCAGTACTAGAGGAGGGGACAGTGTGGGACACTCCCCCCTGGCAGCACCACTGTGGGGCTGGGAGAAACAGGACGATAGCCTTCCGTCCTGCCGCAGACAGCTCTGTCCTGTGCTGGGGAGCTGAGGTGCCAGGCAGGGAAGAGCATCATCCCTCAGTCTGGGTCTTTGTTGCCTTCTCCATCTAAGTAAAGGGTGGTTGCATTCCTCCTGTTCCAGCGCAGGGACCTTGTGTGAGACTGTCAGGCAGGCAGGGCCTGCCCGTAGAAAATAACCCCCTCCTCCTGCAGTTGAAACGTGGAAGGCACTGAGAGATCCTCACTAGGAGACCTAGATCCCCTCCCAGGTCTCTGTGCAGACATATTCTGTGGCATGCTGGGTTCATGGGCAGGTCTCAGCAGCATCTCTGTCCTACTGTAGCCAGGTCCTGATGAAAGGAAGTCGGAGCTGCTGCCCACCGGCTGGGAAGCCAACAAGGAGGTGTATACGCTGCGCTACAAGTCCACAGACGATGCCCATGAGCTGCTGCTGAAGGCCATCATGGTGGAAGACAGTATGATCCTCAACGTCATGGTGAGCACCCAGGCTGGTCCCTGCGAGTTTGGGGTCCTTCAGGTGCGGCAGCTGCTGCCACACAAAATATGCAGAGAACAGCAGGGCCCATTTCTTAAATTTTTGCTGTTACTTGTTCTACCTTGCAGGGATGTTTGTCCCTTGGGATGGGGCAGGGGGTGTTAGGGGCTGCAGACCTGCCTGCGCAACAGATGTGACCCAGCGTGAAGCTCGTCAAACACCAGCTGCATTGGAGCAGCGATGCAGTTTGCCTTGCACACTCTGGCCCAGGAGCTGCCTCTTTTGTGTGCCCTTCCCAGCTTAGAATTTATCTGTAGATCTCTTCTGTTCTCCACAAGCACCTGGCCAGACTGGTTTTGCTCAGTCTCTCAACCTTTGCAGCCTGGATTGGGAGAATGGACAGGGAGAACCTCGCTGTACACTGGAGTTTGTTTTTCCTGGGGATTCGGGCACAGCAGAGGGACAGGTGATCCCGTTTCTTGTGTCCCAAGCCTCCAGGCCCCTGGCTGTGATTGCACTTGCTCCTTCTCTCATTCCCTGCGCTGCCAGGCTACTCACTCTGTGTCTCACCTGTCTTTTGCCAGGATCGCAGTTCTCAGAAGGTGGCAGATGTGACCTTGGCGGTGGCCGACTATATCAACCCAGAGCACCTGGACAATTTCCACATGTAATCTCAGTCTCCTGGCACTTTCTGTGGGAGAAAATGTCCCACTGGCATGGGGAAGGGGGGCAGAGAGCAAGTTAGGAGGAGACTGGGGGACTTTCCTCCCCAGTACAAACCCCAAGGGCAGCCAGCCAGCCCTGAAATGCAGCCAGAGCTCCTTCCTCTGCACTGCTGGCAGGCAAGAGAGATTTAAGGGATAGTGGGACCATGGGTCAGAGCCCAGGGGAGAGCCACCCCACCTGGGAACGGGCTGGGGCAGCCCAGCACTTTTCTTTCCAGAGCACTGCTTGCCTGTCTCTGTTGGGTGGACACCACCCAGCGGTGCTACAGCTTCAGCTGTGGACTGGACACCCTGTAGCCTTGCTAAAGACCAGTGCCACGTGCTGTGGTTTCCACCATTGCAAACTGGTCGGGTTGTGGCCACGGCACAAGGGATTTCCCTGGGTTGGGTGGCACCTCTGCCCTCTCAAACAGGGTCAAGGCTTTGGTGCCACTGAGTGCTGTTACCCTTTCCTGTCCCCTCTGTGCTGCCTTCTGGGGGCATGTTTTGTGCCAGGGATGCTTTGGACTTGTCCGTCCCCTCACCACTCCTCTTGCAGCCGGTCCAGCACTCGCACTCAGATGTTCTGGCCTCCCCAGCCCACCACCTTGCCTCTCCTCCCTGCAGGGTGTACAAGAACACTGAGGAGCTGAGGACAAGGATTGCTTCAGGCATCATTGCTCCACTCGGTGGCCCCACAGAAAAGGCCAAAAAGGAGCCCGAGGCTGAGAAGAAGGATGCTGACTTGCCCCGGGATTACGACCCCCTCAGGGTCCCTCCCCGGCAGCCAGCAGGCACAAGAGCACCATCCTGGTGAGTAAAGAGTGGGTGGCTGCTGACGGTCGTCCGTTAGAAGGAACGTGGTCCTGGCACAGCTCTCTCAACTTCACCTCTGGTCCCTGTCTGTGCTATGGGGAGCAAAGGGGATCCAAACCCTTCTCAGCCAGTCGCAGCCTCGTTGGCCACGTGCTTGGGTTTGATTTAAGTTGCCTGCTGAGGGATGGCCTGTTCTGGAGCTGTGTGTTGGTATGACCCTCCTTTGGCATTGCCTGGGGGTGTAGCTGGAGACCTGCAGAGCCAGGAGGGAGAGGGCAAGCATGTAGGGCTGGGGGAGAGTGAAGGGTGGAAGGAGGGAGACCCTGCTCTGTGCTGGTTGAAGGACCATCAGGGCTCCGTGTCTGGCAGAGCAGGGACAGCGGTGGGAAGGATGGTGCCGGTGTGGGGCCAAGCAGCCTCCGGGAGGGACGTCAGAGCGCTGGGTGTCAGATTGAGCTGTGGGGTCTGTGCTCAGGGGAGAGAGCGTGTGGTGGGTGCAGCTTGGCACAGAGCTGTGGCTGCCTCTAAACCTCCTGCCTGCTGTGGCCAGTAGAGCTGCCCTCCCAGGACGGTGCACCCAGCCAGGGCTTGGGGCCAGCCCAGGAGGTGCAGGCTTGGTGGAGGGGAACAGAGACCTCTTCTCCTTGCTCTACTGACCCTGCTTTCCCTTTGAAACCCTTTGCTGGCAAAGCAGGGGAGAGAGGACACATGGCACCCACTTCACTGTCCCTCCCTGGCCCCCTCACGCTCAGCCATCCCTTATATGCGGCGGGTGGGCTCCCCCCTCTGTCCCCACACAAGTTGTAATCCCCTTTGACTGGAAGTCAGAGACACTATGGTGGCTCTGCCTTCTCTTGGGAACTGGCCGTGGCTTCTGCCTTGCGTGTCACCTCTTGCTTCTTTAACCTCACTGCTGTCTGCTGGTGCTCAGGGTGCGGGATGCTCCTCGGGGAGGCCTGGTCAGACAGGCTGGAGCTGGGCATGGCTTTGAAACCATGTTATTGGCACATACTATTGGCAAGGAGATGTGACGGCTGGCTGCAGGCTCACTGCCCGACTGTCCTCGCACTCCTGGAAGCAAGACTCTCGTTGTGTCTCCAACTGAGACACACTGAAGAGCCTGGCATTACCTGACACTGTTCAGGGAGCCCCTGGCATGGAACTCCCAGTGTCCACAGACAGCTCCAGCCTGGAGCAGTGGGAACAGCGGGGACCCCTTCATCTCAGCGAGCTTCCCACAAGCCTGCCACACACACCGGTGCGTCCACAACCAGCTGCACCCTGAAGCAGGGAATGCTGCATCCTGGGCATGGGGTGACTCCCAACACCAGCCTGCTCACACAGGGTCCTGCAGGCTCCAGGGCCCTTTGGGTGCTGCAGGGCTTGCTGTGGGACAGCACCCATGAGCACGGCTGTCGGCACTGTCCTGCCTGCTTGCTTGCTTCTGTTCGCTCCACACAGCCACGCTCCACTTCACTGAATGTCTCTCTGTACTCTGTGTTTCAGGCCTTCCCCCTTGAGTCCCTTCGCTGTTGGTGGGGAAGACCTGGACCCGTTTGGGTGAGTATGGCTGTGAGAGGTTGTGCTTTGCTTACCCGGGGACCATGCCCTGCTCTGCCCTTGGGATGTGTGGATGGTGGCTGGGGACCTTCTCTGGAACAGCTGGAGTCCGCCTGGCTCAGGCGTCCAGCAAAGTGTCTCTAAGTGCGGACGGCGATGGGACAGTTGCGCAGTGCAAATTGCAAGGGACCCATTGACAGTTGCTAATCCTCAATATGGTTCTAATATCGTAATAAGATCCCGTCTCTTGCATAGATGATAGGTTGCAATCTGCGTCTGTTTAATAATCAGCTTGTATTCATTTAACATGCAGTAATTCCTTCAGTAAATCAAAGCTGAATACATCGTTAAGTGAATGTAAGCCTCTAATTTAAAATGTTACCAGCTGCCGTGTCTACAGCCTAGCAGTCTGGAGAAGGGAAGGCTTAAAGCCGAGTCCACAGATTCTGGAGGCCCAGTTGTGAGCCTCCCGGCTGTCTGAAGCACTTGAGAGAAAGCCTGGGTAAAAGCAGGGCTGTCTGGGGGACTGATCTTCACAGATATGTCTCTGAGTCTTTGGTTTGGTTGGGCAAGGAGAACCTGTCATTTTACATTCCAGTTAAAAGCACATAGTCAGACAAAAGACAGCTCTTGGAGTCATTGCAGAGCGTCCTGTGGCCCATGGGAGTCCTCTTTGGAACCACTCTCCTGTGGGGATCACATTTTTTCCCCTCTTGCAAGACTTAGTTCTCCATGGGTTTGGCTAGAAAAGGGCCCACTAAAAACATCCTGCCTGGCTGGAAGGAGAGGCCTGGAGCCTGGGTGGCTGGAAGGAAACTTGATATCACGAGGAGAGGGGGTTCATTTGGTGGGGGGACCCCGTTTCTCTTGCTACCTCCAGTCCTTCATCAGAAGTTTCTCTGTAAACGAAAAAAAGAAGATTGTAAATGGAAGCATATTTGTATGCTGACACCTGCCAGTGCTGGGGCTGGAGACCCAGACTCCCAGGCATATGCTCGTGGGGCCTGGCTGTCCTGGGGCACTTTGGGCAGCCGGCCTGGCGTAATGGAACTCATTAGCACTGTTGTTAATGACTTGTATGATGGCAGCGGTGTCCAGAGGCTCCAGCCGAGTTTGCACAAAGCCGACCATGAGGAATGGCACTCACAGCGTGGGGCAGCTCCGAGGAGCCGCCGTGGTCAGCAAATGACTTCCAGGCAGCTCTTTGGAAAGGCTGGCGGGAGCCCCGGCTGCATCCGTGAGCTCTTGCAACACTGTGCAGGGCAGGATGTGCTGCTCGCCCAGGAGAGCAGAGAGCAGGGGTGGGAATACAAACCGTCAGCGAGGGCTAGCGGGTCCATCGCTTCCCCCAGGGACAGTCAGCGGCCCACCGGGACTTAGCAGCCATTGCTGATGCCCTAAATGGCTCCTTGCAGGAACTGGGGGAAGAGGGAAGCTGCCTCTCCGTTATTCTGTGTCTCTTTTGGCATTGCCTCTGGGGAAGGCATGCGGGCGAGGGCTGTTTCTTCCCTGTGCGTGTCTCCAGATAGGCTTTGGGGTACACTGGCATGATGGTGCCCCGTGCCTAGGTGTTTGCTGGTGCCCTGGCTTGGGCATGTGCTTTGCAGCAGTGAGACTCCCACCTTAGCATGATGATGAGCCGTGATTCGCATCCTGCTCCTGACCTTGTGTTGTGGCGTAGTGCAGGCAGGTCTGCAGGCCGTGATAACCCCGGGCAGGAGCAGGGTGTGACGCATTCGGGTTCCCTCCTGTTGCAGACAGCAGCCTCCATGGGACGAGAATCAGATGCGCCTCAGCACTCTTATACATGCACACGTACACGCATGAAGCACTCTCTTACTGCCATGGGCTCACCTCACTGGCTTGTCAAGGCCAGTGTTGCAGATAGGTTAGGTTAGGGTTGGGTTAGGGGTGCTTGCCCTCCCACAGGCTGTGTGACAACTTAATCCCACATTCCCGTGCTCAGCATTCCTGCAGCAGAGGTCTGGCACAGGGACGCGCTTTGCTCCTCTCTCACCAGTGCCAGTCTCATCTCCTTCTCTGTCTTTCCACTCCCCAGAGGTCGGAGTGGGGGAATGATCGTGGATCCTCTCCGGTCTGGCTTCCCACAGCCCGGCATTGACCCATCGTCGGGTATCCCAGGCCGGCTTCCCCCAGGAGCAGTTCCACCAGGCGCCAGATTCGACCCCTTTGGCCCATTAGGGGCTGGCAGACCTGGGTAGGTATTTGGCTGTGCCTGGTATCCCCACCCTGCTCTCCGGGCTGCCCTTGAATCTCCTGGCTGGTCCCTGTTGCTGTGGGACTGATCTCTCACTCCTGGTTTTGACTCTGCTCTGAATTTCTTTCCAGGCCAGATCCTGACCACCTTCCCCCTCCAGGCTATGATGACATGTTCATGTGAGGAGTCACCACATGGCTTCTCACGGCTGAGGCCAGAGCAGTCTCCTGGGAAGGAGGGGCGCTTTCCCCTCTTCACACCCCATTCGGTGGACTTCGATCTTTTCAGCAGTGTTTTTTTTCTCCTCGCTCGGGGCCACCTTCCTGTGTCAGACCAGCTATAAAGGTTTCCCTGTGTGCAGAACAGAAGAGGAGGCAGTAGGTCCGTTTCTTTCCGTGCTCCTCTGAGGGTGCCTGGCCATTTGGACCCAGCTGAAGTGGTCCTGTCCGGGGTGCGTCCTGGTGCTCCAAGAAAAGCCCAGGTGCCGTGGGGTTTCCTCTGCTTCTCTGGGGTGGCACCGCTTTCACTGCTGGGGTTACACAAGCGGTCGATGCTGAGGAGGGAGCTGGCTTCTTGCCACTCCTGTGCTGGGGAGCTGCAATAGCCTGGCCGAAGGCGGCAGCCGGAGCAGGCTCCCCATGGAGAGATGCTCTTGCTCTTTATCCAAGTGAAGGGTTGATCAACGTGAAGGGCTAGAAGGCCCATCCCACGGGGTGTCCATGGGCGGACCCCCCGGCAGTGGTTGAGATGGGCTTCCGCATGGCCGTGCCCACTGGCTTCCAAGAGCACTAACAGCAATGCCTTTTAGCGTGCATGAGAAGAGAAATATATTGAATTCCTGGCCTCACCTTGCCCCCTCTCTTCCCCACAGCTGTTGTCCTTCATTCCTGGGGTACACGTGAAGCGCCACAGGCAGCATGGCGAAGGCTGCCCACTGGGCACCACGCGGGGCTGGGGTAGGAGGGACGGTGCTCCTCCTGGACCTCCTGGACCAGCCAAGTCTAGCGTTGGCTCTCCAGGCACGACGGAGCTGAGTCCAGCACTGAACTGGGAGCCTTCTGGAGATGTGCATGGGGGGCTTGCTCGGGTGTGGGATTTGCTTTGCAGAAGGGGTTTATAGGAACATGTTTCCCTACCGTCAGTCCTCTTGCACAAGGCTGGTGTGGCTCTGCCTGGCTGAACGCTGCCAAACGGCTCGGGGAGGACGCGTGAGGTCTGTGTGGCTCAGCCTCCGGAGCTTTCTGGAAACCCCTTCCCTTCCCCGCAGCTCCCCCCACGTCAGTTAATTTTTGGGCTGTCCTCTCAGGGGTTCATACTATTTTTTCTTCTCATGGTTTGATTTCTTGGAAGGACGTTCATGAGATTGAAATAAAAACCTGACAACAGTGTTGCGTTGGTTCTTGCTGGGGGTGGCCCCCGCTGCTCCGCAGCCGCAGCCCCCTTCTCCCCACCATGAGAAGGGAAGCCCCAAAGGTGCCCTTGGGCTCCCTTGACGGGAGCTCTGCCTGGGCTCCCAGGGGCAGAGGATTCACGCTGGGAACCCACTTTGTACCTTGCCTTGAGCAGCAGCGCTTTTACGAGATGATGTGACTGTATTAAGAAAATTAAGTGGAGAACAGCCTGGCCTTGGCTCTGGCTGCGCTCCTTGTGGTAATTGGCTCTCCGGGGTATTGAATGCTGTCGGTACGCTGCATGCAGCCTTGCTGGCATAAATAAAAAGGGGGAAGTGATCCCCCCTGTCTATCTCCTTTCCCCAAAGGCTTTTTCCTTTTAAAACCCCTTTGCCTACAAACGCAGCTAATAAAGCTGAGTTACAGCATGTGCAACCCCAGGGCTGCACGGAGGTGGGAGCGGGGAGGACCGGCCATAGAAATTCAACACTGGGGGCAGCTGGAGCATCCCTGGCATCTCCGCAGGGCTCTTGTGTGGACTTGCGTGTTGGCAAGAGCTGATGTGAGCCCGGACCTGGTGGGAATGTGCCTGCTGCACGTCCCTGAGGCCTTTGGTGGGCAGTCCCACCCGCAGGCGCACGGAAGGGCAGTGGGCCATGCAGTGGCCGGAGCAGGCAGCGGCTGTGCTTGCAGCATGGGTGGGATGGGGAGAGACCAAGCGCTCCATGATGCCATCGCTCCCGCTTGTCCCCTCCGGCTCCTGGGGCAGCCTGAGCCCATCCACAGCTTTGCTGCAGGAGAAAGGAGCCCCAGACCTCGCTGCGTGGGGTTGAGGGTGCCATGGGGAGAGGAAACAGCTTTGCCCTTATCAGAGAGGCCCCTCTCTGCGGGAGGCGGCTGCTTTCTGTGCCTGAATTAATCATGTTCTGCAACCTTTCAGGAGGGAGAGACACAGCCGGCTTTGATGGGGCTAATTAAAGCAAGCCAGCGCCGGGAGAGGCTGCGGCGGGTCCTGATAAACAATCTTTTGTCTGCAGCATTCAACCCCAGCGAGTCCATCGTGCTGTGCAGCTGGGGGAGCAGGTGGGAAAGGAGAAGGGTTTCAAAGAGGGCAAGTGGCCGGCATTGAGCCTTGCTCACTGCAGGCCCGTGCCTGAGCCTGGGGGCTCCTGGGGATGTGCCGTCTGCTCTGCGGAGAGGATGGGTAAAAGGAGGTGAGGATGCTCCTCTCCGGGAGGGCAGGAAACCGTCCCGGTGACTGGCTCAGCTCTCTCCAAAGGGCGGCTGTGGAGCTGCCCAGAGTGTGGCAGAGGTGGCTCCGGGGACCAGCGATCCTGAGCGCATTCTTCACTCCATCCGCAGGGCTGGGGGCCGGGCACAGACCCCATTCCCCGAGCCCGTCCCTGCTGTGGGCTCATACTATGCTGAGCATCGTGGCTGCAAGGGCCGGGTCTCCCGCCAGCAGGAGGGACAGTCCAGGTCCCCATCTGCGTGTCCCCATCCCTGGCACGGCTGCTGCTAATGTAGGTGATGGAAAGCATTACCATGCAAGGGAGCACATCAAGCCACGCACCTCGAGTTAATTTTATGGGGAAGCCGTGAAGAGCGGCTGGGGCTGGCGTGTGCGGTCTTGGCACAGGCACGGCCCTCCCTCCTCCCGCAGCAATAGTGAGGCGCATCCACATCACGTTTGAAGAAAGACGTTGGATTATTGGTAATGGCTTGAGATCCCCGGAGAGTCCTTCAGGCCATCTGCCAGCCCGCCCAGCCCAGCGGCACCTGCCCCACGCGCTCCCAAAGGCAGCTAATTACCCTGCAGACGATGCTCCGTCCCTGGGATCCCACGTGTCCCGTGCACGGCACGAGGGAGGAACCGGTGTATATGGCACAGACGGGAAAACAAAGCAGCTCCCGTTATATGGGACTGGGAAAGGCGTGCTGGGCTGTTCCCTTTGCTCACCCCTGGCACAAACGGAGACACCCCCAAAGCCCTGGAGCTGGGGGAGCGGAGGTGTCTGTGCTGAGCGAGGAGACAAGGATGTGCTGCCTGCCACCTGCCTGCCCTTGCACCCTACTCCATGGCCTGGTGTGGTGGCATTGCCAGAGGGGAACCAGCCTCGTGCCCTGCCCAGTGACTCTTGCTGCAGCCGCACTGCCCATCCCCGTGGTGTCGGGGCGACCTGCCTGGGGTGCAGCCATGCAAAGCACGAGGCAGCTGCCGTTGTCCTTGGCTTTGCAGGAAGGCAGCGAGGCCAGGGCTGGTGTCTGCTGCCCGCTGAGCGGCCCTCGGTGGCCCCTGCGGCAGGACCCCTCCCCTCGTCGCTGCGCATGGCATCACCCGCTCCTCCCAGTGCCCATCCCGCACCTCCCACCTCCTCCAGCACAACTGGCTTCTCCCACAGAATCTGTAAAGGAGCCAGAAATGGCATGTAGGGGTGAAATGCTCTCCCATCCAGCTGTTTTTTCTGCACCTCCAGGGGACAGGGGGAACTTCTTCTGGGGTACCTCAAAGCCGCCTCGGACCCACCCACCAGCACCTAATTGCCATGGGTGGGCATCGACCGTCATCCTGCCCAGGCTGCACAGCATCAGCCCCCCCTTTCCCAGCCAGATTTTTCTCACCAGCCTGGAATATTTTCAATTCCTTCCTAAATACACCATCGTCAGCGATGAACGGCCAGGCCAATGCAGGGAGGAAGCGTGGGGCAGCTGGCTGTGGCAGGGGGCAGCATGGCTCTGGGGCTACTGGTAGCTCCATGTCCCCCCGCTGCAGCCCCCCTCCACCTCAGCCCAAGGGGTCTCTGTATGAAATCACTTCCCAGTCCTGGAGCTCTTGGTGGGGAACCTTCTTTAATGGCTTCCTTGATGCAACTCATTCACCTTAAATATATATATATTTCAATTGAGAGGCTTTCCCCCCAATCCTGCAGGTCCTCGAGGGACAGCCCAGCAACACGCTGACATAGCAATGATGGCCCCTTCTCGTAGAGCCTCTCGAGCATCCGCATGCTCTAATCCATGGGAGCATTTCTCATGCTCACACAAAGCAGGTGCTCAGCAGCAGTAACCTCCCAACAGGCTCAGCCTTTCATCCTAGAAAGACCCCTTCCACCGTATTTAGGAACAAAAAAAAATGAGTGAGGATGATTTCTCCCTCTAATGGGCCTATTTTCTAATTCAGGCTTGCAGGGCCAGCACTGAGAGTTGCAGGAGGGACTTCTGCCTTCCCCAGGGCGGTTGTCTTGTGAACACCTACAGCTCCTCTGGCAGAGAGCCTTCCTCCCCTTCCTCCCACGCTGGGGCTGCCCCTGCCCCTGGGATAAGCCCCTCAGTGACAGCCGCGATGGCACTTGCCCCCCCTGCCCTGCTTGGGCCCTTCATTTGGCCCCGCAGGTTCTGCTCACGGCCGTTTGCCCCAGGGCCGTGGGGAGAGACGATGCCTGTTCGGGGTACAGCGGAGCACAGACACCCATTTCGCCCCAAGTGTGTTTTCATCCCAGGGAAAGATGCCTGGGCTGTGTCTGTGAGGCCATTTGAGGTTATTTCCCAGGACCCTACAATAAATACGGAGTGCGGATGGGTGATGCGGTGACAGAGGGAGAGATACGTGGCCCTTTGCAGCAACAGAAGGAATCAGCTCCGAAGCGTTAGAAAACGCTGGGTGGAGGATGCCATCCCCAGCATCCAAGGGGGACACTGGAAGCCCTGAAATAAAACCCGACCCAGGCAACCACATCGTGTGTAAAAATTACTTTCCTCTTGTTTCAGGCTGTCTGGAGAGATTTGCCTCCACTTGCAAACATTTGAAGTGAGTAGTTTATGGGATGAATTAAAAACTGGTGGCAGTTTATGACAAACACCACCTTTTGTGGGTCTGTATTTTCCTATGGGATAATTATTTCCCTTTCTCAGCATCCTGCTCAGACCAATTTTTCTTTCCACAGAACATTGTGCTTTAATGATGCTTCATGTTTAATTCCCAAGATGCAATTTTACCTTCACGCCGCAGACAATGGCCCTCGCGATCGGCACAAAGGCTCACGCGCGGGCACCCTGGCAGGCAGAGCTGCTTGTCTAACACGGGAACAGAAGAACCACATCATTCCATGGCATTGGGAATTGTCCTCTTTCCTCCGGACAGAGCACCATGATTTTTGAGGAGGCGGTTCCAGGGTTGCTGGTGGGAGCGGGATGCTTGGCACGGTGTGGGTGTGTGTCCCAGCCTTCATCCCGCTCTCCAGAGTGGGGCTGGTGGGGTGCAAGGGCTGGGGGGTGGCGGGGGGCTGGACCCCGCCGTACAGACGGTGGTCGTGGTCGCTGTCTCCTCTTCTGTCCAGAGCAGTGCAAGCGCCAACTCTACGCCACAGAGTTCTACAAGAAACTATTGCTAAAAAAGGTCACTGATGGCAGAAAATGAGAAGCTCTATCCCAAAGAGGAGCAGCCGGTCCCAGCTGCCGGGAAGGAGCCGGATGCAGTGGGGACCTTGGCCTTGTGTCCAACCCAGGCTGCAACAGGCCATGGCATGGAAATCCCATGGGTGTCCCGCAGGAGCTGTTGCCGTGATGCTGGCAGGCAGGACCCCGTCCAGGAAGGAGCCAGGGAGGCGAACGGAGCATCTGAAGGCCACCCTGCCCTGGTGCTGGTGGTGGGAAACAGCCTGGCAGAGCCCATGCAGTCCAGCAGGGCATCCCTAAACCACATTGCTGCGGTGCTGGACGGACCCCCATCCAAGAAAGGTCCAGGGAGACGAAGAAGGTGGCTGAAGTCTATTGGGTTGGTGCGGGTGAAGCCTCACCAGATGGCATCGGTGTCGGGGTGTGGTGAGAGGAGCCCCGCTTCTGCCGGCGGTGAGGGGTCCCCAAGGCAGCACGGGGTCCTCGGGGCATGCGGGGCTAGGAGCCTGGCGCCTCGGGGGGCTGGGGCGGGGGGCTGAGCTGGCTCTCCAGCAGCGCCCGCGTCCCCTCGGCCGACACCCTCCTCATCCTCAGCCTCACCGAGCCGTAGGTGCCGCCGGTGCGGCGGGCGGCCCGGGCGCGGCGACGGGCGGCGGCGGCGGCCAGCAACAGGGCGGCGAGAAGCAGCCCCCCCAGGGCCAGCAACGCCAACCCGGCCACGGTGCAGCGGTCGAGGCGGGCGCGGAGCCGAGCCGCCCGAGCCTCCAGCCGCTCCATCTGCCGCGCCGGTACCGCCGGGTCGGGACGCGCCGCCCGCGGCACGGCCCCCGCCAGCACCACCAGCGCCGCGCCGCTCAGAGCACAGCCCAGCGCCAGCGCCAGCCCCGGGCCAGCGCCGGGACCCGCCGGGCCGCCCCCGCCCGCCGCCGCCGCCGCCGCCTCGTCCGGGCTCCGCAGCTCCGCCGCCCGCGGGGACGCCATGGAGCCGCCGCCGCCCTGCGCGGCCAGAGGTGAGCGGCGCAACCGCACCGGGATGCTACCTTCCCCCGCAGCCGACCCCCCGCACCGGGATGCTCCCCCTCCCCGCAGCCGACCCCCCGCACCGGGATGCTCCCCCTCCACGGATCAGACCCCCCGCACCGGGATGCTCCCCCTCCACGGATCAGACTCCCCGCACCGGGATGCCAAGCCCACTCCCCAGGTCCCCGAACCGGATTGCTCCTCCCCCCGGGATCCCGCTTACCCGAACCGGGCTGCCCCCGGAACCGGGTTCCCGCACCGGGCTGTCCCCCACCTCCCCGGAGCCGGGTCCCAGAACCGGGCTGGCCTCCAGACCCGGGTGGCCGCACCGGGCTGCTTCCCTTCCCTGCACCCGGCACCTGCCTCCCCGAACCGCGCTGACCCCCCCGCCCGCGGCTCTCCCCCTCCCCGAACCGGGCTCCCACCGTGCGACCTACCTCCCCGAACCGGGCTGAACCCGCCCCCCCCCCGCCCCGGGGTCCCGTGTCCCTGTGACCCCGCCGGACTGTCCCTCCCGGACCCGCTTCCCCCGCCGGGCTCTGCTCTCCCGTCCCCCCCCCGGGGCGCACCCCGCCTCCCCGTTTCCCGCACCCAGCCGCTCCCCGCCCGCTCCCCCCGGTCTCCGCACCGGGCTGGGGCCCCGGTCCCCACACCGGGTTCTGCTCCCGCTTCTCCGCTCCCTCCTCTGTCTGCCCGCCCCGCCGGTGCCCGCCCCACCGAGGTGCCCCCCGCGCCGGGATGCCTACCCGCACCGCGTCCCCGGCTCCCCGGGCCGGGGCCGGTGCCGGTGCGGCGGGCGGGGCGGGCGGTGGGTGCCCCGAGCTGCCGGCCCCGCGGGCGCACACAGCCGCTGCACGCACACGTACACACGTACACACACACACACACACACACACCGGGCTGTCCCGGGGGGCACACACACACACACACACACACGCGCGCCCGGTTGCACACCGGCACCGTCTGTGCACGCCCCGCCTGCAATAGGGACCCCCGCCCCGTGCATCCCCCGGGAGCACCGGGACCCTCTGTGGGGACCCCGGGGGGGGGCTGCGTGGGGAGGGGCGCAGGTGGAGAGGACAGAGCGACACGGTGGGTTTTGCAGAGGGGAGAGCGTGGGTCATGGCCGGGTGGCTGGGCACCCCACGACCGGCTGTCCCCATTGGGGGCTGGGGACATCCCTGCACCCCCCCAGCCCTGAAGGCAGCAGGGAGAGCTCCATCCCCGCCGGCTGCCTGCCGAGAGCCCTGCGAGGGCCAATCCTGCCCCCAGATCCCCAGGGAAACATTCCGGGCTTGACCTGGGTTTGGGTCAGACACGAGATGCTCCAGCCTGGGACAGAAGAGCCCGTGGCAGTGCTCGCTGCCTGCTGCCATTCCCCCACAGTCCCCACAGTCCCACCACGGTCCCACAGAGCTCCCCCCCTGCACCCCCGCCTCTCGCCGTGCTATTTATTCCATTTTTCACAGAGCACTTGTGTTAGTGCCCGCGCTCCGCTTCTCGCTGACCTGAAACTGGATCCAGGCCTGAGCCCCAGCAGTGACCTGCTGGCAGCAGCACGCTTTTAGCTCGTTTGTTAATGAGACGTGTGCTATTTCCGCATTTGGAGCGGTGCCTGGAGATGGGGTTGCGGACGTAAATCCTGAGCGATAGCGGGTGGGCTGCTGAAAGCTGCCGGGAAGATTTGTCCGTCACATTGACATTCCCTTCAGCACATTCACATGCCTCCAGCATCTTCACAAGCCTCACCCGTGATTGTGCTAGATGATGCGCCGATGCCGGTGCTGGCTGAGCCCACAGCCCCAGGGCTGCAGGGATGCGTGGCCGGTGCCCTGAGCCCCCCCACTACCCTGCATCCTTGTCCCCCCGCCCCAGCAAAGTCCTTCTGCAGCCGCGCTGGGCTCCACGCGACCCACAGTGCCAGGGCATTTTCCTGCGTGGGGACAGCAGATGGGCGTCTCCTACCACCCGTTTCATGACACAGGCAGGGACGTTCTTTGAAGTCTTTGTCAAATACAGCTAAAACTGAGCAGAAAGTGTCAAAACTGATCAGAAGGTGCATTTGTATTTTCGGAGGGAGGCAGGCTGAGGGCTGGGCAGGCTCAGCACCCACCCAGGCACTGGCAGCGTCCCGGCAGGGACAGCTTGGCTCGTGCCACTGCTGCTCAGCAGGTTAATGATGGGTGACATTATCCTTCCTTGGACCTCTCTCTCATTAAACTGTCCAGTTTCTACTAAAAATTAACCTCTGCATATTTTTTAGCCATTTTCTCACTTTTTAAAGAAAATTTTCCTCCAAGGTGCCCTGGGAAGGTTTTCTGTCTATTTTAATTATTCGTTTAGCTCGGCAAAACGGGTTTGCAGGTTGCCCACTGCGATGCGCTCACGTTGCGGCCGATGCTGACCGGGACCCTCGTGGGTCATGTGGCACTACTCGAAAAGGGACTGACCCACCACACCTCCGGTCCCCGAACTGCAGCAGGGCTGAAGGTCACAGGGTGGGCTGGGGTCTCCCACCACCTTTTGCCGCGTCAGGGGTGGGAATGCACGTGATGTTATTATTTTTTAAGTTTGCAGTGGAGGTTGCGCGTGCTGCGACCCACCCGCTCGCTGCTCCTGTCTCCTTTCATTGCGCTGTGTCGAAACACAGAGGCTTCCCAGCACAGCATCCCCGGGGACGCATCCAGAAGTGGGCCGAGAAAGAAGCAGAATTAAAAATAAATGTAAGTGCATCCTGACACGTTAACCACATTTAGAGAGGCTTTAGTACCAACCCACTCCGCAGGAAGGCAGAAGATGCTTGGAGACAAGTAGGTCACGGGACACAGATTGTCCCGAATCAGCAGGAAAAGATGGATCTGGAGCAGGCGGGCACATCCCTGCAAACAGACGGGCAGGCAGGAGCGGGGCTGGGAGGAAAACACACCAGCACCAGGGACCGCTGCCTGTCGCATGGCCAAATTTCCTGGGAAAAACAGAAACGCTGCTGGTCTGCTCCTGAGCAGAGCCGTGGTCCAGCCCTCTGTTTCGGAGCACCCAATCCCTGCTGGGTGATGATGCACCCAGAGATGCTCAGGGTGCGGAGGCTGGGACCCCCGCGGGGCTGGGGGGTTGGGGGGGGAAGCAGAGCTGCCTGTGCCGTGGCTCCCGCCTGCCTTCATACACGGATAGGGATGAGCCCGTGGAGGCAGCCGATGGGGTGGTTGGGTCCTTGCCATGCTCTGCCATGGGGTCAGGGTTCTGTGCCACCCGGGGGGGCTGCTCCTGCACCCCAAACCCACAGAGATGCTCGAGAGGACACCTGGAATGGATGGGGTGGAGGGAGGCATCCTGCACGCGTCGCTGCTTTCCCTGGGCTGCCCCTGCGTCCCACTGCCTTTGCTGGGTGGGAGCTGGGAGATGGCCTCAGGCCTTTGAAGGGCTGGAGGGTGTGGGGTGGGCAGCCCAAAAGCCTTCCCCAGCCTGATCCCAAGCCGGCCGAGTGTGGGGCTGGGGGCTGGCAAGGGCCACTCCGTCCCCAGGGTGCTGGCACTGAGGGAAGGGGAGGAGAGATGGAGACAGCCACAATTTATGCTGCCAGCGCAGGAGCGAAGAGAGGAGGGAGACAGCCAAGGTCAGAGACAGTGCTGCCAAAATTCACAATGAATCTGCAGGAGCACTGGAGGAGAGAGACTGAGGGCTTGGAAAGAAATGGAAAGAGAAGGGAGGGAGGGAAGGAGGGAGCCTGGGAGACAGAGCAGGGTGAGGGAGCGGGACGGGGCTGCTGGGAAAGGGGACATGCTGCTGCTTGGCCAAAATGGGGATGAGAGGGACAGCAAATGGGAGCAGCCCCAAGCCAGAAGAGGAGGGAGGAGGAACAGGAGGGAGCTGGGAGGGCTATGGACACGTCCCTGTCCCCATGGACCCCTCTAGCACACCCTGGTGCAGCACAGCCCAGTTTTGCGGTGTGCATGGTGGCTGCAGCCGCCCGGTGCCCGCTGGCAGTGCTGACCCCCATCCGGCTCCACCGCGGAGGGGAAGTTTCATTCTTGCCTCCTTAGTATTCACAGCGCCCGTGGCAGAGCAAACGCCTGCTGCCGGCACAGCTCAAGGTGACTGGGAGGTCAGGGAAAAAGCAGCCAGGCAATTTGGGAGGCAACCGCTGGTTCTGCACCGGCGGGGAAATCCAGTGGTTTGTGAGGACTGGAGGTGCCTGGAACATCGTGGCCTCCCCTCCTGGTGCGCCGGTCCCTGCAGGACACTGATGCGGCACCCCCGTGCTCCCCATGCACATGAGGATACACGCGCAGTGCCAGGTGCCTGGGGGGTTTCTGATCCTGCAAACTACCCCCGGGAGCTGCTGCCACCAGCAAGGCACACAGGGCTGGCTCTGTATCCCAGGGCTGGAAACTGGCCTTGGCACTGTGGAGGGCTGGATCTGGCACAGCTGGGCACCGGCATGGGTCATTTCCCTCTCGCAGGGTGCTGGGTGCCAGGGCAGGCTTGGTGCCCTTGCAAGGGCAGTGGACGCCTGCTTCAGGGCTCACGGGGGCGCTCCTCCAGGTCCCCATTGGGGATGCATCGCTCCAAGGGTGTTCTATAGCAACCAAGGGTGTTCTATAGCAAAACCTCCTCTCCCTCCCCAAACTGCGACATCCCAGCCCAGGGAACCAGCTCTGCCCAAAAGCAGCTGGAGGGACAGAGCGCTGCTTTCCACTAAGACCAGCTGCAGAGCCGCACTGGGAAGAGGCTCAAAACTTTCCTGGTGATAATTGAGATCTAATTATCTTTAGCTAACACCAGGCCGCAAGGGAGATGGGGGAGGGGAGGAGGGGGAACCACAGGTGCCTTGTGATATGGCAACAGCTGATGCGCTGGGCTGTGGCTCAGGAGCACCAGGAGACACACTGTGCTCTGCCTGAATATAAAGCAAAGCAGGGAAAGCATGAAACAGAGGGCTGACAAACTAATTTTTGTGTGGCTGGTGACATGTAAGTGTGCAAACACACTGCCCTTTCCTCGGTGGTGGCTGCGGGTGATGCAGGTGGGTGGCTGCACACACCTTTAGCCTTATCCCTCTGCACAGAGATCAGATCTGAAGCTCTTTTCCCGCCCCCCTCTGCAAAGTTCCTTCTCCAACACAGTTTTATCAAACGCACCTGGAGCTATGCAGGACCTGTGGAGAAAGAGATGGGGTGGTGCCTCCCAAGTGGGCTTTTAAAATGTCAAGGGGGAAAGAGGTTGGGAGGAGGAGAGTGCCAGGGAGGGGCTCTCCATTCACAGGAACCGAAAATGAGGTGAGTGGTGTTGTGCTCCTGGAGATCCGTGTGTGCTCCCTGTTACCCCCCTGGAAGGCAATGGGGGTTTAGTTATACCAGTAGGTCCCCGCCTGGGAGGCCTCTGGGAATCTGCGGTGCTGCATCCACCTCTGGAGCCCCCAGTACAAGGAAGACACGGAGCTGTTGGAGCGGGGCCAGAGGAGGCCACGGAGATGCTGGGAGGGCTGGAGCCCCTCTGCTGTGAGGACAGGCTGAGAGAGCTGGGGGGGTTCAGCCTGGAGAAGAGAAGGCTCCGGGGAGACCTTCCAGCCCCTGCCAGTCCCTAAAGGGGCTCCAGGAAAGCTGGGGAGGGACTCTGGATCAGGGAGGGGAGCCATGGGACGAGGGGTAACGGTTTTAAACTGGAAGAGGGGAGATTTAGATGAGATCTGAGGAAGAAATTCTTTTCTGTGAGGGGGGTGAGCCCCTGGCCCAGGTTGCCCAGAGAAGCTGTGGCTGCCCCTTCCCTGGAGGGGTTCAAGGCCAGGTTGGATGGGACTTGGAGCAACCTGGGCTGGTGGGAGGTGTCCCTGCCCAGGGCAGGGGGGTGGGACTGGATGGTCTTCAAGGTCCTTTCCAACTCTAACCAGTCTGTGAGTCACCTGCGCAGCTGCACGCAGGCCGGGCTCTGCGGACCAGTGCAGAAGCCAGAGGCCATGGCTGCCCCCCCGCAAAGGCAGTGGGGGGGCTTCTCCGGCGGACCCCGAGGTTCTGAGAGCAGGGAGCCCGCCCGGAGCGGGGCCGGGAGCCCCCCCGGAGCACCGGGACGGCTGCAGAGAGGGGGCCGCCGCCCGCCGCGCGCTCCCGCCGCCGCGCGCCCCCGTCCCCCCCCCCCACGTCGGGAGCGCGCAGGGAGCCGCCGCCAGACGCGCGCCGCCGCCGAGCCTGAGGGGAGCCCGGCGGTGACTGACCCTCGGGGCCCGCTAAATCCGGCCCCCCCCTGCCCCGTCCCCTCAGCGCCCGGCTGGGTCCCCCCCCATCCCTGAGGCCCCGCTAAATCCCCCTCCAATCCCCTCAGTGCCTCGCTGGGTCCCCTCATCCTCTCAGGGCCCCACTAAAGCTCCCTCTGTTCCCTCAGCGCCTGGCTAGGTCCCTCCATCCCTTCAGCATCCCGTTAAATCTCCCCCGGCACTGCCTCAGCACCCGCCTGGGTCCCCCATCCCGTCAGATCCCACTAAATTCCCCCTTGTCCCCTCAGCACCCAGCTGTGTCACCCCGTCCCCTCAGGTCCCAATAAATCCCCCCTGTCCCCTCAGGGCCTGGCTGGATCCCCCCATCCTCTCAGGCCCCACTAAATCCTCCTGCCCCATCCCTTCAGGGTCCCGCCAATTCCACACACCCCCCCTGCCCTGTCCCCTCAGGGTCTTGTTAAATCCTCTAATCCCCTGAGTGCCTGGCTGGCTCCCCTCATCCCCTCAGAATCCTGCTAAATTCCCCCTCCCCGCCATTGCCTCAGCACCCGCCTGGATCCCCCGTGTCCCCTCAGGTCCTGATAAATCCTCCCATCCTCTCAGGGCCTGGCTGGATCCCCCCATCCCCTCAGGGTCCCGCCAAATCTCCCCTGTCCCCTCAGTGTCCAGCTGGGTCCCCTCATCCCCTCAGACCCTGCTAAATCCGCCCGTCCCCTCAGCACCCAGCAGGGTCTCTCCATCCCCTCAGGTCCCGCTAAATCTCCCTTCCCGCTTTGTGCCCCAGGATCCCTCTCCTGTTGGAAGGGGAACGTCCCAAGGAGGTGGCAGCAGGGTTGGCCTGTGAGCCTTGGCCCTGGCACCATGTTCTACATGCATTTTCTCATCAACAAGCGTGGGCCGTTGGCCAAAATATGGCTTGCTGCCCACTGGGAGAAGAAGCTCACCAAAGCTCATATATTTGAGTGCAATTTAGAGACTACCGTTGAAAAGATCATCTCGCCAAAGGTACGCTATTAAATGATGAGGTGTCTTCTGGTGAGTCCTGGGGTAGAGGTGTATATCTTCTGTAGGGAATGGGACTATTGCTATTGTGGATATTGAATTAGTAGGACAAATTCGTGGCTATTTCAAAACCAGTGTGAGATAAACTCCTACTCTGATTTTATTCACTTCTCACTCGGATAAAATCTCCATCCCGTTAAATGGCAGTTATATAAATATTTCACTTGCTATTTTACTCCTGGAGATACATTTATGTGCAGCATAAGAAAATGTGACCACAATATATTCAAATGTATTTTTCCGCATGCTGATAGAGCTCCAGGGAGCATTGTGTGGGCATCGCTGGCCAAGGGATCATGGGACATGGGTTTGAGCTGCTCATGAGGCAACAGGAGCCCATTAGTGCAGAGTGGTGTGGTAGTACTGGTCTTTCTTTGGAGACTTTTTGAGTAACAACTGTGGGTATTGTTCAACATAATTTGGGAAATGCTGGTATTTGAGGAAATTGTCTCAAAAAGATTGAAAATTCAGCTGCTTAACTGAAGTCAAGGGACTAAGAAAACTGCTGTGGAATTGTACACAGACCATTTGAGGAGAATGCATTTGCTGATGTTATAATAAATAACTTTTGATAGATTGTAACCATACTTCCACTTTCAGTGGAATTCTTCCAGGTCCCCCATTATAAACCATTAAATATATAATTAAGCATACGTAGTGCTTATGAGAGACTGTATGAACAATCCCGGAGGCTGGAGTCCTCTGCGTATCGCAGAGAAGGTATGACTCAAGCAAGCGCAGATGCAGGCAGTCAAGTACCTGTGAGTCAGTCCTTGGCCTCGCCATTGCAATTGCATCCAAGGGAACAGCGAGGAACGCTTTGCACTGTCACTAATTGATGGCTCGGGAGATCCAAGGCTTTCAGCTGGTGCAAGCAGATTTTTTTATTTTCTCCATAAAAATACCTGCTTAATATTTGTTAGCCTGAATTTCATTGTCTGTCTTGCATGGGTTGTGATTAATAACGTTGTTAAAATGATCCTGATATTATTTGGAAGTGTCTTCCAAAAGGTACTAGCTAAGTACCTCCTACTTTCCCTTGCATGCTGTCCTGCCTAGCATCGCCATGACCATGTTGAATGTGCTTGGTGCAGGAAGACTTTGCATTAATAAGGGCATAGTTATGGTGTCTGCTCACTTAAATAACCAAAGTGTCAAATACTCGGATATGCACAGCTACTTTCTGTTTCAGATGTGTTACACTGTTGGCAGTCAACTGAGATGTTTTAGATAAAGAATGAGCATCAGTTCAGGACTCGTACTTTGGCATGGCAACGTTTAGGAACAGAAGCAACCAGAAGTTCCTGGCTCTGAAAATTTATTTCTGTTTCCAATCCTCTGTATCAGTACAAAGCCCTGTTGAATTTTGTAGGACTCTGTACTGGTGTATGTTACCAGCACTCTGTCACTACTGTGTAATATTTTCATTTTAATGTTTTTGCAAAAAATATTAACTCCTGCACAACTTTCTTAAATCATCAAAGTTTACAATAGCTCTGCGAACCTCTGGACACTTACTCCTGGGAGTTGTGCGAATTTACCACAGGAAAGCAAAGTACCTCTTGGCAGACTGTAGTGAAGCTTTGACAAAAATGAAGACAGCCTTTCGCCCAGGTAGGTACAGAATTCTGCATTTTTCCATCTGTGTCTTTTACATCTCTCATTTTAAAAGTTAATTTTGGATATTTCTGTTAAATATACATTATTGATCCCAAAGGAAATTGAACATGCTAGTGCCTACTGCTGATGTTTAGTCTGGCTTAATTTAATGCCATTTCAGGTCTTTAACTCCTTTAAAAGAAACAGTATCTTAAGTGGTCTTATGAGAAGAAGCTTGAATTTAGCCTCCAATGCTAGATAATTAATTTTAATTTCTGATGACACCAACAACATGTCTAACAGTGTGTTAGTGCCAGATCTGACAGCGTGTTTTGAGCTCTAGCCATGTAGCCAGCAAGAAGGGAGCAGAGATGGCTGGATCCTTTTCCGATGCCTGAATGTTTGTCGTACTTAGGCACCAAACGAGGAGGCACTGTTGTCTAAAAAAAGGGCAAAGAACAGGACACCAGGATCTATTGCCAGCCTTAACGTGCTTTGTGACCTGGTCTGTTTGCAGAATAGTGAATACCTACTCCACATTATTCTCAAGGATGTGATTGCGATTAGCTAGTTAGTATTTGTAAACATTTGGAAAGCTCCAGAAGAAACACTTAAGATAAGTGCATTGTGCTATCTGTTTTTAATAGATACTATAGTAGCTGCTGCACAGCACAAGAACAAGAGACAATGGTCACAACTGCAGCAAGGGAAATTCCAGCTAGCTATAAAGGGGGAAAAATTCACAGTGGAAATGATAAAACGCTGAAACAGGCTGTTCAGGGATGCTGTGGAATCTCCATCATCAGAAATAGTCAAAAGTGATCTGACTTAGAAATTAACCCTGTTTTGAGCAAAAGGTTGGATTAGATGACCTTCAGAAATCCCTTCGCACTTGAATTGTTCCAGGATTCTCTGTTTACCAAGTATTTGCAGTCTGACTTCATAATTATTTGATGCTAGGGAATAGCCTTATACAGACACTGGAGAGAAAGAGAAGATGCAATAATTCATTTGAAGTGGTGTGAAAGACTCTAGGCTAAATGTCAGCTGTGAGAATCTTTCAGGGACTTAAAGCAGCTGTTCATAAACCCGATGTATTTACAGTATTTCAGGTCCTGTAGCAGCATACTCTTCTGTATCTGTCTCTAAAAATATGGCTTCTACAGTACATGTAAATTAAGGATTTTAATTCCACTTTGGACTCCTGTTGACAAAGTGCCTAAGCTTTTTGCTATTTAGAATTGCAGCAGACCTTCCTGACAGGTTTATAGTCTTATTATACGTACTTGGGAGAACATTACTTTTATTTTATTGATGCTTATTTTGTTATGTTGTCTGTTTCTTTTAGGACTTCTTGACCTTCCAGAAGAGACCGTTGAGGCTGCTTATCAGTCCATTACATTACCTGAAGAATTTCATGATTTTGAAACACCACTACCTGATTTGAAGTAAATGCTTCCCTCGTTTTTTTTACGTTATTTTAGTATTTTCAGAAGTAAAATATATCCTTGCTGTTATCTGATCAAAACTCAGATGGAATTGTTTGGATTTGGTAACTGAATTCTCCTAAATTCCAAGTCAGCTTTACAAGGGTAGTCATGGGAGTTGTGGTATTGTAGAGTTCCTTGAAATCCTTTTAATTAACAGACCTTTACAATGAAATAACGTATTGAACTTAAACTTCAGGGTTTTCTAATTTTAAATTGTCTGAGTGAAGCCTGTAAACAACTTTCAGACATCAAGAGCAGATATAAAAGTTAGCATAAATCCTGTTGTAAGACCAAGGAAGCTTTGGCTAGTAACCTCGCAATGTTGTACTGCTCCATTGTGCAATTGCATTTAATTTCTGCTCCATTGCTCTTTGCGTCTGGGTATTTTATCAGCAGTAGTCAGCTTGGCTCCTGATGAAAAGCCAGCATATTTCTTTGGCTTTTCTGACACAAATCAGCATTAATGTAGAAAAACTGATAAAAAGCAGGAGGCCAAGACGTGTTTCTGGTGGCTCTGATGCCCCCAAAGGTCCAGGATAACAGACTTCCACTGAGGCTTCCTCTGTACCTCGTCATAAATACAGTTTGATGGGATCTTTAAGTGTTTAATATTTTGTAAGCACAGCTGTGGTATACTACTATTTATTCAAGCACCTCAGTGCGCTAACTCTGTAAAGCGTGAAAGCGTGCCTTTTCTACCTACCCGAAGAGTCCTTGTGGTTTGATTTGCAGATGATGGTGTTACACTAATTAGATGCCTTCTATGTGACAAGTGTCCGGTAGATAACAGGGCTCACACAAGCCCAAGTTTACTGGCAGAAGAGAGTGGAGAAACGAGAAATATGGAGAGGAGTATGGGTGCTTCCTTTGTCCTTATAAATATGCCTGCTGTTTCTAGAGGGGGTTGCTTTCTGAGCATACATCTGGATCATTTGTTCATGGAGTTGCAGGTGTGTGTGTGGGTATCTCAAAGCTGAGTTAATTAAATGTTTTCCCTTCCTCGTGGACCTCTCCCCAGCTATGTTCTGTTATGGCTATTGCAGATTCAGTCTTCACTGTACAGTGTATATTGGGGATTGCCTAGGAGCTTTGGGTAGCAAAGAAGGCAGCTGCCTACTTACTTAGAGGTATCCGTTTTAATAAACACATAGCACCTGTTTTCCATAGGCTTATTTTTAGCTTTTAGAGGAAATCCAAAGCAGTGAATTTTATCAATAAAACTTTAAATGGCTTGAATGCAAATAGCTTTGGGAAACAGTTGTTCTCTCTCCACAGAAGTGAGGATCAGCCCGGGTACTTCCAAAGCTGTACAAAGCAGAAGCTATCTTTTGGGGGTTTACAACAAAATGTCAGGATTGAAGACTCTTTAGAAACAAGTTTTCACATTCCAGCTAAATGGGTTTCAGTTCACACTATATTTTGTATAACTTTTTTTTTTTTATCAGTGCCATTGATGTTGCTGAACACTTTACCTTGAATCAGAGCAGAGCTGAAGACATCACACTTAGAGAGGATTATGAAAGCAATATACTTCTCTGTGATAGAAACTTTGGTGAGAGAAGTTGAGAAATTAGAAATATTACATAAAGAAAGGTGTGGTTTATGCAACATTTTGTACAGTCTGAGTCCATTCCACATGTGAAAAAGCTGTCATTAAAAGTGCATTTGTTTCATATTTGTGCTGTCATAGTGTCTTATGCTTAAATTTTTGTGTAAATACTCTGCCTAAGTAATCTCATATTGGAGACTGAGAATCAAACCCAACATTTTATGCTTTTTACTGAATTAGCTAAAACTGTTTACTCTGTTTGAGGTATGGGCTGTCTTACAATCTTTTAAAAAATATTTGAAAAATCAGGAAATGGATAAATGCGTGTTTCAAAAATTCATGCAGAGGAAACATCAGAAATTCTGTGTTTATTCAGATGAAGAACAAGATGCAGTAAGAAAACAGAGCTTCTCTGACGGCAGCATCTTAACGAGCAGTAACAGTTTTGTGGCTGATCACAACTCCGCGAGCGTGAATGGAGACAACTTTGCCCTGCATAAAGATACGTGCTCTTTTGAGAATGACTGTTTTGGAGATGAGGAGGAAGCTGTAGATATGATTGGTAGGGTTTGCCACAGATAAACAGAATTAGTTTCTTTCCAAATATTTTTATTTTTACAGTAAAAAAGCATGAAATGGATTGCTTTCCAACATAAATTCTATCTTTTTTTTTGTTTTCATACTTCCTTTTTTTTCCTTCTTGTCACTAAAATCTACAATCGCTTAGACATTGCCAAATAGAATTGCATTAAAGAACATATTTCAGTTTTTTAGAATTAAAGGCATTCATTTTATACTTTGTTTACCAATTTAATTTATATTTTCAAAGGTGAAATAATGCAACACTTTTACCTTTATTGTTGTAATAACAAAGGCAGCAAAATAGCTTCTACATGATTTAGAGTATTTATGTAACCCTTTATGAATTATACCTTTTAAACAGTACCAATATCATACTTTTCAAAGAAAAGGTGGAAATCTCAAAATTAAGACTGATGTTCTTTTTATACTGCTGAAGACAGCCGTATCATTTACGCCATCTGTGGAAGCTGAGCTTTTTTGTTTGCACAGAATTAACCTTTATATAAGTAACGTCAGGCTGTATCGAGCTACTTCATGACTACTAAGGGTTAGAATGATTAAAACTATGCACTTTATATTTAAGAAATCCTGTTGAGGGATGAGCAAAATGGCCCAGATGTTCTTGATATGGAGGAAGAACGTCCTTTGTCACAAGATCTGCCAGAGAACAGCACAGCCAGTGAGTTTGCAGCGTCTGCTCCATCTCACACAAACTCTCTGTGCCTGCCTAAAGTTACTCACATTCAACTTTCTATAATATCCCGTGCCTTTTTCCTTTGTTCATGTCTTTTGCTTTTTTTTCTAATATGCTTCATCCACCATTTTAGGTATAATTTCATTTGACCTAGGGATTCCAGATTTGTAACTTGACGTTGCTTTGAAACGCTTTTATATGACATCCCGTTGGATATGCTGTTGATCCACCCTGCTGCTTAGACAGTATATCAATTTTGTAAGGGAAAGGAAGCCGAAAAAGGGTATGCTGTAACTTTGAACTTTACCTATGAGTATTTCTGGCTTCATATTTCGTCAACAAATGACACCTTAGTAGTTCATAAAGGTGTTGTTAGCCTTTTTTGATTTGATATAGATGAAATTAATTTTTAAATTTGGAAATTTTTTTATATCTTAAACCCTTATACCCCCAGCACACTGTTACTTTAAAACTGAGAATTATGGAACAGCTTTAAAGGGAAACAATGGCACTTGCCCCTCCTTGTGCTAGTGCTGGTACTGCCTGTTCCTTTTACATTGACAGAAATATCCACACTGCCATGCAGTTGCCTGGAACTGGAGACAGATAGGTATTGAAAAGAAATGCTTTTTCCCCTAAACACTTTTCATCAGGTGGGTTTTCCTCCACATCAGTTCTTCAGTCTGTTCCGCCACCCGGTCATATGGATTCCGATGTCAGCAAAGGGAAGTGCGCAGTGCAGAATGTGAGCAGCAGCAGTGCCAGTTATTACTGGTTTAAGAGAATGTGAGATTGTAGACAAAAGCGTAGTTTTGTAATTCTGATCTTTTTTTGTCTGATATCGTTCCGTGTCATGAGATTGAGACATTATTCCATCTTGTAAACTTTTTTTTCTTTGGGTTATTTGCTGGGTTTTTTTATAGTTGAGTCCAAAGGCACAGACAGCACTGTTAAGAAAGTAAGTCATCTAATGAATGAAACAACACTGGTGTCAAAAGAAGAAGAAGGATTTGTGCTTGAGCCAGTTGATGATACAGGTCAGAACTTGACCAGTCTCTTGCTGTTTGTGTTAACTAAGTTTGTTTTTCTTCTTGTTAGTGAAAATATTTGCAAAACAGAATATTCCCACTTTAGATTTCATCTGCTCCTGCTGTCAGAGTTCTATTTTATGGTAACTATTATACAAAAGCGGTATCAGGTCGTTCATCTGATCTGCCCAAATCTCTGCTTACAGTTTTTTCCACGTACCAAATCAAGTTTTGTTGCTCTGCAGTTCTGTGAGCACTGCAAGCCCGGCCTGTTCATGAGTGTTACTGAAATTTCAGCTGAAGAACTTTTATTGCTAGTGACACGTCAATGATTTTTATGTGTAAAATAACAATCTTAAAACTTTCAGGCCTTTGTGAAAGTTTGTTTTTTGAACTTTTAACTTTAATAAGATCCAAAAAGAAAAATGTTACATTTCTTCTATGAGTAAATCTAAATGTCATCTATCATGTTGATGGCTGTTAGCAAATAGATAAGTTCATGTTGACGCTAATACAGAACACTGGAATTTTCCAGCCTGACAAAATAATATTCAGGAAGTTATGGCTATATAACCAAACTATGTGTCTCTTCTGCATTTACTGTGTACATCTTAATTAAATTGCTAAAGGATTAAACTGACAAATACAGATATTAATTATGAGGTAATGCAACCTGTTGAGTACATCAGCAATTCTTGGAACAATTAACTTCCTGATGGATTATTCCTGATTAGCTTATTCAGCCTTGTTGGTGTATCATGGGTCCTCATTAAGTCTTCATTTTCCTGGTTCTTTAGTATAATAGTCATACGTCTTCCGTACTTAAACACATGTGAATTTCCTGTACAAGAATACAAAGAGTATACTTTATGAAAACTTTTGGAGAAGTGGCCCGTGTGCTTGTACTTTGATTTTCAACTCTGTGCAGTGTTTCAGGAGGTCAGCAGCCTGTCCGTTTGATTCACAGTGCTTTTTTTGTGTGTTTAAGTGTTCTGTGAATTGAGCTTATTAGACTGACTTTTTTTTTTATTAATGCTTGCTCTAAATAGCTGTCACCCAGAGGAAAAAAAATAAAAGAAAGAGGAAGTTGCTTGTGGATGTAAACAAGGAACTTGACTGCAACGCTATGTATAACCAACTTAACAACTGCACAGACACCCTTGCTACGTTAGACCTCGCACCCCCAACGAAAAAAACAATGATGTGGAAGAAATCGGGAGGTGTGGATAAACTCCTGTCCAGCGCTACACTGCCTGTGTTTCATGCCGAGCTGCAAATGGTAAAGATCAATTCCTTGTAGGTTTTTATGTATAGATTATAGGACTGTTGCACATCTAGAATCTGACTGAGAGAGATTTTGCAGACTTGGTTTTATGTGAACTCCTGTAGCAGCATTGTTTTGCAGTACAGTTCAGGTGGATACCTGATGATTATTTGCGTACTCACTACTAATTGCTTCATCAGAAAGACCATCTCTAGAGCTCACAGCTTTGATCTCCAGCACTCCAACAAGTAAAAAATGACAAAGAAACTTGAGAGCTGATGTTTCAGTTCACATACTGTTGCCTGACTGATGGTACACTAATACACAACTTTTTAGATTTCTGATGATTTCTTTTCTACTTTCTACTTTGCCTTTTTTTTTCTTTTCTGTTTTGTTTCTGTTCTGTAAGCGATATGAGACCACATCTTTCTTCTGTATTTACTTCAAAGGTACATGAGGCTTAAACATTGGGGTTTTTTTATTATTATTATATGGTTAATGGTTTTGGAAACAAGGTATGCTAATGGCATTTGTACTTTCTCAATTGGATATTAAGCTTCCAGCTGGAAAGCAGTCAGGGAGTTGCCTTACAGAGGACCAAGAGGTTTTTGATCACTCTCTCACTTCGGCTAGAAGGGTGGGCCAGACCACCCTTTCCTGTGGCTGTGGACCTTGCTGTTCTTTTTGCATAAGAAAGATGTACTTGTTTCATGGAAATATGATCTAGCAAAGCCTCTTGTGTCCCCATGTAGTATCTGACAGATCATTCAAAGAAGCTGTAATTTTATAGCTGGTGATAAGGAACAGATCAACATGTCTACAAGGTGATATGGAAAGATACGGTGTAAACTCTGTGCAGCAGCCTTATGTTAATTGCACTGTATTTCTTCTGTCGTGTAGCTTTGAGAGATCTGGGACACAGGGTCTGCAGGCAAACAGCTCTGCAGGTTCGTTACAGCAGCACAGCTTCACCACTTAGAGTCGACGTGCAGAATTACAACTTGCTCTTTATGAGGATGAAAAATACCCACACACTGGTACATGGGGAGAGAAATCCACACAGAGATAACTGCAGATGGGTTTTTTTCTTTCATCCCTCCTTACTGGCTGGCTTCAAGGAAAAATGATCCAAGCTGTTCCTAAGACGTTTCTTCACGGAGTTCAATGCCAAAATTGCAGCTGCAGAAGGAAATTACTTTTTTTAAAAATTGCAGGTTTTCAAAATGACCTAATTCAAATCTCTAAAATCTAGGTTGCAGTAATTAATATACAGCTCATATTCATACCTTTGTAATTGATGTTTGCAAGTAATCTGACGTGATATTCTGAAAGCAAACAAATAAAAATAATTATTTTCAGTTGTTTGCAAAATGCTTCAAGAGTCACGGATTTAAGATGAGAAGAAATGGAATGCAGACGAAGTCTGAAATGGAAGGAACAATAAAAAAGCAAGATACCACAGGTAATATTTTAATTCTGTTGTGGCAGAATTAGCTGTTAGAAAATATTTTACATTATGTTTGAGATACACGTGTATAGTGTTTTTGTGCAGTATTCTACAAATCAAAGGCCAAGAAAGTTAAATGTTAAGGAAATTTACTGTTAATTATTAAAAAAAATATATTTTTTTGTTTTTATAAGTACTTTGCTGTCCTTTTGTTCCTTAGATCAGAAATGAAATGCAAGTCTTTTTCTTCCTTGTGGCATAAGGAGGTATTTTTAGTTTCACCTTTGGTTTCTCTAATTGGCTACCAAACTGCAGATTTTTTTTTATTTTTAAAAAAGCTTTCCATGTATTCTGAGTTTAATCAAACCACTCTCTGAATTTCCTAATTCATATAAATAACTTCTCTTTGCATCTTGAAGATTGTGTTGTGGTTAATATCAAACCAGAAGAAATGTTACGTTATAGATCTCCTGAGGAGGTGATGTATCCGCTTTCACTCCTTTGCTCTGCTAGAAATATAATCTGTACATCTGCTTCAGAAGTTAATCAACAAAACCACCTCCTGCAAGTCCATAAAGGTCAACTTTTAGATGCTTCCAGGAAAAACTCGCTTGAAACATTCTTCCACGGTCCTATTAGGAATGATATTTATTCTGTATTTACTCATTCTGGCTCTTACTCTCAAAGAGTGCTAGACTAGAGTGTGATTTTTCTTTTTCATTTTTTTCTTTTTTTTTTTAAGAACAGAGATTCACAGTAACTTCCTCTTAAACCTTGTTTTTTTATTAATACAGAGATGCTGACAGTAGAAGAGCCAAGTTACCTGCAGGAGTCAGCTCATTCAGAGACTGAGAGAAAAATTAGAAATGATTCGTTTATGTTGACATCACAGAATAACAGAAATGAAACTGATGATAACTGTGGTGAAACTATAGTGAGCAGTTTCCAGAAATTATAGAAACCTAATCGTATTTGTTGGTTTCATTTTATGCAAGGGTTCCATTTGAAACATGTTGAGAAATTACCTAATAGAAAAGGATGCTAGAGACAGGCGATACAGCATTAAGTAGCTTGTGTCGTGAAAGTTTATTTATAAACACATTGGTAGACTCTCACAATGAATGAATGATTAATTAAAATATCTACTAATCAGTATAGATTACAGTCTAATCACTAAGCATAAAGGAAACCTTAACATGAAATATAGCCTCTTTGTACTGAAGAGACAAATATAATAACCTTTATAAAGGATAAAACTTACCTTTTGTGTCTCATATCAAGGAAATAATAACAAATTATTTGTTTCTGCCATTCTTTATTTAGGCTAACATGAAAGGGCATTCTTTAGAGAATATGAGGCTTATTAAAGTTGAAAAATAATGACAAAATTAGACCTAATGGCAGCAGGAAAAGTAGGGTCTGTGTCTGAACTGAGCCCAGGGTGCCATCATTTGGCTATTCATCCCGCTGTGGGATAAATACCACAGCAAGGTCCTTTCCTGTGTGAGAAAAAACACAGTGGAAATAGCAACTATGAAAAAAATTTTGGAAAACATTTATTATAATAAATTATTTCAGCAGAGTTATGTAATTGAGAATTACATAGTATGCATAATTTTAATGCCTATTGATCGTCCTTTCTGTTCTAACAGCAGGATGGCACGGCTTTCTCGGAGAGCTCCTCGCTGGTGAACAATTCACTGGGCCAAGAAGCTGAAACACAGCAAGCTGAGTTAGCAAATGTATGTCTACTCAAAGCTGACAGCTCTGACTTATTTCAGAACTGTGTTCTTTCTCAGAAATATTAAAGAAAAAAAGTGATGGCAGCATGAACTTACAGTGAATTTTGGTGTACTAACATCATCCTTAGTACATGTTTTCCCAGTCAAAACCTTTATAGCTTGATCATCATGGATACGTGTATTCCAACATTCAAAGGTTACAGTCTGTGAGGGGAAAAAGCTCCTTATTTAGGGATCGTGCGTCCTGTAAGAAGGAAAAAGTTTCTGAACTTACTGGCTACGAGGATACTCAGACACTCTGAAACAAGGGCAGCCTTCTCCTGTTGACTGCAGAGGTTGAGCCCAAAATCTAAAACCAAATTTTTGAACATGCTTTTTGGCCCCTGACCAGTACAACCGCTGTCAGAATCCTAGTCATGCAGAACAGTATGTTCTTGTGAAGATGCCTCCCCAAGGCTCACCGGGACCACTTCCATAGTACCCTAACATGCTGTTACACCTGATCCGTCTCTTTGTGGCAAAAAGAAGGTAGCTAGCATTCTTTTCTCTGCTTCACAAAGCCTAGTATGAACACAGAGGTGTCAGAAGTCCCAGGTATCCTGAGTATGGCCATCAAAATGCCCAGCTACAGTTGGATTTTCAATTGGGTTGGAACTCCTGTCCTTTTTATCATCATGGGGTATGACTTTTTACACATGCTGTCTAACCTTCTGTTCTGTTTCCTCTCAAGGAGCTAATGAGGAATGGCAACGACAGTGAAGAAATAAGATGGAGCAAAAGAACTCTTCAGTTATTAAAAACTTTACAGGTACCAGTGCTGGATTTTGTAATTAGATGCCAAAACCAGGTGTTGATTTCAGTTGAACCACGTCAGAAAATCTCCTCCTTACACTGATGATCGTATTGCTGCCTCTCATATGCAGTGTTCAACTGCGTTTTATTGGGTATTTATGTAGGAAATCAGGATTCTCAGTGCCTGACATGGTGTCCTCTCCCACAGCTGCTAGAATTGCTACAATTTTCTTAACGTTTGCTCCCACAGCAGTGTTTGCTGTAACGCTAAGGCCTTGCTCTCTTCCTTCTATGAGTATGCTCTGGCGTATCTCTACAAAACCTGATTCCTAGCTGCTTACAGGTTGCCAGATCTCAGCTGAGCACTGCAGGGTGCCATCATTTAGCTATTCATCTGCTTGAGCTGTTTCTGAGATGAAGGCGAGGGAAATGAGCAAGGGTGATGTTAACAAGAAAGCTGGAAACCCCTTCTTTAAGAGGTTTTTAATGCTCCAGTGTTTTCAGGGTGCTTGAAATTTAGCAGGGAGCTAAATTTCCTGATTTAGCCTTTGCATTGGGAAGGCTTATTCTGCTTTTCTTGCAGAAATCCTTGTAAAACTGATGAAGCTGTAACATCCAATATCGTATGTCGTATCGACAGGACTGTAACAGGAGCCAGCACGGGCTGCCCTGATGCTGAATGTCCAAACTCTTGGCCTAACAGCTCGGTGCTGTTCTTCCTTTTTGCTTGGACGAGGGTTTTGGTGCTCCAGCATTGGTCTGGTTGGGGGGAGTGGAAAAAACATGGTAAAAAGTTAATTTTCTTTAGGTCACCTCTCTAATCCAAAGGGCCACATGGCTGAACGGAGAATGGAGGCGATGGAGAAATCTGAGCGTGGGCAAGAGGGCGTGGGGAGAGGGTTTTGTCTGCAAAACACACCAAACTTTGTTCCAAGCCAGGCTGTTCCTTAGGGATGGAGTCTGACTTCACAGTCGTCGTCTTGTTGTTTTTAAAAATTATTTTATGTGAACGTATTTCAAAGGTTCTGCACAACACCCATAAATAAATACTTAGATATAAGTGTAGCCATTAAGAAACAAGGAATAATAACACTAAGTTCGCTGTGAGTGAAATTGAGTATGATATAGCTGGGGCTCTGCATCCAAAGAACAGGGTACACAATGATTTTTACTGTTTTGAATCACGAAAACCATTACAGATGCGCTTCACCACATGCCTCAGTACAATTTCATTGAATTCGCTGGAACTGCGGGCCTATGTAGATTTTTAGTAACATATGTGGGTGCTTGCAATGTTGTGGCAATAAAATGTCAAGAGCCACTTATATAAATGCAAATGCCAAGACGGGAACCTATTCAAGGCGTTCAAGCAGAAAATATTCACTCTGTGCAGCACTCTCCAGTTCAGACTTGATGGCATCTGGTTTTACTGGCGGTGAAGCTGACCTGAATGATTCTTTTTTTTTTTTTTTTCCCCCTTACACAGCACCTGAAGCGATCAGGCGTGCGTGCTTTCAGTTTTCGGGAGCTCTGTCGGAAAAACAACCGGAAAGAAGCTGCGGCCAAGTTTTACATCTTTCTTGCTCTAAAGAAACAGTGGGTTATTGAGCTCAGTCAGAGCACGCCCTTCGCTGACATTACAGCCACCCTCGGCCCAATGTTCAACGCTCACTGCAATCATGTCCTATTCGGATAAGCTGATAAAAATCAATCTTACTCTAAATTTTCCAGAAAATTCCTGGAAAATGGTTGAAAATCTTGTCAAACCGTGGTAAGTGTGCAGAGCTCTCTCCTGTTTCGTTTTCTCACCTGCCAAGTAGCTGCCTCGTGCAGGTGTGCTGCCTCGGTATTGGTTACCAAGGTCTTTGCTGGGATGTTTATTTTTAATATGTATGTTTATACGATGAGCAGTTCCTTATTCTGTTAATAAATTAATACCACTAAAATACATATTTTACATAAGAGATTTACATTGTGAGGGATTTAATGAAAATCCTTAAAAACCTTTCTCGGAGACCAGCTTTGGATGTAAAATTCTTTTTAATGGGACTTGTATATGTCTATTATCTAACACCATCAGTAAGAGAAGTCTGTTCAGCTCTCTTTATAAAAAACTTTAGTCTATTTGAAATTACTCCTTTCAAAAAATGTTCAGTATTTGGTATTTTAAGGTCTAGCAAGTTACTGTTTCCAGCATCACTTTCGTGCGTTCAGGCAGAGAGAAGTTACACTACCTCTAGAAGAGTCACCTAAGCTCCAGGAAGAAATCCTTTTTCCTAGAAATCCTGCAGTTTTAGATTTCATGGAGTACGTTTACTTAAAGACTAACACTTTTATTTATGTGGAGACCTATTTAAAAATGGATGTTAAACTGAAACATTGCTGCTTCTTTGCATTTTGACCTAGTTTAGGATATGTTTTAACACTTTTACTGTCATTTTGTAAAGGCGGTGTTTTTCAGTCGCATCAAACCTGCGACGCAGGGGATGGCTCTGTGTGTTCAGCGCTCCAGAGTGTTACAGTGCTGTGGGGGTGCTGACGTCTCTTAATACGAAATCAATAAAAATCAGAAGAAGATGTTTCCTTCGCTCGTCAGTGTTTGTTCTGAAGGATCAAAACTGGCAGCCGCCTAAGCTGTCCCTTGGGTTCGCCTTCTCAGAGTCAGTGTTTTGGGTGATTTTCTTAAAAATTGAAAGGGTGGATGATATTGTCATCCTGGCTTTCTGGGTCCTGCTAACACGTGCTGTTCTGTCACACGCTGATTTATTTGTGTGTGCGCGGAGTTTAGGGAAGGTGAGGAATCGATGGCGAGAGCTCTGTTAGAGGAGTAAAAAGGCTTTAAAACGGCTGACAGCCCTGCGCTGGGCGGGAAGGGGTGGGCTGGGGGTTGTTCCAGTTGGTTTTCTTTTTCCCATGTAGGAATATTTGATAAAATAAGCAATAAGAAACCTTTGCTGCTGTTCTCCGAGGGGTTCCATTTCTGGGTATAACAGAGGGAAAAGTGATCCTGTTTGGTAAAAGCCTTTTTGTTCTCTGCAAAAGAAACATTATTTTCTTTTTCCGATGCGAACAGGAGCAGCGCTGTCCAGGCATAGCCCAGGCCGAGACTGCAATCGACAGCGGCTCGTTGCTGTTAGAGGCCGAGCAGTTTTGTTCAGGAGTCAAGTGCCGACCCGGGGTGAGGAAAGGGTTTGATTCTCCAAATCTCACGCTCAGTGTCCTGGGAGTGAGCCCATGGCAGGAGGAGTGAGAACCTCTCCCCCATTCCCTGCAGCAGACCCAATCCCCACCAGCACTGTACGTCTCCCGATGAGCCACCTGCTCTGTGGACCAGGGCTTCCAAGGAAACTGAGCAGGCTCAGGAGAGAAGGAGAAACCATTTTTCTCCCCGAAAAGCAATCCGAAATGACTCTGCATCCTGCACCAGAGCTCCTGCCTGCACCACATCTGCCACTGCCACATGGTAGGAGCAGCTCCAGTGGCAGCAGACGCGATAACTCATTAATTTGCCTTTCAAGGAGAGACGCTGTGCATTGGATTCACCAGGAAAGAGGGAAACAAAAGGAAGCTGGAGGCGAGCAGGCGGCAGGCAGGAATAAATGAGAGGCGGGATAGATATACACTGAAAACAGTCTGTGTGTCGGAATAAATGAGGCACAAATCTTGCAGGAAATAGTCCTGGAGGAAAGAGTCGTGCGGATTTACAGAACAGGTTTGTCAGAACTCCGAAATGACGGGGGAGTTGCAAAGGGAGCCAGCGAGGGCCGGGGAAGGGCTCTGCGTTGGTGAGCACCATGTCCCGGTGCGTGGCGTCAGATGGGGTTTTAATCCCAACCAGCTGTTGGACTGGGATCCAGATCCAAACTGGGAGCAGGGTCTGGGCCGATATTGCCGTGGGGTGAAGGGTTTCCCTCCATAACTCCGAATGTGGATGCACACACGTAGGATGTTAGGTGTACGTATGTAATGCAGGTATATCTGTATGTGCATCTCGCCATTCTCCCAGTCTCTGCAGCCGGCCTCGGCCGTGGTTGCCAGAGCAGAGCTGGAGCCGAAGCCCCTCTGCTTGCCACGTGGGCCACAACCAGCCGCTCGGTGGCTCCCAGTAAGGGCCGAGCAGCCTTGCCCTAGACGTTTGTTCATTAAATAACGTGGAAAGATTAAGCTCCATCGCTACAGTAGGAAACGTGTCGGGAGAACCATAACTATCCAGACCACGGTTGAGAGATGAGCCGTGCTGTGCCGGCGATGACTGGCATCCACCAAAATCCATCCATTGCCCACCAAAGGAGCAGGGCAGGTGCTGATGGAAGTGCGTCATTAATTAGGTGTACAGACGTCCTTGGAATTGGACTAGTTAGATGAAAATTACGATGCTGGGGCGGGGGGAGCTCCAAGGGCCGGGCGGCTGCAGCACGGGGGTGCTCCCGCTCCCCCCCTCATCCTCCTCCTCCTCCTCCGCCGGGGTTACCCGGGGAGAGGAGCCGAGCGCGACCCGCCGGCCCCGGGGCGCCGGGAGCACCCTGCCCGCGGGGGCTCCGCCGCCGGGGAAGGACCTCAAAAACCGGCTTTTCATTTTTTTTTTTTTTTTTTTTTTTGTTATTTTGTGAGGCGCTGCGCCCCGGCGGAGAGGAGTTGCCATAGAAACGGGGGAAAACCCGGCGGGGGGTGTGAGGTGGGGGGGGGACCGGCGCCGCCGTCGCTTTAAGAGCGCAGGGGAGGGAGGCAAATTACGCAGCTGCGAAGCTCATCCCTCCCTCCCTCCCTCCCTCCATCCCCGTCCCTGCCTCCATCCCTCCCTCCCTCCATCCCTCCATCCCGCGCTCCCCGGCCGCCCCGCCGCACCCATGGAAGCCGGCGCAGGTGATGGAGGGCGCGGGGGGGGTGGGGGGGGTGTTGCGGGTTGGGGGGGGGCGGGTGGTCCCTCACCGCGCCCCGCGCAGCGGCCGCTCACCGCCCGCTCTCTCCCTTCCCCGCCAGGTCGCTGATTCCGGCCCCCCCTCCCCCGGCCCTCCCCCCGCCCCGGACATCGGCGGGGCCCCGCGCAGGTGAGCGGGGCGCGGTGCGGGGCGGGGGGCGGCGGGGCCCGGCGGCCGCCGTGACTCATCCCTTTCTGGCTGCAGACTCGGGGTGGGGGGGGGCCCGCAACACGGGGCTGGCAGCGCCGCTCCGCACTGGGGGGCGATGGCGGGGGGGGGGGGGGGGGTTGTCCGCCGGCAAGAGGGTGCTTGGGGCAGGTCACGCGTCGGGCCCGCAGCACACCCGCAATGCACGCACCGGACCCGCATCGCACCCGCCGGCCCCGCAGCGCAGGCGCTGGACCTGCATTGCATGCACCAGACCCCCACGGCATGCGCCGGGCCCATGTCACGCTCACCAGACCCACACCTTGTCTGTCAGACCCACATTACACACACCTGGACCCACAGCAGACCTGCTTCACAAGCACCGGACCCATATTGCATGCACTGCACCCACAGGGCATGCATCGGACGTGCATCATGCTCACCAGACCTGCAGTGCACTCGCTGCATGCACCAGACCCTCCCTGCACGCACCAGACCCACATCACATGCACCAGACCCTCCCTGCACGCACCAGTCCCACCTCGCATGCACCAGACCCACATCCTCCCTCCATGCACCAGACCCACGTCTGCTCGTACAGCATCCAAAGGCACCATGGGGGACTGCAGGAGCTGCTGTGCAATTGAGATTTTTATTATTTAATGGCTTAACGCTCCATCTCCGAAGGGATACGGCAAATACATGAGCTGACTGATGAGCCGGGTGCTCCTTTTCTCTCCTCCCCGCAAGGTCAGTGCCGCCTGGTTGTCACACAGGAACCCGCCGCTGCGCGTTTGCGGTGCTTATAAAATTACCGGCGTCCCCACCCTCCCTGGGCGATGGGCGCGTGGTGCCCTGACTTTGTGCAAGAAGGTGCCAATCCTGGTTTCCAGGGCTGCAGAGGTCCCTGGCCAGGGGAGCTGGGGGGGGTCCGGAGGGGGGTAATGTCTGTGCTAGTGCCTCGGCAGCGTTGCAGCAGGCTGAGACGGGAGACGGGGCGTGTTGTTAAAGTAGGCCATTCCAGAGGTGCGGGGACCCGGGGCTAATCCTCCGTGACCCCCGTCTTTCCTGGCCCCGGTTCAAGGCGGATGGTGGTTCAGGGGAGACCTGCTTCCACCGCACTGACGCTGCGCGGGGGTGCGGAGGGGAGGAGTAGCTGTTCGTACTGGAAGCTGGATTTCTCTCCCATCTTTTTGCCTGCATATTCCGCAGGAGTGGGCTCTCCCTTCTGCTTAGCCGTCCTCAGCTGGGCTCCCCAGCAGAACCCTGGCGCAGGATGGGCTGTGGGGTGTAACCTCATGTGGATTCCCAACCTGCCAACCTTCCCAGCCCTGGGCAAGACCGTAGGCCCTGCATCCATCCTGGGTATCCTACATCCATCCCGGGTATCCTGCATCTCTTCCAGATACCCTGCATTCATCCCAGGTAACCTACTCCTATTCTCATGGCAATGGCTGCTACTACAGCATTTGGCACAGAGCTCTCTACCTCCAGAGGCCCCAGTAAGAGACCAGCCTGGTCCCTCTGGTCAGGCACCTGATTTTTAGCTAACGAGGGCCAGGAATTGCCACCTCCCCGTTGGGCGCTGCGGCCAGGTCAGCTGGAAAAGTGATGAGCCGCATAACCCCATCTTTTCAAAAGCTCTCTGTTTTCCTGTAATCTCTGGGTGTCGACTCAGCGTTTTATAACAAATAAGAGAATAAAAGGAGATGCTCCTGTGCTTCGTTACGCCATACGACAACTCTTAGCAAAATTGATTTTTTTTTTCTGGTGGTTTTGCATAAACATCCTGTGCCTTTTGTCGCTGCTTTTGCCCCGAGCCCTCTGCTCTGGCCTGACCTGGAGCATCTCCTTCTGTGTGGGACCCAGGTGAAGCTCTGCCTGCTTTGGGATGAGCCCGTTTCTGCTGGAGAAGAGTCTCCCAGCCCCTGGAGATATCGCGGCTCCCTTGGAAACTCCCAAACAGGAGCAAAGTAGCCCCTCTCTCCCAAAAAATCCCCCGTGGCAGAAGGAGGAGCACAGACATGATCACCGCTGTGCACCAGGCAGCCCGTGTTTGCCTCCGGCAGCTGGGATGGTGCCCGCAATGCTGATCCTCTCCTTGGCCGGACTTTGCCAGCCTTGGCCCCGGCTGCCAGATCCTGCTCCTTCCCACCACCCCTCAATGCATCCCAGTCCCTCTTCAAGCACCAAACCGATCCTGGCGCCGCCGCTGTTGTGGGGACGCAGCGCTCTGTCCCAAACCAGGTTGCTGGTTGTTTGCCACCTTCGGCGCTTTGCTTATTTTTGAGTGCAAAGGAAAAGCAGAGCCCGTGTCGGAAAGGCAGGGAGGTCTCCTCCTCGTGAGCCCTTTTTCTTCCCCGAAAAAAACAAAGCTGTGATTTCCCTCCCCCTGTTGCTCTCTGCTTTTAATCTTCGTTAGTACTGGAAGGCTGAAGATACAGGGAGGGACCCGCAGGGAAGGCGCCCGCCGGCGTGTGCCGGGCATGGCTTTTTCTCCCAAGGTTTCTGCAGAATCGCTAAAGCTGCTCTGAGACGCTTGGGCTTGGTGCCACCGTCGCAAAACGCTCTTAAGGCAGGATGGCGTCAAGGGAAACGAGGGAATCCGGCAAGCGGGCAGGGCGACAGGAGCCCTGACAAAAGGAGCGGTGAGGGAGAAATCCGTGGAAACGCAGCGGCGGCTGGGCCCCGGGCGGCTGCGTGCCGAGGGCTGGGGCTGCCAGACGGGCCCGCCTGCTCTTGCACCTCCTCGGAGCGTTCCCCGCGGGGACGGGAGGAGCTGGTGGGGCAGCTCGGGCCAGCGCAGCAGCTGGTTGCTACCGAACCCTGCAGAAGTCGGGCGAAGTGAGACGCCTCAGCAGCAAAGAGCACACGGTGGCAAAACCTCCGGAGGAACAGGCTGAGGCTTCACCGAGCTGATGGCGAGGGTCTTTCCGGGTGTCCCGTGGCCCCGTTTCCCATGTAGGAAGCTCCTAGGAGGAGCGATGGTTGCCCAGCCCTGTCTGTCTGTCGCTGGCACGGCCGGGGGATCCAGCGTGGGGTGGGGAAGCAGCTGCATTCAAGCCACAGAGGCATCTCCGCGGGGCAGCAATCCCAAAGTGATGGCTGAGCCACAATTCTTGGGAATGTCCTTCTCTAGGGCGCCAGGTTGAGTTTCCAGGTGCTCTGCTGGCTCTCTGTCACTGCTCTGCCACCCATCTGGCTTTGCGTTGCCATCGTGGGGTGATCTGGGGGGCAGCGGTGCTCCGGATCCCCTCTGCGGCTGGCGGGCGCTTGGGGACCCACCAGGGGATGCAGCTCGGGAGCATCGTGGGGTGTCAGCCACCCCAGGATGGTGGTGGCATGTGGGACTCTCAGCTGCAGGGGACGTGCCAAGGTGCTTGCAGGGACCTGGCTGAGCGACCTGTCGTGGTGGGGATGGGGCACGTGCCGTGCCTGGGGGTGCCGGTGCTGGACACCGGTGCCAGCGTGGGGGGCAGCCTGAGTCCTGCCCGGGGCTGGGTGCTGCCGAGTGCAGCACCCACAGAAAGCGCTCAGCGGTTACGGCAAAACCTGCCGGCGAGGGGGTTCTCCCATTCCCGGCAGCGAGAGGCTCCTGTGCCCAGCCGTGCTCCATCCCACCCTGCGTGGGGTGTCAGCTTTTCGTGCTGGAACTCCGGCTGTTTCCTTATCAAGGATCACTGCCGTTATTTCGCATGAATTCCCCAGGCTAATTCTGTTGCAGAGGGTAAGCACTATTGCGTGCTGTTGCTTTTGAAAGAGCGCCTTTCTGTTCCGCTATGGGCCGGCAGATTCCTGGGAAGTTTTGCTGTCAGTGGCTCCAGGAGAGAGCGTTAGACCTTGCAATGGGCAGCGTTCGTCCTGCCCTTCCCCCGAACCGCATTTTGGGGGTGATTCGCAAGATGCTGGAACAAATATGGGTGGTTTGCAGCATGACGCGACGTAAGTTGGACCACCAGACCCTGGACCCCGCCATCTCCGGGGAGCAGGAGCATCTGCAGAGGTGCTGCACTGAGCAGGGTCCTGCTGGTCCCCCAACCTCAGCACGGGGACAAGCTGGCACTCCCCGAATCGCCCTAACCTTGCCCCGGTGTATGATTACAAGCCTGGCCTGCGCTGTGGAGCCGGGGCTGTGTGCGCGGAGACGCACTCTTTGGCTGCGGGGATCAGCATTTGCGGTTGGTGTCACTGGGCTCAGCGCCGGTGTCCGATGCCGGGTCAGAGCTGCTCGGGGTCTCTCCGGAGCCTGTGCCGCAGACACGTCCCCACTCCTGGGGCACGAGCTGTTTTCCTCAGCTCTGTAAGGATCAACCCACAAACTAAGGGGTGCCGCCGCATTCATTCTGTGTCCTGCAAGCCGTTCCCCATGTTCCTCATTCTGCGAAGATGAAAATAAGGTGGAATAAATCCATTCCCCATACTGGCTTTCAGTTGGGTGTCTCAGACCTGGCTTTCTCTCATCCAGCTGACGTGGGGTTTGCAGACCCGGCGTGGCTGGCACTGGCACGCTGCCCTCCAGGCTCCCGGGGTTCCTCTCCCGCTGCCGAGGCTCCCGATGTTCATTTTTGGGGGTTTTGCCCCCGTGCTGAGCGGGAGCTGCCTTCCGATGCTTCTGACATGGAGCAACGAACCTGCCTGTCCTCCACCCCGGCCTTGGGCTGCTTTCCACCCCCATGTTTTTATGGGATTTCTTCTTTTCCGCTTGCCCTGGCAGCTTTGCTCTGAGTCCTGCCCCGAGCCCCATCTTTTAGATGGTTTTTAGATTTTAGTGACCTGCTCTTGGTTACTTCCTTGTGTTTCCCGGCCCTTGCGGCTGCCGTCGTCTTCCTCGCTGGGGAGCGTGCGGTGTGCTCGGGGACGTGGTTATTCATCTTGGAACGCTTGCCATTTCCTCTCCCGTGTGTTTTTCCTAATGCCTAATCGATGAGGGGCCACGGCAGCGAGCCGGAGCTGGCAGAAGTGCCAGGCATTGCAGGGAGGGGGGGGCCGGGCTGGCGCGGCTCCCTCGGGCGGGCAGGGGCATCCCCTCGGGGGGAGCAGACCCCTCTGCGCATCACTGCTAAAGCAGGGGGCTTCACTGCCTCCCCCTGCCTTGCATTTCGAATGTGATAAGATAATCTTGGATTTCCTCTCGCTTTCCTGGCGAGGCTCCCTTGGCGCTAGAGCTGCTCGTCCTGCTCCCTGCCGTGGTGGTAACTCTCAGTGCAATTAAGTCTTTCCCTCCGCCTTTAGAGGCGAAGTAGCCATGGACCATGTGCAAAGGTGTGTTTTCAGCTCTGGTGCTAACTCTGCCCAGCCCGTGGGCACGGTGAGGCTCTTGGGGAGCCTGAAACGTCCCATTGATTCCGTGGGAATAAAGACGGTGCCAATTTATTACCAGCGATTAAATTCAAGCTGGCTTGTCCAAGCCGCCCTGGGGCAGGCTGGCGAGGCAGAGCTGGTACCCAGCCGGGAGGGGATGCGCAGCCCCTCGTGTTCATGAGACGGGGACCCGGGCAGGGAGCAGGATGGTGCTTCCCCCCGCTCCGCGGGGTTTCGGTGCCTGCTGGCAGACCTTGGCCGGGCTCCCTGCGGCAGCACCACGGGGCTGCTCTTGAGTTTCTCACCCCCCTAAAGCTGCCGGCGCCGCGAGAGGCGTCGAGCCTTGGCGTGGGCGCCAGGCGAGTCTGCAGCAGTGGAAGGAGGAGGAGGAGGAGGAGGAACTGAGCTCGCCAGGCATGAGGGCCGAATCCCAGCTTCCCCACAGAGCCCTTCCTGACTGCGGATGCTGGGGCAGGCACCCAGGGTGCAGCATGGGGTGCTCAGAGGAGCGCCCGACGCAGTACCAGCCTGTGTGCAGGGCGCAGGCATGCCATCTGCGGTGCTGGCACTCGCCTGGTGGCTTCATTAAACCCCCAGCGCTGGCGGGGAGAGCAGAGGGACCCCCCCAGCAGAGCAGCTTTGCGTGCGGGTAAATCGGCTGTGAATGGGGAAGAGCGGGGATGCTGGGCTGCGTTGGGCCAGGGCACGGGGCTTGGGGCTGCGAGAGGGCGAGGAGTTAATCCCTGTGGCCGCAAATCTCCCTGAAGCCCTGCCGGAGGGCTGCTCGGGGAGGTGAAAAGCAAGGGATGGGCTGTCCTCGCTGCCCACCCCTGGGGGGTCTCATGGCTGGAGCCTGGGCTGTGCCGCAGCCCCGCATGGCGCTGCCGGAGGATGCTCCCACTGGTGCTGGGGCCGCGCTCGGCTCTGGCGCTGGATGCTGATTCACGCTGCTGCTGCATTAGCAAAGCCCGCAGCCGCCCGGCCACGCACGCTGTCAAGCCAGGAGCAGTTATCCGCCAGTTATCCAGCGCTGCCTCCCCCTGCCCAGGTCCTCCCCAGTGTGTCCATCCCCAGCAGGACCCCTGAATCCTGGTCACCATGTCCCAGGGGTGCTGGCACCCTCCTGGCATGGGTCACCGTGCCTGCTGGGGCTTGGGGGCTCACCGCAGCTGCATGTCGCCGGCTTCTCCGCTCTGCGGTGCCCTGGGTTGGGGATCAGGGAGCGGCACATCCTGGGCGGAGGACAGACTTGGGCTGGCCATTGTGGGCTTTCAGCATTAGGCAGGAGGTAGCCTGGAAAAAACAGCCATAGGGTGGCAAATGGAAAAGGCTGCATTGGGATGGGCTGGTCACGCTCTCTCCTCCTCTCCTGCCTCCCCCTCTGTTCTCGCTCCTCGCTCCCCTGGATTGGGGCCGAGCAGCACTTAGCGTTTCCAATCGCCCATCGATTATCAGCTGGCCAGACCCATCACTCGCGTTGCTCTGGGCTGGAGCTGCCAAAATCTGGGACAAATACAAGCATTGTGAATGGGATTGGGGATGGGGGGAGCGGGGCGGAGCCCACACGGTGTCCCCGGCCCAGCTGTCCTTGGCCCCGGGAGCGCAGTGGGGCATCACAGCGGGGCCATGGGATGCTCGCCGGGATGGATGTGCTGAGTGGATGCTTTCCATAGCAGTTCACATCCCTGCGCCTGCCCGAGCTGCTGCCTCCTCGAGCAGCTCCTGTTGGTTGCTACAAGCCTCTGGATCTGGCCTATTTATTTACAGGAAAACAGGCACTGCGTTTCCCAAGGGATTAGCTGCTGCTGCTTCTGCATCATGCAGGGATCTGTGCTTCCTTACCCGATTTCACTGGTGAACGGGTGATTCTGACTTAATTAAGGACAAGCAGGCGCCCAGCCTGCTGTGGGGACAGCCGCCTGCCCGGGTGGAAATGCAGGAGGTCCAGGGCTGGGTGTCAGAGCCCTCGTCCCATCTCTGCCCCGAGTAATGCCACCACTGCAGGCACCCTGTGTCCCTGTGGCAGACATCCCTTCCCCAGCAGGGATGGGGACCTGGGGTAACGCAGGGGAAACCTTGTCCCATGCCCGGAGACTGGTGGGAAAGGGGCTTTAGACCATGGGCAGGTACCTGCTGTGCTTCTGGTTTGCCTTATAAATGAAGAAAGCCCTTGCCCTGTGCCTGCAGCATGCCCTGCCGGGGCAAGACCCCGGGCGTTCATCCGCAACATCCCGGCATTCCTGGGCCATGGGGTCAGGCAGGGAGCACAGCCCACATCTGTCCCTGTACAGGTGGCCCTGGGGGTTAAACTGCTGCCCTGCTGCAGGGGCTCATCCCTGTGCCGGCGCTTTGCGTGGGTCCCATCTCACCGGGGCCGTTTCCTTGCCTTCACCTCCTCTCTCTGTTGCGTTTAACCCGCAGTTCCCGCGCGCCCAGGACCCGTGGCACCGCGGCAATGTCTCTGCCGGGGAGCAGACGCTCGTCCACCGGATCGCGAAGGTGAATATGCTTTGGCCTCTGGCCCCTGACACCGGGCACCGGCGCCTGCCCAGCACTTCTCCCGGCTGGCAGCAGGCAGGGAACGCTCCCCACCTACACCACGAGCTGCCACTTTGCAGCACCAACCCCCCAGCCCGGCTTTGGGGGGGGTTGCATGTCGCTGCCCACCGCACAGCACTTCCCCGTCCGTGCATGCAGCCCCCTGAGCGCTGCACAACCCTCCGTCCCTCTCTGTCCGTCTCTGCCACAGCCGGCACCAACCCCTCTGTCCGTCCGGGCAAAGGCAGGCGGTGGTGGAGGGCCCCGGCAGCGGTGCAAGGGCCCCTGGGTTGGGGCGGTGAAGCTGGGAGGTGCGTTAGCCCTTGAAAAACCTCTCCCTGAGCTGCTCTGGTAAAGATCAAGAGGGGAAAAAAAGCATTTATTCCCCTCCACATGTCTCCATGACCTGGGCTGCTGTTATTTAGGGACTGGCTGCCACCAGCAGCACGGGCAGAGAGAAAAGGCAGATCTGCCCACGTGTAGGTGCCAACCCGGCGGCAGCAGCGGGGTGACTCGAGCTCTGCTGGGGCCATGCTCCCCGGGGGCTCCCAAGGGGCTCCTGGTCCTCGGGGTGCAGGGATGCCGTGCCGGCGTCCGGGGGATGCCACGCTGGGGAAGGGGAGCGGGTGGGCAGCCCCCCCCTGCCCCAGCCCTGCCTTTGCGCCTGTCGCCGTGTCCGTGCCATTTTGATCCCTGCTGTTTGTTTTGTCCTTTTGTCTTGTGTGTTCTTCGGTGTGGTGGTTGGCAGTCGCGGGGTTTATGGACGGAGTGGCTTTGCCTCCTTCTTTAAGTCTTCAGCGCCCTCAGCCACTCGGCCTGAGACACAGCCTCTTCTCCCTGCCTCCAGGCGCCCCTCGCCCCCCGGGAGGGACACCTACGGCACCTCCTCGCTGAGCAGCAGCAGCAATTCTGGCTCCTGCAAGGGCAGCGACAGCAGCCCCACCCCAAGGTAACCCATCACCCGTGGCCCCAGGGCGGCTGCTGGGTGCCCCCGGGCAGGGGGGAGCAGCACCCGTGCTGCCGGTGCCGGTGCCCGGCAGGGACAGGAGCAGAGGGGCCGGTGGAGCGAGGCTGTGCGCTTGGCGGCTGGGGAAGCCGGAGCCGGCGGAGACGCTGCTGTGTCTCCCAAAGACCCCCCCACCATCCGCCGCCAAACCTCTCCGCCGCTGTTGTCGTGTCTTCTCCCTCCCCGTCCCCCCGCCTGCCAGCCTGGCACCCTGTCCCCTTCCCTCCCTCCTGCCGTGGCTGTGGCTTGCGCGCTGCACGTCTCCCTCCCTCCGCTCCTGCACCCCAAAGGGCACCCCGCGTCCTGCGGGACCAAGGGCACAGTGGACGAGAGCTTCATTTCCATCCCCTCGTTGCTGCCCAGCGGAGGTCCGGTGGCAGCGGGTGGCAGCCTGGCTTCTCAGCGGGGAGCTCCCGGGCATTGAGCTGTGGGTCAGGCATCGGCCCCAGCCCTGCGCCGGCGTTTTGGGCCGTCCCTGGGCTGAGCTCATCCCGCCTGTCCCCAACCGCCTTCCAGCTCCCAGAGGTGGCATCAAATCTGGAAGGATATGACGGCCCGAGGGTGACGTGGGACCAGAGCCCGTGCAGGGAGCCCACCACAGCAGGGAGCGGGTGGCCATCCCGCTGCCGCGGGGTGTTGCAAGGCCACGGTCCCACCTGGCTGCTCCTAACGTGATGCTTAATGTCTCTGGCCGAAGGCTGCTGGGCTGCCTGCCACCACGCAGAGGGGTTTGGGGCTGCCCTGCCATGCACAGAGGGTTACCCACTACCCTGCTGCGATGCGCAGGGGGTTTGGGACACCCTGCTGCAATGCAGGAGCGTCTCGTGCTGCGCGCAGCTCTCCGGGTGCTTCCCAGCCCTGACATGCAGCCCCGTCCCTGGCCAGCCCCTGCTCTCCCTGCTGCCCTGGGCTTTGAGCCGGAGACATCCCCTCATCTGCCACGGTGGTGCCACGCCACTGTCCCATCCCGGAGCAGATGCCGGACGTCCCAGCTTGGTCTCCATGGGCAAGATAGCCGCCAGCTCCAGACATTCTCCATCCTGAACCTTCCCATTACCCATCTTCCAGCTCCATCTCTGACGGGGCTGATCCCACCCCGGGTTCTCCATCTGCATCTCTCATTCCCCGTAAAGCTCTCTCTAGGCATGCAGAGACCTCGGTGCCTGCCTGCTCCCACCTCCGCTCCTGCACCCGCTGCTCCAGCGAAGCCTGCAGCTCTGCGGAGGGCTCAGCGGCCACAGGCAGCACCAGTGGGTCTGGGAGCTGCACCCACCCTCCTGCCAGCAGCACAGCACCCTGAGACACCCACCCTGCCCCTCCTGCCCACGGGGCTCCTTTGGGGTGCACTATGAGGCTGCGCCCCAAGAGGAGGCATCTCCCCTGGGGCCCCTCTGCTGAGCCCGTGCCGGCACCAGCACTGGCAGGTGGGTGACGTCTGTGTCCCCGCAGGCGCTCGGCCAAGTACAACCTCTGCAGCGACAACCATGGGATAAAGCCGCCGACGCCGGAGCAATACCTGACCCCCCTGCAGCAGAAGGAGGTCTGCATCAGGCACCTGAAAGCTCGCCTGAAGGACACGCAGGAGCGGCTGCAGGATAGGTGAGCACGGGGGCCGCGGGCACAGACCCCCCCCTGGCATGGGAGCCACCGGGAAGGGTCCCGGCACCAGGAACTGCCACCCGCAGCAGCAACTCCCGTATGGGACTTCTGGGGGCTCTCGGTTCCCGGCACTGCATCTTGTCCTCGGGCTCGTGCCCAGACACCCGGTTCCCAGCTTTGCAGCGGCGTTGCAGGCACGTGGGCATCTAGCATTGCTGCCCATCCAGCCGCGGATTTGGGGGCTGCGGAGCCCGTGCGTCCCACCTGCGGTGGCTGTGCTCTTCCCTGTGCCCTCGGTTAAGTCCCTGCCACGCTTTTTCTGAATTTCAGCGTCAGAGAGTGGCTAATCCCCATCTGCTCCTCTCGGGCTTAGGCACATCCTCGCCGGCGTGCCAGCTGCCACGCACCCGCCCGGGGCACCTGCCCGTCCCCACGCAGCCCTGGGGAGCCCTGGGCTCTGTGTCCCCTCCGGGAGAGGGCTGAGCATCCCTCCAGAGGGTCCCTGAGCATCACTCCCGAGGGTCCCCGAACCCCTGGATCCATCCCTGAGTCCCAGCCATGAATGGTACTGGGTGATCTGGCTCCAACTCAGTGCCGGGCACGTGAGGACAGGGCTGTCCCCGCAGCCCCCTCAGCGCCATGGCAGTGCCCTCCCCGTCTCTCACAGGGATGCTGAGATCGAGGACCTGAAGACGCAGCTGTCGCGGATGCAGGAGGACTGGATCGAGGAGGAGTGCCACCGCGTGGAAGCCCAGCTGGCACTGAAGGAGGCCCGCAAGGAGATCAAGCAGCTGAAGCAGGTCATCGACACGGTGAAGAACAACCTGCTGGAGAAGGACAAGGGGCTCCAGAAGTATTTCGTGGACATCAACATCCAGAACAAGAAGCTGGAGACGCTGCTGCACAGCATGGAGGTGGCACAGAACGGGGCGCTGAAGGAGGAGGGGGCCGGCGAGTCGGCGGGGGGGTCCCCAGCCCGATCCCTCACCCGCAGCTCCACTTACACCAAGCTGAGCGACCAGGGGGCCGGGGACCGCAACGTGGGGGGCTCGCAGACCATCTCGCTGGACGAGGGGGCTGACAGCGGCTTCGCGGGGGCGGAGGAGGCTCCCGGCCACACGGACCCGCTGGAGGTGGGGGGCGAACCTGTCACCCGCCTGCCCCCCAGCTCCACCTACGAGAAGCTGCTGGGGCTGCGGGGCAGCGTGGAGGCCGGGGTGCAGGCCAGCTGCATGCAGGAGCGGGCCATCCAGACGGACTTCATGCCCTGCCAGCCCGACCTGGACACCATCCTGGAGAAGGTGATGAAGTCCCAGGCTTGCAGCTTAGGCAGCCCCACCTCCGCCTGGGTCTCCGAAATGGAAGACGTGATGCCCGGCCCCGAGCCCTCTAACCCCACCGGGGCCACGGACCTGCTGGCGGCCGAGCCCGACGCCGCAACGGCCGGTGCCGGTGCTGAGGGGGGTGCCCCCTGCAACCCGGCGGTGCGACAGCCCCCCAGTGCCAGCCCCTCGGTGACCATCGCCTGCGTGGCGGAGGAGGAGACGACGGAGGCGACCGGCTGCGAGGCTGCCACCTCCAAGAGCTACTGGAGCCGCCACTTCATCGTGGATCTGCTGGCGGTGGTGGTGCCGGCGGTGCCCACGGTGGCCTGGCTGTGCCGCTCGCAGCGCCGGCAGGGCCAGCCCATCTACAACATCAGCTCGCTGCTGCGGGGCTGCTGCACCGTGGCCCTCCACTCCATCCGCAGGATGGGCTGTCGCCCCGTCGCCAGCCCCGGGGGCAGCACCCAGCCCTGAAACCACCCCCCCACCCCCCCACCCCCCCCCAACACCCGACACCCCCCCTCCTCGCCCCCACGGACCCGACCGCTGATTGTAAAGCCCCGGCGTGTCCCCACTCTCCTGGGGTCCTTCGTCAGCTCCGGCTCGTTATGCAGCCCCAGGGGGTGGGAAGGAGCCAGGGGGGTCTGTGGGTGTGTGGGGACATGCTGCCTCCCCTCCCAGCCCCAGCTCCTTTGTCCTGGAGGAGGGACAGGATCGTTGCTGGAAGAGAAGGTGCGGGACGTGGCACCGGGCATCACACTGCGACCCCCCCGCCCGATGGACTCCACCTGCCCGTGGTGCCTGTGGTTGCGGGGGGCGGTGGGGGGGCTGCTGCACCCCACCGTGTGGGCTCTCCCTTCATTGCACTTGCTTTTTGGTTGTCCATGCCCTGCTCCAGGGCCAGCCCTCCCACGGGTGGGCGATGGCGGGGAGAGTCAAGGGGCCACAGCGGGGACCCCCCCCGGGTGCGTGTCTTGGTCCAGGTGCAGGTTGCACCACGACAGCAACGTCTGGCTGCGGGTGGGAGGACCGGGGGGAACCTGCCTGGACACAGGGACCAGCTCTGGACCAGTTCGGGAGGCGGTGGGAGCCCACAGGGCACCTTCATCCCGGCCTCCTGAGCCGCTTTGGTGTCTGTCCTCCTCCCGCCGGTGGGACGATGCCCTGGCCAGGTCCCGCTCACCCCCTCTTCGAGCCGCCCATCGCTTGGGAGATGCCCCCCCCACAACTGGGACAGAACCGAGCGGTGGCTCCTGCACAGCCAAGCGGCCCCGGGGGAAGCCTCGGTCCCTCCCTCCCTTTGCTTTGCACTATATTCACTTTTTTTTTCGGTACAGACTGAAGCCCTGTTGTTGGGGGGGGGGGCCAAGGCAGCGGCGAGCCCAGGGGAGAAGCCCCCAACCCTGGTTCTGCCTACGACGGAGTGGGATCGGGGGGGGCGTTTGTGGTTTTTGGCAGCGGCAATGCTGGTGATGCCGGTGATCCCATCCTGTACTGGAGCTTGAGGATGCCTTTGCTGGGAGGCAGCGCGGGGGGGCGGGCAGGGCTGTGCAGGCGGAGCTGAGCGCCATCGCCTGCCCCGGCCCAGCCAAATCCCCATTTTGCTGGTGGCCTCCGGAAAAAAAAAATTTAAAAAAAAAAAAAAAATGCCTTTTTTAAATGAAAAGCAAAGACAGCAACGATTGCTCGGCGGGGGCTGGCGAGGCGCGAGACTTGGGGCTCCCCGGGCGCGCAGTGCTCCCGCCCCCCCATGAATGTCTGTGGCTTCTTCGTGACTTGAACTAACGGTGTTTCCCCCCTCCACCACCCCACTCCACCACCCATGGGTGCTGCCGCCGGTGGGGCGCCCCTGGGAGCTGGTGATGCTCCACGCGCCGGCATCCACCAGTCCCCATGTGGGTGCATCCCACATCCTCCGTGCTTCCCCGCAGCCCCCCTCCGGCGGCTGTGCCCGCGCTGGGGGGGGTGGCAGAGGCAGCGGCAGCCGCTGGCGCAGCACTGGGTGCCGGGTGAAGGATTTGGGGAGAAACGGTGGCAAGGCAGCCGGGGCGGTGGATGTAAGCGGAGCTAGGATATACGCCTCTTGTGCAATGTATTTGTGGATCTGTGTACACGTCTGTTAGACTATCCAAAGCTTTGCCAAGAAATAAATGTAACGATTATATTTGAAAGACAAATCTATATAATATATTTTTTAAATACAGAACTGAAAAAGCTGTAACCCCCCTTTTCTTGTTTCCCCTGTCCTGTACTCGCTGTCTGTGGTGGATGTAATAAACGTCGCTGGGTCTGTCTCTGCTTTGGCTGGAGCCAGCCTTTGGCGTCTGCCCCGAGGGGGGGCTGGCCTGAGCCAGGGGGGACACAGGGGGACACGGGGACCCCGGGATGGGCCCGTGCCCCATCCCTGCTGAGAGGGAGGAGAGGGCCTGGGGGACATCACGGGCTGGCGGTCCCCCTGCGCCTCCCTGCAGCCACCAGCCTCTGTAGGGATGAAGGATTTTGTGCTAAAACAGCTTCTTTGGGGGACACCGCGGGGGAACCTTCAGCGGCCCCCTCCAAGCTTCCAGGAGCATGCGCAGGCTTGGCCACGGGGGCTGCCCATGCCAGCGTCGGTCCCCTGGGACGGCAGCGATCACATCAGAGGTCAGGGATGGAGTGGTCCATGGACGACTTCACCACCCCCGGGGAGAGCCTGGGGACAGGGACAGGGGCTCAGTGTTGGGGAGCCCGGGGGGTTCCTCAGGGAGCCCCGTGGGGTCCCGGTGGGGTGGGGATGGCACCGCAGCCCCGTGGTCTCACCGTTTGACCATGTGCTCGTAGATCACGGTGGGGATGATGGTCAGTGTCACCACATTCCCGGCCCCCGCCAGCACCTCCATGAGCTGCTTATCCTGCGGGAGAGAGGGTGTGGGTCCCGTGGGGTGCCAACATCCCAGCATCCCATGGCAGCTCCATACGGCTGCCCTGGCTGGATCCTAGGCACTGCTGGGCACGTTCTGCACCGCCGGCTGTGCACAGCCCCTACCTTCATGCCGATGACATTCTGGCCGTTCACCTCGCAGATGTAGTGGTGGGTGAGGAGGCCATTGCGGGCGGCAGAGCTGTCCTTGGCCAGCGACACGATCTTCCCCTTCTTGACCACGATGCCGACGTGGCCGGTGCTGTCCTTGTGCACGGTGACGGTGCGCTGGAAAGGCCTGTGGGGAGAAGGCGGGTCAGCCATGGCACCACCAGAGGCATCGCCCGCCCGCCCGCCCACTCACCTGTCCCGCACCACCATGATGATTTTCTCCGGGGACGCCTTCTTCAGCGCCCGCTGCGCCTTGTCGCTGCTCCAGCCCGTGCAGTTCTTGCCGTTGATCTGCAGGATCTGGTCACCGAAGCGCAGCCCCACCAGCGCCGCCGGCGAGTTGGCCTTCACCAGCTGCACGAAGATGCCCTGGGGACACGGGGAGAGCGATGGCACGGGGACTGGGCAGCCGTGCCACGCCGCAGTGTGCCACGCTGCGCCCTGCTGTGCTGTGCCATGGCATGCTGTGCCACTTAATGCCACCCATTGCCATGCCGTGACGCACCGTGACATCACCCTGTGTTGTACTGTCATGCTTGCGCCGTGCTGTGTCCTGCCTCGCCATGTAACGTCATGCCATTCACCCCCGTGCCGCGCCATGGTGCCCCGCGCCATGCTGTGCCATGCTGTGGTGCACCATGCCATGCCGTGCCATGCCATGCCATGCCACACCGTGCCGTGCCATGGTGCACCACCCCATGCTGCGGTGCACAATAGCATGGCATGACGTGCCATACCACGCCGCACTGTACCGTGCCATGGTGCACCGCCCTGTGCTGTGCCATGCCATAGAATCATGGAATCATAGAATCCTCATGGTTGGAAAGGACCTTGGAGATCATCGAGTCCAACCATACACACACCAAAAAAAAAAAAAAACACCAACAAAACCCCACACCCCTACAATCTCTGCCACTAGAGCATGCCCTGAAGTGCCAAATCTAGACGTTTCTTAAATACTTCAAGGATGGTGACTCAACCCCCTCCCTGGGCAGGCTGTTCAGTGCCTGACCACTCTTTCAGTGAAGTAATTCTCCCTAATATCTAATCTAAACCTCCCCTGCCGCAACTTCAGACCATTTCCTCTGGTCCTGTCATTATTCACCTGGGAGAAGAGCCCAACACCCACCTCTCTCCAACCTCCTTTCAGGTAGCTGTAGAGGGCAATGAGGTCTCCCCTCAGCCTCCTCTTCTCCAAGCTAAACATGCCCAGCTCCCTCAGCCTCTCCTCATATGCCCTGGTCTCCAGACCCCTCACCAGCCTGGTAGCTCTCCTCTGGACACGCTCCAGCACCTCAATGTCCCTCTTGTACAGAGGGGCCCAGAACTGAACACAGCACTCGAGGTGAGACCTCACCAGTGCCGAGTACAGAGGCACCATCACTTCCCTGCTCCTGCTGGCCACGCTATTCCTGACACAAGCCAGAATGCTGTTGGCCTTCTTGGCCACCCGGGCACACTGCTGGCTCATGTTAAGCTGGCCGTCCACCATGCCGTCCTGTGCCATGCCATGCTGCACCACGCCATGGTGTGGTGCACCATAGCATGGCAGGGGGGAGCATGGCATGACGTGCCATGCCATGGTGCACCACGCCGTGCTGTGCCATGCCACGCCGTGCACGGCCCCACGCCAGCCCGGCCCCCTCACCTGGTCGACATTTTTCAGCTGCAGCCCCGTCTTGCCCCGCTCGTCCTTGCAGAGGTGGATCTCCCGCACGCCCGGCTTGATCTCTGCCCGGCGCAGCCCCGCGTTGTTCCCGCTCAAGGGGGCGACCAGCTGGCCCGGGGGGGGCCCAGCGGGGGTCAGTGCCTGCAATGGAGCTGGGGGTCAGCAGGGTCAGTGGGGGCGTAGGACCCCGCACAGATCAGCCCTGTGGGGGATGCTGCAGATGCTGCATCCCTTCCTCGAGCAGGATGGGGCCCCAGAGGGACCCCCGCCTCTCAGCGATGCTGTGGCACGGGGTGGGGGAGCCCCGCGCAGGGCAGGCGAGAGCCACCAGCCCAGACACCTACAGTGCTGCCTTCCGGGAGCAGGTTCTTCTGGATCTCTTCGCTGGAGAGAGCGAGCCCCATGTAGTTCTCCAGCTCGGCCAGGTTGGGATACAGCATGGGCGGCGCTGCAGGACACACCAAGACTGGCCTCAGCTCACGGGGTCCCACCCCACAGCCATCACCTCCCCCCCCACAGGACCATGGGCCAGCGACCGGCACAAGGGACATGGCAGGGGATGGGCCAGGGGAAAGAAATCCCCAAATCCCATCCCCTACTCATGCACCGAGCTGTGGGGGGTCTCAGATGATCCCCCTCCGTGGTAAGCATCGCTCCCCTAACCCCAGACAGCCCCTCCGCAGACAGAACCGATCGCAACCTGCATTGCCGGTGTCTGACGTAAGCTTTGGCTTCTCTGTGACCACCGTCGTGGCAGGGGTCCTCACCCCGGCAGCTGCCTGCGCCTGCCAAGAGATGGGGTTTGCTCGAGGCTGTGCCCTCCAGCCCCGGGGACACTCCGAGGGTGGGACACCACAGGGACCCATTGGGGTCTGCTCATCTCCCATAACGCTGCTCTGGCGCTGACACTGACCTGCAAGATCTGGTGGCCCTTCATGTCCTCCAGGGAAGGGTAGAGCGTTGCCATCGCTGCTGCCGTGACTGTGCCTGGGGACAGGGACGGGGCGGTTCAGGGACAGGGTGCCTCTCCCAGAGCATCCCTCCCGGCCCACGTGCCTGGCTCCGTGTGACGGAGATGGGCTGTCACCTGGGGCCTCTGGCATGACTCAGGGCCGTGTCACCAGGGCTGCCACCACCTCCACCATTTCCCAACAGCTGGGACACAGGCGGCCATGTGCCGGGCACAAGCACTCCGGGCACCGCTCAGCTGGCAGCAGGTCCCACTCCCCATGTCCATCTGCCCAGTGGGGCCATTCCAACATCACTCAGACACAGGAGCAGGATGTCCCATGGAAACAGCCCTTCCAAGTGCTCCTCGCAGTCCCCTCTGCCCCCTGTCAGCTCCCACTGCCCCTCAATGTGCCCTGCCCACGGCGAAGTTGTGCCACCCAACTCTGCCCCACAACATTGCGCGCCCCAAAACGCATCGTCCAAAGCTCAGGGCGAAGGGGCCAAACCCAGACCCAGCTCCGAGCCCCGCGGGAACCAGGCAGGATCCCCCACACAGCCCGGGGACCGCAGCAGCATCCCCAGGCGGGCGAGACCCCCAGAGCCCAACCCTGGCACCCCTGGACTCACCTGCCAACAGCTCCCGGCTCCCTGTGCCACCCTCTGCCCGGCACCGGGCTTTTATAGCCGTGCCCGACCCAGGGAGGGGCCAGGCAGCCCCAGCTGACGCCACCCCCGCCAGGTAGGGCACAGGTGAGGAAGAGGAAGAGGAAGCTAAAGCTGCATGGGGCCTTGGCACTGCAGGGATGGGGACAGGGATTGGGATTTTTTTTGTGGGTTTGGGCATCCCCCACAGCCACCGTGGTGCCCCCCCTTCCCATCACGACTCCTGTTGGCACCAGCACCCGGCTTGGCCCCACGGCAGCTCGGTGCCCCAGAGCGGGGGGGTGAAGTGGGGTGCCCCACCGTCAGCAGCCCTGCGTGGGCGGCTGACACCTCGTTGCCCGGGCGCGTGGGGCTGACGCGGCTGTGACCGGGATGCCGTGTCCCGCACCCTTCCAGCCGTCACCGGTGGCCCCGGGGCACGCGCCAGGCATGACGGCCCCGTGGGAGTCCCGCGCCGCAGGTGGAGGAGCTGAGCGATTGTGGAGCTCACTGAGTCAGGGCACAGGGCTGTCGTGGGACATCGCCACGTCACCCTGGGAGCCAGCCTTCCAGCACCCACCTATGACATCCCGCTGCCCGCACCGGGGATGCCACGGGCCGATGTGTTCCCAGGCAGCAGGGTCCAGCGGGCACCCAGTGAGATGGTGGCACCAGCCCAGGACCTCGCAGGCACGGGGCCAGCCCTGCCATGGAGCAGCAGCCAGGCACGTCCCAGCTCCCCGCGCCTCCGCTCCTGTGTGCCGGGCCAGGAGGAAGCGTTTTATTTACTGGTGTTATTTTTAGCCTGACGGTGCCCGTCTGCCTCAGCCGGCCCGGGATGAGACCAGCCCGGCTGCTGATAAACACGGCCGGGAGCAAGGAGACATCCTACAGCAGCCAGAGAAGGATGGTTCCCAGGGAGTCCGTGCCTGCTCCAAGCCTCTTATCCCCACCAAACCGGAGCTGGAAGGACCTGCACCCCATCTGCACGTGTGGGTGCTGCGGGAGCCACGGGGGGTGGGGGGGCTGTGTGGCCAGGGCAGGAGGAGAAGCCGCCGGCCCAGAGGCCACCAGGCTCTCCCCAGTGCCCCGCCAGCCCTGGCTGATCTCCAGCCAGAAACCACAGGACTGCCTGGCACCGGTTAATAATTAAAACAAAAAGCTTTGCAAGAGGAAAAACCCAAGCTCGCCTCCAGTTTCCGCCTAGAAGTGGTCACAGCAAAGGGCAGAGCATGATGCTGGCCCCCCCCCGGCAGCTCCCTGTTCTGCTTAATTGAGTAGCAATTAAGGGTAGTGCTAATATCTGCACAGCGTGGCCCCCATTCCCCGTGACCCTGTGCGAGCACCGGTGCTCCCGAATGCAGCCCGGGTGGCAGCGCTGCTCCTGCCCTGTGCCCGCTGTTCCCTCCGGTGCGTTCCCATTAAACACAAACTTTGCTCCCAACAAAGCCGCTCGGGAGCCGGGACTCGCCGCGTTATCGATCGCAGCCACATTATGGATCGCGGCAAATGGAGCAAAGGCTGCCTGAGGAGGAGCCGGGCGCTGGCACACAGCGGTGCCCCAGCAGCCCCCACACCATGAGCCGCACAACCGTCACCGGCCGCCGCCAGCAAACAGCCGAGGTGCCGCCGCAAGGACCAGAAGCAGAGGGCTCAGGGAGAATCACTGAGAAAGGCACGGAAAAAAAAACCCGAGAGGTTTTTCAGGTCCACGGTGGTCTGGCCTGCAAATGCCGGCTGCTGGACGTGCCATGGTGCAACGTCCAGCCTCCAAAGAGGACCGAAATAAAAAGCCCCATCCAGACCAGGCTTTGAGCAACCTGGTCTGCTGGGAGGTGTCCCCGCCCAGGGCAAGGGGGTTGGAACGAGATGATCTTTAAGGTCCCTTCCAACCCAAACCATTCTATAAAATACATACAGCCATCTCAATATGCTTCTCCAGAGCCGGAGGGACCCTGGGAGCACACGGCCATCTGCCCTTCACATTCCCCGTCGAGCCTGAGTCACAGCCACAATGGCAAGACGCTTAATAGGTTATAGTAAAGCAATTAATTAAACGAATTCCAGCCGGCCACCATCACCTTCCCACAGAACCCAGAGCCAAGCACCCGAGCTCCACGCTCAAGCAAGCCAGCACAGCCAGAGACTGGCCCTTACTGCTGCCACAGCACCCCATAGCACCCCAGCGTGGCACCCACAGCACCCCACAAGCCCCACACAGCACCCCAAGAGCCCGGCATGGCACCCGCAGCACCCCAAGAGCCCATCACAGCACCCGCTGTGCTGAGCGCCAGGCAGGCGAGGGAAAAACCTCCAAGACACAGGGTTGAGAAAAGCCAGCATAAAGCGTTTTTATTGCAATAATAAAACTTGATACCTTTATGCGGTGGAGAAGGAAGTGAACGGCGGCAATTTCTCTTACCAAACCACTAGGCAGGGCGGAGGGAGGGGGCAGGTGGGACAGCAGCGGGGGAAGCTATGCATCGTATGAGACCAGACAAGCGGCGATGACCAGCATCAGGTGTCAGGAGAGAACGGTCAGGTGTGCTCAGACCGGGGACAACGGGGGTCTGATGTTTCCTTTCCAGGGAGGGAGAGAGGGGACAGGGAGACTTTTTCTTTGAGCTGACTCCCCACCAGCCCCGCCACCTCCCCTGTAGACAGCACCTTTCCGTTTGTCTGCTGTTTGCCTTTTTCTTTAAAGAAAGCTCAATGTAAGCTACTGAATTTTCAGGGTGTGGTGGAGCACTGATGGAAACCCATCTCCGTAAATCCGAAAGCGGGCTGGAGGGGAGGGGAGGGGAGGAGGTGGGGAAGGAAGGTCCACCGTGAGATGGCAGAGTGAAGCGGGGGCAGAGCAGCGCCCCCCCCTCCCCAGAAGCAAACCCACGGTGGCTGCAGCGATGCCGTGCCCTCCCCGGGGAGCGGGGAAAGGACGCGCTGCTCCCCCGCTGCCCCGGTTCCAGGCAGGGTACCTACACACAATCCTAGCGCTACTTTGCTCTCCGCATCCATTCAGCCTCGACAGCCTCACTCTGCTATGGCTTTTGCAGCAGCAGCAATTTCTGGTTTGAAAACTTCATAGAGATCTGCACCAAAACCAGTAACTAACAGGTTTCCTTTTGTTCAAATGACTCCTATTCTAAGGTCAGCCCATCTGCGTGCTACTGGTAAAACGTAGTCTACACCTGGAACGAAAATAAGATTAAGAACTTGACCCAAAAAGAGTTGAGGTTTACGGCGTATAGTTTAAAAAGACATAAAAACACGATACAAGGAGGAAGAGTCAGACGCAAAGCTTAGTGACCAAAGGCATTCAATCAAGGTGTAAGGTTATACAATGAGTGTAGTGGACTATCAGGAAAAGCTCCGTACAAAGTCATGTGCACTCTTCTTGAAGCTGAGATTCTGGATTCCTCCATGTGCCAAACCTGCCGGGAGAGAGGAGAGGCAGCGTGACAAAGCCGCCCGCCCGCGGAGGAAACCGGGCAGAGGAGGGAACGTGCTCATGAAACGGCGGTCTCATCGCAAACCGCACGCTTTCCTCAAAGCAGAAGTCAAGCCCCGATTACGGAGGGGGAGCCCAGCCCCATCCTGCCTACACCGCAGGGCCCACGTGCCCCCAAGCCCAGCCCCATCCTGCCCGCACTGCAATGCCTCCCTGGGACAAACCTGCTCGTACCACCGTAGTGATCCCAGATCACCAGCCTCCTGAAAGCAACTTCTACTCACAGCCAGAAACCCGCCCCCTCCCTCTCATAGCCCACCGCTTCCGTCACCTCCATCCCACCTCCCCACGCTATGCCGGGGCAAAAGATGGGGGCTCTGAGTTGCCCCCAAGCCACAACATCCCCCCGAGAGCAGTTGCCCCTCCTTACCCGAGGACAGGGTGCTGGGGTAGGTCATTCCAATTTCATGAGCTCCACGTCAAAAATTAGAGTGGCGTTTGGTGGGATGATCCCTGGGTGGCCAGTAGAGCCGTAGGCGTAATCTGGGGAGATGGTCATCTTTGCCCGCTGACCAACGCTCATCTGAGGGCAGGGAAAGAAACACAGGGATGTCAGGAGATGTGCACAAACACCGTGGGAGTGACAGTAACGGGGACACAGACCTGTCCCCACACCTTTCCCTACACGGGGCAGGAGCAACGACCCAAGTTGGACAAACGAGAGGGGACAGAAGAGGCATGGGAAGAACATCAGGAGGGAAATGCAGGCAGCACAGGCTGGGAAAGGAGCAGGGCTCGAGATGTCCTTCACACAAGTGAAGGCAGAGAATGCCAGGCCATTCCCTAAAGCCACCAGCACCCTTGTGCTGCGTCCCCAGCAGCACATGGAGCTGGCTGTAGTCACAGAGGCAGGAGCCGAAGCCGCGCCGTGCCCACCAGCCCTCCCTCCGCGTGGGCTTCGCAGCCCGGGAGCCGTCTCCGCTCGGAGCGGGAGGCCCAAGTACTCCCCGCCGCGTTCGTTCAGAGCTGATTCAGTAGAGAAATGTCACCGCTGAGTCACTGACGTGCCGTAGGTGTTCCTGGGACCCGGCCCTGCTCCATTCCTGCCATCTGGCAGGTGGCAATGCAGAAGGTGATATTCACACCCACACCTCCCAGCGCCGAGGGGGCGGAGGGGCGGAAAACACAGGGGAATAAAAAAGAAATAAAATAAAATAGAGAACGAGCGGCACACAGTGATTTCTGCCCACGCTGCGGCTCCCCAGGCGCACGGCTCTGCGCGGCAGTGCAAGGGACACCACGAGATGGAGAAAGGCCGGGCACCTGAGCGACTCCTTCCTCCCAGCCGCGGATCACCTCCTGCTTGCCCATCACGAACTTGAACGGCTTGTTCCTGTCGCGGGAGGAATCAAACTTCTTCCCATCCTCCAGCATACCTGGGGAAAGATGGAGGGAGACGATGGTGACACAGGGACAGAGCCACGCACGCCTGCGTGAAACAGGCTGTGACCTGGCAGCCTGAGAGGGTGACAGTCACCCCTGGGAGAGCTCACATGGCCTTGAGTCAAAGATGTTTCTCAGCTCAGCCTCCTTTCCCCTGGAGAAACACCTGCACGGGGCGGCCTCGGGGGGAAACCCCTCACCAGCACCCCCCAGGCCAGCATCCAGCCCGGCAGGAGCAGCCCTGGATTGTTTCTGCTCCTGGCTGCTTTGACCCAGAGAGAAGCGCTCCTCTGGGCTGGGACCGAGGACAGACGAGGGGAACGGATGGAGAGAGTGGGGGGGGAACCTTCCCCACCTCGCAGCATCGCTGCCAGATGTTTTGCAGGCAGCAGGACCAGCCACGGCGCTTCCCATCCCACCAGCGAACACACCTCCCGCTCCTCGCCATGGACAGGCTTCCATCCTCGGGCACCCAAAACAGAGTCAGGGTTCTCTGCCCCATCTTGGCTGCTGCCAGCCTCCAGCTCTCCCCGTGCCCAGCTGCATCCTGCTGGTCTTCAGCCAAATCACTCCTGTACCCAGGAACGAGGACGGCAGGGAGAGGCAGCACCAAGCACTGGCCACACGTGCCCAGGGCAGCGCTCGCTCCCCCGGCACACGCTGCACGGGGAGGACTGAGCGAAGCTGATATCCCCAGGGCTAAATATAACTCCCCAACACGAGCAAAGGAGGAATTTCCTCCCCTCCCTTGCTCCCTGCCTGACCTTCTTGGGGAATCTCAGAGCTGGAGCTGCCTTATAGGAGCAGCAACTCTGCTGGCCAGTGGATTTGCTGCTCCTATAAGGCAGCCCCGGCTCCACATTAACAGAACCAGCACCCCATGCAATAAGAGTGATAGTAAACCCTCCTGCAAACGCTCCTCACTTCTTCGCTGCCCAAACACCTGCTTTCTTGGCTGGAAACAGCTCTATAGCCTTGCAAAACCAAACTCATCCAGCAACACACAGGGCAGAGTGATTTCCCTTCACCAGGGCACTGCCCATGGGCAAGAGAAAATGCATTTGTGCTAAAGATGAGTCAGGGCATCTCAGCTCCAGCTCGCACCGCGACGGCAGCCAGAGCAAATGGCACGCAGACACGGGCCGTCGTGACGGGAGGCACTGAACAGAAAGAAGGGAATGTGAAAAAATACATCACCTTTGCAGGGGCAATGAGCACCAAACCCCCTGGGCTGCATGGCGACGCAGGGGGTAGGGGCCAGCAGCCCCACGTTTCAGTCAGGGAGCGGAATTAAGCTTCTAATTTCACAGAAGGGAAAAATCGCCCCCCTCCAGGGCTCTGAGCATCAGCACCAGCTCAGCCGGTCATGCCGCAGCCCTGGACTTTGGAATAGTTAAGTCTGGAGTTTTCTCATTTCCTCCTTCCAGGATAAACCTCTTGTCGCTGAACCTGCTTCCAGCCCCGTCTGGCACCGCTCCCCGCGCCCGTCCGCTGGCCTTCCTCCCGCCCGGCGGGGACGCTGGCAGCAGGAACACGGGGCAGGCCATGCCGGCTGGCACAGGCAGCGCCGCTTGGCCGCGACACGAGCTGACCCTGAGCTCAGCTCTCAGCCCTCGGGCGTCGCAACGAGCTGGGGTGGCTGCGGAAGGACGGAGGGGACAGTTCGTGCATGCTGCCCTTCTCCCTGGGCATCACGCAGCACAACCCCCCCAGGCCTGTCACGGCAAACAGGGACCTATGGGATGCCTGTGGGGCAGCCACTGCTTGCAAAAGGGGGGGGACATCCTGTTTAATGCCCCAGCCAAGGGAATGTAAAGGCGCCATCAGCGGCACAGGGGATGCTGCAGACCTCGTGCAGGACAGTCGGCACTGCCTGCCCCCGCCACCGAGCTCATCTATCCGAATCCAGCCTCAGGAAGCATTCTGGAGCCAGCAGCACCCTGGCCGCAGGAGAGGGGGATTAACGGATTAAGCTGGTTGCAGCAGCCCAGGGAGATCGATCACTTGGGCTTCCCCTGGCCCAGGACAGCAAAGATCACACACAGGAGCTTGTCGCTGCTCCCCGGCACGGGGCTGCCACACTCTCCCCATCACACCACCGGGGAAAACACAGAGGCTCCGATGCTTCGGAGACAGCATTTGGAGACAGCATCCACATCTCAGCCACTTCCTCTGCCCGCGAGGCTCCCAGGAGATTTCTCCAGCCCTGGACAAGTATGAGCAACCATTTCCTCATCCCCGCCATCCCTGAGCAAGGAGATAACGAGATCTTAAAGCTATTACAGAGGCAAAGCATCCTCTGGCAAAAGCAGTTGCCCTGCCAGAGCCCCAGGAGCAGCAGCCAGCCCCCGGCACATCCCAGCTCGCCGTAGCCCCCAGCTAGGTCCCTCACACACCACCAACACTGGCCCCACAAGGAGGGCAGAGACCCACTTGCCCCAGCTCCTACCCCGAGTGAAAGATTTGACTCCCTTGGAGGTCTCAGCTGGGTGATACGGACACTGGGGGGTCTCGGGGGAACCAGAGCAAGGAAGAGCACGGAGCCCTGCGGCCAGGGGTGCACCCGTCATGGGACAGAGCCAGGTGGGGGGGCTCTGGAGAGCAGCCCCAGCTCTGGAGGGGGAGGCAGCGCGGCCCTGCCAGGTCTCTGCCACACTTGGCAGGCAGCAGCCGGGAGACGGCGGCTGCAACGTGCGACTTGGCTCCGGTCCCCCCTGGGCGGGCAGAGGCAGTGCAGAGCGGCGCTGGAGCAGGCAGAGGCAGCCCCCGAGATAAACCTGCAGGTTCGGGTTTTGCCGGTGGGGCACGGAGCCTCACCCGCATCCCTCCATCCTCGCTGGGCTGGGGTGCCGATCCTGGCACAACCGTTGCCCAGGGGCTGCCTGTGCAGAACCAGCTTCCCAAGAAGAAGCAGGGAGAGACCAGAGGGGCAGGCACCTCTGCTCCCGACGGAGGAAGGGACAGGATGGAAAACCCTTCCTGAACGCCCTGGGATACCCAGGCAGTGACCAGGGCACGCTCCAACGCCCTGCGTCAGGACAGGGCTGCCCAGCTGAGGTTAAATCCTACCTCCACCAGCAGCCTCTGCCAGATCCCAGGGCCTGAGCTGCCTGCACCAGCGCTTCCCATCAATCACCATCCGCAGCTGGACGCAGCGGAGGGCTCTGCGCATCATTCGCCGTGGCCTGGCAGGAGAGAGGACCCGAGCGCAGCCGGGGACGTGGTGCCTCGGAAGAAGGAGCTGAGCTCCCACAACCCACCGATCGGCACTCACACGCCTCGGTAGGAAACGTCTCGCAACCACAGAGCGTTTGCTGCTGCCACCCGAGCGTGGCAGCACCCAGACGCAGCGGGGAGAGCATCACCGTGTCAGGCGCCGTGCAAACCACAGAAAGAGCCAGGAGCCGAGGCTGTGGCCAGCCTGCGCAGCCATGCACGGGTGCTGGGGAAGGATGGTGGTCCTCTCTGCGCTACCCTGCCAGAGAAAGCCTCTTTTTTTTTTCAGTGGCCCTCCCCATTTCCATCAGTCTACTCCAAGCCCACCTCCCTCTAAGACACACCAAGCTGGGTGCGCTTTGCTGCTCGGGCAAGGCCGTTTGGCCAAGTCAGACTTGCTCCTGTCCTGGTGCTCCCCAGCATGGCCACGAGCCCCCATTTTCCCTCCAGAAGCATGGTGTGTGCGTGTGGGGGGGAGGCCACGGTCTCCCCACGCTCTCAAACACCAGCTCCCCGTTATACCAGCTCTCGACACCCCCCATCCCACTCCCGGGGAGCCCGATACCCAGCCCCAGTAGGGCTCTGGGGAACCACAGGAGCCCCAACTGCACCAGCACAGCATCTCCTGTCCCAGCAGCCAGACCCAGGGGGGCTCAAGGCTGCTGGACCCCAACCCACACCCCCCGCTGTCACCGATGCGCTTCTACCCAGCCCTCCTGCCGCACGCCAGTTGCTGCGAGCAGTCCCCAACACATCAGGGAACTTTATCCTTGATTTAGTTTCTTTAACAGCCCTTTGTAGCAGATTTCACATCAAAGGCCGTCTCGGATGCCCCACTGCGCGAGCTCTCCAGCAGCAGGCACAACCCCCCGCAAAGAGTGGGGACCCAGGACTGAAGGAGGGGAAAAAGGGTTCAATCCGCCCGGCTCCCCGCCTTCTGCAACCCCAGCGCGAGCGACCGGCATCTCCGAATCAGAGGCCTGGAGGATGCTCGGCTGGCCACCTCCTTCCCCAGCGCAGCCCTCCCACACCGGGGCCATCTGTCTGTCTATCCCTCACCCCTGGGATGCAACGGCTGCTCTCAGTGGGGCCAGGCCCTATGGAACAGGGGCTTGGGCTCTGGCAGAAGCAGCGGCAGCTGCCGGATGGCCAACCGAGCCGGCTCCCCATGCTCCCTCACCCTTGGGCTACGGGGTTTGTTTTCCAAAACATTTTTTAACCAAGCGACCGTACATCCATAACCCAGCGGAGCAAGAGCTGAATGGCCGCACACCCATCACGGTGCACCACGGGCTGGATCTCCCCAGCGCCGGCAGGTTTCCGATGGGAGCAAAGGGCAGCCGGGGACGGAGCTGTCGCGGGGGTGTGGAAGGAGCCTCGGAGCACGGCACCTCCTGCCATCCCCGATGCTGCTCCAGGCTCTGCAAGCACCGTAACGGGGCCAGGGAATCAAAGGTTTCCAAGGTTTTCCGAGAGCCAAGCCCCACTCCGGCCTCTCACAGGGGCAGCGTTCAGCAACAAAAATGGCATCAGGGCCCTGAAGGTGTTTGATTTCTGCTGCCTGACGAGGCGGGGGGGGGGGGGGTGAGGGGGGAGAAGCTGCCTGTAGAGGGAACTGGGGGAATAAAGGCCAAAAGGGAGACAATAATAACAAACAAACAAACAACAAAAAAAAAAAAAAAAACAAAAAAAAACAAAAGAGGAAATTAGAGAACCGCTCCCACGCGCGGCGGATGAGCGCTGCTGGGGAGGGTCCGTCGGGAGCAAGCCACCACGCAGCACTTTACCCCAAGTGTCAGGACGTTGGGGACGGGAAACCGGTGACCCACCAGCAGCTCTGCCCAGGGTGCGAGGGGGTGCCCCGGAGCCGGGAAGAGCCTGCAGGAGCTCCGGCAGCGCTGCGGGAGAAGAGAGCCGGCGCCGGGAGCCCGGGAGGGCTGGCAGGCGGCAAGGGCTGGCCCACCGGGAGCCACTTGACTGCCTGCCAGCCTCCCTTTGTTCTTCCACCGGAGGAAACGGGGCGGCCGGGGGGGGGGGGGGGGGAAGTAGAGCCGCTTCCTCTCCCTCCTGAGGAGGGAACGGGAAGAACCGGAGGGAAGAAGATGAAGCAGATGGGCTGGATGCTCGCCGAACCCTCCCGGGGAATCTCTCCGCAGAGAGGGGCACCCTCGGGCCCCCCCACCGCCACCGTGGGCGAGGGGAGGGCGGAAAGTGCTGGGGCGGGAAGGGGACTCGGTTATTAGCAGAAACGGCCGCGAAAAGGGTCGACTCGTTTCCACCCCGATGCGCCGGAGCTGTTCGAAGGGCGGCCGAGGGGCAGAGGAGAACCCCCGGGGTGCCCCCCCAAAGCATTTTGGGGGGGTCCCAAGGTTGATTTCCTTCCCCCCCACCCCGCCCCCAAGCTCACAGAAGGCTGCTGGAGAAGACCCTGCAGAGTGTGACCCTCCCCCGCTGTCGGGGCAACCCCTCCTCGAAATATTACACCCGAACCCCAAAAAGCGCCCTGTATTATCCATAATGCCCCCCCCCCCCCGGCCCGTAGGACCGGTGCCCCACACTTCCCAGCCCTAAAAACAGCCCGGGGTGGGCTGTGGGTCTGGGTCTGCCCCACGGGTGTCCCCCCCAACGAGGGAGACGGGGCTGGGGGCAGCGGGGGTGCAGGGACCCCGCTCCCACACAGCGAACCCCAAAACTCCCGGAGAGGGGGGGGGGCTGTATAACTCTCTACCAGCCGGGGAGACGCCGGTGTTTCACGGGAGCACCCAGCGTGGGGGTTCTGGGACCCCCCCAGAGACCCACTGGGCTCTGACTGGGGCGGGGGGGGGGAGCCCTGCCTGCCCCCCACCCCGAGCACCCCCCGGGCCGTTTCTCGGGGCACCCCCAAAAGAGGGCTGGAGGCGGGTGGCCAAGCCGCCCCCCATCGATGGGACCCCCGGGGCCTCCCCACGGCCTCGGGGCACAGCCAGCACCCCCCTTCTCCGCCCGGGCACGGCCAGACCCCCGCCCCGGGGCTCAGCACCCCCCCACCCCCGGTAAAGCCTCTCCTGCCCCCCCGGGCGGTCCGGATCCCCCCCCCACCCCGGTTCCCGCAGGGAGCGCCGCGGCCCAGGCGGGCCGCCCACACGGGCCGGGCCCCGGCTCGCCGCAGGCTACCGGTGCGGGGAGCGCGGGGGGACACAGACAGACCCCGCTCCCCCGCGGCCTCCTTCGGACCGGGCCGAGGGGAACCCCCCCCGCCCCCGGTGCCGGCGGGGCAGCCCCGCCCTGCAGGCCCCGCGGCGGGCGGCACTCACCCGTGTAGTGCACCACGCAGGTCTGGCCGCGTTTGGGGAACGTCCGCCCTGCAGGGGAGACACGCACCGTCAGCCCACCGGAACCGCGACCGGCATCGGAACCGGGACCGGCACCGGGACCGATCCGGTGGGGAAAGGAGAGAGAGAGGGGAGGGCAGGCAGCGTCTCACCGTCGCCGGGGGCGATGGTCTCCACATGCACGCCCATGCCGGTGCCGCTGCCGGTGCCCGGTGCCGCTCGCGCACCCGCAGCGCCCGCAGCCCGAGGGAGGAGGGGCCACGTGTGCGCAGCCTCGGCCGCCGCGCCGCCATAGAGCCCGCCCGCCCGCCGCCTAGAGCGGCCCCGCCCCCGCCCGCCGCCATCTTCCGCGCTCTTCCCCCCTCCCCACCGCCCCAGCCTCCTTCCTGCCCGGCCCCGGCCGCCATCTTGGCACCGCGCGGTTGCCGGGGAAACGCGGGGGCCCCCGCCGTGAGGGAGCGGCGGGCCCGGGCGAGCCGCCGCCGGGACCAGGCTAGCCCTCCGCAGGATCGCCCGGGGAACCCCCAGGGCTCGGGTCCTTGCAGGTTTTGCCCATTTCTCCGCCATTTATAGGCCCCAGAAGCGCAGGGCCTGGCAGCAGCGAGCCCGCCCGGCCCCGGGTGCGTGTGGCCCAGCACAGGCCCCTGTGGAGGCCCCGGGCTGCCAAAGTGGGGCTCCCCGGGAACCGCGAGGTTCCTAACTCTAATTTATAATTATTTCCACAATTCCCAAAGCTAGGCTGTGCCTAAATTGAGAGCGTGGGGCACATGCAATGCCAGCCACCAGGTAGGGTGGCTGTTTTATAGATCTATATTCACACTGCTCCCCACACGGCTCCTCACAGCGCTGGTGGAGGTCAGCACCGGCCCCGTGTTACTGGGGCAGGTTCAATAAAAGACACGCAGGTTTGAACAATCCCACATTCAAAAGAACTTTCTTCCGGGAACAACAGCAACTACTTTCTTTTTTTGGTCAAAAAAAAGAGAATCGCTCCAGGCGCAGGATTTTTGCCTCAAAGCGTCCTATTTCCTTACTTCAAGGAGATGAACTTGAGTGTCCACAAGGGAACAGAGAAGTTCCAAGGACAGCCAAGAGACTAATAAAAAGCCAGTATTTTCAGCAAGTGCAATAAAATGGGACACAAGAGGAGGAGACTCTTAAAATAACAGATAACGGGATGAAGCAAGTTTTAATTGCTTCTGTTCCTTACTTGCATCTTTTAAATACTGAAATACCAAGGGGGTGTTTTTTTCTTGCTTTGATGCCATAGCGTTTTTATGTTAGAGCTGCAACGCACAGGTGTTGCCTGTGGTCCCTGGCTTTCCACAAACAAGCCCCTCAGCAGGGCAGATGTGTGAGGCCCAGAGTCAAGGTGAAAAATAACAGGGGGGAAAAAAGGGCCATGCTCTCATCCCTCCTGATTCGTGCTATCTCGGTGAAGGGCTGGACCTGCTCTCCCTACAAGGGACAGCGATAAACAAGGATCTGCAAAGGGAAAATGCTGCTCGCTGTGTGCCCACGATAGAGCCCTTGCCATGCTGGCGCAGGCACACTCGCACACGTCAGGCACTGCAGCTCTCACCCTGGGTGGGGTGTTTTGGGGTGTTTTGTGTTTTTTTTTTTTTACTCCCTGGCATAACCTGCTCATCTTACCAGCAAGCAAGGCTACTGCAACCAGTACTTTGACAGGTACGAGGAGCTCGGCCAGATTTGACCACCCCTCAACTGCTCAGGGGCCAGCTGGTCGAGACCCAGGGAAGGTTCAGGTCAGATTCTGGTATGTAAACTGTGGAGAAATCACAAAAGCTTGAAAACAAGTGAATTCTGCCTAAGCCACTCCCTGCCCTCTGTATCATCTGCTGGCAGAACTCACAAAATAAGAAATACCAAGAGGGAAAAGCGTGACCGCTCAGATTTAATAGTGTAAAAAATAAATGGGACATTATTTGATATACAGAAGCACCACCCCAGGCAGCAGCGGGGCTGGCAGGCACCACGCACACCACCAGCAGCTCCCTGCCCTGCGCTGGGTCAGGTCCTGCCCTGCGGTGGCCCGTGGACTGTGCTGCAGTTTGGGAGCTCCAGATCAAGCCCACTCCTCTGTCCCAAAGGGTGAGTGCCTTTGGACATAAGTCACGCTTTCTGCAGGATTTGAAACTCTCTTCCTTGATACTCAAAGGCACTTGCTTTTTCTTAAATCCGCAGGCAGCAAGGCTGAAAGCAGTGCAGTGGCAGAGGGCAGTGCATCCCAACACCTGACCGCAGGTGTAGTCAGGCGATCCCAAGGAACATCCTTCACACTCCAGAAACCAAAACTACAGAAAAAAAAAGAAAAGAAAAAAGAGGAAAAAAAGGAGGCTTTTTGTGCTTCTGAGAAATTGTTCTGAATCTGGACTGAAATTGTTCTGACTGCTGTGACAATCCTGCAGATGCCCTGACGCAGCTCTAAAACACGATCTCCCCCATTGATCGCGAAGTTGCACCACAAGACTTAAGGCTTCAAATTAATTCAGCGCACAACTGGGGAGTAATTTGCTCAGATCCTGCCAGTGTGCACCAGACTGGAGAGCTGCAAGGTCAACCAACGGTCAGATACAGCTCTAGCCCTAAAAATAACCAGCCTCACGCTCTGCCGCTGCACAAGGCTGAACACAGCTCAGCGCTACCAGCCACGAGATGGCTGGTTTCTCCTCTCTTTCCCCTGCTGCCCCCTCACTGTTGCCAGGAGAGACGTGGGGGTGCTGAGCAGCTCTCGCAAGATGCTGCTGTGGGAGATCGAGCTATGGGCTAGGATTTAAAAGCAACTCAGCTCTTCTTGATGTCCATTTGACACTTCTGCTGTAACATGCCAACCTGGCAAAAACCGGGACAAGCTGCCAGAAACCCCCCCAGCTGCCTGACCGGAGGCAACACAGCCCATTCCCGCAACCTTTTGCGCCGAGAAGCTCCTGGTTTCCCAGAAGTGTCTCAGCTGACAGGGCTCAGGCAGATGGACAGAACTGGCTTCCACCACCCTGCTGCCAGGTGTCATTGTTTCTGCACATGCTTTAAACCACCACTGGCTTGAACTTCACCGTTGTTCAAAGAAATTCTAAACCCTTCCCTGTGAAAGGGCAGTCTAAGCACAAAGACATGCACTATCTCCGCAGTATTTTCCCTAAATACTGGTCAAAAGCAGTTTCCTCTCAAAAACAATCCCTGTGTTCTTTGTGCGTGCTTTCCCACAAGGTTAAGTGACACCTCCGCACCCCAGTGTGTGAGAGCACTGCTCCGGGGCTGGCGGGGGCCCTTCCTCCCCAGCACTGCAGTCTTTCCCCAGAAGGAGAGCGCGGATCTGCTTTGCCCAGATCTGTCAGGACCTGCCAAAGGACCGGTGAGGCCAAGCCCTGGAGAAAGCAGCTCTGGTGAGGTGGCAGGGCTGGGGGTGCAGCAGGACCCCCCTCCCCGTCCTGCGCCTGCCAGCCGGCAGAGGGAGGGGGTCAGGATACAAAACAAGCCATTGGGACAGGGAACAGGAAGCAACAGGAAGCGACGATTTTCCCTGACAGCAGCACATCCTGACAGCGCAGCAAAGCCGTGTCCTTCCCGATGAACTCACCCACTTCAGCCCTGGGTTTATTCTCGGCTGCCGCGCTGTACCTGATGCCTGTTAAAAGGAACACGAACACTCATGAAATCTGGTGCGAAGGCAACATTCTCCAGAATATCCCCAAAGCCCTTCGGGAAATGCACCCCTCGAGAGGATCATAGCCTGGGGATGGGGAGCTGGACTGGACACACGCTGTCCCTCCCCTGTACAACGTTTCTGTGTTGGGCTAGGGTCGAGACAGACACCCAGACTAGTGCTAGGTGACACAGCTCCTTCACGGAGATAGAATTTACCCCATTGCCTCCATCTCCATCCTTATCTGCTTCCTTCTCTCCTCATTGATGGGATGGAGGCAGAAGATAACTATGGCAATGAGCAGCAGGCTTATTGGGACTGGGGCCATGAGAAGCTGCAGGGTGAGGATGACGGAGGGGTTGTATTCGCAGTCTCCAGCACGGTAACCTGCAAAACTAAAGAGAAGAATGGTTTTCCTTCCCCCAGCCCCACTGGACCACTGCAGAAAGACAAGCAGGCACCTCCATTGCTCTCCTCTAGAGTCTAGTATCAGAGGCCCCGTTTTGGGGAATTCCCACTTCTTTCTGCTCCTCTTGCTCCCAGTAGATCTTGGGAAGACACATTTGAATATCCCCATGACTCATTCCAGCATCTCCTATCAACACTCCAGAAAACAGCAGTGGGAAGCGCCTGTGCTGGGCTAGCAAAATAGGGGAGGTAGTGTTTGGGGCTTACTGTAAACTCAGTGTTGATATCCCCACAGCAAGGCCACCTGCAAACTTGTTGAAGAAGACATAAAATGAGTAGAAGAGCGCCTCCAGGTTGAAGCAGCTGGGGTTCCTCAGCATGAAGTCATCCACCGTATCTGGCAGCATGGACCTGGGGACAGACAGCCCCACAGGTGTGTCAGTGACACCCACGCCAGCACCAGCTGAACTCAGCTGCAGCAGCTCCCAGGCCTCCCCACGTAGCAGAGAGAGACAGAAACGCCTTGCAGAACCCCACTCTGGAGACCGTTTTGTGCCTGTCCTCTGCCTTAGGCAAACAGGGCAGAGAACGTCTTACAGAGAGGGTGCGGCAGCTGCTCCAGAAAAAGAGAAGAAAAACAGCGCCTTGTGCAGTGACTGGCGTCTTGCTGCTGAAACCAAACACAGACTGAATGATGCCGCTGGGGGACCATGGATCGCATCCACATCCCTTCCCGGTCCCAATTCCACAGGTCCCTCTGCAGCCCAGAAGCTGCTGTATTGAGCAAATGGGCAGCCTTGGCACGTCATGGGTGGTGCTTTCCCGATAACCTTCCCCTCCTCTCCACCTGACAAGTGGCTCAGAGGTGCCTCTGCTCACCATGGTAAAAGGTAGAGCACAGCCATGCTGCAGCCTGCCATGATCACCAGGAAGATGAAGGCCAGGAAGCTGTGCATCACCTGGGTGACGGCCACCAGGGCTGGGATGATCAGCTGCAGCAGCGAGAGGAAGAGAAACAAAAGCACATGGGCCCTTTCTGCTGCTGACAGACAGCTTGCACCGGTCTGCCCCAACCAAAGGCCATGCTCCACCCTTCCCCACACATTTTATCAACTCCTGTCCCCTGTGCGGTGCAGCATGGCGCCCCGGACAGGCTGACACTGACAGCAAAACCTTCCTCACGGGTAAAGAAGGGATGGTTATGGAGGGCAATAGAGCTGAGTGGTTAAACTGGAAAGCTGGATCTGTTGTGTCTGTGAGGAAGGCAGCTGGAGATAGATCCTCAATGGGATTTGAGGACCTCATTCTGCAAAAAGGCCAAATGGGATTTCCTTGTTGACGTGCAGAGCAAGGCAGCAGCCGTGACATGTGTCTGATGAGCAGGCTGTTTCCCAGCCACTGACAAGCAGGGTGCACAGCTCTTCCTTCCTTCCCCGTGCCTCTCACGGAGCTGGATGGCAGAACTCAGATCACTTGCATCAAGCATGCAAGATCCTGGAGCAGAACAGAGGCCACAGGACGATGTTTGCATGTGCACATGAGACTGGTGCGTTGGTACAGCATCTGATTACATGTTGCTCGCTAGATCTGCAGCCACGGAGCCTCAGAGCCTGAGCCCTTGTTTGGGTGATGCTGCAAAAAATCATTTCCCCACTGTCCCAGGGACAGTCCCCTTGGCCTCCCTGCACCTTACTGCATAGCTCTGCAAAGCCATGGCTACTGATACCAGCAGTGGCCAGACAAAAGGAAGTGCAGAGCTGACATCAACTACTGGCTTAACTCCTGGTCACCTGCAGTGCAGACGACACCATGCTCAGGGCCACCCTTAGCCACCAGCCAATTCTTTTCCCTAGACACCACAAGCAGCTGGGGGCAAGGCTGTCCCTTCGCAGGGCTTCTAAGTCCACAGCCACAACCGTGGGCAAACTCACCGCCAGACCCAGTGACGCTGCTGTTTTCTTTCCAAATCTCCCCAAAAAACACTGCCAAAAGGGAATAGAGAGGGAAGCTGTGACCTGAGGAGAGACCCAAAGGGGAGTATTAGCAATGCCCCCCAAGACTGCCAGTCTCTGCCGGGTGACATCCTTGCTTATGGGCAGAAGCAGCAGCACATGGGCTCCAGGGCTGGGGTGACCCAGGGATCAACCCCTGCACCAGGAAGGTCTGCCTGAGGCTCACTTACCAACATAATAAGTACTAAGTGCTGGAACTTCCCAGCCAGCCCCGCGGCATGAGTACAGAAGAAGGCAAAGATCCCCTGTGTGATCTAGGAAAGCAATGCAGAGATGTTCATGGCTGGGCATCCCAAATTCGTTGTCTGGATAACTTGCCCAGGCATCTCATCCCCCAAGTTCTCCTCCTGTTGTGGCAGGTCGCGCACCTGGAAGGCCAAGGATGCAAAGAGGAAGCCACACAGCAGCTGGGTGTAGGGCTTGTGTCCCATGACCATCCTCAGACAGCTGGCAAAGGGCAGCTCAACCTTCCCCAGGGGACTGAGGAGCCCTGAGAGGAGAGACAGCAGGGCTGGCACTTGGAGCTGCCAGAACAAACGTGATGGAGGGGGAGGCACAGGGGGATTGTGCCACTGCGTCCGGAGTGCAGCTCAGCTGCGTGAGGAGCTATCGGAGTCTGATGTCTTGGTGCAGAGGCAACAGCTACAGGCAGGATTTCGCCTTTTTACGCTGGGCACTCGGGCTGGCCTGCGTAGCACTGCAGGCTGTACATTGGTGAGACCCACTTAGTGTGAAACCGCGAGCTGCAGACCCTGTCCCAGGCCGATGGCTCCCTGCAGGAGCTCCCAGGAAGCTGGAGCCTTCCTTCCTCCAGAGCATCTCCCCTCTCCTCTGCAGGAGCAAGAGGCTGCCAGCACAACCTAAGGAGGGTCTTGGCATCCAAGTACATGTGTGTTTCTGAGCCCCATACCCAGAGAGATGTGCCCCACATAGGTGCTCAGCCCCCTCTGCCTCACACCTTCCTCTGCAACCCCATCCTCACCATCTGTTGCCACTGGGCACCCTCCAAATTGCGTCTAAATGGATCTTACCAGGCTGCTCCCTGACGCCAAAGATGAGAATCAGACAGGACAGGCAATAGATTGAGCCCAGGACCAGAGATGCAAATATATAGGCCCTACGCTGGAAAACAAGAGATAGTACACAGTGACAACGTGGGTACCACGCACAGAGCTGGCAGCATGGCCAGTGGCACCTGCCCCAGAACTTACAGGAGGAGCAGGGGACAGATGGGCCAGCCCTTACTGTGTTCTCCAGAGAGTCCGTGAGGCTGTAGGTGCTGGTGTTGGATAGGGTCTCGTTCGACACATAACAGCTGTTCATCGTGCGGGTGTGGTAACGGCCCACAATCTGCCCCTGGATTCCTGACCCAAGGAGCGTGCTGAACACCTCCATGCCCATTCCTACCAGGACGATCAGGAGAGAAACCTCAGTCCCACTCCCTGGCTGATGGAACACATCCTTCAGGGTAAGAGACCAGCTTTGTGAATGTAGTTGGAGGCACCAACATCCAAAGCTGCCTCAGAAGAAGAGACCTGCTATTTCTACCTGTTCTGATTTTTTCCCCTTTGTCTCCGGCAGTAAATGCTCTAATGTTTGGAACCAATAAATCTGGGTCCTGAGTCCGCTAGGGATGATGCAGATCTCTAAGAAATGTTTCTGCAGGTAAATTCTTTGCAGAAGATCACTGGTTTCACCCCTGGTTTACCCCATCCACTCTGCAGCCGGATCAAAGCCAGAGGAACTTATTCACCTCTCCTCTGGGGAAGGTCTCCCAGGAACAGAGGCAGCCGCGGGTTGTAGGGGCACAGACACTTACTGTAGGCAGTGGCTGAGTCACGGTCTCTCTGGGTTCCTCCCAGGAACATTGTCAGGGAAGAGTACGGCACGTGGTGGCACTAGGGAGAGCACAGTTCAAAAACAGCTCCGGCTGTGGATTCCCTCATTTGCTGGTCATGACACCCCTCATCCCTACCCACAGCTTTTCACCCTCTTCTTCACATCACCATATACAGGCAGCACAGCTGAATCCCAGATTAAAACGCACCCACCGCTCCATCTCACCATCCCTGCGGGGATGGTCTGCACCACCCTGCATCCCTCACTGCTCCCCAGCTAGAACTCTCCCAGGCTCCAGTCCAGGTCACTTCCTGGAGAGGCTGGGGCTGGGACTGGGACTCCCCAGCTGACCATGTCCCTGTTCCTTGATGTATAAGACAGTCAGCCCCAGACACCGTGTTCCTTACAGTCATGCAAGTCTGGAAGAAGCTGTACATGAACAGGTACCACAGGAATTTCAGGGAGGCGGGGGTGGCATCCGAGAGGGTGGACCACATCATGCAGTAACAGAGCACCCCAAATGGCATGGAGCATGCAATCCTGGAGAGGAAGCAGAGCTGGTCAGATGTGACCCTCAGATAAGGTGGTCACGCTTCTCATTGCACAAGCTGAACTATATAACACAGCCTCTTCCCCAGCTTTCAAACCACAGCCCAGCTACTGCAAGATGAAGAACTGGGAGAGGAAGCAGCTTTGCTGAAGTGAGTGTCCATCAGTCAGGCTGTGGGGGCTTAAACACAAGTGTTGAGAGAAAAAGTAACGTCTAAGTTGTCCAATGTTTCTTATCCTCTTACTTAACTACTTCAGGTCCTTGCCCCGCAGCAGAACCCTGGAGGTGGCGGTAACCCTCTATGTGGATGATCTGCCCATGGTTAGAGCCTGGTGGAGAGCTGCTGGCACAGCTGACTACTGAACTCCATCCGTGCCACCACACAGGACTCTCAGAGCACCAAACCTCGTGGCCTTGAAAACGTGAGGCCCCAGGGAAAGCGCAAGTATATAAGTTTGCAATACACTCCTCCTCTTCTCTTCCGTTGCAATGACATATGGACCCCACTGCAAGTTATGTTACCGTTAGTGTCCTTCTGATGTTAAGTTTTTGTAATTCTCCGTAAGCCACAATCACATTAAATTCCCAGTGAGGCGTCCCAGCTACCTCCTTGCACTGAGGGAATTTGAGCCCAGCAAAGGTACTCACCATGGGACCAGCTTGCCATATTTTCTCCTTGGGCTCTTGCTGACTAGGAAGCCAATAGCTGGGTCAGTAACCGCATCCCAGGCTCTTCCAAGGAAAATGATCAAAGAGGCATGGAGTGGCTCCATCTGAGGGGAAATGGAAACCACAGCTTGAAAGGGAAAGAAGTCCTGGTGAAAAGCTGCGAGCAGTCAACATGATGCAGCTTGCTCTAGCCAACGTTTCATCTGCATCCCCTGGAGACCACTCCAAGAGTTGAAATGGCCCAGAAATGTCTCCCTGCATGCCCACCAACAATATTTGCATCATGTGGTTTTGATCCCATTTGAACGTCTAATTCTGATGAGCATTTCCAAGGGCTTTGGCCACCCACCGACTCTACCCTTGCCCCAGCGTGCTGAGCTTATGTTAAGCCCCTTTGCAGATAACCCCATCGCATGTGGCCACTCACCTGCACAACATCCAACAGGAAGATCTGGAGGAAAAACCCAATGGCGTTGCCTGTCATCTGGTAGGGAATGCCGCCAATAGCATAGCAAACCTTTCTGCAAAGCGGCAGTCCTGGCTTCTCCTGCAGCCAAGACACCAGAGAACAAGCCCACCTGAGAAATGATATGCACATCTGGCTGACAGCTCACTGCCAGCTGCTGCTTGTCCCATCTGCTGAGTTCTCCGAGGTTCATTTAAACCCCGAGTCATGTCATAAACCCCCATGCACCCACCCATGACACACATACCTGTCCTTTGTCTGGACATCACTCCACTGATACCCACGGTGGACATGGCAGTTGGGGTGCTGTAGGGTGCTTCCCCATCTGCTGTCAATCTTGGTGGGTCAGGGCACGATGTTTCCTGCGCACGACCCACCCTTGGGCAGCAGCCCGGCTTCTGAGTTCCTGCTCAGCAGTTTCATATTCTCCATAAGCCTTTAGGCTCTCTTGCACAGCCGCCTTGAGGGGCTGGGCACACCAGCAGCCTCTCCCCTCGCTCCAGCCCACATCCACTCCTCCACCAGCCAAAGCTCCATGGCAAGAGCTGATCAGCAGGCATCTGTCTCATTTGCTTGTCTTGGGCTTGCCTTGTCACCAGGGCCACATCCCTGGTGTTTCACCTTGATTCTCCTTGGAGGCACGTTTGCATAAGATCAGAAGCTACTCATGTAAATGAGATACATATCTAGTGCCAGACACAGAGCTATCTGCTGAGCTGGTCTAACATTGTTCTTTCCTATTCTATTGAGCTACAATCCAGTGGTTCAAATTCTTTAATATTAAAAAGTACAAACTGCATCAGGCTTAAAGTGACTGTAATGGAAGCAGTCCGAGGAGAGAGACTGCAAAGGCCAGAGCCCAGGGGATTTCTATAGATCAGGAGGGAAAGCACAAGGAACGTTTCAGCATGCAGGAAAAGGGTTGATGGCAAAGCCTCTATTTTATTTGGATGTGGTTAGCTTCAGTAAATACCGTACCAAGCCTCAAGTTTCTGGCAAGTTCCCAGAGGCGACCTACAGCACTGACTTCCTCCCAGCCCCGAAATGAACTTGCTGTCTAGCATGATACACCTCTGCATCACATGGGACCAGCAGTACACTGCAGAACACCGGGTGAGACCACATAGAAAGCAGACAGCCTGTGCGGGCTCGACTTTCCACTTGGCTGAAGCAGCGCATGGCCTTGGCGGCAGCTCGGCTCTCCTACGAGCAGACCATTGCTAGAGACCATTTCTGTTGGAATAGGGTCAGCAGTGGTGGGGTCGCAGTGCAGATGCCTGGGGACCAGGACTGACCTCCCATCTCAGCACAGGCTGCCTTGGATGATGCTCGGAGCTAACACGTTTGTCAGCATCTTGGGTTCCTGGTCTACACCACGTTTTGGCTTTCCTAATCATTGAGCAGCTCCAGCGCAAGCACATTTTTTTTGCTGTCCTGCACCCAGAAAATACACGGCCATTTCTGGAAAGATGCAGAAGGCCCCCCTGCTCACTCAGGGCAGAGGGCCATCCCAGGCATCCAGATATGGCTATAAAAGGCTGCGAGCTCCTCCAGCAAGAGTTCTGCAGAAGAGCAGAAAGGAGGGATGAACACTTGGCATGGAGGCAGCTGTGCAAGAGGCTAGGTTAAGGGACAACATGGTCACATCGACAGCTGGGTAACAGGGAAATCAAGTCAGGAATCACTTCAAATTCCCACTTGCCCCATCTCTTGTGGGGTAAGGGGGCAACCTGCTGGTTCCCCAGCCTTTTTGGGCTGGAGATGGCTTGCCGTGCCGCTAACGTCAGCTGAGCTGACAGCCACCCTCGAGGGATGACGGACCTTCATTGTAACGGTACTAGGGAGCAGCTTCTGAAAACACAAGCGCAGTCCCAAAAAGCAGCATTTCAGAAGGCAGCGAGCATCTTTCCCTCACGCAGTGATTAGCAGCAACTCCTGCTATGGAAGCCCACGCCATGGAAAAAGCACTGACGCTGCGGTGCCCACCAGGTTGGAGGACCCAGCCTTTTCCTGCGCACCCAGGGGAGCAGAGCACCTGCTCTCCCTGTGCCAGCTAACCTCAGCAGCCTGCTTCTGCCTCTCAGCTTCTGGTCCCACTTTACCTTCTGCCTTTTACAGCACACAGCGAGAGTCGGGTCCCTTGTATTTCACATTGCAGACTAACTTTGTCCCGCAGGCATGGCTGAAGCATTAGCTTTGCCCCACCGCTGAGGAGCACTTACTCATACAACATCTTGTTCCTGCAGCAGTTCTGTTTCTAAAATTACAAAGGCATTTCTCTCGGCTGTAGGGTTTTGTGGCAGCTTTTGTTCCTTTTATGCTCTCAGCAGGTAGGACAGCACTCTGCACGTCTCTGCCCATTTCACTTGAAAGTCAGCAACAACAACAAAACGCAGAGCCTTGCTTTAACAATGTGTTCTCGAGCTTGAGTCATAAACACTTCGAAACGCCCCCACAGCCCGCGGCTGCTCGATCCGGGTAGGCTCTGCGTGGGTGTGCGCACTCGCGAGGGTTAGCGTGCAGGCGTGAAATGCATTTCTGCATGTGAGAAAGCACCACCCTGGGAGATTGATCTTACCTCTCTGTGGACCATGCTCCTTTGCGGGAGAGCTCCTTCTTGGGTTAACCTGTGCAGCTCAGCATCTTCATGACCACCTGGAAGCATGACTGCAGTCACGACCGTGTCCTTCAGCGGCACGTGGCGGGGAAACAGGAGCTGCCTCGCCCAGCGTGAGGAAGAAGTTGCCTCGTACGTCAAAGAGCGCACCGCAGGCGCAGATCAGAGCTGGATGGAGATTTGACAAGTGAAGATACACATCTGCGGGGCCCCAGGGCGAGCTGATGGAGGGGAAGTGACTAGCCCTGAGGGAGGAGCATCTCCAGACCCTGCCCATGGAGGCAGGAAACCTGGCAGGGCTCACAGTGCAGCGTGTACTAGGGGCAGTAGCTCCCAGGCACTCTGCAGTTAAGTGGAGAAATCTGGTACTCTTCAAAGGTCAAGCTGGGTCCAGCAATTCCTCCCCATCCCGGGGCTGCTGCTACACTGAGATCTTAGGGGTGCGGAGAAGAGGTCCTTTGCCTGAGCTCCAGACGACCACCGGAATGCACTCGAGCTGACCCAGGACCACTGCCTCAGCACCAGCAACCACCAGCTGCAAAGAACCAGTGTGTGAAACCCACAGTGGGCAACCAAAGTGGCTGGAGCAGCCAGGGAAAGGGCAGCAGGAACAGGCAGGTTCTTGCCCCAGGTCACTCCGTGACAAAGCCCCTCTCTCCCAAGGGAGTCCACGAAGACCAGGAGGCCCAGCTCTGGCTCCATATTCATAGCTGTGGAAACCCTTGGCCCCTTTGCTTTGTGCTCTCCTTAACGGGCGCCAGGTGTGGGCACTGCGCTAGGCAGGACAATGTCACTGAGAACAGGAGGCGTGAGATACGCTTTCCTTTCTCTACTAAGTTGAGATCTGCAATTATCAACCTCTTTCAGTCTGTGAGCTCCTGAGAGATCTCCCATGGCAATGCAGACCCCACACAGTATGTTTTAGCCTGATGACACAAATCATGCTTTTCTTAGTCCCCTTTCGCAGACCCTTCATTGCCCATAGAGCCCAGCAATCTTGGTATCACAAACCAAAAATTACTCCTACATTAAGAGCGGTAGGAGCCCAGTTACTCAGCGCTGCCTGTGTGGGAGCAGCTGAGTTCCCAAGGCAGCGGTGCTCGCAGCACGCAGCCAGGCACTGGTACAAGCACTTGGCAAAGCAGAGGGAGAAATCGGCTTCAGAGGACAGAAGGCAGGAAAGGGATCACACGGTCACTCTGCCCGCTAATCATCTGAGATGTCTGGTACATCCAGCCTCATCAGGCAGCTCTTCAAAACCAGGCTTCTCTAGCTAGATCAAACTCAGCCTCCAAGACTGAACTTAAATGCAGCACACAGGGCAGAAGAATACAGGAAAAACCCTGTCCCTGCTCTCCTCCCAGGTTCCCGAGGGCCACTGGGAGCGTTAAATCCGTGTCAGCATCTCCATACCACCACCCATACCCAAGGGGAACGCAAGCAGCCGTTCTGCAAGGTTCATCACAACGCTGTTAAAAAAATGCGTCATCTTCAGCTCAGCCTTGCCTTGTCCAGTGGGGGTTAATCTAAATACCCTGAATTTCGCAGGCTGAGTCAGAACTTGGTTAATAAATCACAGTACGACTGAGTCAGCGGCATCTCTCTTCACTGCTATTTTACTGACATCCCAGATAACAAATATCACTCACGCTGGACCACAGCCAGCGCAGTGGGAGCCAAATCCCTGTCTCCCACCAGCGTATCTAAGCATACATCTCTATAAGAAAGCAAAATACATCTCTCCCCACCCAAGAGGAAAGGGGAAGCTCAAAAGGAAATATAAAAACCTTTTTATATTTTTTTCTGGGCCATTTTGTACCCACTCACCACACACAATTACATTCGGACAGACACAAGGTACTTTTGGAAATTGTACTCAGCACTTAATCCTCTGGCTCTTTGGCACTCATTTACTCTCCAGGTGCAAATAGCTGCATTTTCTGCTCACAGACTAGAAAGCCAACAGCTGACCAACAGTTACCTCCCAGAGTAGCTGTGTAGCTCTTGCTCCCTGGCTATCTCAGTACGCAATTACCTTCAGCGCAGGAAAGCTTTATTTCTGTTCTGCTCAGGTCCTCCCAAAGCCTTTTGTGGTGTTGCTCAGTGCCTTACGGAACATGGCATCACCCGTTGGGTCTAGGCAGGATGTCATGATTGCTAGCGCAGCATGGGGAGCTCTCAGCCCACCTCTGCGTGGGAGTGGGGTTCAGCTTTGTGCCAGAAAGGCAGATTTTGGTAAAAAGCACCAATCTCACTGTTAATCACTGCTATACACTGGGCTACTTGCTGCGAGCAATGAGCTTTCTAATAATGCCATGTGCCAAGGCCTGAAATCTAACCAAACCAGCTTGCCACGCACCAAGGGTCTGGAGCAAAAGGATGATGCTTCCTCCATCGTTACGCTAATCTTTTGATATCCGTTGCTTAGAAATAGGTTTTGAAAGAATTGGGAAAGCACTCGGCAAAACCGCAGCTACACCCATTTTTCTGCTGCAGAAATACTGAGCAAAAGGCTCCGAGAAGCCAAAGCTCTGCAGCTTAAGAACCAAGGTCATGTTGGAGTTTACTCACTGCAAAGGAAAAGTACCTTCCCCAGAACCCCCCTCACTGCAGAAGAACAAGATCTTATCTCTCAAGGCAGCCCAGGGCCCGGGAATGCATGATACAAACAACTCCAATCCAAGCCATGCTAGCTGAACAGCTTTTCTCAGGGTACTATGACCTAGAGACGGGCTGCTCAGACAAGGGAGCCCCACTGGAAAAAATAAAACCAACAAGTCTAAAGCCAAAAAATGGGAATTTTTTGGCACAGAAGCAAGTGGCAGCATTTGGATATGTTCCACTAGCAAGTCCTCTGGAGGTTTACCCCTCCTTGACTTCTCTACGCGCAGCCAGCGGCTCTTGTGTTCCCCTTAGCGCAGCTGCCTTCTCTTGGTGGAACGGGAGATGTGGCTTCAACAGCCACCAAGGTGGATGAGACGGGAGAAGAAGAGCTGTTGCTACTGTAGGCCCCCTAAGTCAATAAAGAGTTAATTTAATGAGGAGTCATGAAATGTACCTGAGTAAATAAGAACATCTGGAATCTATTCAGGAACTCCCAGCGCTGGGACAGACAGGCTCAGTGCAGACAAGACAGAACAGCAAATAAGATAAGCATTTAGGAATGTAGTAAATAAGTCAGAAAATGATAAATTAGTAAATTGAGAGGTGCTTGACATGGGAGCTGTTCAGTTACCAAGCATGTGGGCCTCTTGCATAATTAGTATTATACTGCTCTCTGTAGAGGTGTAATTGGGAAACGTGGGACTCATTTGTAAAAAACTTTTGCTAACAGGTAACTAGAAAGGATTTTTCTTCCCGTTTCTGTTGAACTCTGCAGGATCCCTGCCGACAGCCAGCCCGATCACCTGGCCAGCAGCTGCAATAAACCGCTGCCGTGGTTTAGACAGCGCCTGTTTGCTTACTTGTTCCGTCAGTATTGCCGCAGGAGCCCAGTTAGCACTTTGGCAGCAGCCAACATACGCAAGTCCCCAAGCAGTCTGCAGTGCCACACGCTCCGCCAGCCCCCAGAGCCGCTCGCCGCCATCGTCCCTGCTGTGTATGTTTATGCCGAGCCGCGCAGCACATGCATCATTTACCAGAGCAAGAAGGAGACTTGCAGCTGAACCCCCAGCAGACATCACCTACCTTTAGGCATTTTTCCTTCCTAAAGTAAAGTCAAACTGCCTAAAACACACCACGGAAGCCGGCAGGGCGATCGTACCTCGTTAACAAGGACTGTAGATGAGGAGACCCAGCGCAATGGCGAATTCCCTTCACAGCAGGCAGAGCACTGGTGCGTACGTTCATTGCTGCTGTGCCTGAAGGACAGGTACAGAAGCACGCAGCCCGGAGAAGTCCGCTTGGAGTCTCAAGGCACAAGAGGAGCTGAAAGGCTTTTCGTTCACGGGGGATGTGGCTGGGTTGCCAGGAAAGCACACCTGGCAGCAGGCACAGCTGAGAACCACGGGCTTCAGCTTCCCAGCTCTGCCTCGAGCGACTGTCAGACACCCTTCCTTGGATGACGCCCAGTGTTTACTATACAAGCGCTCGTGGAAACCCACAACCTGGTAAGAGAAACAACTTTGTTGCTTAATTAAATCTGTCATTTAAAATTACCAGCCTCCATCCATAAACATTATGGTTCACCAACAGAAGCAAGACCATTTAGAAGCGGTAAGGGGGTAGCACTATCTTGCTTTCACAGTCTAGTAATTCTTCACTAGGCTTACCTAGAACAGCAAACTCCTGAACAGACACCAGCTCCTGCTCAAGGATTAATGCAGATATCACAGGTCCTCCCCTCATGGTGGTGGGCTTTGAAGAAATCCATAAGCATCTTGTTTTACTAGGACATCAATCCCCCAAGCCAGTTTTCCACAGTAACTACAGAGTCAGAAGAAACATCAACTAAAGGTACTTTTTTCTTGGTAACAAAAGATCTGTAAAGGAGTGCTACTTTTGAAAGAAAACCCTCCCAACTGAGCTTCCGAAGAACATCCCAGGAGCAGCCTGACATCCTTTTAACCACTCCTCCAACTAAAGACACTAGGGAGCTGAAGACCCACCCAAGAAGCAGCCATGGCATGAAGGTCACCTTCTCCTTTTGGAAAGATTTAGTGTTTTCCACCAATGAGGAGGAGCAAAGACTAAATTAAATATAACTGAGTATAACCAAAGGCAACAAGAAAAAAAATTAAACCAAAATTTACTGTCATCCTCTTGTAGCTGCAGGTGGTGCCCACTGAGATTTCTTGTTCCCTATCTCTCATCGTTAATTCAATTTATCTTCTAGCTGAGCTACCCGATTTTGGTGCCAAACGAAGCAGCAGTACCACGTACCTGGATGTTCCTACACCAGGATCACTGAAAAACTACTTGACCAAAGGCACCGGGATAGCAGAACCTCCTGAGGTAGGCAGACCACTGACCATGCAAGAAACATGGACCAGGAAACAACCCATGGCAAAAGCGGCGTTACAGAGAGCAGGCAAAGTTCCCAGGAAACGGTGCAGAATGCTATCAGAAAACACAGGAACTAAATCTTAGCAACAAAGACATGTGAAGGAAGAAGAGGAAACAATGAACTGCGTACGAAGGAAAAAAAATCCAAGGAAGTCCTACAATTACCCATCTGAGGGAGGGAAAGCTGTTAAAATACAGCAGGCAAAGAAAAACACTCAGATACAGCGAAAGACATCAGCCCCAGGCAGGACAGCGCAGTCATAAAACTGGGCTGTATCTTATCATACAGAAACTGAAAAGGGGCGAGTTTTCACATAAGACATAGAGCACTGTGTGTGAAAGACCACGAAGACAGGCAAGACTGCCCCGTGGAGGGAATGATCAGAGAAAAAAGGAAAATTTCAAAGTGAAACACTTCTCCGGGCAAAGGAGAAAAAGACACTTGTTCATGGGCATGAATGTCAGCTTTAGAAAAGCCCAATCTCAGCCTAGAACTCTGTTAGAACAAAGGAACAGAATGATAAAGGAAGGAGATTTTACTAGAAACTCAGATAAACTTGGTAACAAACATCACAAACCATAGCAGTGTCAGAAGCCAGCATTTACCTTCTTGCAGGGGGACGTCAAACACCAAAGAGCTGCACAAGTGACAAGGAAGGCGATTTTCTTTACAAAATCAAGGTGTCTTTCCACCATCACCCTTTTTCCTGTTCTGGTCATTTATCCCTTCCCCGTTAATTATCCTGGCTGTAATTTTTGCTTTATAGCTTATTTTACGGTGAAACGTTGCTTCCAGTTTGTTCCATAGGCTCTTTTGTCAACTTTGGAAGAAGATATGCCTATCTTGGTTACTGATACCACTTCAGTGCTCCACTGGGGCACACTTCAGATAGCCTGGCGGCAGGGCAAAGCTGGTCCTGCTCGCCAGGAGATAAGGACTTGCTCATTACTTACAAAAACAAAACCCAAGAAAAGAATCGGGGGAAGAAGGAGTCGGCAGCGGCGTCCTGGAGGGTGTCAGAGCCAGGCAGGAGCAGGAGGTGTGGGTCCCGCAGACAGCAGGGAGCTGGCGGAGCTCCTCAGCAGGAGCCTTCGAGGTGGAGAGCGGCTTCTCTGCAGCACTGCCACCCTCCGGCTCAGGGGAAAATTCGCTTTTCCTGGCAGAGAAGCATTTCCGAGCCCCGAGCCTTTGTGAACTTAGCACTTTTCCATCCCATTGGCAAGGAGAGAGCTGAGAGGAAACCTGGATGTGAAAACTTCCCATCGGTGAGCAGAATCTGTGCCGCAAAATCCTTGGTTGGCAGCTGGATGAGCTGCTGCCCAGCTGCCAACCCTCGTTTAATTTGGGGGCACCAATGCGTCCAGCTCCTCCAGCCAAAGACGGCGGACACCAGTTAGTCACCACCTCAGCCCTCTGATGCCACTGGCTAACCAAGGCAGAAGCAGGAGACAAGTAATTTGTACTCCTTCTGTTAGATAAACTTTCTTTCTAGGTCTAGGGACACGTGCTGGCCAGCATTCTGGAAGATGTTGTCCCAGGTGTCCACAATGCCACATGTGGAGAAGATCAGGAAACAAGAACTCCTCCAGTGAACAATTACAAATTAATGACTTCCCACGAGGCAGCTGTGACTATATTTAGCTCTGAGGGAAATTCCCTTTCCGAATTCTCTCTGTACTGGTTCGCACAGGTAACTAAATGATCATAATATACAACGTGGAGTGAGGCAGGCAGGAAAACTCCCAAGTTCACCTGCCAGAAAAAGTCTTTTAAAACGCTGCTGAGATTTTTGTTCTCATTTAGCTGAAGACAGCTCAGCACTGGGAAGCCTGCTTGCAGAGCATCCCAAGGCGGTAAGGGTAGACATCTGCATGCACATCATCCAAAGTATGAGAAGAGATGGTAGCCATTATAAAGGGTCAAACGCAGTTATCCTATTTTGCGGGCTTTTAATGGTAATTTTCACGTTAATTTACAAATTTGCTGTTATGCACATTATATATCCATTTAGTAATGAAAAATGTAAGTTAATTCAGCTCTCAGTCAAGAAATTGTTGTAAAAACGCCCTTGCTAAGGTCTGGCATCTACTCCCGCAGTTCTGTGTTAACACAGGCAGCCAGGTGAGTTTCTCGTGCTGAACCTGTCCAACCTGCCGGCCCTCCCCCACCCTGCGCGTCCCTGGAGCTGCTTCTCTGCTGGCACCAAGGTGAGGACCTGGAAGCTTCAGGGTGCTGAGGGGGGTGGACTTACAGCGCAGCAGCCGCAGGGCTCCAGCGTGACTAAGGCAGGAAGCGGACACCACGCTCCAACCCTTGGCACAGCAGCGATCCAGCCTCTCTCAGAGGGATACCGCTGGCGAGGCACAGCCCCCAGTTAGCTGGTGTCTGGAGGCCCAGGGTTCAGCACAGCCTGGAGTTTTGCTCCGAAACCCGGGCCTAGGAGAGCAAACAGGCTACGGGTCGGTGCGAAGTGCCTTGGCACAATGCTAGATGGCAACTCGTATGCGTGATGCTACACCTGTGCTAGCCGTCCCTCATGTCTAGGCGTAACAAATTCACCCGCGGGATTCTGTTCAAAGGAAAGAAAGATACGGAGACCTGAGCCTAAACCATAAACAGCACAACAGACCAAAGCTGGAGAACACCAGGTGTTCGGCTACGTTAGTCCTCAGCAGATGAGAGGAAATAAATCAAAGGGTACTACAGCCTTGAGTTTTTCCACCAGAGCTGTTTCCATCATCTCAATAAATTCAGCTCTTAAAATAAAACTTGCTTTCCAGTAATATAGACTCTGTTTGCCTTTTACTTTCCGTCACTTCAAGCTGATTCACCTTCGCGCCTTCTTGGAAAGAAAAGGTCAGCAGCAGGGTTTCTCAGAAAATGCAATACAGCAAATTAAAACTGCAGTCAGTCTGGACTGCTGGAGAAAGTGCAGGCAGAGCAGCTGGGAACTGCAATGAACGCCCCTAAGAGTTCTGCTGAGGGAAGGAAAGTCGGGACTTTGGCTCCGGAACAGCCCAAGAAGAGTGTTAAACCTTGCACCTGCACACACACAGCGGAATTTTCCCCACACTGAGCAACAGCTGTTTCACAAAGACTTCCCCCCCCCCGGCCCAGTGCTTTTACAGTAGTGTCACCATTATCCTGACAATCAGATCACCCATTCTCGTATAGTTTATATTTAATGTGCGAAAATAAAGGAAGCGCTTTGCAGCAGTCTCTGGAGGAGAGGGAAGAGTAAAAAGATTGTGATGAGCAGTCGATTGGCAACGGACAGAAACTGCTCCCTGGGAGCTCCCTTCCCCCTTACCTACCTCCCCTCTAAAGAGTGCAGTAACACAATCCACAAAGGTAACTGAACTCTTGTGGGAGAATTTGTGGCACAATAGGCTGCAGCTCCTTTCAAAACGGATTCGTTTCATTTATTTATTTTAAAGTCCACTGATCATCATCACAAAAAAAAAAAAAACATGGGAAACGCAACTAAAGAGAAAAAAGTCCAACCAAGACCTAAGAACCCAGAGCTACGAGTAGATGTGAGCCTGTGTTGCACGGCGCAGGTGCACGCACAGGACGAGACGACACATGCGCGCTGCAGTGTGGCGAGAGGTGGGTTCCTTTATGTTAACCGCTGAACAATGACAGCATTGAGCAGGTTGGCTTCCTTCAGGGTTTGGTTCTCATCAGTAAGCTCTTTGTTTGGGAAGGTGGTCATGAGGACGAAACTGGTGGCAGCCATCGCTGGCCGAGCATCTACTATGAAGAGCCGGATGTCACGGATCCTGTCCAAAGGGATCAAACACACAAGGGTGATCCTGTTACTGAACATCCTGTAGAAGCGCGTGGCAACAGCCTAAATTCACCTTTTCCGGAGCATGCAACCCTGCAGTCGCTGCGCTTGTTTTTCAGCTAACAGTAAAGGCCAAGGCCAGACAATTATTATTTAACCTACTCCTCTGCAGACTCCCATTTACTAAAATAACACAAGCTGCTTTATAGGCTAAAGATTTACAACTAGATGTTCTTTTACACTGCCCAACAGGATCATCTGTGTTGTCAGGCAGCTATTTGAAATTGAAAGCTTCTGAACGCTTCAAGATGATCAGATTAACAAATTGCTTGACGCTAGCTGCTCTAAGTGACTGAGCTCATCACACACAGCAAAACCTAAATGATCTCAACTCCCATGAGCAGCCGCAACAGCAACACTGGATCTATTCCCTTGACCCGATCATAGGTTTTTGTACTTTTTTGCACCATGTTCGATTCTCTTACAGAAACTGGAGGAATATAAACAAATGGCCACACTCTTTGAGATCAGGTAGGTGAGGACGACTTCAGGAGAGAAGTTTAACGAAGCAACAGGGTATATAACCCATCTTTGCTCATCCAAGGGAACTGAACTGCTCTAAGAGCATCCCTTGGTGCTCCAGTCAGCACAGGGAACAGCCCAGTAAAAAAGTCTGAACTGAGAGTCAGAATAACTGAACCAAGTTCCTAATTACCTGACAGTTTCTAAAGTCCTTAGAAGAAATTCAGGGGGGTTTTTTATAGGTGATATGAAGGGACGTTCCGCTGATAATGACGCTCCCAGGTGCAGTATCACTGGCTATAATCCATCACTATTTGGAAAGCAAATCCTATCCTTCCAACAGTTAACGACTGCCTTAAAACCCCACAATAATTTTATTCCTATTCACCTATACAGAAGGATCCCCAGAGCTCCCTTTAGCAGGCTAGCCAGGACTTCAACATCTGCTCCATCTGTGCGCAGTTTGCATTGTCATTCAGGCCTTCCCAGTTAGTAACCTGTGTTTCCTGTTGCGTTTGTACCTGTGACTGTGGTTAAACTTCTGGACCAGTCGCCCACCGTCAGCAAGCCGGATTTGGATGTTGGTGATGGGCTCCGACTCATCAATAGCGATGGCAGAACTGGCTTTGGCTTCATTCTCTGCCTGCTGGGCCGGCGAGCTGGTGCCCATCACCTGGGGTGCAGTGCTGAGAACAGGGAGACACAAGGCGAGCTGTTAAAAAACGGGAAAACCCACCCAGCTGCAGGGTGCCAGCAGTCAGGCAGTGAGCTTATCGCCTGCTGGGCCCAGCTACCAGGGTTCCCAGTCAAGAGACACTAATGCAAGTTGGAAGCGAGAATTTAGGAGTCAGCTAGTCAGCAGGGACTTGTCTAGACCTCTATCATCTCCCTTTGCAGCACCACATCACGGGTCTTCACATACCCACAGGAACAGGGGCAGTGTAATTTGGAAACACCGCTCCTACGTGACATTCACCATGGCGGTTCCAAACTAGGGATCCGCCTCCTGCCACGGAAAGGCTGAGCCACCTCACAGTACAAACCTCGTTTTCTCTTTTAGAGGAACACCCCCCCATACCCCAGGCCTCGAGTGCCTTTTCTTCAGAAAGATGAATCAAAAGGCTCAACGTTGCAAAACTCTCAAGGGACTCTCTCACGTCACACACATAGCAAACCAGCACTGCTGCCTTCTCACCTGCCCAGCTTCTGTCCTTCTCCAGTAAAAGCTTTGAAGACACTTTTAGGTTTCACGTACTCCTCATCGCGGTGATCCTCCATATCCAGGTTCACTTGTCCGCCCCGTGCTAACCTGCGCAGCTCTGCCGGGACTTCCCTGCAAAGAGAGTGTCCTAAGGCAGCTGCCTGAAGAAACAAGTCGGGAAAGCGCAGAGAAAAAGTGCCAGCCGCAGACCTCTGGAATTTCAGGAATCGCAGCGAGCCTGTGATTAATTAACAGGGCAGATGCACACCTCCCCACTAACAGACACAAATTAAAGGTGACTTTTCCCTGACCCTCACCTGGAGTGACATGGTACATCAGAAATCCTCTGCCCAATATGAACGTCCATTTGTTCACTTCAAACTCAAGGCCCCCTACAAACCAAGGCCACTTCCCATTGATCTGAAGTAAATGTTCGAGTCTGCCCTCCCATAGTTCCATGTTAAGAATCTAGCTCTTATAAGAAAGCTCAGGTGAAACGTGCCATTGCTCACGTTTCAGAAAACAGCTATTCTTTCTCTCCCCTCTCATTACATACCCTCTGCGGATATCATCAAGGAACTGGGCATTGGACGGATCCTGGTAGCTCCTCAGTTCTCCGCTATCCAGACTGAATCCACTCTTCCAGAGCTTCAGCACAACATGCACCTGCAGCAGCGGCCAAACAACAATCAGTCTCACCGAAGCATCTCCATAAGAACAATAACCCACGCAGCATTCCAGACTGGCAGAGGAATTCCAAGGTGCAGAAAACATTCCATCCAGGTTCCTCTGGGTTGAGGGAAAAACCCCAAAGCACTGTCTATGTAACAGTCATGCATCAATTTCTAAAAGGTGGCACCACAGACACCTTTTTGATAAATATGGTTGAAGAGCCAAGAGTGTGCTAGGCCAGGAGCCGAAACCAAGCTCCCACCACTGCCTAGATGCGTATTTGGTCACAAACCAAGCATGAGAGAATCTTTCATTGATGCTGTTAGCTCCATATCTCTTCAAGGGATAGAAGAGTCAATTGCCTAGTGCTCTTTGCACGCTATTTTTCACAATCTGTACTTCTAAGGAGTGCTCAGATTCTTAATCAAAAGTTCATCAGAAAACTGCTTACCCAAGACCCAAGCACCTACTATTTTCTAATCAGAAATCCCTGAGAAGCAGGATTTACCATACTTCTGTCCTCTTGAATTTCTATCAAGCTTTATAACTCTCTGGGCTCGCAAGCTCTGTAGCTACAGCAGAGAAATCCCTCGGGTGACATCTACAAAACAGAACAGAGAGATACTCACATCCTGAGCAGAGTTCTGTCTCCTCTCTCCTGCCACATAAGCAGACTCCTCCTCTGGAGTAGCCCCGAGGCGATACCCTCCCCCTGCGAAAGGCTGCAAGAGAGAGGAGCAGGCAAAGAGGTTTTAGAGACACAGCCCCACGACAACTTGATTCCCTTTCCCCAACACTGTTATGGACGAACAGGGGGACTTTGTGGCATCAGCAACACCTATTGTCCTGCAGGGACAGTCACCAGCTTGAACAAGTTGATAAATGTGGCACAGGAAAGTGGCTTTTCATGCCAGTGTGACACACGAATTGGAGCTGCACTAAGAGAAGAGCCCAGGCTTAGCTGTCCTTTTAAGACAATTCCAGGACTCCACAGTACCAAACAGCTGTCACGGTGGGAGCCTTAACTGAAACAGGGAACAGAAGGAAGAAGAACTTATCACTCCTCACTTTAGGCTTGCTAGTCTCGCCACTGCTCTTGGCCGTCCGATCAACTGCCACTGCACCGTGCTCCTTTGCTCCTTTGAACAGATCCTCCACCAGCTCATTGGGACTCTTCTTCCTCGGAGGACCAACGATCTGCTGTCCACTTCTCTCTGAGCCACCGGCATAAAACCTAACAGAAAGCACATAGCTTCTGGGTAAGACTGGACCGCTGCTTCTCCAGGAGACGCATGTGACAGGACCCAGCAGTTTTGTATCAGGATTCAGTTCATTTTTGTACAGCCTGGATCTACAAATATTAGCTCCTACCAGTGGAACTCCTACTGTAGCCACTTAACAAGTTCCTGTACTGCAGAGACTTTCTTTTTACGTCAGTTACTGTAAAATTATCAATTGATCAATAGCAATAAAGTGATAACAACTGTCTCAGACCTAGGAAGAGAAACAGTCCAGACGGACAAGGCTCAGTTTCAGATGCCAGTACCAGTTATATTACCAAGCTCAACAAGACTTCCAGCAAGTCTCTGACCTGTCAGATGGAAGAAGTTGGGCAACATCTAACTGGTATTTTGAAGGAAGGCACATATTCATGCTACACTGAAAGATCACCACACACAGGATGGGTCTGAACTGTAAGCAATGAATGCAATCAGTGAAGTGCAATTAAGCACTTCTGGAAGACTGGGTTTATTAGCTTCCAGATGGCTTGTAAAAACACACAGGGCAAGCTCACATCTGTTTGCAGAAGACCACACAGTCTACCTAGACTGAGCCATCAGATCCATTCAGTTTACCTTGCCTTTTAACCTTAAGGGTATTTAACTACTTACAGCTGACATCGTAGATGACTTTCCCACTAGTATGCCATGTTCCCACTGGAAAGGGGACCTACATTTCTCTTTCCACCTCCACACTCCACTACATTACCCTTAAGCAGCACTTAAAAAAAAAACCAAAAACAAACAAAAAAGCAAACCCAAAACCCCAACAAAAAACAAAACCAAAAAGCAAACCCAAAATTCCCAAGCAGAAAGAAAAACAATCCCTGCATTATTCTATTTCCCTTCTCTGTGGACACAAATGATGATTTGGGCTTTTTTCCATTCTTAACCTAGGGCTTCCACATCCTGCCTTAGGCTTTCTCTCAACTGCACAACCAGCGACGAAAACTTGCGTTTATACAGCCATGCCGAACATGTGCTTGTGCACAGACTTTGCACTGACCAACCTTTACGTGTCAAACCTGAGATTTTTCACTACAGGAATTTCATCTCAAATCTGCTTTTTAAAAAAGCACAAGTGGCAAGCCATCAAAAAGGGCAGAGATAAACACCCAGGTTTTAAGTATTTAACTGAAAACTTACCGCTGTCCCTCCTCCTCTTCATCGTCATCCTCCTGCGCATGAACAAGGTCTCTAAACGATGTTACTCTATGGTCACTGCAAAAGGCAATCAGAGAAGTATGTCAGCCTCATGACGCATTTCAACCACATAAGCAAAAGCTCCTGAAAACAGCAGTTAGGCTGAGCCTGTTCTACTTTAAGGGTCTGATTCATTACTCTATAAAATGATGGGTCAGAACTGGTGTAACCGAGTGGCGAATTTTGCTCTTGGACCTCTCTGCCAACTACACCAACAGAAAACAAGAGCGGGTGCACTGGAGGAGGCTCAGATGGTGGCTGCAGCCATAGAAAATGCAGCGAGTCTTCAGTCACCTTCCTTGCTCGCATACTGAAGCCGCCACTCCCAAACCTGCACAAGCACAGGTTTCTCTTCCCGGCCCCAGGACAGTCCAGCCTCCACATCCTTCCCCTCTTGTTGTTTCTGCCAAGGCTGTTAGCTCTGATCCAAACTGAAACTGGGTTCTTCTGCAATATGGACTGTATTCACCGACGCCTGAACCTAGAGCACTTTTCTTTCAAGACTTAGTAGCTCCTTTTCTTTAAAACTGGATAGTATTTCCCTACTCCACAAGGAATTGGTGCAGCAAAATTAACCTCTTGTTATAAAATGCTCAACTTGATTGGATTAGGTGTTACACAAAATCAGAAAATATTTTTCCCGCGGAGGTACAATCTGCTCAAATAAAAGCATTACCAACTGATTGTCTTCTAACCTTCTAATTGATAGACAAATCAAATTTTTCCTGAGTAATGAGGCAAGTTGTCCTAACTGATCTTTGGATTAGTTGTGCAATAACATGGGAGCTTGCAATGTATAAATGCTGAGGTTTTCACAATTTCTAGAGAGCCATATGAGGTGAAGCAGATCTGAACACAGAGCTATTTCTCCTGAAAATTAATATACATCAATGCTTTAGATAGAGCTTGTGTTTTTACACAGTTTGCACTGTCAGGTTTACAAGCTGCCAATAAACAGACTGGCCTGAGCTGAAGCTCCCGCCTCACCTGGCTGCAGTGCCTCTGGATATAGAGCTGGGTGTGGGCTGGGGAAGAGTCAGAATGTCCTCGTCACCCCCGTCCTCGTAGAAACTGGCAAGTGCAATCTGGAAAGGAACACGGCCGGAGTTTTTCAGGATGAGAGCAAGCATTCCAGAACAATGGAAAAAACCACACACAAATAACACAGCTCAAGCTCCTGTCATGCTGGACATCTTAAGGCACATCACCCACTGAAAACATTTCATGTGATTTCCCTGTTTGGATGTCCTAGCAAAGACAAGGCTTTGCCACCTTCTAATGTTTGGCTTTGTAGGACACTCACCACTACAGAAATGCCAGAGCAGCTTCCCCAAAGCGAGGCTCTTATTCTGCAATATTTCTACAGGGGCTATGCTAAAATTACTCTTCTGAAACAGCTGCTTTTGTGACATTCATGAGAAGACACGGAGTTAATTAAACACAGGCAAATGATTTGAGGAAGATGGGAGACAGGAGCGGATCAGAGAGGTGGCTGATCTCCCCCTTCATTTCGGGGTGCAGGGGCCGCTGCTGGCAGTGCAGCCGGCGGAGCACTGAGGAAAATCGACCATTCAAGGAAAACCTACGCAAACCCGGCAAAACCCAGACGCTGCTCTCTCACTGCGTGCTAGCAATTAGCGATGTTAAAATTAACGAGGGGACCATGCCCCGCTCCGGCCCCAGCCGGCCCCCAAGGCACCGCCTCAGCCCGGCCGAGGCCTGAGCCTGCAGGACACCGAGCTCCCGGCCCAGCGCTCCCTCCTCCGCCACCGCGACGGCCTCCAGGGCCGCGGCCCCCGCCCGGCGCCAGCCTCGGCCGCGCCCCCGCCACCAGGCCCACCCTCAGCGGGCCGAGCCGGCGCCGGGAAGAGCCGCGGGACGCGGGGCGGCGGCGGGGCTACCTGGAGGTCCCAGCCGGCGGACTCCAGGAAGAAACGCGCTCGCTCCTCCTCGACGCCGGTCACGGCCACGAACTCCCTCAGCGCCTCCTCCCTGTCCGCCATCTTGCCGCGGTGCAGCGCCCAAACCCCGCCGGGCGGAAACGGCACGGAGCCCCGCCACGCCCCGCCCCGTGTGCGGCGCCAAACCCCGCCGGGCGGAAACGGCACGGAGCGTCGCGCACCGCCCCGCGCGCTGGAAACAGCGGCCCCTGGCGGCCCGGCGGTGCGCAGCGCCCAGCCAGGGGGTGACCGGAGCCGAGCCCCGGGATGCTGTGAGCCCCGGGGTGGGCAGGTCCCGAGCCCTGGCGTGCCCAGAGCCGAGCCCCGGGCTAGGCAGCATTGAGACCCAGGGCGGCCCGTGCATCCCGGCCCCTTTATTTCCAGGTACACAGGACAAAGCCCGTGGCGGCCGAGCGCCAAGACCCGCTCCCGGTGCCGCCACGCAAGCAACCAGGGGTTGACACGGAGCAGGACGTGGGGGCTGCCCCCGTGTTTCCCTCCTCATGCCCTCCCACGCTTGAAGAGGAAGAGGAGGAAACCACCGAGGAGCCCCTTCTCCAGCAGGATGCCAAGCCACAAGCCGGGGCTGGACAGGAGGTTCCAACCTGCAGCGGAGACAAGGGGACGTGAGCGTGTCATTGGGGAAGAACCCTCCGGCCGTGCAGGTGAACGGCACCCATTGCCCCGGCCCCGCTCTGTGGTGGGGTCCAGATGCGACCTGGGGGGTGGGTTTGGCTGCGGGAAGAAGCGTGGGTCTGTCAGACCAGGCTCTGCCACCCCCACCCAGCCCCGGGGCTGCAGGGAGAGGGGTCTCCCATGGGGGCACAGATGCACCTGAGGACCCCGAGCCCCTTCCCCATCCCCACTCGCCCCGAGCAGAGCCCACCGGGCTGGGCTGGGCTGGTTCCCACCAGGAGCTGCTCTGGGAGCCCCACTCACCATGTACGGACACCTCCGTGCCTTTTCCATGCTGAAGCACCTCATCACTGCCCACTGTTCTGCGGAACTTCACGCAGTAATAGGTGCCGGCATCCTCGGGACAAACACCCCTGATGTGGATGGTGAAGTCTGTGTCAGACCCATTCACTGCCCTCATCCCGCGGGGGAAGGAGCCCGTCTGGTCATAGATGGTCTGGTTCCCACTGCCCCAGCCCTTCAGCCACTTCACGGGGCCAGGGGGACCATTTCCAGACGTGGTGCAGGTCAGGGTGAGCGTCTCCCCCGCTGTCACCGACACCTTGTCCTGGGGCTGCTGTAGCTCGAAGCTCTGAGTCACCTGGGCACCCTCACCTGGGCACAGTGACAGGAGGGTTTGGGGCTGATAAGGGGCTCCAGAGCCAGGGCACGTCAAGGGCCATCGCCAGACTCCCAGCCCCGAGCCCAGAGCAGGGGAAAGAGAGATGTCCCCATCCCTCACTCCTGCCGGGGCAGCCAGCACTGCTGGGGACTGTGCTACAGGGGGATGCTGGGGCTCCCGGGACAAGCTGGAATAAAACAAACTTTTCAGCTGGGAATAAAAGCAAGCTGGAATGGCGGCAGTGAGAGAAGAGTTCCAAATACTCCCAGAGGGCATATGGAGCACCAGGCCCTGAGATGCACCCCCCTGAGCCCCATGGCAGGCTTGTGGCACGGCCACTGCCAGGGATGTGGCCACAGGCTGCCCAACTACCCCTGGCTCTGCTGCTTCCCCCCACCACAGGTCCCCCTCCTGGGATGGGCCCCCAAATCCCATCCCCATCCCCACACACCCCGAGCAGAGCCCATGGGGCTGGGCTGGGCTGTGCGGGAGGCAGCACCCGGCAGGTGTATTTCCCACCGGGAGCAGCTCTGGGAGCCCCACTTACTGTATACGGACACCTCTGTGCCTTTTCCATGCCGAAACACCTCAATACGGCCAAGATATCTGCTGAACTTCACGCAGTAATAGGTGCCAGCATCCTCGGGTTGAACATCCCTAATGTGGATGGTGAAATCTGTGTCGGACAGATCTGCTGCCCTCGTCACACGGGGGAAGGAGCCCATTTGGTCGTAGATGGTCTCGTTCCCACTGCCCCAGCCCTTCAGCCACTTCATGGGTCCACCAGAATAGTCTCTGGACGTGGTGCAGGTCAGGGTGAGCGTCTCCCCCACAGCCACCGACACCTTGTCCTGGGGCTGCTGCAGCTTGAAGCCCTGATTCACCTGAGCATCCGTACCTGGGCACAGCGACAGGAGGGTTTGGGGCTGATGAGGGGCCCCGGAGGCGGGGCACAGCACAGGGCATCGCCAGACCCCCAGCCCCGAGCCCACAGCAGGGGACAGAGAGACATCCCCATCACTCGCCCCACCCTGGGCAGCCAGCACTGCTGGGGACTCTGGTATGGGAGGATGCCAGGGCCCCCAGGACAAGCTGGAATAAAACAAACTTTTCAGCTGGGAATAAAAGCAAGCTGGAAGGGAAGCAGTGAGAGAAGAGCCTCAAACATTCACAGGGGGATTATTCAGTGCTGAGCCGTGAGATGCACCCACCAGAGCCCCACAGCAGGCTTGCGGCACGGCCACTGCCAGGGATGTGGCCACAGGCTGCCCAACTACCCCTGGCTCTGCTGCTTCCCCCCACCACAGGTCCCCCTCCTGGGATGGGCCCCCAGACCCCATCCCCATCCCCACACGCCCTGAGCAGAGCCCATGGGGCTGGGCTGTGCGGGAGGCAGCACCCGGCAGGGGTATTTCCCACCGGGAGCTGCTCTGGGAGCCCCACTTACTGTATACAGACACGTCTGTGCCTTTTCCACGCTGAACCACCTCATAACCACTAGGCGATTTGCGGAACTTCACGCAGTAATAGGTGCCAACATCCTCGGGTTGAACATCCCTAATGTGGATGGTGAAGTCTGTGTCGGATCCATCCACTTCCCTCGTCACGCGGGGAAAGGAGCCCGTCTGGTCATAGGCGGTCTCACTCCCACTGCCCCAGCCCTTCAGCCACTTCACGGGGCCAGCGGGAGCGTCTCCAGACGTGGTGCAGGTCAGGGTGAGTGTCCCCCCTGCTCTCACCGACACCTTGTCCTGGGGCTGCTGCAGCTTGAAGCCCCGACTCACCTGGGCACCTGCACCTGGGCACAGCGACAGGAGGGTTTGAGGCTAACGGGGGACCCTGGAGCCGGAACACAGCACGGGGCATCGCCAGACCCCCAGCCCCGAGCCCACAGCAGGGGACATCCCCGTCCCTCACCCCCCGCAGCAGCCAGCACTGCTGGGGACTGCGGGACGGGGGGGTCCTGGGACCCCTGGGACGTGCTGGAGTAAAACAAGCTCTTTGGTGGGGGTGAAAGCAAGCTGGAAGGGAGGCAGTGAGAGAGGAGCCCCAGATGCCCGCGGGCACAGGGAAGCATTGCCCAGCCTGCGGCGCGGGGCAGCGTGCCGGGGGAGAGGTGCTGGGGCTGTGCGGGGCCCACACTCACCCGGGGCTCTGCGGAGCAGGAGCAGCATCAGGCAGGCGAGAGGCAGCCCCCGTGTCACCCGGGCCATGGTCATTCCCGCGTCCTGCTCCCCACAGCTCGGCTCGGCCGGGCTCTGCTCGGCTCGGCTGGGTGCTGGGCTCTGCCCCGGCAAAGGGGAAGGAAGGGGCTCACCGCTGGCCGTCAATCACCACCATCTCCTGTCACGAGGCTGATCCTCACCAGAGATGTTCAGTCCCGCTCTCTCTCCCCACAGATCTGTGCCACGGCCACAGCCACGGGCACTGGGTAGCCAAAGAGAGGGTCTGCGGTGGCTCGGCTCTTGCTGGTGCAGCTCAGCCTCCTCCCGCTGCGGCTCTCGGCTGAGTTCGGAGCGGGGCAGCAGTGGTGGTGACCCCCGACAGCCCTCCCGCCTCCCTGCGCCGCTGGCTGCTGCTGCCGGGGGGGGGACACGGGACTGCGGGGAGAGGCCCGGCACCCGCAGCAGACCGCTAACACGAGCAGGCTTGCAAAGATAAACACCGGACGGGGCAGTGGGGGCTTTCCTCCTCCAACCACCTTTTTGGGCTGTGCAGGGCTGCACAGGACAAGGAGCAGCGGGACAGCTGCTGAGGGGGCTGCAGGGATGGGGCCTGCAGTGGGGGTCAGCATTTTAGGTGATGGCGGGTGTGCAGGATGCAGGCAGTGCCAGCACCAGGATCCAGCGGCGCAGATCAGCCCAGGGCGGCCCGTGTATCCCGGCCCCTTTATTTCCAGGTACACAGGACAAAGCCCGCGGTGGCCGAGCACCAAGACCCGCTCCCGGTGCCACCATCCAAGGAACGGGGGACCGAGAGAGAGCATGACGTGGGGGCTGCCCCCGTGTTTCCCTCCTCATGCCATCGCACGTTTGAAGAGGAAGAGGAGGAGCCCACCGAGGAGCCCCTTCTCCAGCAGGATGCCAAGCCACAAGCCGGGGCTGGACAGGAGGTTCCAACCTGCAGTGGGGACAAGGGGACGTGAGTGGCTACGGCTTGAGGACAGGAATCCCACAGCCCCCTGCTGCCGCGGGACCCAGCGGCTCTCACGCACCGTTAACTGTCTGGGATGAGTCTGTCGTTTCCGACTTGGACGTGGCAGTGATCCACAGGGTGGCCGTCCTGTCGACGGGCTCCTGGGCATCGTGCACCACACGGCAGGTGAACACGGACCCGTTCTTCTCCTCCATCGCTTTGACCTCCACCAGGCTACTCAGCTTGAACAAGCCCTGGGGCGTCTCCACTGGCTGGGAGACGTTCTCCATGTTCATCTCCGTCCCGTTCTCCAGCCAGGTGATGGCCACGTCCCTGGGGTAAAACCCCTTCACGTGGCAGGTGAATTTCACGGTCTTGTTCACCCCAACAGGGCTCGGCGGGTCAGCGTCCACCTGGATGCTGGGGGAAACTGGGAAGAGAGGCAGCGCCTGGTGCCCAGCATCCCCCGTCTCCGCTGCCGGCGGGGTGCCCTGTCCCTGCCCTGGGACCCCCAGCCCCACAGGAGCTGGACACCCCCAGCGCCGGTCCCCCCCCAGCCCTCACCTCGCAGGGCTTGCCTGAGCTGGTACGTCTCCCTCAGCGGGGCCGTCAGCGTGGGGTGCCGCACCTCGCAGACGACCTGTGAGCGGACGTCGTCCACCCCCAGTGGCATCGTCACGGTGCTGACCATGTTGTAGGAGGATTTCATCTGCCCAGGGGTGATCGTTGGCTGCTGAGCCGAGATGGGGACCCCATCCTTGAGCCATTTCACACCGATGTCTTCAGGGAAGAACCCTCCGGCCGTGCAGGTGAAAGCCACCGATTGCCCCGGCCCCGCTCTGTGTTCGGGCCCGGACACAACCGGGGGGGTGGGTTTGGCTGCGGGAAGAAGCGTGGGGCTGTCACCAGGGCTCTGCCACCCCCTCCTGGGGCTGCAGGGAGAGGGGTCTCCCACGGGGGCAAGGATGCGCCCAGGAACGGCCCACAGGACCCACTCCTGGGACCCCGAGACCCGTCCCCATCCCCACTCGCCCCGAGCAGAGCCCACCGGGCTGGGCTGGGCTGGTTCCCACCGGGAGCTGCTCTGGGAGCCCCACTCACCACGTACAGACACCTCCGTGCCTTCTCCATGCTGATACACCTCATCACTGCCCACTGTTCTGCGGAACTTCACGCAGTAATAGGTGCCGGCATCCTTGGGTTGAACATCCCTGATGCGGATGGTGAAGTCCGTGTTGGACCCATTCACTGCCCTCATCCCATGGGTGAGGGGGTTCGTCTGGTCATAGATGGTCTGGCTCCCACTGCCCCAGCCCTTCAGCCACTTCACGGGGCCAGGGGGAGCGTCTCCAGACGTGGTGCAGGTCAGGGTGAGCGTCTCCCCCGCTGTCACCGACACCTTGTCCTGGGGCTGCTGCAGCTTGAAGCCCCGACTCACCTGGGCACCCGCACCTGGGCGCAGCGACAGGAGGGTTTGGGGCTAACGGGGGGCCCTGGAGCCGGGACACAGCACAGGGCATCGCCAGACCCCCAGCCCCGAGCCCACAGCAGGGGACATCCCCGTCCCTCACCCCCCGCGGCAGCCAGCACTGCTGGGGACTGCGGGACGGGGGGGTCCTGGGACCCCTGGGACGTGCTGGAGTAAAACAAGCTCTTTGGTGGGGGTGAAAGCAAGCTGGAAGGGAGGCAGTGAGAGAGGAGCCCCAGATGCCCGCGGGCACAGGGAAGCATTGCCCAGCCTGCGGCGCGGGGCAGCGTGCCGGGGGAGAGGTGCTGGGGCTGTGCGGGGCCCACACTCACCCGGGGCTCTGCGGAGCAGGAGCAGCATCAGGCAGGCGAGAGGCAGCCCCCGTGTCACCCGGGCCATGGTCATTCCCGCGTCCTGCTCCCCACAGCTCGGCTCGGCCGGGCTCTGCTCGGCTCGGCTGGGTGCTGGGCTCTGCCCCGGCAAAGGGGAAGGAAGGGGCTCACCACAGACCAAGTTCCTCCACGGACCCCTTGCACGAGACCCAGCTGGTTCCCAGAGTGTTCACACCATCTCGCGTCACAGGGCTGGTCCTCGCCACTGATGTCACTCCGGCTCTCCCCACAGATGTGTGCCACGGCCACGGCCACCAGCACCGGGCAGCCAGCGAGCGGGGCCCCGACCCGGCACGCTCCCGTACGTGTGGCCAGCCCTCAGCTCGGCACCCCGGGGCATCCGGGGGACCCCCAGCCCTTGCCAGCAGGATCGGGGCACGGGCTGGCGTCTCCGATGGACCCGTGGTGCAGAGCTCGCCCAGGGCTTCGCCGGAGCCCCCCTGCAGCCGAACCGGGGCGGGCAGAGCCGCTCTCCTGCCCCGCGCCCCGCGCAGCCCCTCGTGTCGGGAGGCTCTTGGTCCTTGGATGACGATGCCCTCCGGGATGAAGCCCGGCGGAGCTGCCGCCCGTCTCTGCCTCTGCCCCGCAAGCATGTTTTTGGGCTGTGCAGGGCTGCACAGGACAAGGAGCAGCGGGACAGCTGCTGAGGGGGCTGCAGGGCCTGCAGTGGGGGTCAGCATTTCAGGTGATGGCGGGTGTGCAGGATGCAGGCAGTGCCAGCACCAGGATCCAGTAGATCAGATCAGCCCAGGGCGGCCCGTGTATCCCAGCCCCTTTATTTCCAGGTACACAGGACAAAGCCCGCGGTGGCCGAGCACCAAGACCCGCTCCCGGTGCCACCATCCAAGGAACGGGGGACCGAGAGAGAGCATGACGTGGGGGCTGCCCCCGTGTTTCCCTCCTCATGCCATCGCACGTTTGAAGAGGAAGAGGAGGAGCCCACCGAGGAGCCCCTTCTCCAGCAGGATGCCAAGCCACAAGCCGGGGCTGGACAGGAGGTTCCAACCTGCAGTGGGGACAAGGGGACGTGAGTGGCTACGGCTTGAGGACAGGAATCCCACAGCCCCCTGCTGCCGCGGGACCCAGCGGCTCTCACGCACCGTTAACTGTCTGGGATGAGTCTGTCGTTTCCGACTTGGACGTGGCAGTGATCCACAGGGTGGCCGTCCTGTCGACGGGCTCCTGGGCATCGTGCACCACACGGCAGGTGAACACGGACCCGTTCTTCTCCTCCATCGCTTTGACCTCCACCAGGCTACTCAGCTTGAACAAGCCCTGGGGCGTCTCCACTGGCTGGGAGACGTTCTCCATGTTCATCTCCGTCCCGTTCTCCAGCCAGGTGATGGCCACGTCCCTGGGGTAAAACCCCTTCACGTGGCAGGTGAATTTCACGGTCTTGTTCACCCCAACAGGGCTCGGCGGGTCAGCGTCCACCTGGATGCTGGGGGAAACTGGGAAGAGAGGCAGCGCCTGGTGCCCAGCATCCCCCGTCTCCGCTGCCGGCGGGGTGCCCTGTCCCTGCCCTGGGACCCCCAGCCCCACAGGAGCTGGACACCCCCAGCGCCGGTCCCCCCCCAGCCCTCACCTCGCAGGGCTTGCCTGAGCTGGTACGTCTCCCTCAGCGGGGCCGTCAGCGTGGGGTGCCGCACCTCGCAGACGACCTGTGAGCGGACGTCGTCCACCCCCAGTGGCATCGTCACGGTGCTGACCATGTTGTAGGAGGATTTCATCTGCCCAGGGGTGATCGTTGGCTGCTGAGCCGAGATGCGGACCCCATCCTTGAGCCATTTCACACCGATGTCTTGAGGGAAGAACCCTCCGGCCGTGCAGGTGAAAGCCACCGATTGCCCTGGCCCCACTCTGTCTTCGGGCCCGGATACAACTGGGGGGGTGGGTTTGGCTGTGGAAAGAAGCGTAGGGCTGTCACCAGGGCTCTGCCACCCCCTCCTGGGGCTGCAGGGAGAGGGGTCTCCCACGGGGGCAAGGATGCGCCCAGGAATGGCCCACAGGACCCACTCCTGGGACCCCGAGACCCGTCCCCATCCCACTCGCCCCGAGCAGAGCCCACCGGGCTGGGCTGGGCTGGTTCCCACCGGGAGCTGCTCTGGGAGCCCCACTCACCACGTACAGACACCTCCGTGCCTTTTCCATGCTGATACACCTCATCACCGCCCACTGATTTGCGGAACTTCACGCAGTAATAGGTGCCGGCATCCTTGGGTTGAACATCCTTGATGCGGATGGTGAAGTCCGTGTTGGAGTCATTCACTGCCCTCATCCCATAGGTGAGGTGGTTCGTCTGGTCATAGATGGTCTGGTTCCCACTGCCCCAGCCCTTCAGCCACTTCACGGGGCCAGGGGGAGCGTCTCCAGACGTGGTGCAGGTCAGGGTGAGCGTCTCCCCCGCTGCCACCGACACCTTGTCCTGGGGCTGCTGCAGCTTGAAGCCCCGACTCACCTGGGCACCTGCACCTGGGCACAGCGACAGGAGGGTTTGGGGCTAACGGGGGGCCCTGGAGCCAGGACACAGCATGGGGCACCGCCAGACCCCCAGCCCCGAGCCCACAGCAGGGGACATCCCCGTCCCTCACCCCCCGCGGCAGCCAGCACTGCTGGGGACTGCGGGACGGGGGGGTCCTGGGACCCCTGGGACGTGCTGGAGTAAAACAAGCTCTTTGGTGGGGGTGAAAGCAAGCTGGAAGGGAGGCAGTGAGAGAGGAGCCCCAGATGCCCGCGGGCACAGGGAAGCATTGCCCAGCCTGCGGCGCGGGGCAGCGTGCCGGGGGAGAGGTGCTGGGGCTGTGCGGGGCCCACACTCACCCGGGGCTCTGCGGAGCAGGAGCAGCATCAGGCAGGCGAGAGGCAGCCCCCGTGTCACCCGGGCCATGGTCATTCCCGCGTCCTGCTCCCCACAGCTCGGCTCGGCCGGGCTCTGCTCGGCTCGGCTGGGTGCTGGGCTCTGCCCCGGCAAAGGGGAAGGAAGGGGCTCACCACAGACCAAGTTCCTCCACGGACCCCTTGCACAGCCCCAGCTGGTTCCCAGAGTGTTCACACCATCTCGCGTCACAGGGCTGGTCCTCGCCACTGATGTCACTCCGGCTCTCCCCACAGATGTGTGCCACGGCCACGGCCACCAGCACCGGGCAGCCAGCGAGCGGGGCCCCGACCCAGCACGCTCCCGTACGTGTGGCCAGCCCTCAGCTCGGCACCCCGGGGCGTCCGGGGGACCCCCAGCCCTTGCCAGCAGGATCGGGGCACGGGCTGGCGTCTCCGATGGACCCGTGGTGCAGAGCTCGCCCAGGGCTTCGCCGGAGCCCCCCTGCAGCCGAACCGGGGCGGGCAGAGCCGCTCTCCTGCCCCGCGCCCCGCGCAGCCCCTCGTGTCGGGAGGCTCTTGGTCCTTGGATGACGATGCCCTCCGGGATGAAGCCCGGCGGAGCTGCCGTCCGGCTCCGCCGCTGCCCCCCGCCCGCCCCGGGGCAGGCAGCAGAAGCGTTAACATCCCGCGCCCGCTCGCCTTCCATTTCCTGTGCAGCTTCTCCTTCCCCTTCTCCCGGCGCCGGAGCCCGAAGCCCGGGCAGTGCCGATGGCTTGGCGCGTCTTGCTGCTGCAGCTCAGCCTCTTCCCGCTGCGGCTCTCGGGTGAGTCCGGAGCGGGGCGGCGGCGGCGGCCCCCCGACAGCCTCCCGCTCCCCTGCCCCGCTGGCTGCTGCTGCCGGGGGGGTGGCGGGGGGACAAGGGACGGCGGGGAGAGGCCCGGCCGCCGCAGCGGATCGCTAACGCGAGCAGGCCGGCAAAGATAAACACCGGACGGGGCGAGGGGGTGTGGGGGGTCCCCCCTCCGACCACCTTTTTGGGCTGCGCGGAGATGCCGGGGGCAAGGCGGGCGGGGTGCGCAGCGCCGAGTCTCGGGGTGCGCAGAACCGGGCACCGAGTGTGTAAAACCGAGCCCCGGGGTGCGCAGAACCGGGCACCGAGTGTGTAAAACCGAGCCCCGGGGTGCGCAGAACCGGGCACCGAGTACGCAGAACCGAGCCCCGAGTGCGCAGAACCGGGCACCGAGTACGCAGAACCGAGCCCCGAGTGGGCAGAACCGGGCACCGAGTGCACAGAACCGGGCACCGAGTACGCAGAACCGGGCACCGAGTGCGCAGAACCAGGCACCGAGTGCGCAGAACCGAGCCCCGAGTGCACAGAACCGGGCACCGAGTACGCAGAACCGGGCCCCGAGTGTGCAGAACCAGGCACCGAGTGTGCAGAACCGGGCACCGAGTGTGCAGAACCGAGCCTCGAGTGCGCAGAACAGAGCCCTGAGCGCGCAGAACCGAGCCCCGGGATTTGCAGCCCCGAGCCCCACCGAGCCGTTGCCAAAGGTGGCGGGGGGGCTCTGGGCAGGAGGAATTTTGGGGGCAGGAGGGGTTTGGGGGCAGCGCTCGTCTCCGGGGCTGCACATCCCGGCTCAGAGTCGGCTCCCGGCCCCGGCTGCGCAGAGCCCCGGGCTGTGAACCCCACTTCCTCGCAGAGCCCCAGTAGTCCTGGCTCACGTTGTACAGAGCTGGGGCGTTAATGTTTAACAGCGCTCGGGAGTTTTTCCTGCCAGGAATTCCCCTTGGCTCCCTCTGTACCTCACCAGATTTCAAGCGCCCACAGCGCCTCCTGTTAACCACACGACAGGGGGTGTAAATTTGCCCCTCGTTCATTTTTAACCTGGCTTCTGCCGCTCTCGGTGCCTGCGCTCTGTCTCCGCCATATCCAGGGGTATTTCTCAGCTGAGCTGCTGCAAATTCGGAGCAAGCTGGGGCCGCTCAGTCCCTGCCTGTGCCGCTGGGGGTGACTGGAGCAAGCCCTCGCCTCCCTCCATCGCTCAGCCCCAAACCCTCTTGTCGCTGCGCCCAGGTGCGTGTCCCCCACTGACTTGGGACTTCAAGCTGCAGCAGCCCCAGGACAAGGTGTCGGTGACAGCGGGGGAGACGCTCACCCTGACCTGCACCACGTCTGGAAATGCTCCCGCTGGCCCCGTGAAGTGGCTGAAGGGCCGGGGCAGTGGGAACCAGACCATCTATGACCAGACGGGCTCCTTCCCCCGTGTGACGAGGGAAGTGGATGAGTCCAACACGGACTTCACCATCCACATCAGGGATGTTCAACCCGAGGATGCCGGCACCTATTACTGCGTGAAGTTCTGCAAATCAGTGGGCGGCGATGAGGTGTTTCAGCATGGAAAAGGCACGGAGGTGTCCATACATGGTGAGTGCAGCCCCGTGAGACGCTGCTCCCAGTGGACCCTGTCCCATGCCCACAGCGGGGTCCCGTGCTGCCCTGCACCCACCACCACCCTCTCCCCACTCTGCGTTGTATATCCACAGAGACAACCCTGCTTCGCAGCATGGTGGCTGTAGCTGTAGTGCTCTGCTTCCTCCTCCTCCTTGGCGTCGTCATCACCCTTTGCATGTGCAGGAGGAAGCACAGAGGTGAGGCAGACAGCCAGTGCCTGGCCAGGCCGGCGGCCATGGGCACCTTCTCGCCCATCCCTCTGCAGTGCTGTGCAGGGACCCCCGGCACCCCCAGGTTCGTACCCACCACCTCTTCGGCACCTCAAATTGAGTGAACCGCCTTATCCACCTGCCTTATCCTGATTTCCTCTCCCTTTGGAGTGGTGGTTTTCCCCAGAAGAGGTCCTTTACTCACAGACACATCACTGCGCTGCATCGCTTCTCTCTGTGTTTCACGGGAGGGGAGCACCCAGCACCAGGGAGCTCCCTGCAGCCCCTCACCGCGGTGTCTGAGCCCGGCCCAGGAACGCCGATGGCGTGTTGTCCCTCTCCTCTGCCTTCAGCGTGGGCATCATGTGTGGCCACATGCCGCAAAGCCGGGCTAAAATTTGGGATGGGAATCGAGGAGCACTGTGCTGAGCGGGGTGGGGAGGGCACCCAGCTTCCTTTAGCTCTAATGGCCGTCCTTTCCCCCAACAGTGAAGTCCTGGATGCAGAGAGCTCCCATCTGCCCAGCCAGGTAAGGGCGAGCTGTGAATATGGGGAAGAGCATCCCATGCCGATGCCCTGGCTTGCAGGGACTCTGCAAGGCTCCGGGGCCAGCGTGGGCAATGGCTGAGCAGCAGCCCCCTGCACGTGGTCCTGGCACGCTCCGCATCACGGCCTGGGGCCACCCGTGCAAGCCGTGGCACCGCCGACCCAGGCTGAACCCCGCCATTAGGGTTATTTTTGCAAGATTTATCTAGCGACAGCATTAACCGTTCGTCTGCATTTCTGCAGCAAAGCAGCAAGGAGGACAACTACATCCACTACGCCGATCTCCAGCCCCTGCCCGCGGCCCCGCGGCACACCAGGAGCCCCGGCGCAGCCTGCTCCGAGTACGCCAGCGTCAGGGTAGCTACCAAGTGACATGTGGCACCGCAGCCTG